>NC_066246.1:12784729-13424915 GCF_024542735.1 Bombus huntii
TAAACGCAACAGCGTTTAAAAAATTCTATTTATTTTTGCGTTATTTTTTCTGCATCGTCGACAGTTTATCGCCCACTACGATATACGAACGTATCGCGGTGAAAAAAATGTGTTGCGCAAAAATTGAAACGTAATTTAGATGTCATCGCATTTTTCTCGTAGATGTTGGTCGTGGATTGCCCGTCAATGATTTGTAGTTCTTATTAACTTTTGGAGATACTTGTGTATCTGCAATGACTCCTATTAATATTCGGATACAAAAAATACGTTAATTTAATTATGGTCAAATATATAGGTTCGAATATTAATAAGAATCATTGCACTTTGATCCTAAATTTTTAAGGGTATTGTGTACTTTGATTCTTAATTTCATAATTCAGAAAAATCAAAATATGCATTTATGGAAAATTTTAAAACGCAAAAATGTACAGAATGTATCCAAATATTTGTTATGATATTTGGTGAACAAAACAAGTTTCGATTGGGTTTCTCTAATTACTTTCATAGAAATATGAAGTTGGACAAACATTCGTAGTCTAATTATATGGAACTTTAAATAAGCTTAATTGCCCATCTTTTACTTGTCAAGCACGAGCTATTTTATTCAAGGGTGAATGACCGGGCTTAACAGGTTAAATCCGGAAGCTCGTGTTATCTCAAAAAGTTTCCACGCTTTTGTTGGTAGAAACACAGTTTGGTCTTCGTGGTGTATACGTCGTTTGAGCTATGTTTGTGGGAAGATGGATTTAGAAGTATCGCACTGTATTAACGTACGAAGGAAGGAAAATACAGGAAACACCAAAACAGACGAATAAAGTGCGAGAACTGATAGAAATCCTGTTTCTGAGAGACAGGCTGACTCAACTTCCATTTTATGCATTATCTCTCAAACACAGTATTTGTACTTTCTTATATCAAACAACATCACTGTTATGACAGTATAGCATTGAAATATATTTATAGATATTATTATATTTACGCATATGTACAAAATTTTAGAATTAAGTTTATTATTGTTAGAAGACTTGGATCGGGTAGGTTACACAGATACAAACTTTTATATAACATACATTAGTTTCTATCTTTGTTATAGATAAAAAGATGACAAACAAATTTTTGAAATAATCGATGTTAGAATATTACTAACTGTATTGTATTGCTCTAATAAAAATTGCAATTTGGTAGAAATATTCTTTGGGAATCATTGCAGCTCAAATTAAAGTTATTACATCTTCCAGATACATCACAACTTATAATTTTTCAAATGTCAACCTCTGTAATCTTTAAAAAACAATTTTCCAAAGTTATCTTTCCTAATTTATAATCAAACGATATTTGACTTATACATGATATGAGACATTTGAGTTGTGAAATAAATTAATCTGTTTAATTTAATTTATAAAATAAAATTGTACTTTAAAGTTTAAGTATGCAATATGTAGCGGTACTAGACAGCAGAGAATAACTCTCTTTCTAACGGTTTCGTCGGTACATAGTATATCACCGTTAACAGGTTATTTACGAGAAACCGACGAATCATAAGCAAAGCTGTGACGAAGCGTAAGTGCCGACAGGCCTAATGAGTCATCGATATCCTTACGGTCCTTCCGCCAAATACCCCTAAGGCGTACAGTGACCACGATCGTGCATGCCTAACGAACGCGTGCATAATGCTGATATCGAAAGACGACAAAAAGAAAAGAAAGGGATTAAAAGATCAATCGTGATTGAGGAGTCGGAAGCGAAAGTTTTACGTGAAGAGTCGTGAATAAATTGTCGTCCGCACGAGTCGCGAGTCGAGACTTGTAAAGAAGCCGTTAGTCGAATTAATAAACACACTATTAAATAAAACGCCGAGTATTTCTTTGGCACCCTACACATCCTACCACCTCAAATATTTCAATTCACCTCGGCAAAAAGTCTCAGGGCAAAGTTTATAAAATCCAATTTAATCTATCCCGAAGAGATATCACTTGTCGACGATTTTGTTCTCGATGAATTATAAACCATTCAAAGTAACAAAGTAAGAGGCCAGGCCATTCATTACAAACTCCCGGTATCCAAAACCCAGTCGTGATTAACATCTTGCAGATATTGCGCAATAACGCAAGGACATCTGCACGGCTCGATATTAACTCAGATTTTCCCATGGAGAAATATCGTTCTTGCAAATATCCCCGCCGTAATTCTGTACGAGGGATGTACGTAAGTGCGTCTTTCTGTAAACTCCGCATCGGCCAACGTGAAATACGAGCCTGGTACCCGGTCGAATTCTTGCTGTTTATGAATAAGTATATTCGAAGCGAAGCGAAGTTCGATGCAGCGAACATCTCGCATCCGTCGATAAATTGCCTTCATTTGCATCTTTCCCGTCATGCTTTTTACAAGCTAAATCGCTTTTGTCTGAGTCCTTTACCCATTTTAACAAATAACAAGAACTCAATGAACGAAGGACGACGCTCTAGTTTACGCATAATGGCCCGATCCTTAGTGAAAGTTGGTCGAAATTGATTGCTTCGATATTTTTGCAACATTAAGAATTATTTTTGCAAGATTATTCTTTTGGCTTTTAGGTGTGTCGTGAGATTATTTATCGTAGATTGGAATTTTTTTTTTATTATTATTTATTTATTTACATTTTACAATTTGTCCAGTAGGACATTTAGTAAAATATTATAGCTTAGTGATATAGCAATATAGCATGTGAATGGCTACCCCCAGTGGGATACCATCTTCGAATTTGATTGATTTATTTCGGATTGGAATTTGATACTTGATTGGACGCTACTTAAGGGGGGGGGGGGGGGGGGTAAGGTTTTAAATTTTCTTTTGCATTTTTTTTATTTTTTTTAATTGAATGCATAACATCTTACGAATATTGTGTCAAAATTTCAAGTCGATTGGAGCAAAATTGACGAAGTTACGAGTATTTTTATACATGTCGGATTTTATTACCTACCCGACCCGAGCGTGCTATTGTTACCTGGCAGACGTATTTTTCTCTATATAATACCTAATCTTACCCCTCAGATCTATTTATAGTACTTAACGACTTAAGTACAAACCTCCTTATACCTGTACTGTATATTTTGTCAGTGTAGAGTAGAAAATGTAGTATAGGAGTAAATATTCTATCGAGCAGACGTACACGTGTGTTCCTATTTTCGCATCATTTTGGCTCCATTTTCATTAAGTTTTGTGTTAAATTATTACTAAAATGCCTAAAAAAGTTACAAGATCCGATAGACAATCAACTGGTTCGAGATTATATCGACCTAGAAAAATTGTACCTCCGCATAAACGTAAATACGAAGGCACTTCAACAAGCAGCGCGTCAGCTAAAAAAATAAAAGTGACCGTTGAAGATTAAGTTACGAAGGATCGTGAAAAATATTATAGGATAATTGATTTTTTATTAGTCTTTTCAACAATTGCTACGCTAGTGAAGTATGTGAAATGTGATGGAAAAGTAAATTTTCATTCGACTAAGAAAGAAGGCCTTGGATTTAACATCAAAGTGTCGTGCCAATGCTGTAAACAGATTACAAATGTTCCGTCTAGTGCAAGAACAAACTCTGGTACTTTCGATGTTAATTATCGGTTTGTTTTCGTGATGAGGATATTAGGCCTTGGATTAGTTGGCTGTGAAAAGATTTGTCTAGTAGGTTTTTATCAAAACCGACGTACAATGATTACGTGAAAGAAATGTGCTCGACTGTAAGAGAAGTAGCGAATCGATTTTTTTAATCTGCTATAAAAGAAGAAAGAGCAGCAACAGCCGAAGAACTATCATGGATGATAGCAACATCCTTTATGGACCTGGCATTGATGATTCAGTGTGAGGTAAGCCGATAAAATTCGCTTATGAACGTTTTATACCAGATTTTTTAGTGTTCAAAACTTTAAAGCGTTTTCCCCGCAACTCACGTTTTCAAAGTCGGTGCCCCCAATTACTTCAAAACTACTACACCGATCCTTTTGAAATTTTGAAAACTACTTCTGTACATAATTTGCGAGGTAACGCTGTAGAGATTTTTCAAATTTGTTAATTATTTTTATTTTAAAATAACAAATTAGCCGAGAATTTTCGCACAAAATCGCGTTTTTCCCTTCAAAGTGCTCCAAAAAAGTGAAAAATTGAAAGTTTGAAAAAATCTTCGCAGCGTTACCTAGAGAAAAGTATCACCTAACGAATGAATTTTAACTTTTTGATTTCTGATGATCCAGCACCAAGTTTTGAGGGGCCTCGCAATTATATTTTTTTCCGAGACACGTCCGAATAATTGCTGCCATTGCCGTATTTTTTAATATTTCTCCGTGAAAATTTTATACAATATTCTTCGAATGTCATACTTTAATGTACTATTGGTTTTAAAAACGAAATTTTAACTGTATCGTCAGAAAAAATTCACAAAAACATGCCTTTTTTTGTACGAATTAACCTTACCCCCCCCCTTCACTAACTTGGAATTTTTTAAATTTAAATTGCATAATTTTTTTACATTATTCATATTATTACGATTTTTTAAAGATTATGTTGAGAAAATAGCATATTCTAAATTGCGAAAGTGTTGCTTTTCTTTTTCATTCTTCTTCTTGAACAAAATAAAACAAGCGAAGTTATACCTGTCGTGTTTACATTAGAATTAGGGTTAGGGGCGTAAAACTAATCTTCATTTGGATTACACATTGTGGTTATGCAATGGAGAAGACATTGACTGGTGTAAATACAATTATTACAGGACTTGACAAGTTTTTTTTTTTATTTATTTATTTACATTTTACAATTTGACCAGTAGGACATTTGGTAAAATATTATAGCTTAGTGGTATAATAATATAACATGTGGATGGCTACCCCCAGTGGGATACCATCTTCGAATTTGATTGTTTTATTTCTTTAGTGTGGTGAGTGTTTGTTTGTTATATTATGTCCTTTGTGAGATCTGTTGGTTTCCTTTTTAATCTTCTTTTTATCTTTGATGCGCCGACCGTTTGCGCTGCCAGTCGGTTCGGGTGCGTTGCTATTCTTTCTCTGTATCTTCTTGCACATCTGTTAATCTCCTCCTTGACCGTTGGTTTTCCCAGATCTTTCCGAATGTCCTCGTTTCTAACGTGCCATGGCGCGTTTGCTATTGTTCTGAGTATTTTAGATTGCATTGCCTCTATTTTGGTTATATGGCTCATTGCTGCTGTTCCCCATAGTGCTATTCCGTATGTCCAAATTGGTTTTATGACCATTTTATATATTTTTAGTCTGTTTTCTATGCTTAGTTTGGATTTTCGACTTGTTAGCCAGTACATTTGTCTCGTTGCCATCTGTATTTTGTCTATTATTGCTTTAATATGCTGTTTCCATGTGACTCGTGTATCTAAGTGGAACTTGACAAGTAACCGCGGTACTTAAATACTCGGGAAGCTAATGACAATGATCCTAGGTTCAATAACGAATCCGCGGTCAACGGGATAAGAATTTTCAAATAAACTTAATTACTAGGTCATCTTACAAGTAAAATGCAGTTTTTCCCGCATAATCTTTTCCCTTTCTGAATTTTATATTAAGTTCCCTATTCTTTTTCTTTACAAAAGATTCATCATGATGTGCTTCTTTGTTTTAACCGCAGCTGTCAGAGAAATTGCATTACTTAAAAAATGGCCTGCCTGATACTTTGTAAGAAACACCGTAGATTAAAAATTATACCTGCCTACTCATGCCCGTCTGCTACTAAATGTGATCGAATGCTGTCTTGCATGAATCACCCACATTTTCCACACAAATTACTAATCACTGCATATTGCAATATTCATATATGTAACGTTGTACGATATGATCTGCGGTTGATTCCGTTAACAAATTTTTCATCGTGATCATCATAACCTATTTTTTTTAACTAATAATTTTGCACCGATTTCATGTATGTTCGTCGATTGCCCTTATACATTCCTCTCTGTACCCCTCGGGTCAATCTTTGCTTTTAAGGAGAGCTATATAATTATTCCACACCTCTGTTAGATACACGTCCTTCCCGTGACCGTGGCTACGTTCAGTGCCCTGTTATGCCATTTCTACCCAAACCTTGAGCACCCCTAATCGGATTAGAGCATTGCAACTATTTCTTAGTTTTATTACTTAAGTGTAGCTATAGTAAAAGTCTGAATTAGAGTATTGGGGTTTTCCCCAACATTCCAAAAGGGAGGCCCCGATGTCCTTGCATCTCCGACATATATATTATACTTCAATATAATGCTTCATACCGACGGTGGCACAATTATTAATAAATTGCCGAAACCAGAAAAACATAGTTTTTATTTTTTTTTCTTTTTACTTTATTTGATATCTTTTATTTCATAGTTATAAAATAGTTCCAATTGGATTGTTGAAATTCTTACAAACGAAATGATACTGATCATCACTATAATTAAATTAATTTTCATTTTCTAAGTTTGTTGCGTACCGTGATCTGTTTGTCATTGAACAAGCGGTTGGCGGTATGTTGGATAATTAACTTTGTGAGTAGTTTTAGATAAATTGGACAGAATTAGGTTAATGGATTGATAGTACAATTCTGAGGTTCCTTTATAGTGTTTTCGGAAAATAGTTCTGATCAAGTAACGATAGGTACCGTGAAAAGAAACGTGTTATTGTTCTTTTTGCTTATTTAACTGATACGTCGCGATCGAACATATTTCTGACCGTGCTTTGGCACAACCTCGTCTCTGATCAAAGTACGAAGGCCCAAGCCATATCGTGGGTTATAATATGAAATATCTGAATTGTAAATGACTTTGCACATTCATTGCACATGGATTTGGTTGTGTACGCATTTTCGACTTTGCAAGGGTCGTGTTCGATTTAGCATAATTTATAATATTTTCTCTGGAAATGAATCACGTTATGTACCATAACGAGGGTACGGTGCTTCAACCGCTCTTACGCAGAGACCAATAGGAATTCAGTCAGTGCCCCTGACCGTCACAAGTAACTGCCAGCAAATAACAACAGAATAAACGTTCATTGTCTTCATAAGGTTATTAGTGTTACTAGGAAACTCAGAATTTCTTGAATTGACAAACATAAACGTATAAAGACAAAAATATGAATTTAAAAGTATAAATGTATAAAGATATAAAAATACAAATTCAGAATATAAGATAAGCGTAAGAAGAAATTCTGATTTGATATATGAAGCTTTGCATATAAAGAAATGCGAAGGATATCTGTGCGTAACATATGTAGTAGCGATCAATTTGCAGAAAGTGATCGTTAACAAATCTTAAATTACAGGATAGAAGAAACTGTTCAAGTCGTTAAGGATAAAAGATATTGAATGAAATAGAAGAAGGGTCATGATGCTTATAAAAATGCGAATAATGACAATGTATATACATGATTAGTTTTCAAGTTTGTAAACGCCACGCGTCTTAAAAGCACCTAACTCCCTCTCAGTGTTCTCACCTACAACTCTCTAGTTCTAGCGGCAACTCATAGATGGCGGATGTAACATTTTGAATGTAGTAGTAAGCGTACATTTGATCAGGTTGCCATTTTCCAAGCTTGTCTGGCTTTTGAGTTACGTTGGTAACCCTGTACAAGTCGTAGAGAAGAAGATTCGGAGATATAAACCACCTTGCATGTTTTGTCAGGAAACTTGTAGAACATAAAAATTAAACTTGCATTCCATAGCAACATATCAAAAGCAGCTTTATGAAATTTTTGAGTAGAGAGGATTAATGTTTCCTCTATAAAAATTCTTTGCCTCCATAAATAATTAATAAATAAAAACACATATACACAATGTTTAAATAAAGTTTACACACGTATCAGGAGTGTCCAGACTGTCCATAGAAAGATTGTGACGACAATGACAATCGTTTTATATTATAGTAAATGTTTAATGCGTACGAGTACGAAACATACAACATGCACTGTACGCACTACACGCACCACACACCCAAATCACACGCGTTGGAATTCAATAAAAAAGATACAAATATACCAATAATATGTATAATAATTTTTATAAATGTAAAATACCACAATTGTATGTTGTTTTGAAATCTATATTTATTTTTCACAAATAGTTATTTATAGTCATATACTTTTTAACGTGCTAGATCTTATACATGATTAGTAGATCACCAGTAGATTAGGAAATTTCAATCGAATTTGTGATTCTCTTCGTTAGACTCAGTTTAGAATATCATCGTAATATACATAGATTGTATCGAAGATCCTTCTCTCCCTATTTGTTGTCTGTATAAAACCAGAATCGGAATACTGAGAATGGCATTTGAGAACGACTGTGCCAAACTATTAATCTTTCGGCTCTTTGATGTCGAGCAAACCATCGAATTTCTCAAAGTAACGCAAGATTCTTCCGGAAGAATGTTCATCCCTTCTGCCCGTACCTTTCAATCCGCACAAAATCCTGTCTTCTCGTCGATCGCAAAAGGATTCTTTCGATATCTAGTGAGACGAAAGGGAACGAAGAGTAACGTTGAGACGTTTCTTATCATCGACCGTTTTCCAAATTGCGGCTCCTTGAAAAATGCATTTCAAAGAAGGTGATTGTCGATCATATTAGCAATCAAGTCAGTTACTATTATTATGAAAATTCTTTCCTTAGAACGTTGTTAAACCGAAGCACGTATGTTGAAGTTGCAATTGTTATGTAAAAATAGGGTTCATTTAAGTTATTATTTCGCTAGTAATAATTTGGTAATATACAGGCTGTCCAAGTTTTAACGGCCAAACGTTGTCAATATATTCTATGGGTCTAAATAAAAAAAAAGGATGTTATATAGATGTACGTCGTTTAAATCTTTATTAGAAAGTTATGAGAAAAATGTGAAATACAAAGGGAATAATAGCAAACTCACGGTTACTGCGATATAATGAAAGAAAAGATCAGCAATATTGACGTTCACTTTGTTTATACAAAGGTAACTTATTCTTCATCTCAATGAAATAAAAAAAAAAAAAAAAAAAAATAGGAATGAAATTCACTGGGTAATAAGTTAATCTTGTAATCTTGTATTCTCAGAATGGTAGACATTTTGAGATGGATTATTAATTACCTTTGTATCAACAAAATGGACCTAAATATTGCTGATGTATTCCTCCATCGCATCATAGTAATCGTGAGTCTGCTATTATTCTCTTTGTATTTCATATTTTTGCATTAATTCTTTAATAAAGCTATAAATCGCTTATGTTTATACAACATTTTTTACTTATTTAGACCTGTAGAATATACTGACAATGTCTAACCGCTAAAATCTCTATGTAGACTTCCAGACTTGTTAGCTTTTGTTTTTTGTTAAACGTTTAATCTTGATTGTTAAATATACATGTGATTTTTTGCGTCTGTTTTAAAGCAAAAGAGGTAGTGAACACTTCTCTATAATAGAGTTTTATGTGTTACTGTTATTTTCTTTTGAATGTCCTTTCAGGAAGGATAAACCAAACTCTTCTTTACCTTTACAAAATTCATAATGTTCTTCAGTAAACTTTTTCAAATACCATGCTTCAATCATTTTCAATCTTCTTAAAATTTACAGACGACAGTGTGTTTCTGACTGGTAGGGGACGATATCTCACTAATAATCGATAGTGAAAGAGCAACGAAACTACGACCTTAGAGAGACAAGCACATGTTCATACAAGATCTATGTTATCAGATACAAGAGGAATTGAAAAGAGAAAAAGATGTGCTTTAACAGGCGGTAATCGGTGATTGGAAGGCATGTGGCGAATGGCGAACGCCCTCGATTCAACGCACACAATTGGTCACCGTTACCTACATATTCTTTATGCGGCATTTGCATAACTGAGATTGCATTTTACTTTTAAATCCTTCCCCTGCAACTAGGCTTCGCTACCTTTCCTATCTCTCGCTCCCTCCCCCTGGAGAGATCTCTTCTTACTTGTCATTTCGTAAGTTATGGCGGTGAACGATATTCAATTTTTGCGGATGGAAGCCCGTTTTCTGGCTTCTATCCACTTCTATGCTCTTTTCACCTCTTAAACCGGTCGCGAGCAGCTCTCCTCACGATAATATCCTTTGAACGAAGATACTCTTTTCTCAAAGATTTCATTGTAATATCCGAAGAGAGAGCCACGGGAGAAATTCGATATGAAATGCATCGCGCGACTGCCCTTAATTAGACGCGAAACCGATTTATCAGGGCTTATTTAAATGGGCTCTGACAGACGAACGGGATTTCGCGGGCCTTGTGACGTGGCAAATTACGGCGGAGATAAGAGTGCGGTAACGCTGAATACAATGCCGATACTTTACACGACGATGAAGTGATTCTCATAGAAAATTATATTATAAGAATGGGTATCTGTTTTTAATTAAATAATTCAGAAGCTATGCTGATCAACTCCATAAATTGAAATGAAAAGGAAAATGACGATATAATACATTTTTTTTTTAATGTATCTTGGAATTCGCGGTTATTCATATTATCTTCTTGTCTCGTAATTTTAATTACTTAACTACCCAAAACTGGTTTCAAGAGAAATTTACGTCGTTAAAATCGTTCGTTTGTAGACATCTTTCCAATATTCAAACAAGTTTAACTTCTACTTTCATTAAATTACAACCATTATCAATTTTTTAGCGATACATCGAAATTACAGACATCATTTCTTAACATATCCTTAAGAACAATTTTATCAGATAAATTGCATTGAACTGAAATACAACTGAAATCTAGCCAGTTCCTACTAATCCTTGTCACTGCGTAAACATATTATTAAACGGGTTTAGCGAATTGAACTCATATCCAATCTCCATCGATACTCTGTCAAGCTGACCTCATCCCTCGGTCCTACCGAAACAAAAACCCGGAAGGATCAAACGAATTGCTCAAAGGGATCGGCTATGAAACTTCTCCAATTATAATAAATTGCAGAACGATCCAACGGGCGCATCCGCGACAGCTATTCCATCGTTGCTCGTCGACCCGACGAAATATCCGCTCCGCTCTAATTATACAGAACAGTTAATAAAAACATTCTGGCTGACGGCCAGTCCCAGTTTCAGAGAAGACAGAGAACGACGATTACGTGGAGGAAAACGGTCGGAAGAGGGAAAGACTCGGTCGGGGTTGAAAGTGCATGAAAAAGTTGCTGACACAACCAGGCAGACTCCGGTCCCATCGTTGCATCGAGTGAAAGAGGCAACAGAGTGGTTCGATGGCGTGCTGCTAGCCAGCTAGAATCGCGTCGTCTGCAGGTTAATTCGTCGGTATACGATTAAATCCATTGTCACGGCAATCGGGGCGAAATGTTTCCGATGCATTAATAACGCATAAATGTCAGGCAGCGAGTGGTTTCTGGCGAGTGGCCAGAACGTGAAAGGGCCACGCTTCGGGCTTCCTCTATTTAGGAAATCCATCATTTCGCCGACGGTCAGCCGTCGTTTCGTACCTTCCAGCTGATAAATACGCGGCACCGTCGATGCTCGTTAACTTTGGCCACGCTCGTTTCGTTTCTGTTAAGAGAAGGCACACGAGAGACTCTCTCGCCGAGGCTGATCGATGTGCACGCGCGTAAAATCATTTGACCGGATGAATTTCTGCTCCGGAACCAGGATGGGCGGAGTTTTAACCCTCGTTCCGCGGGGTAAAACGAGCCTGGTTACCTGATTGACGGGGCGGTTTCACAGGATAGACTGCTTCGCGTGGCTGAACATGTCTGTGTGCTTATGTTTGTCGTTTTGCTTTGACGAGCGGTTGTGTACGTTGTTAGGAATTGGTTGATTAGGTGGAGGATAGTATGTATGGGTGTTTGGTAATAAATGCATTGGATAGTTACGGTGAATTTAACTACACGGAAGTCAAATTGATCGACTTTATCAGGCGTAATTATTTGGTTTCTGAACATCCCAGCACTAACCCTACATTATGGTGCTACGCTATGATAAAATTAGGAATGCCTTTGAATGTAGAATTGATCAATCTGACTCTCGAGCCAATTGATCAAGTTGGATTAATTATCGATGTTTCGTGTTGAAGATAAATCTTATATATTATCTAAAGTCTTTAAATTCAGAATTCTACATGTATAAAATGTATACATTGTACATACATGTATCTGATTAATTTGCGTATAAAATATATTATTTGAATCAGATTCCACGAATGTGAGTTAATGTAATCATATGTAATAGCTATCGATTCCTTGTTGTGGTACATTGCGTTACGTCGTTTTAAAAGGTTTGCACATTTTTAGGAATAAAAACATTCACTCTGATGAATTTGCAGGCTATGAATTTTATAGCACGTACAAATAAAAATTTCTGCACGAACATGTGCTGGTACAATTTGCATTGGATTCAGTGATGTATATTAACGCTTTTTGAAAAACATTCTACAACTACCCATTTGTAAAATACATCGTCGTTTCCTGTAAAAGCAGTACTTGCCTCTTTTTCCCAGTGATATTGCTGCACATGGTCTAGCAGTGACTGATTAAAAACTGGCACGTGAAAAATTTGAATGTGAAATCCATTATCCTACGGTGGTCATTGTTTTAGTTTCCAAACTGGTAAATACACGTGTGCGTCGATGTTCGTTAACTTCAATCACTCTCGCTTTACATCGTCAAAGAAGAATAGGAACCCTGTAGAATTCCGTCTTTTTTATCTTTTATCCTTTATTAGAATGGGCGCCATATATCGTCATCTGTCAGAAACATTGATTTTTGTTGTTTGATATTCAAAAACGAGTTGGTAAAACAACGTCTCTAAAAATTTTTTTGATTTAGTAGAAATAGGACGTAATGATAGAGAAACGTGTTAATTGATATCTATTAGAACGTCAATTACCTATTAGTATAAATGTTTCATGATTACAGTATTTGATATTATAGCTCTCTTGTCAATTATATGCATGTGTATGTTATTATATATATTTACGCTTCATTTATTTTATCATAGTGCACTTTAATCAAACTGTAATTAATTCATTATGTTAGTTATATTACCTTATGTTTGTTACAATTCATTATACTACATATTAAACTATTAGTGAGTAGACTTTGTATTAATTAAAATATTCTCAATTATTTTTTAGGTAATTTACATTATTGAATTTTATTTTGTAATGTTATGGTTATGAAAAATGAATTTTAGGAACTTGTTTGATATTTTCTTCGTTACTTCTTTTTTTACTTGAAATTTATTTTGCAAAAACAATTAGGAAACTTATTTATGTTCCCCTATAATTCATTTGTACTGATGCCAAATTTTCAGTCGTGTAGATTTTCCTTCAGATGCTAAAGTTTCAAAGTTTCACATTTTCAAATATTCAGATGTTAAATTTAAAAATCTTTAAACTTTCTTTATTGTTCGTTCGGTGTAGCGTATATATACATACACGTGTAATTTTGTTACAGAAACTTGCGGAGGCAAAGGATTAGAGGAAACATTAATCCTCTTTACTCGGAAATTTCATAAGGTTTTCGATATGCTCTTATGGATTTTCACGAGTAAGCAGGTTTAATGTTCAATCTACCATTTCTTTTGCGAAAAGTCGCACGGGCTTGTTTACGTCTCTGAATACCATGGTCTTCTTTTCTATGACTTGTACGAGGTAAACTACCGCTCATGTATCGTTCGGATTGAGGATCACTATGCGCCCCGCTGCTTAGGCTAACCTCCCTTTCGTTCGTGCAAGGAGGTTTGCTCGCGTGCAGGGATATTTTGGCCGATTTTATCAATAACTAAAAAACAAAGCCAAAAACGCAACTTTTTTATTCTTCATTTTCGTCTTATTTCGGCGTCAAGAATCATCCCTTAAATTATGTTGGAACAGTAGCCGAATATCCTAATATAGAATATATAGAAATGGATTCTACGAAAATTTTCTTTTAAAATATTTCAAACATCTTATTGAGAAAAATGAGTGAGGTTCCCTATCTCAATTAGGTCTATGTTCTGTATGGATACTGATAATATAATCGATCGGGACTCGCATTCTGCAAATAGCTCGATTATCAAAAGTTGGTTTTTTAGAAGTTGTCCTTATCTCAATATTTCTAATCGAGCTAAAGATATCGTCAGATATTTTTCTATACATACTGTAAATAAGCGATTGCACAATAATCATGACAGTCACAAAATAAAGGCAACTGAATTTTATTGTAAAATATCTTAATGTAAAAAAAACGAAGTGACTTCGAATAATTGTAAGGAAAAATCGAAATTAAAAATTATATTTGTACGATACTTCGATGGATTGATGAAAATTTATAGGGAAATTTATTACGATTAACAGAATTTTATTACAACGCAGCATTCTCTGTTTCATCATTTTTGAAAAAGTCTTCTCGTGCAACATGATTCAATTTGTCTCCGTATAGTTGCACGGACTTACTGTATTTTGAGTGGGATTGCATACTTGTTGCATGCTCCAGGACGAAAGCTTTCAAGTTAAAGCTTTCTCGAAATTTCACGTGACAGCAGCAAGCTGGCGTCGTATGTGCGTTAAGTGCTTTTCAATTTAGGCGAAAGGCACAATTTTCTTCGATTTTAGTTTTGTGTCTGATATTAAGGTAGAAGATAAAACGTCTTCGCTATTATAGCGTAACAATATTCCCAAGTTTAAAAATTGTTCAACATCATTTCAATCAGAAAGAATACGCGCGTACATTTCCTATCGTCACAAAAAAATTTCCTTGTCAGTAAGGAGGGATACAAGTTTCTACATATTTAATTTAATAAGAAATATCATTCTTTAAATTAAAAACTTTTTATTCATAAAATATAAAAAGCAAAGTCGATAAAAAGCAATTTTTTGTTAATTATTGATACCGATACAGCATGTTCAGTTCCGATGCGTGTGCCATTGATAAACGTTATATTACAGAGTGTATTCAATTTTTACGATTTAATCGCGCATGTAACAGGTCCCTGCGGTGAAACAATTGTTACCAATGTTGTTTAAAACGCACGACCACGCTTCTCTCTCTTGATAAATTAACGCTTACCGTGTACGACATTTACTCTCGACGTCACGATAATTGCAAAGTGATGACCCACGAATAAAAAACCAGTCCGACTGAAACCGAATCGGTTTATTACTTGCGAGACTTTCTGAATCATTTATCATATACTTTTTAGGGGAATCAATGTTTCCAAATTGCTATTGTATTGACATAAATTACATCTGATACGTGATAAGAAAGAAGCACCGCAATTAGCTGTTTCTTTTTACGTAAGAAGCATCAAAATAATTAAGAAATTACATTTTGTACAACGATATAAAGTTTGTTTATCTTTAATTTGAATTGAACAGTCTTGATAGTCGATAAAAATTTCTTTTTAATTCCGCAAAATTTTATTTTTAAAAATCATCGTGTAATATTATAATTAGGGAGGAAGACAAGCAATAGGACATATTTGGTCTTTGTATATTAACTTTCGAATATTAAATGTGGAATTGCATGACAGCTTAAGAATTCGACTATCTTTTGGACCAAAATTATAATATTTTAAGTTATTAAAATATTCACAAGTATTTGTATTATTGACAAAAGTGTAGTCGTGAGAGTGACTGATAATAGTTGTGTGTGTGAAAAGTAGCCAAACATTTGAATGAAAATCTGCGACTTGTCGTTCCACTTTCCGCTTTACTAACCCTCTTAAGACGAGTCGATTCCGAGTATGCAGCTATATGGAAAAACACGTGCTGTTTCATTTTTTTAAAAGGCTGAAAATAGCAAAAAAGAGGAGGACAAGGAGTCTGGTTAATGGAAACACTTAGTTCTATTTCTGTCGTTTTTTCACTCGCCTCAGCTCCTTTCAACGAGGACTACGACAGAGTAAAAAGAGATACACCCTTTCTCTTCTCAGCTCTCCTTGTTTTCATGCAAAAACGAACAGAACTGTTTTCTTCCCAGTCCATTTTATTTCCACCAGATTTTTTTAAAATCTTTGAGTATGAAACCGATTTTTCTTTTAATTGGCACAATTATGTATATATTTAATTATGTATATGTCGGAGACGAAAGGACGCCGGAGCCGTCCCTCTGGAATTTCGGGAAAATCCGTAAAATTGCAATTAAAGTTTACAGTCGTAATTAAACAATTTGCCGTCATCCTGCCCAATTGTACTTGTTTCCGATTTGTGATAATAAACTTGGGATTAAGGCGACCACCAGTCGCCGAACGTAGCCGCGGTCAACGGGACGGGCGTTTCGTCCAACAAAGGCGCGGAGTTACAGTATGACCCTCATTAAAAGAAACACCCATAGAGGTACTTGACAGTAAAACATTCCAACGGTCCCTTCGGACAATGAATACCAGATGTGGAGGCACGTACACAGCACAAGCCCAGCCAGCCCGGAGACCCGCTATAAAACCTGGGTTTTTTCGGTAATTAAGATTTTTGCAAACGGACAGGCAGCTTTTGTCCCAAATCGACCAATCGACAGCGACGCCGATCGGAGGAGTTGGCGTACCTAGACACACTACCAGAGGTTGTCTCGGTGGTGACGTCGGGACGAACATTCATTCCTTCGGGAGATCTCATCGACGAAGGGACCAACACCGCTTGATTCGCGAGTAGTACACGTTCGAGTCAGTGTCAGTCTATCTCCCCTCCCGTTGACCGCGGATTCGTTACCGGACCTAAGACCAACGTCGCTAACATCGCAAGTGCCCAATCACCGCTGTTGATTGTCGAATCAGTAGTGTCCCTACTCGTAGCATCAGGCCGCGTCTTCGTTATTACACAACGATGGCCAACTCCAAGGGAGGTCTATCAAACGCCCACAACCCTGTTCCTGACTCTTCTCCGACATATATATATAATAGCCATATGAGTAAAATATATATTCATTATATATTCATATAATACTGTGTAATAAAGTATAATTCCATTTTGTAAAGTATATTTGTATATATATTCAATATGACATCGTATTTTTAAAAAGTAATGATTCACAGTACATAGTATTTCACAAAATATATCGACAACGTATGTAAAGTGATTATTAAATTTAAAATAAATGATTTTACAGTTTTTAAGCTATTTAATTATTTACATAATCATTACATTTATAATTATTTAACGAGGACAAAGGTAAGATAAGTGATAAACAATTGAATTTAAAGAGGGAATTGAAGAGAAGCAGTTAATGATCTTAACCATTACTATCGCTATTAGAACATTTTTATGAAAAATTTTCTTATTGTACAATAAGAGTAAAGATAAAATAAATGATAAGAGATCGATAAATGATTAAATATTTTTTGCTGTCAAAGTTATTATCGTCGGAATCTGTTATACTTTCTTTTTTTTTTTTATTTAATATTTCACATTCACGATTTGTCCAATTTGGACATTTGGTAGAATTTTTTAGCTGTTAGATTATCATGTGGGTGGCTACCCCCAGTGGGGTACCATCTTCGTGTTTGTTAGGTTATATCCTTTATGAGATCTGCTGGATGTTTCCTTTTTAGTCTTCTTTCTATGCTTGATGTGTTGATCGTTTCCGCTGCCAGCTGGTTCGGGTGCGTTGCTATTCTTTTTCTGTACCTTCTTACGCATCTGCTAATCTCCTCCTTGACCGTATACTTTCTTAAATGTGATTTAGCAAAATAATCGAAGTACGTAGTTCAATATAATTCATAAGTTTAATGTAGCTATTCTTGTCTAAATTATAAAATGAAATTAAGGACTATGACCTTGTTCTACATATTATGTATGATTTACCCAGAGGAGTGGTTCAAAATTTGTTTCCCTACATCCACGTAATTGCCCGTCATCGTAACCAGTCCCCTAATGAATTTATTTTCAGCGGAGATCAGCGGATCCTATTTAATTACTTCGAATTGTCTTTAACGCGTAATCACTTATCGCTGTTCGTATAACGAGCAGTTAGCTTTTAATGACTATGTAATTAGTCGGTAGTTTTATAGGGAAAATGTCACTGAAGTAAGAGAGTTTTTGCAGGATATCATCCATGGTTGTTCGATAGTTTCGAAATCGGAAACTCTTTCAACCCGTTCTCGTAGATGAGTTTAAAAGCAAAATTAATTTCGATACAGCTTCGAAGATTTAGAAAAGTACAAAAAATAATTTGTAAGAAAGATAATACATATCGGCGATATATTTTTAACTTTTTATAAATATTCCATAAATATTAGAATTTTTTCATGTGTAACATTCTTTCGTATATTTTCTTAAATTTCGAATTTCAGAGCAAACTGAAATATTTTATCGACAGCTTCCGATACTACAGTAGAGCATAGTTTGTACTAGAAATTTACGAATATGCAATTTCCGTATTGGAAATTTGGAATGGAATACGCAAAATCGTTGTTTCGTTAATTAACTTTAAAAATATTCCTCCGCGAAAGAGTTGGGTCAGTGTTCCAATTCTGGCTGTTACTTTACAATTATAGCTAATTGCTAAGAACAGAAAGAAATATTATGCATTTCTTTAGCGATGCTACGTATAATGGCGCCAAGGAATATAATTGGCATTTTATGAACGCCCAGCAGGCATGAAAGTGAGGCGACTCACTTTTAACGTGAATCTACAAAGCGCAATTCGTCCGTTATCAGTTATATCATAAGTATTATGATGCACCATGGAGGATAATAATTCGAATGATTATTCTGGATTACTTTTGAAGAGAAGTAATGTAAAGTTGTGAGTGTAAATTGACTTTAAAAATTTTTTCATTCGATTTAAAAATTATGCGATATTTCATTTCAGTGCCAGTAATTTGATAGAAATTGTTCTTTTCGCATTAAACAGGAATTTAATTGGCCTGTAATAAATCAGAAGAAAAATCGATGAAAGTAAAACATTTATCATATTTATATTATATTCATGATACTTTCATCTAAACGGGTCGTGAAAGGTGTGGATTTGAGTTTATCGTAGGAATACGAATTTTTCCTTAAGTGCTACGATGATCGATAATACAGAAATAGTTCACGAACTTCCTAGAAAACGAATAAATAAATCATGAGTTTCTGGGATGAAAGAAAATCCGATCAGCACTTGCTGAGAGCCGTCGATTTCTTTATCAGTTCTAAAGAAAAGCTCCTTCGCCTCCATAGAACTGTTAATCTGAACGCTAGTACGCGGACTGCATGATGAATAAAAGAATTGAATTGCCTTGTGGCTTATTCTTTGGGGTTTTACATTTCTCTCTAATAATATGAAATGAACATTTTTCATGTATGTATAATATTTCTTGTCACGATCGCTAAATTCTAGAATTTTTAATATCCAATCAATTATGTATTTTTCTTGAAAATGTACTATATCTTAAAAATCACTATATCTGGCAAAGAAAATAATATAAAATTTAAAAACGACATGCAATAATACATTTGTTTCATCATTGTACAAGTTTTATTTGTTTTCTGATACATTCAGATAAATGGAGTTTTGCTGTTCAGTAGAATAAAGTAGAAATTCACTAGAACACTGAACTCCATTTATCTGAATCCATCAGAAAATGAATAGGACATGTAACTTGACATCGTATACGAGAGAAGTTCACTGATTCTTCCCATTACCTATGAGTTTCACTCAGGATTCAGCTAGCAAGTGTCAGACAATATCATTAATTAGAGTTCATAAGTAGATTTCTTTACTTCAAATTCTAATAGACTTCTATTTCCCTAATCTCTGATATTTAATTATTTCCAACTGAATAGAAAATGCACTGCGTAGGTATAAGGAACGTCACTACAAAAGGAAAACACTTTTAACACGTTTAACAACATACTTTTTTTATTTATATATACACCCTATTGTTTTAATCATTTCTTACATATCAAAAAATCAAGTATTCAGATACGGGAAACGTAACTATTTTTTAATCACGAGAATATCCTTGTTCTAAGAAACAACTTTGACTTTCCACGATTATTTACACATCTGTAGTATGTATTCGTAGCCGGAGATCACTACCGATTCGTAGTTTCATTGTTAGAGTCGTCAAGCCGTAATTCTCTCGGTATCTTGCTCATTCCCTCTCTCGTTCTCGACCACGAAAGCATCGTTCGATCCATTCACCTCTGTCAGACCTGTTTTCTTTTTTGCTCCCGGTGGAACCACCCCATTGACCAGGATTACCAGTCTAAAGTAAGTACTTGTGTCAGGGTATTTCGTCGCCTCGTTTTCGCAGTCGATACGCGGTCTTCAAAGTTTACGATCGACTGACTCTTTGTCGGGTTCCCTCATTACAGCACCGGCCCTTTAAACGGCAAGAACTCAGAGAAAGGAGCCATCTTTCGCTGATAAATCACGCGAAGAATGGAGATAAGGGTCCCGCTTCTGTATCGACGATTCGTCCAATCTTTTCAGTCGTTTCTTGCAAAATGGTCAGCCTGATAGCGCGATGAGGGAACGATCGAACGCCCCTTGATTTCCTTTGCGATACAGTACTGAATTTTGGTGGGTAAAACTATTTTCGTGGCTGCTCGATACTCTGATTTATCGTTAGTGTCGTGAGACAAATTGGGGAACCCAAAAAAGAAAAAGCGAACATATTATAATATTACATACAGTATAAAGGAAAGTAGATCCTATTTTAGGAGACATAATTTTTTCAAAAAATTCGATATAAAATTACAATTACTTTAAATAATTACTAATTTGTATGGTAAACTATTATAATTTTCGATCAATGAATTCAAATCTCTCCAAATTTTCATTTTCTAATTCTTTTAGTAAGATTAGTACGTAATGCAAGATGTTTGATTGATTTTGATTTCTCAACAAAGTTTGCTTACGATCAGGTAGAAAGATTCCTTAAATTATAAGGCTGTTCGGCTACTGCTTCAACATAATTTAAGGGGTGATTTTTGACGCCGAAATAAGACAAAAATCAAGATTAAAAGAATTGCGTTTTCAGCTTTGTTTTTTAGTTATTGATAAAATCGGCCAAAATATCCTTGCACGCGAGCAAACTTCCTTGCACGAACGAAAGGAAGGTTAGCCTAAGCAGCGGGGCGCACAGTGATCCTCAATCCGAACGATACATGAGCGGTAGTTTACCTCGTACAAGTCATACAAAAGAAGACCATGGTATTCAGAGACGTAAACAATCACGAGCGACGTTTTGCAAAAGTAAATGGTAGATTGAACTCATGGAAATCCATAACAGCATATCGAAAAATGAAATTTCCGAGTAGAGAGGATTAATGTTTCCTCTAATCCTTTGTCTCCGCGAATGTCTACAGTAAAATCACACACGCACCGCGATTTTCCCAGCCGCGAGTGTCCACAAAAAATACAACAAATTACAATAGATGTTTGATATGTTCTCCATTTTCTTGTAAACAGAGTCTGACTTTCCTCTTAAAATTTTGCCGTATTGTGTCTTCATGTGTCCCCAGTAGTGAAAGTCGAGAGGATTTAAATCTGGGGACCTAGCAAACCGAAGCGCAGGTCCTCTTCGACCGATCCACCTGTTTCCAAAACAGTTGATCAACAGCTTTTGCACTTGGTAGAATGTGTGTACGTGTTGGTACAATAGAATGTGGTATTGCACCTTCCTGCATGAACAATCCTTTAATGCGTATAGATTTTCACGTGCTGAGAAATTTTCGTTACGTATATTTGTTATTCCACATTTATTAAATATTGTCTCATCGGTAAATAATAACCTCACGAGGAAATTGGAATTGCATTGGATTTTCCGACTCATTCATTTGCAAAGAGTTTTACCTCTTGAATTTTCTTAAATACGTTTCGCAGGGTTTAACGTAGCGACATTCCGCTATCATTGGTCTATTTTGCAAAATATTTTTGCGCTGGGTATAGTCCTATTGGAATTTTTCGGCGTACAAACTTCGCTCTTTTATGCTATTGCCGTCCGCCACACCGTAGCAAAAGTGCATATCCGAAATTTCTCCAAATATATATATATATATATATATATATATATATATATATATATATATATATATATATATATATTGTAATAAATATGTAATATAAATATAAAAATGTACAATATAAATACTGCTACACTGCATACAACAATCACTACGCGCACAATACTACGTACTGCACGCAGTGCACACGCAATACACCCAAGTAACGCTCTACTGAATATTTTCAGTTATTTGAAAACTTCTCTTAGACTGTCGGAATGATTCTGTTCTTCCAAAATTGTTCTAGCCTCTTGTTTCAAAATGTCTATAATATGGCAATGTAGTAATGGAGAGTTCATTCCGAAAGAAAAATCTACGATATAAAGCTATGGTATTGATGAAGCGAACAGGCTATGCACCAGATGTGTTAAAAAATTGCGAGCCTATTATTCACAATCTTCCAACATTACATAGCTAGAGATTACAGATTGTCATTGGAAAAGTGGACTTTCTGTTTAACAGATGGGTTTCGGAAATATTTCAATTCTTCAAATGTTATTGTCTTCCGTTTTTATTAGCGTTATTATTAACGTGGCGTAATGTTATTATTAACATTTATTTTAAATCTGAAAAGAAAAGGATTAGAAGAATGCTCTAAAAAAATCTAACATAGGAAAGAAGCACAACTATCGCATTTATTATTTATTTTGAAGCAAACATTGTGACTATATTCGTGGAATAATATAAAATACTAATTTAACATTTTGTAGGATCTGTTGATAAACCGACTAACAGTTTTCCGATAAATATTCACTTTTCATCATAAGGTATGACAGGTATACAATATACAACTATTATAAATGTAAAATAGCACAATTGTAAGTCAGAAACTCCATTATATTTACAGCGTCCTATTCCCCATTTTTCATTAAACTTTAAACAAGCACGAGCATTACCGATACACTGGCGATTGTTACATTATTAAGTTACAACGGCTGTATTCAATCTGTATCGCAATTTAAATTCATGAATACGCGCAGATCATTTCCGCGTAGCTTGCCATGATAAAACGTAAAATATATTAAAAATATTCCGTGTACATGCAATCACCAGCCGAAAGAGAAAATAAATAAATAAATTAAACAGAATTAAAAATTACCACTATCGTTTAAAGCTAAATCCAGTGTTGGTGTTCTCTTATAACGCGCATGTATAAATAAACTAGCCGAAATATCACTGAGCATTATCGTTAATGTACAATGAAACGGCAATAGCGTAACGAAAAGTAAATATTAAATAATATATCCTCAATTGAGCTTGTTGTTTGTTTCGATACTGAAATTCACGCACTTGTCCACGATCATGAAACAATGGCTTCGAACGATCGAAGAAGCGAAATAAAAGTGAAAATAGAAAGAGAGACCTCGGTTGTGAAAGAATTCGCATTACAGTCGTTGTTTCGGTCAAACATGATGGCTACAATTGATAGAATAATAATGAGGTGCACGCATTCGTATTCATTTGCCGGCGAATATAATAGTTCGTTTGGCGTACCATTATCATTTTTAAACTCCTATAAGCGAAACAAATTTGTTTATCGACAGTCTCCTCAGGGCGAGGACGTCGATATCCCCAGGTGTTCGTTCAATTTTTTCGTCGTCTTTTCATATCATTTCCATATGTTCGAACAGAACTGGCAAAATTTGACTAGGAAACCGTAATGTTTCATCGACTGTCTGCTATTGCAACCAATTTAATTGGTTTATTGTTCAAGTATTTATTTGCATTCATTTATAAAATTCACAGGAGAAAAATATGATCAATTCATTTTTGTTAATTTTCTGGCTTATGTCACTACTATTTGTCTGCATAACTAACGTCATTAATATTTTTTGCGTATTCAAGAAAATGACAAAAACACATACTGTAATTCACGAAAATATTATACCATAAAAAGCTTTTATGCATATACAGTATATGTTTTATAAGACATTTCAAAATTTCATTGGTAGCATTTGAAACATATCTATACATATATATTCTATGGTTCTATAATGTTTTTCTATATATTTAGTTTATTATTAAATTAGTGTTCTTATTATTATTTATATTATTATTCTATGTATATATATATATTAAATTATTATATATTAATAATTAATATATATATATATATATATATATATATTATATATTACATTATATATTACTATAAATTATTATATATTAATAATTAATATATATATATATATATATATATATATATATATATATATATATATATATATATACAATTTACACTTAATAATTTAATCCCAGCCGAAAATTATTCCTAAAATCAAAAGGAAATATAACTTTAATAAATTGGTGAATTTTAAAACTGCTTTTCTGTAAAAAAAAAGAAACGTATCACATTTTTCACTTGTAATGTTCAAATAGGAAAAGTACTCGTTCCATATTCCGAAAGTTGCCATTCGAAGTTGTTCTTTCGCAAATTACTATACATTTCCCTATCATGTTTGCTTCTCTATTTGTAGATTAAAGTTTCTGGGGCGTTGCAAACGAGACCATCCTAGTCCTTGACCAATGAAATTTTTCTTGTTCGATGTTCGAATCTTTTTATAGGTTCTGGCAAACCAGATCTTGCTCGTTGTTTCGAAATGTTTCTTTTCTTTTCTTTTTTTCTCCTTTCGTGGTTTCAAGCGTAATCCTTTGCTTGTTGTATCGTATTGTTTTCTGAGACACAAGATTGCGGATAGAAAAGAGGAGGTTTTCCAAAGAGACGGGAAATCTTAACGAGTAAAACATACTTTCGAGGAATTCACGGTCTCGCTCTAACCTGGCAACTGTAACGAGATTTGTCCAGTTCGTTTGTACTGTGAATCGCGACTTTCATCGTTCTGTAAACAAAGTAACGAGGCCCTTCAATTCTTAGCTTTCTTTTTCACGGAATTTTTGAAACACGATAACGTGTTCACGTTATTTCTACAGAATAAGATAGCTTTTTCGTTTTCCTCTTGTCTTACTGTTACAGAAATTTTGAAGCAAAAGAAAAGGGAGAAATCCTTTATATTCCGTTCTTTAAAAATACAATTGACAAAGTTAATATTGAATGTCATAACGTAGAATTGATCAATTGAATTGAAATTAATCAATTTGATTTCTGAGAAACTCATGTGTAGTTCCTTGTAGATATAACTTATGTATGTTTGAAATCCTTGGATAATAAAAATTGTGTGTTTATAAAATTTGGTAAATAAGTTCTTCGTGATATTAATTGATCTATAGTATTTCGTATTAATTTTCATAAGATCTAGTAATTTATTACTTGTTGGAAAAAGTATGATGCTGTATAATGTATACTCTCTCTCTCTCTCTCTCTCTCTCTCTCTCTATATATATATATATATATATATATATATATATATATATATATATATATATATATATTATATATAATATTAATGTATACTCTATATATAGTATATACTAATTACGATACAAAAATTCAATTGAAGTTTATATCCTGAAGATACCAAACTTTTTTCCGTATATTCTCCATAATTACTTCATCTCCAATGTTTGAAAATTTCAAATGCTCGATCACTATCATAAAACTGCAAATATCTCGCCATTGTCGTTAATCAAACCGTTTTTCCGTTCATCTCTCAACCGAGATAAACCACGTAAGACTAATATTTTCTCGGTAATTTTATCAAACTTTCCTTCTCAACTTTTCTTTCTTGCAACCTTCTTCCTAAATTCTCTACACGTCATCAACCTACATTATCCACGGAAAGAAACGTTGTCGGGGAAATCTGGAAAGTTGCAAAAAATTTCGTAAAAATCGAGCTCCGAAGTTAAAGACCTTGGCTGTCGATCGAAGAACACAGATATTCGCGAAGATCGCAAGAAGTTTGCGCGATGAAAATCGCGGTCGCCGGAAATTTGGCGAATTTTGACGTGAACCAGAGGTGCCACGGAGCAAATAAGATCCCTTTCAAAAAGTTTCCTATATCAAAAAAGTTGCAACTTTTGTTCAAAAGCTTTGGTTCAAAAGACTCCCCCGTTGATTCGCTGAGTTCAACCGGCCCTTTTGGTCTCCTTTTACAAATTAACAACAACGAGCTACAAGATCTCTGCATTTTGGGAAAACTTTGCACGACGAACATTTCTCTGGAGACTAACTTGACCTGATAAATCAGCGAAATCTTCTCATCTAAATATTTTTGCGAAAATTGAGTTAAATTTGTTTGATAAAAGTTTATTGAATACGAGAAAGTAGCAAGAAGTTTTCATGGCAATGGAAGTTATTTCTTGGGCAATCTTTCAAAATATTTTGTTAGTCATTAATCTTATTTTGGAGGGGTTATCAATTATTTCGCACAAAATAATAAACGTACTTTTAAATATAACTTAAAATTTTTCGTCATCTAAAAATGAAAGACGAATGATATAACTATTCTTTTATAATCATAATCATAACTGCATCAACACGAAGGTAATAAACGTACGTTCAAACATGACTCGAAATATCTTATCACCCAAAAGTAAAAGATCGAAACAATCTAAGAAAATAAATTCTTAAAAGGAAACTACCTACGCTTTTACGATCATAGTTACTTTAACACGAAGATAATAAACATACATTCTCATAATTTGAAATTTGTTCTGGGAGGTCATCCTAGTAATTCGTATATTCCCTTTAATTCACGACATTTCAGCATTACTCGCTCCATACATAAAGTTCCTGAAAATTGGAAGAAAGAAGAACAAGCAATTAGCTGTAACTGCATCTAATCAGCAGTAACATTCGTTCGTCGAGGCGTGCCTAATGCGAAGGAGGAAGGAAAATCCTTTCGCTAAGCGACGCTGTTCCGGCGCGAACTTTAAAAGAGCTTAGTCTGTTAATTAAAAAACTGTTTCTATTCGAATTGGTAAGCAACGCGTTTCAGCCAAGGGAGCTCGGTATGGCCGCGGACTCATAAACGTTCACAGAGGTCTTCATCCGTTGCTCTTTGTTCAGAGGATCCATTATGCAGGTCCCTTCTTTATCTAGGACTTTTAAGCTGCGTTCTATACTCATCTGGCTTTTCGTTGCCGGCTTCGTGCAGCGCACCAAGAAATTCATGTATCTTTTATTCTCCGTCTGCACTCCCAAACCTCCGCCCATTTTCTAGTCCAGTTATTATTTTCCGTATGAAAAGCTCGTCTAATGTTTAGTTTGCCTTAACCGGGACACTGGTCGTCATTTGCGTTTTCTTCCCTCCCTTCGCGCCTATTAAATTTTCGCCGAGGGTACTTTAGAGAAATCGTATGCGCTAGTTAGATAATATTCTAGCGCCTAATTGGTAATTTCAGAAACAAAATGCGAGTATGTACATCCGTAATTTTACCCTTGCTTGCTATAGATTACGTATTTTATTGTGAGTGTATATTGTATATTGAGTATTAGAAACTACAAGATAATTTTTTAGATAATACAATTTCTATAGATAATATTTTTATTTAATTAGAAATGATATTGTCAATTTTTTAATATCGATGATTTTGTTGCGGGCTGTTGGTGTTTCATTTTAGCTTTCATAAGTTTCTTTTTTTATTATGTTATTCTTGTATTACATTATTTTCCAAATAGATTTCATGTCACATTTTGCTGGTGCAAATATTAGCGTACAACGTACTATTGGTCTTGAATATTTAAGTCGAGGATGATTTTTGAATCATAAAAAAAAAATAAAAAATTATTAAATTAAAATAAATTAAAAAATTAAATTAAATAAATTAAAAAGAAAATAGGACCAGATGAAATTTAAGATCTATAATAAGAACTACACAACATTTTGCATACTAAAAGCAATCCATTTATTTACTACCAATTATTATAACTTTTATATAAAACAGCTTTTTTATATCGTTTTCGATTGGAACTAAGAAACTTAGACGACAGTTTTCTTCGCATACAGATATAAAAGATCATAGAATTAGCAAAATCCGCGTCGTTGATTATTATTCTGATGACGTATCCCGCACAAATTACATTTCTGGTCGCGAGGTACGCGAACTCAATTCTGTATGAACTTTCGAACGGTCGCTGAAGCTCGGCTCCATTAGAAGGGAAACCATGCCAAACTACGAGATGCTTATCTTATTATCGGAGTTCAAGAAACAGCTTCGAGTAACCGCGTTGATCGTCGAAACAACGCAACGTCAAAAGTCACGGCATGTTTCGAAAGTTTGCGATTGTGAGAAAGGATATTCGGGGGATTAAACGAACTTCGTGAAAGTTTCGGAATTAAAAGGTTTCCTCCAAAAAGGAACGATGTTTCCTCGAGTTCCAGCGAAGAGATTCTAGTCTTCCCTGTATAAAGCTTCCTATGACACGGTTTCGTCTTCCTTGTCATGTTACGATGGGTAAAGTGAATTTCGAGAAACATTTGAGGAGAGGGAAACCTTCGCATGCGAAACCTTCGCTTGCGAAACCTTCGTTTCCGAGTCGGAAAGAGAATTTCATTATTCGCTTACGTTACTTCTTTATTAAAAGATTCTGACGATGCAACTAATAATATCATACTGTGCTAGTGTCATTGACATCCTCTTCAGCTGGTTTAATTTAACAAAAATTTCCTTTTTCAAAGATTCGAAATCTCTTTGAAAAATGTGCGTTACTTTTTACATTTATGATGATTTCACATATGATATACATATATAACAATATTGCCGAATTTGAAATAAATTATCTCAGGAACTACCTGAATATAAAGACAGGGAATCAAATATACAAAACTAAAAGTACAGAATCCTTTCCTACACATAATACTTACGTATTACTACACATAATACGTATACTTATAGATAATATAAAGTAAATTGTAAACAGATACAATTCATTCATTACTCGTTCATCATTACCAATTGTTAAAATTTTGTATACAGGAAAAGAAGCATGTAACTTGCAACGACTCTTGTCGCATCAAAACGTCTTCAAATATTTCCTTTCTACTCTTGAATTAAAATATCATATTTGACCATAATTTTCATTTTGTCATGTTAAACATCGATATAAAATAATTTCACCATACCACAAGAACTCATTGCACTTTTTCAAACACCTTAGATACCTCGTCAATCATTTATTGGAAAGACGAGGGCCGTTAATAATCGAGATTGGCTCTTGCATCGCGATAAAATTCATCGTTTTTCGCACTGTGCGCATCGTTTCAGAAAGATACGGGAAAATGGCTGCAGCATTTCGAATCGATTCTATGTCGACGGATCCAAGAAGCAATTTAACGATCGCGTTTGCACAGGACCCCAAAAATAGCTGGCTGCATTGTCTCGGTCGAGCTTCCGTTCAATCGCTTTCGCGGAAATCCTGCGTCCGTTGCCGGAAAATCGTCGTCGATTCAACGGAAAAGAAGCATCCACGATGCAGCTCTGTTCCCAAGGGAAATCGGGTCTCGCTCGTTGGCGAATCGGTTAATATGCATTATTCAGCCAATAACTCTAACTGGAGTGACGCATAAACGGTGCGTTTACTCCGGCTTTTGTATTGAACATCACGCTAGCTCTCGAATTGCAGATTAACGAGACGCATCGGTAACCAGACTTACATTAATAAATATAAATCACACCGATGAACGTGCTATTTCCGATGAGAAACGACGTCGCTAAAACCATTTTACAGATTCAAAACTTTATCTGATGATGCGCGAAAGGTTTATGCATATTGATGTTGTGCAAGGATTGGACGCTTTTTCGTTAGCTTCTTAGATTGACTGATTTGTTGGGATACATTGTATGTGTTTTGTAGAAAAATTCTTTGTATTCTGATTGCATTATTTAATAATTTAAGCATGAGTTTAAGGTTAGGAAATTGAAAATTAAAATTTGGAATTTCAAATGAAATTTGAAATTTATAAATGGAAATATAAAATTTAAGATGGAAAGAACGTTTCACAAGATGATGATACAATACATATACATAGATTTTGATTTATGGTTGTTAAGATTGATTCAGAAATGAAACAGAAGTAAAATATGAATTACAGGGATCCAACTCTTAAATTAACTCGACGACAATTATAAGTGGATTTGTTAGTAAAAATTAAGAACTAGAGTTATGTATTTCATGGGCATTATTACTACAAATAATACTATACTAAATGAAATAAAATAAATATATTATTTCATTTAAGTAATTAGAAGATCCTCAGACAAAAAGTAAAAATTCTAATATTCATTGGAAGACAAACTCTAAAATTTCCGCCAATTAAACGCAATTTATTAAAAAAGGGGAATGACGTATAAGATTTTCCCGAAGTTTTATCATAACGACATTCGGATGAAGTTGTTCAGATGGCTGAAGTTGGACAGCGATTAAAGAATTCAATTAAGGAACTTTTATCTCGCGACTTTTAACAGAGTATCTCCAGTGCTTTTTCATTTGTTCTTTACGCGCTCGAATGCAAACGCCAGCTTTTGGCCGGAGCGTTGTTTTTGCTTGGAAACTTCGTTGCACGCGGGAAAATGCAATGCGACGTGCCCTTCGTAGTTACCCTTTGCGAATGGCGATCACGAAAAGCCCTGCAACATTTATGCTGAAAGTTTCGCACATGGGTGGTTCACGAACGCGATGACGAATACTAAGTGCACGTTGAAGCTGATTAAAATTAGTGATTTCCCCACTTTCATCCATTGCTTTCCAAATACATCGCATATTCTTAATCGAACAAGCAGTTTTGAAACACAGCTGCTCAATGGCAACTGCTGTTGGTAAAATACAATGAAAGCGATCTTTCGCACACGCTTTGTGAAATGCTTTTACTTTAATTAAATCTTGCAACAATAAGCTTTTATCGCTGAGCAGGCGTTGAACGTTAGAAACGAAGTTTCAAAACCATTTGGGGGAATTTTGAGATGTTTGAAGAAATACTAGTTTGAATAAAATATAAAAGTGATATGATTTTTTAATTAATAATAGTAATAATAGCATTTATTATAATCCCAGTCCTCAAGAGAGCATAGAATGGACTTGGTTTACAAAATTCTCTAAAATTACTCATCCCTCCACATCACAATCATGTCGCACTCTCTATGTCGAATTAACTGATTTTTCAATTAGATAATTATACAATTATAAATGTATATTTTTATATTTTAAGTAAAGCAGCCAATTGTTAAGGTTCTCTGTATTTGGTAATTTTGGTAATTCTAGAATTTTTTAATAATACAAAATTTCAATCATTTTATTGGGTAACATTATTGAGATTCAATTGGAAGTTTGGTAATCATTCGAGTAAGGGTTTGTGGCATCAAGTCATGAAGACAACAAGGAAGCGACCAGATTTATAGCGCAAGTCGCGAATTCTGCCAAAAGTTTTCATGACACACAAGTCCAAACATTGTTGAAGCGTCCAAATTTTAGTATCTGTGATGTATCGTAAATCTAGAACGACAGACATGGTCTTTACTGACAGTATTTTTGATCCCTTTTAGAGCATCCCACTACTTCAGAAGCAATAAACTTCCGAACAACTAAAAAGTTTCGTAACTCTGTAGAAGTTTCGGGAGCTCGCACTTCGTATATTCTAAAAAAACGTACATCTCATTTTTATTGTAGAAAATCTTGGTTGAAAGAAGAAAATAGATCAGATTCACAATCTTGAGGAATTTTCAGCTCCACGATGTTTTAAATTATAATTAGTTTCGCTAAATATGCTAGCAGTTCTTCGCAACGGAAACTCCCAAATTAATTTTCATGGTTCACATAAATTCAGAAACGAATCTTCTTTCAACTAATCTTCAAATTTGTGAATTCACATTTCAGACACTATATTTTTACCTTGCAAGAATTTAACTAAAAGGAGAAAAATAATGTAATTTACAATCTTCATAAATTTTCAATTCTCCAATGTTTTCTCATAAATTACATTAATTTTTGCAAATTACAAGTCATTTAATTATTCTATTTCTCATAAGGATATAATACTGTAAGACGGAACTGTAGAACATATAAACCCTCTTATTAATTCACTACTATTAGCATTATTAGCTAGCAATATATCGTACAACAGATTCCAGAATTGATTTTAGTTTGATTTTTCAGATGTCAAAGATTTGATTGCTTCGTTTTCTGTGTAGTTCATATTTCACGCATATCCAAGAACAAACCTTGAAACTAACTTCTAAACTCATTCACCGTCAAAGATGGAAATATCGAATTTACAGAAAAATGCAAAAAGAATCGTAGAGTTATTTCGTAACGAACGTTGCGTGGAACACGAAATGACAACGCAAGTTTCTATTCGTGCGTGAAAATGTAGGCGACGAATGAAATTCCGCCTTGCGATTTCCATCTCCGGGCCGGCCAGTCCGAGCTGCGAAACACCTTCTTCGTGTTCCGGCCGTAATAAATTATGCATCAGCCTAGCCGCTCTTTCTCCGTCTTCCTTCGGCTCCGCATTTCCTCCGCGTTTCTCCTTCGCTTTCCGTTTCCTGTCCGGTGGGAGAAGTTTTCCGGTGGAACGATGCTACCGTCGGCCAAGTGGATTAAAAATTGTTACGGGACTTTCATAAATATTTAGAGGATATATCTAGTCGGATAGCTGAGAACGTCTTCGTGAAATTAACTGGACGAGACGATCTCGAATTAAATAGAGACGACACACAGTGGCTTATAATAGTTTCCTTGAGCTCCAACAAGTTTTAATTTCGAAGATTGATAGCCCTTTGTTTGTTTTAGAGTGGTTCTTAATGATGCGTGTCTTCAACAGTAATAACACTACCAGAGTAATTTTTCATAGAATTTTTATACCTTGAAAATAGTACATTTTTGGGCATTTGAATTAATTTTTAAAACGAGAATAATATTATAAATTCTTAAGAATGTCTAAGTTTAATTGCGCAACGCTTAATTACATGCGGTTATTCATTCTCTTTCCTCTTATACTTCAGTTCTGTCTCTATCAGGAACCAAATGGGTGGCTTACTTACTTAATCTACTACTAATGTAAGTTAATTCTAATTGAATTAAATAATTTGAATACAAATCTAATAGAAAAGAGAGTAAAGATTCAATTAAAGTATAAGCATACTCTTTGGTTTCATGATGGTTAAATGCAGTTATGATTAATATAATTTCCTTGTGATACTGAAATATCTATCAGGTAAATTCTTAATTCTTAATTCTCTATTCTCTCTTTCTCTCAATTTAGATATGTATTAATATAAAATATTATATCGGAAAATCTTTTTACCATTTGATATTTTAAAGTAGACCTCAAATCTTCTTATATTATTCGAATTATTCACAAATAAGTAATAATAAAGAACATATTATGCATCGTCTTCGTCAAAATCCCGAGCGACCAAAGTAGCTACTATCCATGATTAATCCCATGGCCCAAGAATAGCAACGTGAAAGGAAATTTTCATTGATCTCCGATAGTGATTACGTAGGTGACCGTCATCTCCGCTTAATACTGTCTCGATGATCGCCAGTCGATTCTTTGACATGGAAAATAGACGTAAAGGAAAACCGGCAAAAGAAGCCATCGCGGAGAGAGATCAGAGATTAAATCCAGTTTTATCAGGCCGCTCTTTGATGTCGCGATCTGCTTGATAATCAGTCGGTGGTCTGCAATATATCACCGAGATGAATTCTTCAGATGTGTACGGCACAGAGTGCGCTCACAACCGAGAGATCACCGAATTTCATAAAAACGGGACATTATTGCTCTCGAATATGCGTTTCGTTCTTCTTATGAAAATCCTCATCCCCGTAGTTACTTTTTTCTCTTCTTTCACCCACTCTTTTTCTTTCCCTCGAACGTGGCTTTCGTTGCGTCGTATTTCATGGGAATCGAGTAGGTAATAAAATGTGAATTCCATTGAAACATTTTTTGATTATCATTTATTTCATTGGAACATCTTTCTTAATTCTATCGCAGTTTATAAAACACCAATTATTACCTGCAAGGGAGAATGTATCTACTATGCGCGTAGTATTAATATTATACTTAGATAGTTTCCTTAAAATTGTTTAATTTCAATACCAAGATACACGAATAAGTCGTTTAATTTTGAAATTAACATGAATTTTTGATTAGTTCTCATGAAGATGATGAGTTTACGTATATAAACGTATCCATGTAATTATTCAACTTAATAATCAATTATGTACGATAAATACAACAATGTGCCAATAGCCCTAACATGTTCAACGAGTCATATAAGTATTTTAATAAACTGATGGTTTCTCCAAAGTAACAATACCATCCGGAATTACTTAAGAGCTTGTAATATATTTTAGCCCCAAGTTCTGTCATAAAAAATTCTGAAAGTTTCTGAAATGGACGCGTCAAAGCTAGTCGGATTATCACAGATCCAAAGCCAGATAGTCCAGTGCTCAGAGAGAGAATTCGGTCAGAATGTTGATGGTACCGGAAACGTTCGTTGTGGGTATCATTACCTGAGAAATCAAGGACATGCTGACACACATTCCACTTTCCCATGGAGGGTATCTGCCATACTTGAGCAAGCAAATCGAACGTAACGATGTCCGTAGCGTGTCACGGATAAAACGAAACGACACGGGATTCCACTGGATTTCTGCATAATGGCGCAATGGTATTTGCAAGCGGCATGGAACACTCGCCTCTCGGTTTCGACCGAATAACATAAATGTTCGTTCTGTAAAATCGCACGGCAATCGATATCGTTTCGGCCCGAGCATGAGGGAAACATCCTCACAAACATTTTTGCCAGGCCAAACAACGCATCCGCTTTGATCGCTTTGGACATTTTTTTCGATTCGACAAAGTGCACGCCCTACCGACCGAAACGAAACTCCGATATTGAAACAATGGTCACTCTTGATTAGTTCTTATCATCTACTCAATTTCCTACCATTATTTTCGTTGACTCGGCAAGCAAGCTTTTCCACTAATTCCTTTTCTAGTTAAATTTAGTGAGTGGTATTGAATTAGATTGAATGTCCCAACTAATATTCAAGACAAAAGTCTTGATTGCCAGAAATATGACAAATTTCCCGAACGATCTTAAATAACACGGTTTAAGATAAGTTTGATCTAACGATAAAAGTAGATAAATATAAGAAGAAAAAGGAATTCACATAAAATATGGTACCAGATTCTTACGATTACAAACACGACAAACATCTGCAGCTTCGCTAGTTAAAAGGTCGCTGGCACCGATCAGCACGCTGCAGAAGCTCGTAAACCTCGAAAATACCGCGAAACCAAAACGCGACCGTATTTGAAAAAGGAACACGTAAAGAGGATGGAGAAAGGTTTGAGGGAAGCAGGCGAAAAGTTGTAAAAGTTGGCACAAAACTGAAACGAAATAATACGTATTTTTATACGTTGCTTGAAATTCTAGGTAGCTATTTTTATCAACTTTGAAGAAGTTTGCAACTTTCACTCAATAATTTTTAATTGACAATTTCCAAGGACTGCGTAATGTAAGTGATTTTAAGTAAATTTGATGAAATACTAATTTATTCTCGTGGCTAAATTATTAAATTAAGCATGATAGAATACTTGACCGATACTTCAATAATTTTCGAGTTCTTGTTAAAAGACGGATTTGTTGTTAATCAATCTATTTTCTAAGCAACTCATCGATTGTTTTAAATTCTTCGGCGTTTCAATATCGGTAGGGGAAGTTTGTGTGTCAAGCATCGAAATTTTCTATTAAATGGAATATTGATTGATTATCGTAGACGAGGGTCTACGAAGTGCCCATGTGATAAATGGTTTTCTTTAAGTGCATAGATAATTGTTTTCATGTTGTTACTCTTTCCGTTCCATAGCACAGCTTTGCTTGCCAACGATTGATGAACATGCGCAACAACTTTAGAGTAATAGACCATTAGAATAAAATTGAATACTGTTCGATAAACTCTTCACGCCTTTCTTGACATGTCTCACACTTTGTTCGTAATTTTAAGCGGGTTTTACAGATTTTCCAAATTTTTCGAGTGAATTCCATCTCTATTTTTTAAATTTTCAAAGAAATTCTATTCCTGTTATGAATTTTTTGAAACAATTCTATCCCGATTTTCGAATTTTCTACAGAAATCGTATTTCTTTGTGTATTCACGTATATAAAATTTTTATGAAAGAAAAAAAATTATACAAAGTGAAAAATTCTTTGCGATGTTTTATAATATTAGTCTCTTTGAAAATCAACAATTTTATACTATGATCTATGCATACTGTTTATAGTGTTATGGTAGATACTAGCATACGCTGTTTTATCTCACAATGTAAGACCTTCTCGTGTCTTCGTCACATTTAAAATTCGTACTGCGTGTAGACTGCAATTGGTAGTTTATTATCTTCAAAAACGCCAGGAGACTTGTTCATCTATGGTGAACTATTACGGAATTTCCCACTCAACTGGTGCGGGATTAACTCGATTGTAACTTTCGACGGGTGGAACAACGATACACAGCCAGGGGAAACCGAAAAGTACACAGGGTTGCAATGTGTATAATCTATTTGCCTTGGAGACTGCCGGTATGCGGTTGACAGGTCCTTTCACGTCGCACGAGGCCGAGGATTCTGGTGGACCACACATCCCCCAGGATGTTCACACGTTGCCAACGCTGGCTTCAAAGCGATTCACTGCAGCAAATTGAAAACTAGTGTTACCCTTGCATTCCTGTCGGAAGTCTTTTCTACGGGTGGAAACATGTCTGTCACCGATTTCAATAATTTTGTTATTGACGTAATTGTCGTAGTCTTTCTTTTTTAGAAAGTTTCGTGAAAGCATATCGAAGAAACAATGTGGGATACTTCCTTCTTCCTTTTTAATCTATCGAGAAATAATAGCACGTACATGCGCGTAGTTTCCTTTTAATTCAAGGTGATTGTAAAAGATATGACATAAATGTAAAATTTTTCACGGATAGTAACATAAATATATGTAAATTAACTTTCTCAGAAAGTTGGAAAATTGTTACTTTTTCATACTTTTAAATTAATAAATTCATCTTTATCCTTAAATCTATCTGAATATCTATCAATAAATACGATGAAAATGAAATTCTTAATGAAAATAAGAATATTAATCTTAATTAAGATTAAGATTAAGAGAAAATTAGATTAATGAGAAAATACACGTAACGAGAGAACAAGAAAATTAAATAAATGAATAGAATTGCTGTAATTTTAAACGAACGAACGTAGACTTTTATAATTGTTTTAATTAAGAATATTTAATAGTAATGCTATGTATTAATCATCGTAGGTTATGCAAGATTTTTATAAGATTAAATATAATTCGTGACATCAATTAAATAATTCTCTCGAGGAAATCTGCTTGTACGAAGCGATATTAATTTCTCGTAGCATACTTCGGACGAAATTGTTTATTAGATTAATTTCAGCCGTTTCTTTCGGTATTGCGATAGAGAATCGATATTCATGTTGACACGATCTCGTAAATCATCGATATACATATGTATGTATCGGTTTGGTAGTTCCGTTCTCGCGAATAGCATGCGGTCTTCCTCGAGCAGGACTCTCACCTGGAAACTTTACCGAATTCCGGCTACATAAATTGTTCATGAGTATGTATCTCGATAGGAAACTTCAGCGTGCTTAAATAAAAAATCCGCGAATTTCGCCGATAAATCAGCGAGTTCGCCGGCGGAATTATTAAAACTCGCGCCAACTTCTCCGTGAATTGAATTTCCAACATGTCACTTTATTTCATCTATATTCAACGTTCGATTTTTCCCACTCGATCGATACCTATCGAGAGGAAATTCGTTACTATGGAATTTTTACTTTATTAGATCTTAAAATTTATGTGATTTAAAATTTGACGAAAACTTTGTGCTCAAGATTTTTTAATAAAATCTACCTTTCTCGGATTCTGATAGCTATTTTTGATGTTTTTACATTTACAAGTTATGGACAAATCGAATTTAGTTAATTCTCAGTTGCTACTGTTGTTCCATTTGTTGTTTATAAAATTTATTGAATTTGAAAATTATAGAATAGATTTCAGAACCATGGCTGCTATTTTTTCGCCTAGTTACTTCCACTTTGTCAATTTCGATAAACTTTTTCATCTTTTTGAAGACCATTAAACGTTAAATACTAATTAAGAAATATTGTACTCTTACGATACTTATACGATAATTTTTTTTATTATGCATTCCAAACATCCGTGAAGGTTTATTTTAGCCTACATCATCTGTTTGATTATATATAAATAATATTATGGTCTTTGAAACTTCTTTTAATGAAATTAAGGAGATAATACATTTTCCAAGTGGATCTTATTTGCTGAGATTCTCAATCCTTGACAGTTTTTAAGTTTCCCTTATTCTGAGGAGGCAAAAAGAGGGACGCACCCTAAACAGAGTAGATGCTTCTCTCTTAGAGATCTTATTTTCATCCATGATAATATTCCACGTCTTACGAAGTCCCAGAAGGTAACAAGGAAGAACGGAAGCGGGAAACCCGGGCTAAGCGTCCGGATATTACCCTAGCGGAAGCAAAACAAAGTGTTTAAACTCTCTATGTCTACTTAAATCAAGTAGAAGATAACATATATTAAATTGGAAAATCGGATTTTACTCAGAACCAAGAAACTGTTCTCGTAGTTCCTTATTTGAAGATAATAAAATAATTACAAAATATTTAAAGTGTCATGCTTATGTTAAATAAAAATTAGATTTTGATTTAAATAAAGTTTTCTTACTCAATCGTCTGTCTTGTAAAATTTTTGTAACAATAGAGATTTTCCATGGAGGAGGATAATTTTTGCGGAGAAAGTTTCTCTCATTGTAAAAGATAAATGAAACAGGTGTGATGTTATAATCGAAGTTTAAATAAATATTAGGAACTCAATATTGAACGAATGACTTATTTATTTTTTATGATAACACTATTCTTAGTTTTATTATACTTCTCATGTCTTTATATTTTAGCAAATTAAAATGCAGGAAAGTATTTAGAAGTTATACTAGTACTCGTAAAATAATGCTACATGACACAATGAGCTATAGCAAATTGTTATCTATAATAGTAAGGCTGACATGATATTAATGCTTTCACTTAAGTGTTTCACCAGCTTTAGTAAAGTCATATCTCATTGATGGAGAACTACTAACACCGTTACTGGTAATTTATCATTAACGATAGTAACTTTAGTAATTATGGTAGTAATAACAGTTATAGCTATAATAATAATGGTGATAGTATTTTTAATGGTATCTTAAACATTATAATGTAAAATTATCTATTAAAGCTGGAACTAGAGTTTCTAACGATTAAACATTCTTTACAAATAATTTAAGCAATGCTTGAATAACATATCTTGTATTTTCTAATTAATATTAAAAGTTACTAGTAACTCATATACATGTAAAAAGAAAGATTTCAAACTTATATTCGCATTCTCCACGAAACGTTTCAGATAAATCATCGTCACAAATTTTTCTGATTTCAATAGGAAGCCATAAATTTAATCGATCCTTTTTTCTTTCTTTTGACGGTTAAGTACCTATAACCCAGTTTCTATAAAACGTCGTGAGAATTCTCGTTGAATAACTCGCGAGAAATTCACATTCGTTCAGCTTTTCATCGACGATTTGATTTTTCGATGAAGCGCAACGAGTCGAGGAATCGTTAGAACAATCTAAGATATAAATCAGTGAGATGAAGTTTATCGGGTTGGCGTGCCACGGAAATCGAGAACGAAGCATTAGCCCGACACCCGCGTCGTGGAATATTGCCGGCGTCGTGGCGCGTATTCGAGCATGAAATTGAGTCTTACGGTACCGTCATGGAAGATGGGTTGCTCCTTTTTTTGCTATTCAACACCCACCTCGTTACGTCTCAATCGCGGCCTGATTATTACGCAATTTGAATGCGAATTCGAATGGTTAAAGCGACAGCGTATAAAAAATTGCCTTCCCTCTTGATCGACGTGAACGATTATTATTGGTCTGCCATCTATTCAAGTATGATATCGTACCTGATGAATTTTATAGATTGTTAGTTAGATCGAGAGTTAAAGAACTTTTTAATGAAAAATTAGAACTAATATTAATTTTTGCTTTTCGATAATAATTAATATTAAAGAAAATGTAAGTTATTGTAATACGAATGTATCTGTAATTCGTTTCGCTAATAGCCTTAGGGCTGATATGACATTAATAAATAAATAAAAGAACAACAAAATTAATATTGTAATGGAAGTACTATAAATTTGTCGACATTTTGAAAAAATAATACTTTGAAAGAAAGGAGAAGTTTGCTTGTATCTGTATCACTCAAAAAGATGCCATGGAATCCTTTTCCTTTCGTCTTTAAATTGAAGGCAAAATCAAGATTGTTATTTAAGGGGAACCGTACTTTATTTACATTTAACTTGATCCTTTTATTCCTGAATTAATTATGTACTTAACAAAGTGAAGTTATCTATTTAAAGTTTTAGGGAAGATATATTTGTAGTGCTTAGTTTAATGGTCATTTAACGCCATTCTTTGCGGAAATTCTATGTTGATAAAATTTATATGATTTCTTTTGATGATTGAGCTGGCAATGCGTAGCATTTAGGAAATGAATCTAGCACCGAGGAATTTTCTATGGATTCTCTGTATTCAAATGAACGATTCAAAGTATTCTAAGTATTTCGGCGACACCGCAGGGGACCCTATTGAATTTGCTATGGTCCATTGTAACAGGGGTGATCATTAGAGAAGATTTATCACGAATAAATCCTTTTTGAAATTGATCGTAAGGATAGTTCAGGAAGTTTTCTTTACTTTTTGTGACTATTTAAATTTCAATTTAAATTGCGCTTAAGAGAAAATGAATTTGAAAGAAAGATTTACTCATTTAATATCTGAAATTAATTCTACTGCCTTTAATAATTTTATCATCACTTCATATTCTTCATCAAATATATCTATTCAATCATTCGAAAAAAGCGCAAATATCTAAGCATCAAATATAAATTATTAACAAGAAAGTATTTCACGATTTTAGTTGCTTTGCTTGCAGTTATTATTAAAACCTCTATTGAAATATGAATTAATACATGTTAATATACTGTTTGAAGGAATATATCATAAATTACGACAATATGTCTCTTTGCTTTCCTTTCAATTACGAATTTCTTTTCATTAATATCCAGAAACTCCAGAATAATCTGTCGAGTCGCGCATTTCACCTTTTGCGCTTAAATAAGAAACATGCATAAAAAAGAGAAATTTTAACTCAGAAGCAGAAGTACATTAAACCCTGGACAGTTTATATTGTGAAATATGGATCGTTGCAAAATATTTTTTCATAATTTCTAGATTTTTAGTTTACTTGCCACATTCAAGTCGATAATCTAAAACTATATGCCGACGCGAATACGCATCGTACGTGGTGAACGTGTTAAATAAAGAAAAAGCAAGATCTCATTCCCTACACGTACGAAGCTTCAGAAATTCTCGAGGGATGGCGTTTACGAGAATAGCTGTTTTCAAGGCTATTTACCCCAGATCTGTTCCTCGACGCAGAACATTCCTTTATTAATGGACGCGTTCAGCGAGGGGTCGATCGATGAGTAAAAGCTAATTACAACGACAAATGTCTCGACGGTCGTTGTAGACGGGACGATAAATCCACATCGATGACGACGTACAGAAAAATCAAGATGATAAGGATCGTAGCAAAGTGTGTGATCGTAAATTCCGTTCCGGCCTTGCTGACCAGATTTATCGATTCTTCCGTGCGGGCGGATAAGGAGAAATTAATTTCCCGTAGACACCAATTTTTCAAGACTCCATGTCACACGATGCGACCTTAATAACGTTCCCTCTGTGGCGCCTTTTAAATTCCCGCCCGTCTGTTCTTCGTTTTTCCTTTCGCGTCGCTCTCGAGATTCCACTTGCGGTGAAAAATCTTCACGCTGAAACCGCGGATCGTAAGCAGACGTTAGATAAATGTCAAATAGAACACCGCTTTTCCATGTATTAATAAAAATACGTGCATTTAATAGAGTCTCAGATATACATAACAACAGGTACCGTTGAGAATTTTCTAGGTAAATTGAATTTTTTTCTTTCCTCCTTTATTTTTTTTTTTTTTTTTTTTTTTTGTAAAACACTTTTGGGAGAAGTTCGCAGCGTAATATTTAAATTATACTTATTAGAAAATGAAGAAAGATATAATGGTTGCACTGGATAAATATTCAGTTTTACATTGGCGTTATGAGGTCAGCTCAATTGAATTAACTTCTGCAATTACGGAAGTTGTCGTAATAAATTCGAATACCAGAATCGAATTTAAAATTAATTTCCCTAGCACGCTCTTGTACACAGCCAGCTGTTTCTTTCATATTAACGTTTGCAATTTACTTCCGCGATTGGCTGCAATACTAGTGTCTGAAAATCGTGCGAAATGTAGAAGCTACAATGAAAACCGGTACGTTATTACTCGCTTATTAACAAGAGTTACAACTAATGTAAGGACGAAATGAAAGTTTTTTGCTAGTGAAAAAATTGACTAGTGGCGGTTAATTAACAAGCTGATAAATAATAAAGAATTTAAGTTAAAGATTATATTCGTTTCTCGCTAGGAAAGGATAATATTCTAATATAATTTAATGTAAGCTTAAGTTGTTTGTTTGTTTGTGTGTGCGTGCCTGCGTGCGAGCGTGTGCGTGCGCGTGTGCGTGTGCGTGTGCGTGTGCGTGTGCGGGTGCGGGCGTGTGCGGGTGCAGGTGCGGGCACGTGCGGGCGCTTTCAATATTTCTGGATATTTTCTAAAATATAACAAATGCATTTTATACATTTAAATAGTTTTGTAAAATTTTTAATGTCTATTCTTATTGGAAGTATAGAACACGTAGATAATAAATTGTATGAATACAATAATTCTTCTAGCTAATATCAAACTGAAATATTATATTTTTTATCTCGATGTTCATACACCTTTTTATGATATTTAGTAAATTCTTATGGATAAACAAATTCCATATGTTCTTCATAAAATGTTATATTTAATTGTTATTAAGGTCAGACTATTAAAGCTACTTGAAATATAAAATTCCTATTAAATTTATACTGTGCTCGATAATGTACAGTAGGTAGACAGAAAGTGAAACTTGCGCCACACGATTAATCGATGCAATATTAATTATATTAGACTGAAATGGAAATTTCCATCACGGGAAATTCAGTGAATGCCCTGTGCGTTATGAATACTATGAAAATGATACTAAAGCCGACGTGCCATATCGTCGGAGCTGCTGATGTTAATTAGCGATACACCGACTCTGCTGTAGAAATCTTGTTTGGTCTTTAAGCAGCGCTGAGGTAATACAGTTTCTTGCCACTTTCGAAACTGATTTAACAACCACACTTTAATAACCGTTCTGTGGTCTACTTTAACAAATTACATTGCCAATTAATTACCTGTTCATCCTCGAAGACAATTTCTTCTGATTTGCTATAAAGATAAGGGACTTTTCTATTAAGGACCTGTTTCATTAATTGCAGCAATTCTATAATTTCATATTTCTGTCGTCGTTAGATATTCTTATCAATTTTATGTCGAGATATACAACAGTTACCTTATTTTTCATTTCATAGTCATAATTTTTATTTTATGCACATGCATAATTTACAAATCATTGCTCCATTTTTCTCATTTCGTCATTAACAGGAACAGGACGGTCGATCAATATTCACGTCCTAATCCCACACTTTTCCATCGAACCAGTGGAATTACGAGAATTGGGGTGAATTCAGGCGTCAGATCTCGTATCGGTTGCTCGAAGATAGAGGATTTCACACGATGAACGCAATCCTTGGCGTCGCTACGTTTGAGAAACTGCGGCTCCTGCTGGCAACTTTGTCCTCGTTCCCTTACCTGGGTGCAGATTTACGAGGCCGCGTTACGTTCAGCAGGAAGAAGAACGGATGAATAATGGCGCACCTGGCCCGACCCAACCGGTGCCAGTATTATTTGCGGTTTGCCAGAGAAATTATCGGGTTACGTATTTAATTATACGTCTTTTATCGCCCGACAGATATTGTTACTCAGATATTGTTTCATTCGATTTTGCTGTTCGTCTTCTTCAAACCTTTCCTTCAATTGAGACACTATCGTTCCCTAGTTGAGTAGTTGTCCTTCATTGTTCTTCAGCTTCGAAAGAATCCGTGGAATTCTGCGATTCTTTAATTTAAAAACTTCAGCCGTATTGTGATGCTACAATAGTTGCGTAACGAGGATCGTTTTATAGGTAAAAATAGCAAGAGAATTTACTGCGTGTTACGATTTTTGTTTCCGATTTGATGGAAGAATGTTTTGGGAAAATATGCTTTATGCGTTCGGTGGACCGCGGTGAATGTATCATCGTGAATCATATAGTTCCTGTTTTCGACCATGGAACATGGAGAAATGTGCTTCGTTTAAAAGAAAATTCTGGTTTTGGAAAAAGATGCTGTTTGTTGGTAGATAAATGTCTTTCATCAGTAAAATAAATTACTCCTTTGTACTGTACTTAACAATTTTTAAATTTCGATTGTAATTTGTGTGGTCGTTTCTGATTTTTCAAATTTTGATTATTAAATTTGTTCATTTAGAACTTAGAAAATAGATGCTATTTATTTCCTATTAAAACTAGTAAAGTTTATTAATCCAACATTCTTAGTAGGAAAAAAAGAAATACTAAATGTTCCATGATTCATTGGACATTCGTAATCAATAATCAAATCGCGGTTGGACCAAGTATCCATCCATTATGGATATTTCAATGACAACACGTCGGTCTAAGGAAACGTCTGTTCCGTTCGGAAAATCCTGCTACCGCTACGATAATAAATCGTGGGATTTCACAATACTTCGACGAGAAATCGATATATCCCATAAGCGCCTTGTCTTTGCCGAGGAAAGATATATCGTTTGATGATTGCTGAAGGTGTCCAGCTTTTCTACTTAAAAGTTGCGTTTCCACGTGGTTGACAACGACAGAAGAATAGTAAAAATTCTCTGTTCCGTGAACGAAATAATTATGATACTTCTTTATTTTTCTTTATATTAAATTACAATTACACTAAATTAAAATAGTAATTGATTTCCTTCTGTCTGACAGAAGAAGAATAGGAACCAAACGAGTTAATTACTTTAGTCCTTATTTTACTCTACTTTGAATTAATATCATTTACAAATCGTAAAACTATGTGTTAATATTCTAATGTGTTTATAATTTCACTAATAATAACCCTACTAATATTTACAGATCGTATTCAACTCAAATTACTTCAATTTTTGCACAAAATTTTTTTAATTTTCTTACTTTTATAAAAGTAATAAGAAATTTGTTTTAAAGGAAATCGTGTGACTCACAAAGAACAGTTTACGAAATCGGTAACTCTTTTATACGAATTGAAATGTTCCAAGTTTGAATATGAGGTCGAGATCAAATAGTTTTTTTTAAGATTTCTGTTACAAGCAATAAAAAAGGGAGCACTTAAACCTCCCTCGTTGGAATAGTAATGGTTCGTTTTAAAATCTCCGCGTGGCTCTCGTTCAACTGTACAAAAGGCTTCCAAAGAACTTCGGTTTCGTTCAATTGCTCCAGTTGGCTGGCCAAGAATTACGTGGAAAGTATTCTTGGCCGGCAGCACAATGCACTCGCTTGATCCACGCCAAATACTTGTCACGTATATCGGAGCTTAATCTCCTTTAAGTTTCTAACGGAAACTCCGCGAAGCAGGCTTAAGGGATATACACAAGTTTTTCGGCTAACCAACGGATTTAAAATAGACAAGCGAATTGTTCACGTGAAAATAAATGGCGTCTCATCATCATCACAGAAAAATTGATAAATTTTGATTTACAGTTTTAGAATTTCATATGCAGTTCATAATTTCTGTAGTTTTAATTAGAATTTAACGTCAAATATTGAAAATTGTTACTATTTTTAAATAGTAAATAGTTAATACTAAATAGCTAATTTTGAAACAAAGATAATAGACTGATTCAGAATTCTTCCTCTTTAGTGGAAAATATTTTTTGGTGATTCTGAAGGCAAAAAGAGATAATAAGAGAAATGCAGATTTAAATTATTAAAATTAATAGTCAAATTTATATACAGGTGTTTGGCTACAAGCGTAAAAAGATTTAAGAGGTAATTCTTGAAGTCAAAATAAGACGAAAATCAATAATAAAAATATTGCCTTCTCCGCTCCGTTTCTTAGTTATCAACAAGTAAAAATCGGCCGAAATATTCCTTTTTACACGAGCTAAAGTAAATCAGCTTGAGCAGTGGAGTACACAGTGATCCTCAAATGGAACGACACATGAGCGGCGACTTACCTCGTACAAATTGTAAAGAAGAAGACTGTGGGATTCGGAAACGTGAATCATCTTGCGTGACGTTCTGTCAGAGAAATCGTAGATTAAACATTAAACTTGGTTATTCATAGAAATCCATAACAATATATCAAAAGCCGGCCTATGAAATTTTCGAGTAAAGAGGAGTAATGTATTCTTTAATCATTTGCTAACATAAATAATTAATAAACAGAAGCACATGTATACAATATGTATACAAAATTCACACATGCAACTGTCTAGACCAGTAGTGCCCACTGCAGATGTCTTTCACGTATCTGCTTCCTCTTCCAGCCATCTTTCGCGTAGTGTGTTCCTTCGTTACCAAAGAAACTACACGATGCTCATCATGGCAAACTCACGTTTTCTTGTAAAAATGATCTCTGTTTTCTTGTAAATAAAGTATATTACCTGGCACAGCACATATAATACGCACTGTACGCATTAAACACACTACTAATAAAAAGATAAATAAAAATAACAAATATAAAAATAAAGAATAGAAAAGTAAAATAATTAAAAATAAGAAAGTTCCAAGAACTAACAATAAAAGGACTAATAATATCTACAACGGAATAACTGGTGAACTTATACAATGATGATTTTTTAATACGTTGCAAAGCTCAATATTTTGAACAATTTTTTTCCTATACATATAACCATCAGTCTCTCTTAGTTTTCGAGATATCAGCAAAAAATTGCAGGTACTACACAGCGTATTTCTGCCCATAGTTGTGTGTCTGTGGCAGCATATGCGTCAGTATTGGTTGCCGCTTATCTTCTGTTTATAAACGAGGGTCGAACTAGCTTAAAGGTCCGTGTACAACGTGCACATGCAAAGCTGCAAAAAAATGTCTGTTATAACTCGATTAGAAGTGAATACATACCATCAATGTGTTAGGACTAGGTTTGGGTTAAATTTTTCAATGCTTGCGTGAAATGATAACGATTATTCTATTTCGTAAAATAATATCAATGTCAATAATTATTCATTCTTCTATTATTATTATAATTAATTTATTATTATTTCATACAAGCGTTGCCGGCCTCCTCGTGGCGGTTAGATTAAAGTAACTGATACAAACCCAAACCTAATACATTGATGATATTCATTTTTAAATGGTTTATAATAACTTCTCGCGGCCTTGCATATGCACATTGTGCACGAAGCCTTTATGTTCGCCCAACCGCTTTTAAACAGAAGATAAGCGATAAGTATACTGATGCAAACGCTACTACAGGCCTACAATTGTAGGTAGAATTCACTGTACTAATAGTGGCGATTCTTACGAATATTTCGAGAAATAAGGCCGACCGACGGTTATATGTATAGGAAAAAGTTGTTCAAAATGTTGAAGTTTACGACGTATTCAAAAACTATCGAAATCAAAGAGGTTGGGACGGTTGCACAAAGTTCACCGAATAACTCAAACCTATACTAACATTACAATTAACTTTAACTTTATATAGTTCTCCTACTGCTTCTTGTCGACTGTCGAAATGATTCTGTCCTTCCAGAACTGTTCTCTTTCCTCTTATCAAATTCCTAAAATCGCTAAAACATGTTACATAGCAAGGTATTAGTGGAGAGTTTATTCAAATAGAAAAATTTTCGATGCTCTTCGTCAATGTTTTCGTTTTTTTTTGTATAATTCGAAATTAGCCAGGCGCAGTTACGATATCTGAGGTGTTCCTTTTAAAGACAGCGTTAGTTATGCCTATTGAAGCGAACAAGCTGTTAACCGGATATGTTTAAAAACGATTAGAAGCCTTGCAAGGATAGTATCTTTTCGGCAACGAGAGCGAAAACTTAAATGAACTATTCAACGCGATAAACGTAATTTTTCATTTGGCTGTATATTAAATTATATTATAACACGCTACTCCATAGAAAGATACTTAAATTAATCCTTTGAGGATAAATTTAAATAATTTTTTAATTGTTTTTTACTTCCTCGTTTTTTATTACATGTATATGTACGTGAATATTGTAATATGCAGTGATTAGTAATTTGTGTGTGGTTCATGTAAGACAGCGCATGATCACATTTGTAGAACCTCAAGAATGCAGATTATGAGATTTTTTTGTAGACATTCACGGATAGAAGAATCATAGTGCGTGTGAACGTTGTATAAACATTATATGTATGTGGTTTTGTTTATTAATTATTTATGGAAGCAAACGATTAGAGGAAAGATTAATTCTCTCTATTCCAAAATTCCATAAGGCGATTTTTGATACGCTGTCATGGATTTCCATAAGTAAGCAAGTTTAATGTTTAATCTACGATTTTTCCGATAGAACGACGTGCAGGATGATTTACGTCTCCGAATGTCATAGTTTTCTTTCCTACGTCTTGTACGAGGTAAGTCGCCGCCCATGTGTCGTTCCATTTGAGAATCACTATATACCTCGTTGCCCAGGCTGATTTACTTTCGCTCGTGTAAGGAGCTTTTTTTGCGCACAGGTATGTTTCGGCCGATTTTTAAATGTTGACAGCAAAAAACGAAGCCAAAAACAAAATGTTTCTTCTTGATTTTCGTTTTTTTTGCTTCCATTTTTTCTTTTTAATTTTTTTCCTTAAATTTTTTTACTCCTGTACCAGAACACCCGCATATATATAGGGTTCTTTTAATCTTTTTTACTAATTAATATTCGAAGCGTATCTATAATCTCTTAAGCTTTCAGAAAAATTACGATTGTAAAGATTTCAGAAGTGAAGAAAATATGTATTTAATTGTCAAGACAATAATAAGTACTACTTTTATCACATTCAATTCAGTCTAATATTCATAAAAGTACACGAAATTCTTTAAAACTATACGTTGACTACTATTCTTCGTAACATAAAAGCAAGCTAACATTACATTTTTCTGAAAGAGAAAGATAATTTTCCACGAATACTTATCCATTCTTCCTTTCAAAAGGGCATGTCGCCTTAAAATGCATATTTCAAGACGGTTCTCGAATTTTAGAGCGTTGGAATTTTTCATTCCCTTTTCCGGTAGGTTAGGCACGTTTTCAGAAAAACCTGTTAGACTTTTACGATTCTCACAGATATATCCTTTAGGAAGCATAAGAAGTGTCTTATCATTTAATTAATAAGATATTAATAAGATATTAATAAGATATATAAAAGGCGAGAAGGTTCTTTCAGTAAAACTTTAATAGCTTTCTTAATATTAAAAACATGTCAGAAGATATTTTCATATTTGCTAGTTAATAATAATGATAATCTATTTCATAACTCATAAATCGCTAAAAAATAAAATTAAATTATAAAACAAAGATATAGGAATCGAACGTAACTTCTTTAGAACCTATTTCAAGCATCTCTTTTAATTTTAAAATAGCAATTACACAAAATTAATCACAAAACCCGAATTTCGTAGGTATGGTATATCAAACGACATAACGATTCAATTCTCCTATGTTTTGGTCAATCCATTATTACACTAATTTTCTATATGATAAGTTCCAATTCAAGTTCTGTGCTATCCTTATAGAAATATTACCCATTCTTCATTCGTAACTACCCTATAGTTTCATTCCGTAACTCAGTAATATTCTCGTATTACAAAGAACCAGAAATTTCCCATGATAAATTCCTCGGTCTATAAATATAGATATAAGTCTTGGTATACGTTTATTCACATTCGCGAAAGGAAATTTTTCCAGGCATCTTTTTCATCGACCACAGTCGTCGAGGTTCTAGACGCTTCACTTAGCCCCCCTTTTAACTCGATCGGTTTTCAATCACCCACGATTACCGTTCTCCGCCTCAATCAGTCCTACTCTACCTCTAATCGTGAAGATCGACACGATTGACGAACAAAAAAAATTAGGTAGCGAATTTTCCATCGATACTCCCCGATTTTTTATCAAAACCACGCTTTCAGAATCCGCGAACGTTTAAAACTCTGAATAATTAACGGAAATAACGAGAGTGACGAGAGTTTTCAATTGATATAAACTTTATTACAAAATGAATTTTGGAATTTATATTGTAAAAAGATAGTGAATCGTTCAAAATCAGTAATTAGGGGGTGCAAATGCTTCTGTGAGTCACTATATATTTTCAGGTAAATATAATAACATTATATTTTCAGGTAAATATAATAACATTATATTTTCATATATTTTAAGTATTACAAGGACATCTACTTGTTATATTCGTTGGAAAATTCTAACAAATTTTACTTTCTTTAGTATTTTATACTGTAAGTTGTACAATATGATGCCAATGAAATAATAGAGTCGTAATTATAGAAACGTGTGAAATTAATTTGTTCATTGAGAAGTCTTATTTCTTCAAATTGTTTCACTCAATCTAATATGCAAATATCTGGAGACAATTTTCTCAGAAATAAAGCCTTCATCTACGACGAAATTTTATTTTATATTTTTGATATATTTCTTTTTCATGTGGAGTCACTTTTTTTCTGAATTATATCGCAAATTTCGGAATATCCATTGATGTATATATATATATTTCTTTTTATTTTACTTTCCACAAAGTATACATGGAAATTGAAGCGTTAAAATCGCAGTTGTTGAAGTTGAGACTACGTTACAAGTGTAAAAGCGTATTTGTTCTCGAGTTTGCAAACTTCGTGCGGTTGTTCCGCGAATTCTTTCCGTGAGCTCACGAAACGCTTGCCAGCGTTACATGCTCTTCGTTACTTTGCGGGTTTTCCGTTTCAACCAGCGTTTTAATTGTGTACAACAAAGAATGTTATGAAATACACAGAAACGAACCGTGGTTTTTCATTAACCGATGCTGCCACTCGACGCAAATAGAATTACGAAATATTTTTTCGAACCTCCATTTTCTGTAAAACTTCTGTATCATACGAGTACACTATAAATTCAATCAATTTCAACGCTTTTCACGATAACATCGAAATCTTTACTACACGCTCTCTACTTTCGTTTCTAAAATTCAAAACTCAATTTCCAACCCATCTCTGTCAATGACGAAGCGCTCAAAGCCGACAAGTCAACGATGTCAGTTACCACATCAAAGAGGCTAACTTGCCGTAGAATTGCCATTCTGATACGTTATCATAGTTACATATTTGATGTATAGTGTAACACACAGCTTTTAGTACAGGGTAGGTCATACAAAAGATGTCTCAGTAAATATCAAATCAGTTTCGATAAATTAAGTAGCATCATCTAAATATCACGTCAAATAATTCAGAATCTGTTACTCAGAAACACCCACATATTTTCTTAGTCTTGACAGAGTGTTCTTCGATTACAAAATTACAAATAATAAAACCAACGCTGATCTTATCCTTCATTATTGGTGTAGTTATGTACTGTAGATAAAATTGTCTATTTCAAATTAATGGATGCATTAATGCAATAATCCACACCATTGTCATCTGTAAGTGTTAGATGTTACGGAATTTTACATTATTTTAGAAGTTTCTTATCCGTACCCTGTTTAGCTTTGAAACTATTCATCAGATAAAAAATATTCTTTTAAATTAATTGTAATGTCACAAGAAGTGACTAATAGACGTATCTGTATAGTAATAATAAAAATCAATAAGTACCTACATCGAGATTTACAATGGAAGTTGTAAATTTAATTCTAATATACAATTAATAAATTTTTTAATAAATAATTGGAATTAATATAATCATTTCTACTTGATCCCATAAGAAAACAATGTGTCAGCAAATTATTCACTGCTTTTCGTAGATTTAGGCATGTCATTCCCACATTGTTGTTGCAGATAAATCCAAATATCTTCGGATATGTCCACATGAGTAGTAGTTACTTAATATTCTATAAAGCAATATGTTCGTTAATAATCTACGATCAACGACAACGGTGGCCACGTGAGTATGTCAGAGGGAAGCAGATGGATCGATCTATTGGCCTAAAATTGACAGTAAGCGGCGGAGGTCAATTACAACACATCAGCTCCGATGGCACGAAACGCAAATAATCGGTTTGAGAAAGGAAGTCCGTGCGTTGCATTTCCTGCGATAGCGCGAGCCTTGCAGTCCTTGCAAGTCCTTGTAGACGCATATTACAACAGTCCTGCTGGCCGTTCGGCGTCGAGTAAGCATAGCTGTTACGCGAAATTAACCTATCGTTGAGAACTACCACAGAGAGCACGGATGTTCTGTTCTATTTCGTAACAATCGACGATGCTGGCTGTGTGGAATGTTACATATAAGATGTATGTATGTATGTAGAAGATCGTGTAGCTCATCGTGTACACCGTACCACGCCGCATACACGATGCTTCCATTCTACGAGTAAAAGTTCATTGTAACTGGTTTCTGCGGAAGATTAAAAAAATCAGCAGGTTAATGTCAGCAGGCAATCTTCATTGTACTTGCACCCTGAAATTTCCACTTCTTTGCTTGAGAATTTGGTAGATTTCGTTAGACTTGAAATATGTAGAATTTAGACCTGCTAATGACATCTAATATACGTATAATTCACTCACATATACATGTATAATTCACGTATAAACACATGTTATACGTAAGGAGGAAGATAGAGAATAATGTTATTCATGTTATCATAACATGTGAATTGGTTCATAAAATTATATATTTACAAAATTTAATTGTAATTATGTAGTTTAATCAAAATTGATTCTTTTAATAAAATTTGAGGTTCCCTAATGAAAGTTCGTTAATCTACCTTCGTTTCCGAATTTTATATATTATTCAGTTCATAATTATAAGCTATTTTGTTCGTTACAACATTTATTTATATATTATATTAGCTTATATATTATATATTTATTTATAAATATATAAATTATTAAATATATTAAATATATATATTATATATTTATTATATATTATTTATTTATATATTTATATATTATATTATATATTATATATAATATTTACATATTATATTAGCTTTTGTCTACTTTTGTCTAGCTTTTATACGACCACCCCCCCCCCCCCCCCCCCTCTCTACGATATCCCCTGGGCCGTCGTGCAAGTCTGAGGAGGTCCAGATCCTCCCCGGTGTGTCAGCCTCTATGACCACTTAGGACAGCGTAGGGCCATCCTTCGGCGCGGAACCCTGCAAGGTTGGGATGTTCTCACCCTCTCCCGCTCTGTTCGTTCCTTTACGAGCATTACGCTTTTGCAATATGAGCGTACTGCGAGGAGCTCTTGTCGCCCCCTCAGCATCGCTTTCACAACTGACGAGGAGTCTAATCTTTCGCCAATTGCCAGCCGTAGAATACGATGTGAGGCCTCCCACGCCACACAAAATTCTAACGTATGCTGGGCCGTGTCCTCGCCCTCGCTGCAGTGGTAACAGGTGCTCGTCACCTCTCTTCCGATTTTCTTCAGGTATTCCCCGAATACTCCATGTCCTGAGAGCACCTGCGTCATTCTGAACGACAGTGGAAACCCTCCGTGGTCTCTCCAAGCCTCCCAGTTTGGTAGGACCGATCTAACGGCTCGGTGGCCCTGGATCTGGTCTTCGGTGAATAGGTGGGAGCGCCACCGCCCCCACACCTCTCATCTGACTTCCCGCCGAACGTCTCGGGCCGCCTGCTCGGCGGGGAGAGCTTTTGCCTATTGCTTTCATTTCTGTTACTATCAAATACAGACTATTGATTTTAGTTTTATTTATATTTATTAGATGTCGATTAGATTAGATATATAGATTAGATTTATATTTATTAGATTAGAAAGATTCATCTTTATCATCAAAATAATTTAACACTTGAAATACCAGGAAAAACTTACACATAATTCTCTCTTTTCCTGAAGCACTCATTTTTGTTAATTTGTTACAGAGTCTAATTAATGGATCATAGATTAATAATCATACCATATTTAAACAATAAATAATGTGTCGAGATTAGATTAATCTTTTTATCTATTAACATTCAATCGTTAATGGTCGGTATCTGTATAACAAGGCTATTCGTTCGAGTTTCGCCTAATTATCCGTGTGATCCAACACACGTGAATATACCAAAGCACCAAAATTTATTTACACCACGCGTCAGGTCATGGTGCAGGTTCCACTGATCGAAGTTGATCGAGCTAACTGGTGATCAAAATTACAGGGTGATCGTTCCTCGAAACTGCTAAACAAAGCTTACTGTAACGCCGCGCGGTAAACTCTTTAGCCGGCACAGGGATACCAGTTAACTCTTCTCATGCACGGCGAAACAGTATTTCAAGTGCAAGCCATTAAGCCCTCAACACTGCCGGATAGTGATTAGGTCCAGGGGCTAAATCCTTGTCAGTGTTGGTGTTCAGTGAATTTAATCACAGCGCTCTCAGGACAATGCTGCATATTCGTGCCGTCAGGCTACAAAGATAATTGCGCTTCTAGCATTAATCAGGCATTCACTGTTCGCGCACTTGTCTACCTTCGTTTCTCCTCTGTAGAAACAAAGATCCCACCAGTTATCCCTCAAATATCACTATTTGTAACTTACTTATGGCAACTACCGTTTCGCGATAAGAACTTAAGGATTTGAGGTGACACTTGTATCGTATAGATAAGGATTATAGCAACAAGTAGGTACAGAGGTAATTGCGGATATTCTTGGATTTTATATTCAATGTATTACTGAGGAAATTTTGGATAAGCTTCAGCAAGTAGTACAACGACTAGTATTGGTTTAAATTTACGCAATAGTGTATGGTAGCTAAGTATTAGAGTGGAAATATATTAAATTTAAGTTGAAGATATATATTGATTTGATGTCCTTAATGTTAAAGAATAGAAGATCTACAGATAGAATCTTCTATATATATATAAATAAGAATCTTGATAACTTTGACGAATCAAAAAAATTAAAACTATCATAGAATTTTCCTAAAACTGCTTGCAGACTATCAATATATTGTCAACATTTCAAGGTTCCCATCGTCATTGTACAATATTGACAATATTGAGTAAACTAGTTAAAAGACTACTTCTCCTTTGATTTTTTAACGCAACCAAAAAACACGTTATTCATGATACAGAAAATTTACTCCCAAAAATGCTTTGTCATTGAAAAATGTCGTTGTGGTGCATAAGTTCTACGATTTACGAGAAACTTTGTGGACAGGTCATTGGTTGCGGTAAACATTCATTAAATTTATCTGTAACCGCGTAATTTACATCACCGTGGCGTTACGGTCATTAACGCGCAGCAGTGGATTTTTGATTCGCAGACTGCGGCTACGTGTCCCAGCGCCATGTAGCGTAAAAATGCAAAACACGCGCTTTTCCGTCATCGCGAACAATTTTCACAATTTTATCAGGTCTGTTATATTTGGTAGTAATTTCATTATCATGTATACGAACGTTTTTGGTGATCTGGTGATAACGAGAATCGCACGTGATTATGCGACTGTGGAGTATAATGGTATTATACCGTTAGCGTGGCAAGTAATTGCGCGTGAAATGTAAAAATAAAGATATCTGGTTTGATATTTATTGAATTTCTGGTTTCTTTTGAGAAATCTTTTGATTAGTAATTATTGATTAGTAATTATTGATTGACTATTAACAGGTCATAACCTATAAGACATCCTACAAAATTATGTTTCTCTTATAAATATTCATATTTTACAATTTAAAAGCAGATTTATAAATTATTTACACTTTTAGGTTTTTAGAATGAGATATAAAATTAATGAATTTGATCAAATAAGTGAAAAAATATTTCTGCGTAAAATTCACCCTAAATTCCTTTCTCAAATGTTCGGAGGCCCCGCCAATTATTCGTATTTTCCTGGATGATATAATTATTCTTACAGTGACAGCGTTATTTTAAGAGTAAAATTAATGGCGGCGTTTTTTCATTCTAAAATATCACGGCCCATTGAGCGATATTGAGATAAAGAGGTAGTCGATCATCATGCCAGCCGGATCGTTAGAAAACAATCTAACGGCTTGTATGAACCGAAAATCATTAATCATTTTCTGTCGTCGTGAAATTATTCGATCGATTAAATTCGTTTTAGTTGGCGTGTACGAGATATAGGTGGAATGCATGAAGCTCATTCTTTGTTTAATGAAAAAGAAAGAACGTAAAAATGGCAGAGAAGCTGTTTCCATTGTTATATACGCTTGATTTATATGTTAACCAAGAGCATTTTGTTCAAACAGACGAAAATTAACGAATTAAAAATGCAAACGAAATCGATATGCTTTCAACCGTCGCTGTTTTTGGTAATGGAAATGTCCATTGAACTTTACGAGCAACTAATTTGAAAACTTCACTTGTTCGTTAAAGAATGTAAAATGTCATTGTATTTTATTTGAGTATCATTTATTCATTAATTTTAATCACCTATACACCTATTTTACAGGAAGAAGATCTTCATTACGAAAAAAATTGTAAACAGAAATAAACAAATCATAAATATATGGAAATAATTTTCAGGAGTACAAAGAATTTTAATAAAATTCGTTGCAATAATCCTCAAATTTTAAAAAATAGAAGGGAAACGAGAATGGAATTATAAATCTACCGACATATGTATAACGTTACAAGGACCTTAAATGCTCAAGAAATACAGCCGGAAATTCTCGATAAAGGGATCGCTAAAAAAAAAAGGAGGACGAAGAAGGTTTTCCCGTGGACAGAAAAAATCTAAAAGCATACACACCCTTGGGGTGAAAAACAAGAGATAATGCAGCGACCATGAACAAACGAGAGCAGCACGTGGATTTAACCGAGGCAATTAGGCGCCTGAGCATACACGCTTAAAAACATGTCACGTATGTGATACATCGTAATAAAAACTATGTGGCATGTAGACGAAAGGAAGTAGTGGTTCGTATTTGATCTCTACGTTATAGTTCGTTAAACAATTAATTATACAGAGGTTACTTATGTAATTGTACATTCAGTGTTTTTTTTTTTTAGGAATACATTATCTTTGCAATATAATTAGGAACTTTCGTTGCGTAGCTTTTTGAAACAGAAATTCTTATTAGATTTTTGTATTTATCTCTTAATTTTGTTATGTGTTGGATTATGCAAGATATTTTAATACTGAATGTTTAAGTTAGATGATAAAATTATTTTTATGTTTTATAATCTCGTTATTTTGAAAAACGTAGAAGTTGTTAAAAACCTAGAATATTTATATGTTATGTTCTGTAAGATATTTACATGTTATATTCTGTAGAATATTTACATATTATAATTTCTTCAATCGATTTCGCCTCAGGATGTAGCTTCAGAGAATATGGATATTATTATTAGTTTCGGCAGCGAGTAATAAAATTTCATGGAAGATTAAAGCCATATGATCTCTTCTCTACGAAAGCTACAAAATCAATATCACTTACGGTACCTTTCACGTGATTATCGAAATAATACATCTATCGAATAATTAACAAAATGTTAAATTTTCAGTATTCTAAAGTGCTGTTGCCTTTTGAAAGGAATTTCGAACATTTATCATTAAAATCATCCGAATATTCAACTAAAATAATCAAGAATCATTTCAATAAATATGAAATTACGTTTTATCAAACGAGATACTGAAATCTTTCTTGATGTCTTCCTCTTTTTCTGCTTGCATCCTGCTTACATCCTGCTATACGTATAATAAACTATATCTTTTCAATTTTAATTGAATTTCTTTAAAGTCATTTTTACTATACTACTATACTAGATTTCTAGTAAAGTATCTATCTCTAAATACAGGTTTTGTCTCATGACAACAAAATAGATAAAACACATTTATTTATATCTCTTAATAATGTTACACTGCTTGTGAATGGGTTAATGAGTTAATGAAAAAAATAAAGTAAAGAAAAAATATAGCAATATCGCGCCACAAACGGAGAACTAGATTGACATCGCTAAACAATTGAAAGTTTTCCAGTATCACCAGGCGTGTGTTAAATAAAATCCCATAGCCTTGAAAGCTTCTGAATATTATCGTGCGTAAAGTGGTCGTCGCGCGAAAGTAATCCCCGACGAAATACGATATGAAATAGAAAAAGCAGAGGGAACGAAAAAAAGAAAGGGAGCGAGGAAAGGGAAGAAAAAGTAAAAGAGATTCCTCTCGCAGCGAATCGAGCATTTTTTTTATTGTCGCCATAAATCGGGGACGCGCGTCATTTCTTCGGGGAATGGTCAGAATAAGAAAGAAAGAGAGGGTGGCTCGCACGGTCGTAAAAACGGCACGATTTTACAAAATAAAAGAGCTCTGCAGCCGATCGAAAATCAATATCGGAACTTGAGCCCAGAGCTTTTTTGCGGGCGTAAACGTGTTTACAGCTGAAACCGGTCGTTCCTTATTTTTACTCCGGTCTGAATCCATCCTCGTCTACCATTGACCGTATCTTTAAACGGACGAGCCTCTAAACGGGCCCCCATAGAATTTTCCGGCAAATCTATTCGATGCGGCGTTTCCGCGGGAATAAAACTCGCTACACCGGAAACTCGATGACTCCTCTCGGTTCCACTAACCGACCACGGCAATGTCGTCGGGAAAACAATACTTTGACCCGCTCGATATCGGGCTCCAGGATTCGCTCGCTCTGGGATTAATATCTCCCAGTCGATGTTCGATAGGATTCGAGCGTCCCGATGGTTTAGCTTTGCGAATATATATGCTTTCAGATACAATGTACGTACACGGTTTTGTGGTACGATGTTCGTTGGAAGAACGAGTACCTAGTTTTGCAAATTGCATTAGTTTTTGATGGAGATGGACCTTTAGCTGGTTGTTGGCGCGAATTGTTTCAAAGTACCAATGATGTGTATATAGCCAAGGGAAAATAGAAAAGTTCTGAAGATTGGAGTATGGATTTTATTTAGATATTGTCGAACGGTAAGTATAGCTAGTGGGATTTTTATTTTGCTTAATTTGTATTGAGTATAATAAGATGTTTGAAGTGATACGAATCGTAAGAATTGTATTATTCGAACATAGCTAAGTAAATTATAATATTCGCTTCGTAAATATTGAAGCGAAGTATATATGTAACATGAGTAAAATTCTTACTTTTTCTAATTTGCATATGAAGCAAACTGTCCTAAACAATCCTCCAAAATGCATTAATTATTATATTGCACTATATCCAATACATATAGAAAGCTAGGAAGAGTAAGAAATACAGCAGCTTTATTTGCACGGACATTTTAATAAATATATTCATATTTTAGAATATAATTCTCATTCCAGTTAAAACATACTACAGATATTTCAACATATTTTCACATTAAATTCTTCGCGTAAATTTATTCCTCTTAATTTTTCGAACAAACAGTAATAAACATCCTCGGAAAAGGCTTGATATTTCCATAAACCATCGGGGAACAGACGTCATATAACACGTTCTTCTTTTTCCTCCAATCGTTCCTGGCGTATTTAATCGCAAAGTCCGCGTGACTTTTTCCGGTTGTATTTGAAAAGAGAGAAGAATATCTAGCGGGTCTCGAATCAGTTGACAGTCACATTCTGATTAGACAAACGAGTTCATCACGGCAGAATGTTTGACCGTTATTTATTCTGCGTCGGCTATAATGGATGTTATGGTGTGGTGGCCATTGGTCTTCCCGCCGAATCGATTTTCCATCGACATGCAAATACGCCGACGTCTCTCATCCGCCTCATCTTTTTCCCGCCGACGATTTTGTATCGACGCGTTGACTGAGGTATCGATTCTGCTGACACCCAAGCCAGACAACTTGTCTGTGATTTTTGAAAGCAATTTTTCGCTCGAATATTTGGTTGCCATTATCTTCGCAAGAGTAGACTCGCATGTTGGGAAAGTATAAGTTTATTAAACAGCATCGATCTGCATTTAGAGAGAGGAAAAGGAAATGAATTTGTTTTTTAATTATTTCATTAAAGCGATTCTTTTATTTTATCTCCCTCGTTTAAAATACCCTATCTGCTGTTTTGAAACATCTGGAAAAACTGAACTTTTATTGTTTTTCTATTAAACATTTAGAATCTCCATAGGAATTTATAGTTCAGACAGCTTCAGAGGAACTTCAAATATTTCAACATATCTTGCACAATGTAAAAATGCTAAACTGATATTAGTAAATGATATTAGTAATTGGAACGGAAATAACTAAAGTTGAAAGATATTTTTGGCTATTACTGTTTTATGAAATTTTAAGAATTGAGAAATCTTATAATTAGAAATATCGATGAAATTTAATAATTGGAATTAATTTTGGAAGACACTATAATATTAAAATATATGAAAAGTTTGATGTTCATATTATACGTGAAACGTTTTATTTACCATTTTTCTGAATTAACATGATATAATTCTTATTTAAATTTATTTAAATGTTTATTTAGTACGGCGAAGTAATTTTTTAATTAATTAATTTTTTAGAGACAAGTTGACAACAAACGAAGTATGTCCAATTACAAAATATTGAGTCAATAATTAATTCTTTCTACTTATAGCAGGTTCATTTACATCTGTCCATATTAAGATTGGTCATTAGCGGAGTTAATACATCAGATCGCATTTTACTTGCAATTTAAAGCGGTAAAATATTTATAAATAAAATATCTCAAATTATCTGGAGATTTTCATTATTTTTCACGAAAAGAATTAAAAAATTATTCACTGATCCCATCGTAAAAGTACATAAATCCTAGTAATGATTATAAACGTTGTCTGTGCAAAGTTTCCAGCAAAATCTGAAGTATTTACATTCCCTCGTGGAATATTCCGTATTTATTGCGTAAAACTGTAACAGCGAATGTTCATCACGCTTACTTTGTTAGGTTGACCTCCCTTCCACTAATATAGGTAACTAATAGAAACTTCATCTCTCAGGCCGATGGTGCACATTGTTTCGTACAGTTGTTTGATAATTGAAAATAGTTGTAAAATTAAAAATACTTTGGTGATGTGAAACATTACAGAAATTATACGATATAATTACTGTCTAATATATAATTTTTCTTCATTATCTATAAATTGAGGGTAGTTCACTTGAAATTTTGCTCAAAGTTAAATTGGAATTTTATGCTATATATACCTAATTTGTAATTTGTAATATCGACTATAGGAAGTGTAAATTCCTCTAAAATTATTATAATTAGTAGAGATTATAGAGGTTAATAGAGAAATTTGTGAGACGACGAGGCAAAATTTGAAATCGATTTTTCAAATTAAACAGTCATCGATTAAATACACGAGCATGAATTGTTGGCGCGCTAACTCGCTTAAATAAAGTGAAAGTTTTGCACTGATTTTCTGTGATTTATTGGATCGCCGGCTGGTTCAAGTGGTCGCATTTTGCGTGCATTTATCGGTTACAGCGGCAGTAACTTACACCGAGTTTCAATCGAATCTACTCGATTACGCGAGAACCGACCGCACTTTCCAATTCCAGAATTCGGGTTAACCGTTTCCTTTGACGCGGTTAGTTGGCTGTTGTCTAATGAAATTACACCCCAAGATCGCCTCAAAGTGCACGGTTACACGGATGCGATATTTCTCTTTTGCGATTTCAGTCTGGCACTGTGCACAATGCTTTCGAAATATCTCTGTTACCAGGAATATTCGAAAATGAGAGTGGTGCAAAAGTAAGAGTGTTTTAGAAAGAATAAATTACGTTCATTTTAATGTATTTGTTAGACATTAATAAACAAAAATATAGCCCCATTCGTAGATTATAGAAAAGGAAAATTAATTTGATAAAATATTATGTGATTATTAAAACTTTTAAGAATTAATAAAAGCAATAAAAATTTCATCAGAGATATATAATAAGATTACATCGTTTTCTCCGATTTTATTTCTATTGAATATTTTATTATATTTTTTCTATTATAGTTTATTATAATAGAAGATCGTGATTTCTATTACACAATTATAAATATATAAATGCAAACTTTTAATAAATTAATAGTTTGCCTATGAATTAATCAACTATCACATTACGTACAATACTATTGTATCAGATGTTTCAACGCTTATGTGAACAAAGGTCTATACAATATACATTTAGTGTTTCTATAATTTAACCATGATTCCGAAGAATACAGTGAATATTATTATGAATAAATATTTCTAAAAGCATAAAACACTTTTATGAATAATCTCGATATCTAACAAGCACATACTTAAGTATACATTATTTTTCTCATGAAAATATATACTTATCTTTCATTTGCTTCAATAAATTTATTCCTACAAAGATTAATTATATCATTTTTGATTGACTAAGTATCAACAAAATCTCTCTCAATAAAGATTCCACTCAAGCTTCACAATTTTACATTTCATCTGTTTAAAAACGATTCTATAGTTGAATATTTTTCCACGCGATAGATGTGTCCAATAAAACTCTGATCTATCAAGCCGGTCGGAATGTTGGTTTCCAAATATCACACAAGAACGGGATCACAAACAAATGTTCATTTGCGATTTATTCGCTTATCGCGGCTAACATCCGATCGTGGGATTCGCGATCCGTGGATACGAGTCGCTTATCTCCCTCTCTTCCCTCATCTCTTATCTCGAACTATTTATTTGTCCACGACTTTTGCGCATGGAAACGTCGATACCAGGACTCGGTGGTTCCTCGAGCGATCTTCAAACTGTATCCGTCAATCTTGTGTTTCGTCGAGAAGAGATTCCGGTTACAACCGGAAACGGTTTCAGGACGATTACCCTGAAGACTTTGCAGGGACGGGGCTGCATTATTCATGTTTGCAGGCGCGGATCTACATCGGAATCGTTTCCACCACTGCCGGCGTATATACCGTAGTTGATTTACAAAGCAGATTATTGGAAGCATTTCTTTCCGTTGCACAGCCGACAATTCGTCGCACGTTTCTCGTAACCGCGAAGATTCTTCTCCCCATCGCAGCTGAATGTTTGTCGAAATTCAGTTGATAGAAGTCGAAATTCAGTTGATAGAAGTGAGCATCGGATTATACTGAAGACCATAAAGTGCACTGGGAAAATAGTTTGTGTGGTAAGATAGTATCAGGTATAGGAGGGTTTAAATAAATTATTGCGTTCATTATAACAAGTAATATTTTAGTAACTAGATTGAATTAATCTCGAGAAATCGGCGTATATCCAGGTGGTGGAGTTATGGTTGATATTATTGATGTATACGAAATGTAATTTTCTTGAATGAGATTTTAATCACATATAGTTACTTCGAAATATCATACGTTTAATTAAAATAACTTTTATGATCCATGAATCTCTACTTCGGTTGAATTTCGTTTACGGTAGCTACAAAAAATATTCGTTCCTATGTATTTCTTACAGCATATACATACTAATTAATTAGTATTTGTCTGAACACGAACATATTAGATTGTCCGGAAAGTGTCTTTCTTTCGCAAACGTGTTTTTTACAACAATGCACCTTCATACAAACGTAAAACCAAGTCTGTGAAATATTGCGGTGTTTATCTCAACAGAACAAAACGGATCGTACGTAATTCGACAAAATAATATAAAATAAAAAACGTTGTGCGTCTATTATTTCCTCATAAAACGAAAGAAACTTGTCGGACAACCTAATATAACTGTTATATGAATGAAAAACCAATCAGCACGGGAAGTCAGCAATTTTCTACTATATGAACTCTACTATATAAAGTTATGTGAACTACATGTTTCCTTTTAGAGTCATATGAATATAAGCGGAGTTTTACTGTATAGGTATTTATTCGATCCTTACTCATATCCCTAACACTCAAAACTTAATTACTCAATTATATTATAAATATTCATAGCGTATTCCCATAGAAATCCATAGCAATTTTGACAGAGCTATAACGATTTAAACATAGAATTGAATCCATTAACAAAAGATCCATTCAACATCACTCCTCATTATCAGCGAGATTAACGTTGTTTCGCGTATCACGTATCACGCGATTAATAACTGTTCCGTATAACACGACACAGCTCCATTTAAGATAATCGAATCATAATTAATCCAGCCCCCAGGCTGCATTCCATATTCATCAGTGAATCGCGCAGTCACGTTCTCTCGACACTGGAAAAACACTAAGTACGCTAGCTGGCACAACTAATTCGGAGAGAACAACGCGGATTTACGAGCAAACATAGGTAGGTATACATCTTACCTCCCTTGAGGACAAAACTCTTGACAACGATCGTTGTATTAAAGAGAATAATTTAATGAATCACGACGTTACTCTCCTGGATTAATAGAACCTTACTCAAATATAGTAATTTTACTAGGTATCCTGTCCGATTTGTAAATAATTTTGTGAAGAATTTATTATCCTATGTAGAAGAAACGCTATTTTTTTGTGCAATTTGTTGGTTGGTATTTAATGAAGAAATTTGGTAGAAATTTTGAAGGAGTTGGTATTTAGAACGAAAATTCTATGAAATTTTATGCGCTCTATGGTACTGAATGTATGAATTTGGATTTGCAAATAAAATTCATTTCAATCGAACAACGTTAAATTGATTTTGTTCATGAAGAAATACTTTGACATTTATACAAATGCGAGAAAATCCTGTTGTTGTCCTCGAGTAACAGGCATCCTTGACATTGATTGACACGATCATCGTCGGTCTCTCGAATCAACCATCATTTGTCAGTGTCTTCCACGCAGCAGAACAGCATGCGTATTGATGGTCATCTGTGAAATTCATTCGAAATACCAATTTTCAGAATGACAGGAACAAACGAATGAGATTAGGCATTTATAGTTCGCACAACAACGATTATTGCTGAAGAAACTTCCTCATTAAAAATATTGATTAATCATGATCTTTAATTAAATCGTGATTAATAAATTATGCAAGCTACATTTTTTAAACCTTCAAGTGTCAATAAATTAGTTTCTTTTAATTCTCTGTACTTATCCTATTGTTTTTTGCTAATATTTATTGTGTTACCCTGACATTCATTTTAAGAAATACATCTTAAATTTTTTTATGTTCCGTTTTCAGAGATTCTAAAAAAATTCTAGATCATTCACTGGTAGCCCACTTTTTTATTTCATACACCTCAATAAATATTATTAAATAACAATTAAAATATTTATGGATCTTCAATAATGAAATTTCAATTCCGGCTAAATGGATTTAAAGTTATTACAGAAGATTAACTGAGTTCATAAATAGGGTTTCAAATATATTTTCAATTAAAATACGATAAACACAAAATTGTCTTTTTTTTTTAATTCTTACCATTTACAAATTACAAAATTACAGTTTCAATTGCAAATTGCGGATTTTTTATTATCTAATCACAAATAGCATATGTATGTTATTTTAAGTCAAGAAAGAATAGAATAAATTCCGAACTTTTCCCTCTAATGTCCTATCACTTACGTTTTGTTACTCAACATATCGGTAACGTTATAATCGTATAATTACAAATTCAACACGTGCTCATTTCATGTGCTTCATTATACCTAAATCGCGACAGTTCGTCGCATTATCACAACTGAGAAAGCTTGTTCAGGATTAATATTCGAAATTAACCTGTGATCATTCAAACACGTTCGATCCTCATTTGCTATGGCCTTAATTAACACGGATTCGCGGGTGGAAGGTTTTAAAATCCGCCAAATATATTTCCGCGGCTTACGTTATCTTTCGTATACAATGGTATATAGACCATGTTGTAATAGACGTAAACCCATTATTAATATGGTGATAATATGTTAATAATGTGGGCGAAATTAGCGAATTCTGTGCGAACGATGGGAAGAGTAACGAACATCGATAAAATCGTTGTTTATTGACATTTCGTAATTTCCTAAATTACCCCATTGAACGACAATTTTAGTGAAAGTTTACGAATTGGGAGAGTAAAAGCAAAACAAGGTTATATGGAAATTGGATTAACTTTTTGTTACTTTGCTTATTTTGATCTGCTTATATGATTTCGAGGGAATATTGATGGATTTATTGTGAAATAATTTTATTAAATGATTATAATATCTAAAAATTTTGTATTTGATTAATACAATGTTTAAATGTAATTAAAATTTGTGTTTTAATCAGTAAACGTAAAAATTTTATGTGGTTAATTAATTTTATAATAGAAACTAATGAAATGTTTAATTTTCCGTAATTAAGGGACTTTAAAAATGTTGCATACTTTAATGATAAATATTTTTTGAGGTAAATTTTTCAATCAATTTTAAAGAGATACACTCCTCGTCAAAAAGATAACCCAGATGTGTTATCTTTAATTTCTTAATGACGCGTGCAAAGTTTTTCGTCTGTAACGTTTAATATCAAAACATTATGAACTCAGAATATGCGGTTCGTTGAAAATAATTAAAAATCTTATGAGGTTTAGTGTGTAACGAAGAAAAACTATTCCATACTAAGGTTGAAATGATAACACATTCTGTTAATATGTTTAGAAATTGCTCAGTAGTTCATGATCTATTAACGAGTAAAGATTACAGTACAATATTATATAAATTTGTAAGTATGTGGGACGTCATTGAGAAATTAAAGATAACACACCTTGGTTATTTTTTTTGACGAGGAGTGTATACTTGTTCCAATTTTATATTTACTTAATTTTATGTATTTATTTAATTGTATATACTAAGATCGTGTATTTCGATAACAAGAAAAATAAAGAAGCCTGTTAAGGCAAACACAATTCTTTAAAATAAAAATCTTTTAAATGAAAAGAAAATAAATTTGCAGCTTCCATGGAAGAATAGTCTTGTTCCAGTAGCACTGAATGTGTTAATCGACAAGATACAAAAGTTTCAGTTCAACGAGAACGCAAAAACGATACGTAATTATAAATAGCAAAAGCCACGAATGAATTGAAAACTTTTCTAAAGGACAAGAATACATCACAGAATGTAAATACGTAAATATCACGAGAACGAACTACCGTGTGCCATATTTCAGCGTTCTATTCGTTAAAGGTATAAGATACATTTCTGACGTTTCACATGTTCTTCATAACGGTCGTAACTGGGACTTGTTGCATGTGAATGACTTTGATACAGTAGCCAGATATTTTTTTTCGGTACAGTATCGCGTTAGTTATTCTGATGGGTGTAGAGATACGATAAGCCGCTTTGTCTTCGTTTCACAGCTTATCCGTACACGTATGTAAACAGAAACACCTACCGCGGCCTAATGAAACAACGTGGCGTTTTGCATTCTTTTTACACACGAATCGAGCCTTTCAGTCTAGGCTGTTTGCCTTGTTACCGTGTGTCTGCGCACGTTTGAAGTTTACGACCACCGCTCGATGTGTTTAACGAATACCAGCTCTCACTGTGTAACAAGGCCAAAACTTGTATTTACTCTTTTTTGACTCGTGTTTCATCGCCGTTATTTCCGCTATCTTCCTGTATTCCTCATCCGTTGCCCATCTAATCTAATAATTGGATCGAAATCCGTCGAATATCACAAGAAGAAGTAAATAAAGAAAAGAACATAGAAAATATCGTTAAGGGAGATTTTCAGATTTATTTCTGCATATGTAATTTCGCTGTCTGTTGAAGCTTTTTTTAAAAAAAACTTGATTCAAATGATATTTCTATTCTATTTATTTTAATATAGTAATTTGGAAAATGTAATATCGTATCGTGTTAAAACTTGTCGAGTTTTCTGTCGCGAAATTTATTATGAACTTATAATTGATACGTGACATACATAGGTGTGTTAAACTCAAACGGAACCGAAATATGTATATTCCCAGAGGTTGAACGCGGCGCGCCAGGGCTGTCCAAACTACCCTTGTTTTAATTAAACGGTATGATAAGTTTTAATTCAATTTATCCACATTGAAGTCGTGTGCCTCGCGAACACTTCCCGCGCAACGGACCCCTCTGATGTCGCACGTTAATTACTATAGCTTATTTGCATCAAGCAAAAAATGAAAAATAGCTTCCAGCATCCTGACGAATATTGAATGGAAGTTTTTGTAGCGGAAGGATAATCTTGTTCTTAATACTCTTTGATAAACGAGACAAAAATTTTATTTTTTAAATTCTTTATCTTGAATTAATTTTCTGGTTTAAGATCATTTATATTTTCAGTTCTTAATTTTAATTAATTCACAACGTTTTATTTTATGTTAAATGGCTATAAAGTGATTTTTAGTTTGAATATTAATGCTATAACCAGTTTGAAGTTTTATTATTACGTTAAAACAGTACTAACCTTAATCTACTTTGTACATAAGCTTCAAAAAGTAAATTAATTTCAAAGCGCGATAAAGTTTTCTCTGCGCTTTATCCCGTCTATGAGGCTACAGAAGTATTTATTATAATTATTAAAAATGGCAGTCAAAATTACACTAAACCTTTTATATTTTGCTATCAGATTTATGTAAAATAATTAAGTAAGTGTATTATCTTACTGTTACTGATATTATCCTTTTACCACCGTCGAAATATTTTTCAGATTTCGTTATATACGTATTTCATGCTTACCGTATTCAACGAGACATAATGAAAATAACGTACGGATGTACCAGTGCAGTTCGTATTTCTCATTAGATAAACGGAGCATTTTAAAATTACAAGGGTTATTCATCTAATAGGGGGAAGATATTTCATTTAAAAAGGGAAGTTTCTTTAGAATAACGATAAATTGAAGCGAAACTTATTAAAGCTATTACTGTTCAATATTATTAACAACCAACTTTATTAAACTATTAAATATATAAAAAAAAGGTTATATCTTCTACGTTCAAAATATATCTTGATTCATCGCGAAAGGTAACATATCGACCAAGAATCTCTTCCGGAAGCTTATCTGAAATCACTCTATCGTTCGCAGAACCACCTAACTAAGCAACAATTACCTAACCATCCCGCATAGCTAAGGATTCTGCCCTGAATCGTTCCACCAATCTAATGAAACCTCGAAATCGGCACATTCGAGGCAAACAGTAAACCTGCGGCCGTGAATAATTTCTGCAGGCTATTTCATCTACGATTGTTGATCTTGCCCAGGCTCTGGCTGCGGCCTGCATTCGAGGGCAATATTTCGGACGTCGATACGGTAGACATAGGGCGGATTTTATGACATTATCCTCGTCCGAGGAGCAGTGTAGCGGTACCTCGAATTTCTATTTCTGATCGACACCGTAAAACTCACCTGTGACAGCCAGCCTTCGACGAATGACAGAATTGAACGATTCCCTTCACTAAAATACTGATTTCGTTGTTCGTTCTGAACAACGAGAATATTATTAATGGAATTAATCATTTACATTCTAATGTGAATATTCAAGGATTTTAACTGTATATAAATTCATGGATAATTGTAAATTAACATTAACCAGAGTCAAGTTTAACAGCAATCATAGTCATGAAACTCAAAAGCAGCTCCCATCCATCACAAAACTCAAATATGTACACGCAACCCCTATACTACATCTTCACCCACATACATGTATAATATCTCCTTAGACACCATCCCGCTAAATCAAGAACAAACACATCGTATTGGTGTAACTAGCCACGATTCGACAGCCTCAGATACTCCTAAATAATCCAACCCACGTTCAATCCAAGCATCGAGTTTGTTTCCCAACATCATGAAGATCAAGATGGTATATATGTTTCCTAACAGAGGCTCGTGCAGCTCCGTGATATTTCATAATAATTTGAAATAAAAATAAATTCCAAGGTAAAAATAAAAATTTGAAATCTATCGAACAGAAATTGAAGATGCTAGAGATTCGTTCGCTTTTCTAACAAGGGACTATCATAGACAAGGCTCGTTTTAATTATGAATCCTTTGGTTTTTCTCAGTCTTACCTAATTAAATTTTTTCCTTGTACAACTTCCATTTTTCAAGTAACGATCTAACAACGTGTATTAAGTATCTTCATCAAAGGAACTCCGTATCGCAGAGAAATAGCAAGCAATTCTCGATATCGCCGTCCGTAAACATCTCGGTGTCATTTTTATTCCCCATGCGAAATCGATAACCGATCCGTTATTGGCACAAAGGAAATGAAAGATATCCGTGGCTTACCGGTGCTATCATAAAGGAATACATGCCCGTAAATGTATTACTTTCTTGGAGGTTTGCCGTGAAGATGGCGACGTTCCTGTCACGGATTCAATATCTTTCAGTTTTACGCTGAAATGAAAACTGCGACCTTTAATCACCGTTGCTGGTGTTCCTTGGTTTTTGCACGAAAGTTGAGACAGGAAAGAACAATAATAGCTATCAAAGTACGACACCTAAAGTCACACGTTTTTCGTGATTTTGTCAACGTATCCTGGATAAAAGAAATGTGTATACTTTTTTAGATCTGGTACATGTTTGTTGTTTTAGAATCAATTGCGGATTGATAGTGTAATTATTTCACTCCTTGAATGGTACACACATATTAAAAGTTTTAGTGTACCTTATAAAAGTGTCATTTATTATTTAAGCCTTTGGTAGTGTAATAAATTAATGAAGAATTAAGAATGAACAATTTTTAAACAGTTACGTCCTTTTCCTCAAGATTTCTTGCATTTCTGGTATCACTTATTGAACACGGAGCTATTATTAGCTCATTATTAGCTTAGCTGAGCTATTATTAGCTTATTGAACTATGCTTTTAGTAACTTAAGTAACGTTTACAAATGCAATTTAGCGATATTATACGATATTTGATTTGATACAAATATCAACAATGCTTTTATTCTATGTTCGCAAAGCTACGACACGAATATTTCACTTAATTATAAAATCGTTCCTCATAATTAAATTGATTTTGATATTTGAGAACGAATTTATCGAATCACGGAATATTATTTATTCATAAACTTCGATATATAACGTTTTCATTATGCAGAACTTACAAATGCAGGAATCGAAGGAAATATAAAATGTTCAAGCATTTCGTGGAACAAGTGTTTCGATATCGAGCTCGCTTATCACACTTCAGACAATCGTGCATTGCATCAAAGCGGCGTATAACTCTCGAAAAATCTTGATAATGGCACCTGCGCGGTGCATTCTGAATAATAGCTTTTAATAACGTTAACCGAGTGTCCATAACTCAGCATGCCTAGCACTGATTTGGACGGTAACTTCCGGTCTGTTGATAATTCCGCTATGCATCATTCCTTTCATATTTCTTCCGTCAGAACATCGAACCGAGTTCTGTCCTTTGAGAAAGAATGGCTCGAAGCCTATCAACGTCTATTGCATTGCAGGAACAAAAAAATAAAGATATGGAACAATATTCTAGGAAATTGCTCGTGAAACGAATTAACTTTTTTTCTATCGCTATATCATATTTCTTATAAGGAAATACTAGTTTTTGTCCTATGTGAAACCATACTTCACGTCGAATTTCGAACTTAATTAAACGACACAAGTATTGTGTTTCACAGTGCGGTAAGCATTCATAGCCAGACAGTGCTTCCTTGACTATATGCTTCGTATTTTAATTCCGCAAATTAGATCGGTTTTCTTTCGAATATCTGGTTTTGATGTCTCTTGGAATTTCAGGTTACTTGAATTATAAGAGAGAAAATTTCTTATTTTTTCTTTGGGAAATGTAATAATTAGACTGTGGAGATTTACGTATTTATAGGCAATTTATAAGTGCAAAATATACAAAAAATACATAAGACATACGAGGTAAAGTACTCGTAGTATTGAATGAGTGATACAGATCTTAATGTAGTTTCCATTTTTTAAATTATGTTCAGCATTCATGTAATTATGGTAAACATCCGGAGTCTAATAATTTATTAATTCTTAATAGCGTTTAACATTTAAAGGAATTGTTTAGCATTGAAAGAAATATAATGATCAATGTTTAAATGGAAAGAAATCGATATTAGTTATATAAAGGTGTTAATGGACAAATTAGGTATTTGATAGTAGATTCTATTTTCGTATTAACGAATTACTGACATTTCATGAATATATTAACTTATCAAGTAAAAATGTAGTATAATATATTTTAATTCATCGTAACGTGAAATATGAGATTACAGTATTTTTCGTAAAATGTGCGTGATATTCAAGAGCAGGTAAATTATTCTGTTATCTGGAACGAAGAAATCTGAAATGCATTTGTATTTTCTGCTCACGTAACAAGGAAATTATGATCTCATATTTTGCGATACATGTACGAAACATTTAAAACTGAAAATATTTCCTAGGACATATCTAGCTTTTCCTTGTATTTTCTATTCAAAATATGTCATACATTTTATGTATCATTCATTACGGCGACGGTCTTTTCGAAAATGTATCTTCATATACACATAGAATGCAAGTTTTGTATAATTGTGAAGCTCAACGAAGTAATAATATAATTGTATTTTTTCAGAAACGTACATATGTTGTAATATTTATTAAACTTTGATTCTATTCATAGTTTTAGTTCAAATTAAATCTGATTCTTTTTCAGTCTGCACTTTATCAACCGACCAAAATTTTCTCTGATATTTCTCATTATTATTTATCTTCTTAATAATCTTTTCTACATATTGTAGTTGATGTATCGAAACGAATTTGTTACAATCAAGACATATCTGCTACATGTAATTTTCAAATTCACTGAAAAAAGTAAAATAATTCGAACGTTTCGCAGATAACGATCTTCATTCAGTCTTCTCGTTTTCCTATTCGCTTTATAGAATTTCACTCGGTGACATTCTTTTATCATCCACGTTTGTTTCGCTTTTATAAGTGTATTAACTCGGTTACATCTTCCCGTCTATTCACGCATTTATTCGCCTTTCTCTATTATAAAAGACACTATGAATGCCCGCAAATTAAGAGACGTGCAGTGATAGAAAAATACTTTCATATACGGCTTGGATACGTGATTCGAGTCCCTTGCATTTACCGCCATCGTTTCCTAGGATTTTTCCACGACGATTCATTGTTCTACCTCATGTGCATTCCTCTCCTTCTCTATTCCTCTTTCCATCTCTTTTTTCTCACTGACTGCGAATATCGTTACGATTTTTCCACACGTTGCGAAATACTTAGCCGCGAAGTCTTTGTGCTGTGAAACTGGTACGAACCGCGCTGTCTCAATTCCTTTTGTTACCATTGCTTTTTTCTTTCTTTTCTTCCTCTCTCTCTCTCTCTCTCTCTCTCTCTCTCTCTATTTTAATGAAATTTGTTCGGTTTTCGCGATACCTCTTCGACGTCGTGTCGCTAGAATGGATTTCGTAATGAACAGTGATGCGCAACGAGTGCAAATGTAATTGAAAGACATGTTGAAATCCTGCAAAATGAAAGCTATCGTTACGCTCCTGAGGATAATGCCATTGTAGGAATTTTAAGCGAAACAAGACTAAATGAACCAATTGTGGTAATATTACGTTGATCTGAATGTTTTATTCGTTTCTTTTCGGGTGAATAGAGACCGATCGATGCGTAAGTACTGCGATATAGAAAGGAGAAAATCCAACTATTATTCACATTCTCATCATTTAAAATAAATTTTATGATTTCATTAAATCACACTAAATTCATCACTTACGGTAAATGGCACAATACATCTCACTTTTTAGAATCAACACTCAATACAACACTATCCAAACTATACGATAGATAATATACTATGCGTCCAACTATACATTCAAAACTATCCAATAAAGCAGATGTTAGATTGTATCCAAAGTTACAATTCGTTAGACTCGCGTGCAAACAAAAGTACAGCAATGAACAACGGTATCACGAAAGTTCTCGAGCAATACATTTCAAAGAATTCCAAGCAGCACGACGTAAAAGCGACGGTCAACAGGATGTTCCCGTGAGAAGATTACCACCGTTGCGTTGGGAAACGCGTCATTTTTCTGTTGCTTTTATCCGAAAACGTATTCGCAAACGAACGTTTCAAGCTTATTCGGTCACCGACCAAGCCAAAGCTCGGTTTTGTGTGTTTCATGCTTTCCGTGAAAATCTCTTGTCGGTAGAATATTCCAAACCGTTCATCTTATATTAATCGTTTCTGCCAAAGCGTGCAACGCGCAGATTAAATCCAATCCCAGCTCAGGCGGATGAATTTTTTAACAGCGCGCCAGATAGTTTAATTTTGAATTGAGATCCACGATGTCACGGAAACGTGCGCACAGTGAATTCTGATCTGCAGGGAAAGGAAAAAATATGAACCAGCGCCAAGTTTTCCGGTTGAAAGGATTTCGATGTCCGACCAGTGTTTTCCGCCAACTTTAGACACGGTTAAATCGCGGTTGGACAAACTGTGACAGAAGTAGAACTTTCATTAAGTGAACAAATTCCATGGTTGTGAGTTGTGACATATGGATTGTTGTTTTCAAATTCTTTACGTAGTTTGTATCAAGAAATATGTCGCCAATCTATAGTATTATTTATACGAATTTGCAAAATCGATTTACGTCGTTTCAGTTTAGAGTATGTTTAATTTGATACCGTTGGGAATTCTTTGAGATTCACTTTACTATGGTACAATGAACGCGCATGAAATGTTTATGTTTACAAATGTATTATTATAATATATACTTTATAGAAGTACAATAAATAAATCAAGGACATAAAACACATTACCATAATTTCAAAAACAGTCGTTTTCTTTCACAGTAAAATGAACAATTACAAACTTACATAAGATTCCATGAAACTCTTACAGCGAACGTTTCAAAACATTTTCTACTATTTTCGAGCAACAGGAAACATTCCCAAAGAGATCTTTTTCATGTTATATCGTTAATCGCCGCAAATATAAATGCGCATTCACGTTTTCCAAAGCCATAAACGTTATACTACTTGCGTTACATATGAAATCTGTTCGCGTTAGATTTTCGCGAAATTTGAATTCAAAAGCAAATTTGCTCAATAATGGGAATTTCGCGAAGACAAAATGTTTTAATGAGACCGCGGGAAAATGCACGCGGTTGCTCCGTTCGCAGCGGAAAATTCAATTAACCAGAATGGATTAAAATGGTTTCGAAGTACGATATGTTTTCTTGGAATCCGACCACGTCCCTCGACATTAAAACGGAGATCCACGTGCTTGACATAATTGAGGGTATTGATTCACGACGTTCGTAGTTGCAACAAATATCAAGGAAAGAGATAATGTTCGTAACTTATTGCTCGAGAAAATGGAATATTTTATTTGACGAAGATCACCATCTTCAGCTTTTAGTTTATAAAAACAATACATGTTGTTTTTATAAGTGCCTTCGTGCGTGTATATTCTACAATTGCATTAACTTTTTAGATGGTTATGCATATTTTGTTTCTGCAGACCGAATCCTCTCGTCATTCTATGTGAAAAAGGGCTGAGGGAAAATGGTGAAAACACGATTAATTTAAATGATATTTAGCATAAAATAAAAGATTAAAATATTCCACTATGTTCCTTTCCTCTTGGTTTTCATACAAGATATTCTACAACGTCAAAGTTAAAATATAACGAGAAGATTCAATTTATACAAAAGAAATATACACTTACATTAAAAGAAGTAATGCAATTGTAGAATGTACATACAACATTGCACTTATTAAAAAAATATGTACAAATGTGGTATACTCTCCGAACCATTCATCTTCTCCCTGACATTTTTCTCTAACTATACCGAAAACGAAGTTATGACATGAAAAAATTGTGTGGACAACTCTCCATATAAATGAAAGTTATTTCCCCTAAAACATGAAACATTTACACCCCTACCATCATTATCCTAAGTGAACTGCGGATGTTTAAATTGATATTTATTTTGACACTAAACAATTATACTATATGTTCTGACCAGAAACTACGCTGATTATATAATTTTTTCTACAAATAGAGAAACAAAAAAGAAAATATGTCTAATGTTACAAATTTTTAATTTTAACTAAAAATTCACGATTATTAATGTAACTTTTTCGTAATAAGTAAACTTACGGACTTATGGATATATAAATACTTTATTCCTTTGAAAACTTCGATAGTAATCAAACAATTTCAACGTATTCAGACAATGAAATTGAGAAGTTTATAAAAAGTAGAGTCGATTAATTTGACTGTTGAGAGGCTCAATTATAAATATACCAGAAGATCGTCAAGTAGAAAATTCTATGATCACCTTGTTGTTTTTCAGACGCAAACGCATTCACGAAGAAGAAAATTGAACTGTAACAGCTGGAAACGCGTAGAGCAAACAGCACGGACATTCTGATAACTCCTGTATTATTACGGTGTATAGGTTTCTGCAACGAAGGAGTAGCCACCCTCGCGGAGAAAGGGGACAGCATAAAGGCGGCCTCGACGCCGCGAACGCGATACAATTCACCGAACACATCGGCCTTTGCCCCATCATTGTGCCCCCGTAGCTCATTGTTCGCCGTCGGACAGTGGAGATCGTTTGTTCAACAGTTCTGCTCGACGCTCCCTTTTTTCCGTGACCACGTCAATGCTTCGATACCCTATCGAAAATATGAAGAATGACCCTTCACTGTATAACGTATTTATGTATGACGCGACATTAACCTGCTATCGAGCTGAAATCCAGTACATCTTTTTCACCGTTCTCGTTTTATAACTGATTCCCACGTAAATCGTTCTTGTGGAGATTGAGGGATGAAATGGGTGACATGTAACAGGGAATAATTGAATTGGGTGACAGGATTTTACATTTTAAAAGGGAAGTTTTGTTGTGGGTTATGATGAAATGATTGTTGATTTTGAGATTGATTGAATAGGTTTTGAGATAGAAGAGATGACATAACGAAGGAATGATTCAATTTCCTGAGATTTTTGATCGAAAAGAATGTTGAATTGATGTAATAGTACTCGAAGGTAATTAGTTTCGTTCAATTTATCATTTTTAGTTCCAAGATTTTTAAAATTAGATATATGTAGTTATATCAACCAATGTGTTATTTTCAATTGTATAAACTTCATGAAGAATATTAAATATTTAGAGTGGGCGACGGACAGTTAATTAAACTTCCTTTAGAATGTAGCCTTTTAATTTCACATGGAATGGATTAGAAGGGTAAATTGATTGTGAGGGAAGGATTAACTCGCGGCCGTGTACCACTTCGCCTATTCGTGTGTATAGTACCCAAGCGTATGCCAGTAATTGTGAATCCGACTAAAGTTTCAACCGCTGCGCTGTCTTGAGCGACATCCCTGCCAGATACACTGTGGTTTGCATAACGGTAAATGTGTTATTGACCTTAGAAAGGAGCTATTTCGGTGCAAACGCTTATGCCACCAAAAATTCGAATCGTTGGAGTACATATAAATCACAATCGACACAAGAGTAATTAAAAGGTTGAAATGATGAAATAAAAAATTATTTATCGAAAGAAAATGTAAATTTCATGTAACATCGTTGTAAAATGTGGTTGGACAAATGTTTATTGAGAATCAATTTCTTTCTTTATGCTCATAAAAATATTTGCATAAAAATTCGCAGTGAATGATGCAAGTACCAAAATGAACAAAAACGCAATTTTTACTTTTATTGGAAACTTTCGCTTCTTGCATTCTGCATCATTTACGATTTCAGCTCGATGATTCATCGAGCGAATGTCTTCAAAGGAAACTCGTGCCCGTGTCAATTCGCGAATCATAGCGTCGAGCGAGATTCAGGCGGAAAAAGAGTTTCTCTCTTTTTCTCTCTAGGGAATGTTCACCTCCGGGCTAGTAATTAATAAGGCGGCGTAATGCCAGAGGAGAGCCAAAATTAAAAGAGCGCGGAAAAAGGTAAGATTGAATATTAAACGAAGGTCAAAGAAATACAGGACAAAGCTGAAGGCAACGACGAGGAAATATCTCGTTCTCTGTTCCAACAGATACACTAGGAACGTTAATCTGTGAAAATCATGGAATTCTCGAATCATGCGGTCGAGCAAATTTTTATGTATTATCGCGACGTCGAGCGCACGCTTCTTTCATCACTGTTTGACATTTTGTCTCGTTCTTCCTACGAATTAGCTTAGTGAGTAGCATTAACCTACTTTTGTTTCCTCTTTTCTTTTCGTTCGAAATCGTTCACGAATTACGAATATTTTAACTGTGGACGCAGCCAGAAAGAAATTTCTGCATGGAAGATTTAACATTTGATTGTTGAGCGGTGTATCAAATGATTCGATGAATTTTTAATGAACAATTGTCTCGTTTTTAATCCTGTTTGGAGCAAAACTGAATCGGTGATAATTTTTTATTGCAGACAAATAAATAAATGTTTACGACTTTACAAATTTGTTTATCTTGATTATGAAAAATGTTTCTGTTGCTTAACTTTAATGGCGATGAAATATTATTTACCGTGAAATGAACATCTTGAAAATAAATAATCTTAAGAAAAATATCTCAATTAAAATTTTTCGTTTCGCAGAAAGAATTAAGAATTAATATCTAATATTATCTAGTTATAAAAATATGTGGTACGGATAAACAGTTAATAATTTTAAAAGCTGAAGTTATTTCTACAATGAAACTTAAAATACTGTATCATAGCTTGCAACATTATGGCAATGATACAGTACTGAAGGTTACCTGCGTTCAGCAGAATCTGTGTAATGGTGCAAAGTAATCTGCATATGTACAGGGAAGAATGTACTAGTGAGAATTAAATTGTTCCTAACTTGAAAAATACGTCTTAACCGGTATTTTCGCATACTAACTTTCACGTTTGTTTCGATGTCTAGAATCGATCCCCGAAAGAGATTCTACGAATTCGTAAATATTCTGTATAATGTAAAAATGAGAAAATGGCTAAACATAGAAACGTGTGTTTGATTAATTATTTCCAATAGACCTACTACAATCATAAAATAAGCAGACATACTAGCCGAAATTTTTACATTAACATGGTGCATTTGATTTACCATGATTCTATGGCTGTTCGGTAATATTCACGCGTGATACGATACAACATGGTGGGATCGGAATAGGTAGAGGTTGAAAATTTCCATCCGGTCGACGTTTGCAACATTTACACGAACCAAGGCCCATTCTTGATGCACGTCACGCGTAATCTTTGTGATCGACAACGAGAAACTGGGAATCCCAAGCGACGAAAATTTCCAAGCAGCTCGTGGCCTCGTATCGAACGAGCTTGGGGAGCGAGATCCTGCTTGTCATCCTCGACGAACGTGAACTCATTTCTACCGCTTGTCAACGTCTCCTTCGACGAGCTTCTACAGCTCCATTTCCGCCAACTTGCCGGCTCTGGCTCGTAAACACGTTCTTCTCGATTCCTCGTTCGCGGGAATCGCGGGAAAATGAAGATTCCAAAACGATCGAGAAAACCTTTTAATAGTTTGGTATACAACCATCGAATGACACTGAACGAACAATCAGAAGGCAAGAGGTGCACGAATGTGTTTTCAGCAAATTGTAGATGTGCTTGCGTAGTTTCATGAACGCAAGTAAAGAAATGGAATTTATATGGAAATTTGTTTCATCTAGGAGATATAATTAGTACTGCATTTGCAATTTTATTTTACAGAAATTTTATTTTCGACAGCTTATTTCTTATTATTATTTTACTATAAAATAACTCAAGTTTTGCAAACTTTATTGTCCACAGAATTAAAATCCACGTTCTAATGCTGATAATAATAATTTTAATAATGAAAATGATCTGTCTAATATTGCACATCGTTCCATATCTTTCGACGTAATAAGATAGTAGATAGACGTAATAATGAGTTTGAAATATTTCAAACATTAAACTGGATGTGACTGAATATAAAATTTTAATAAATCACAAATTCTCTTACTATTTTAAAAACGACAGCAACAAATATAAGTCTATTGAGGAAAATAAACAGCAACGTCAAAAAGCAAAGGAAAAAGCAATAAAAAAATCATTTCTGCTCGTTTCAAAATACGCAATTTGGTTTCGATTTCCTAGCAATACGCTCAAAGAATTGCACAACAATGCAATTTTTACGAGCCTTTGACTTTGTCAAAACGGTTTTTACAGTTCTTTGATATTTTACACTACTTTGCACAAAAATCGACTATTCTGTGTACAGGTACGAGTTATCAGACGGTTAACGAACGCTATATGGGCAACGGAATAATATTCTGTACACATTTGTACTAATCCTGTTGCGTCTTCAACAGTCTCTTATAACTCTTAATTGCATAAAATATATATTAAAAAGCTAAAAAAATTCGCAAAAGTAATTTCACACAATTTTAATAGAAAACTAAATTTCTATTGATTTATTTATTTAACTGAACATTCCTTTTGATTTATTTTATTGCCGTGACTCACGGCTCAGTATATTTTTAATATCTGCCAGCCGCCTTCTCCGCGATGTTTGCACCGATACTTCAACCCCTCCGTGTTTCTACCGACGAGTTAAGCATTACTCGTGCCGCGAGAAAGAAGCTGTCCGCGAAAAGAAACAAGCAGCATGGAAACGAAAATAGTTTAACGGGCAGTTAAAGTCCCGCCGTGGAAAACAGTTTCGACGTTAAAAACTCTTCGCTGAGAGAGGAACTTTTTTTCTGCCTTCAAATTTACTCCCGGTGATGACAGCTAGCTGTGAATAAACTCTCGATACAAATTTTGCATCCAAATATTAAAATAAAAATTGTAATCTATGCTTTTCTTTGAATTTTATACGTACACTATCGGCAAAAAATTTTAAGTCAGCTTTTTAGTTGTACTAATCATCAGCCGTATTATCTGTATCGAATCATCTAATTGTATTATTAATTCGAAATTAAAGCTATAAACAATAATAGTGATATTTTGACTAATCAATTGTTGAAAGAAGACCATAGAATCTTAAGTCGATTTCCTTCTCGATTTTTGATACGCTACATTTTTTTGTAAGTCACTTTCCATTCATTGTTTTTGTATCGTTGAACGTAATAAAATAACGAAGAATTCGGAATAAATGATTTAAAAAATAATTGTCTCTTTATCCTCGAGGTTTCTTGCATTTCTGGAAGCATATATCAAAAATACATACTTCCAATTTTGTTTAAAATATAAATATTAATTTCTTCCATTGCGTGTAATAACACTTAAAGCGTGAAATTTACAATATTATATTTGACAGATTGTCTGACATTTCCTAGTCTATACTGTAAAAAGGTTAAGTAAAAATACAATACAAGTTCAATTGAAACGAAAGTAGAACTGCATTCTTCCAGTCTAATAAAACTTCAATTTCACTACGATCAATATCGCTCGACTTTCCGACGAACAAAATATCACGCGTATTTTATATTATCTTTTATCCAGTGAATGTATCCATAGTAACGTACAATGTGAATTTTCAGGTTGACGAAGGAAGGAACGGTTCGGCTGACTATTTCATTCCTTTCTCATTTCGCGATAATTTCGAACCACTTCGGCATCGAGCTCTCGTTCGTCGTCGAGTAATGTAATTAGCATTTTTATTACGCGTACATGTCACGCCACTTCTCGTCGTCGATGGTAGACAGCTCTATTCACGACTCGACACCCAGTCAGGAGGAAAGTTTTAAATTACTTTGTTCGAATCCCCGCGAAAGTTCAGGTTGGCTCGCAGCGAGCAGTTCCCATCGATCGACTGTAAAATTTGCGGTCGCTAATAATTTGCGCCCTTTGGATTAATCGCATGCCCAATCACCACAGTTGCCCTCTGTCGTGTTGATTAATTCGATTTTGGAAAATGCATTTAACGCTTGGGGAAAACTGACCGTTTCAATCAGAATAAAGTATGTAATCCATGATACTTTGATGTAAGTAGTACTATAAAGCACCATCAGATTTTAGAAGGTTAAAAATATATTATCCAGAACCATTCTTCAACAATTAAGAAGATACCATTAGACATACGTTTGTTCTTCATAGAGAAAATGAAAAGTTCGAAATATAATTGTAAAATGTGCCTAATTATTTAGTTAATATAAAAAAGAAGTCAATTACACGAAGAAATATAATTGATAATTTTAAATGTATTGCTTATGACAGATTTCAATTTATTGTCTTTGAACATCTTTCCTTTCTCTTTTATAATCAATTAGGAAATTAGGTTTCTGGGCTAACGAAACAGTATCTAATTTTATATGTAGCGCATATTAATACGTAACCGAATGAGAATATTAAATTGATGATTACAACAGGTTAAATCGAGTAATCTTGTATCTCATTAATTTTCATTCGGAATGAGATAACCGACGAGGATGTCGTTAATTTACATCGAAACCCTCTATTCTACCCTGGTTCAATATGAGTATATTATAGTCCTTGTTCGAGAGGATTTGAATTTTTCGCTTACTGTTATCAGTGGTTAATGTTTTGTTAGTAGTTTGCACCGGGGCTTTGCAACAAGCTGCGTAATCGATTTAGCAGACCGTGCAAGTTTGAAATTCTAATTTAATTTCAAAACTGGGATTAGAGTACAGAATATTCATCGGACGAGAAATATGCGTGTCAACCGTAAATTTGAAAAGCCTGCTAGCCTGTATTTCTCAGCTTATCTGAACACAACGGTCCTTAACTTTTGTTTTAATAATAGGTTGTAACATATCGCTGATTTGCTTAAAGATTGAGATAACTAAGGAAAATACATTTTTCAAGGAATTAATATGAAATAAATACTTTAATGTAGAGAATTATTCATAACGCGACTGACGAAAAAAGTTCCTCAGGTCTAACAATAGAAAAATATAGTACTGTAAATAATTATAAATTCAAACACATTTTCAGTATTATTTCTTTAGCGTTTTCCAAGAAACCTTTGGATATCAGCAGATGTTACATGGCGAATTATTGTCTTCCATAACTGAAATAGAGGAGAAAAGTAGAGGAATAATTTTTCACCAAGACCATACTCATATTCATACAACAGCCACTACAAAAAAGTGCTTTCAAGATTTCGGGATAGAATTATTATCATGACCAGCATTCAGTTCTGATACGAACCCAATCGGGAACCTGTGATGAATTCCAACAAGAAAAATTTATTCAGAGAGATATCCAAAACAAAACTTTAAATAAATTACGTGATAGTCTACCTAACAGATTAATGCAAGTAATACAAAATAAGAGAAGATACTAAATATTGAACAAAAACGTAGTAAAACTAATATTGAGTTTATATTTTTTCTCAGCCACAAACACAATTTTAAGAGAAAATGTACTTTTTCCAGGCTTTAAAGAAAGAAACTTTTTGTTTGTTGTATCTCTATTGTTTTGCTTCATATTACAATATCAAGATATATAAACGATTTTGTCAATTTTAATTTTAATATCATGAAAAGCCCAAAAATTATATTATATATAAAATATAATAATGATAATATTATTATGTACTATATTACATATATATAACAATCATAAATAGAATTGAGTTTATAATTCACAATTTATTATTCACGGCACTATATTTTGCTCTTAAAATTTAAGTAGGTAATAATAATCTTTAAGTTTCCAGGATCCAAAAAATATTATTTTTGCATATTACCTATTATGGAAACAAGGGATAAGACGTGATATTCTTCTTATCAAATAATATAATCTCATTCGATAAAATAATAGTACTCCCATCCTAGAACTAGAAGTAGAAAATAGTTCCCTTTTCAAAGATATTTTCAATTCCATAATTAGCACTGACAAGAAGCAAAAGACATTTATTTTGTAGCGGCATACGCGTCTTAGGACGCTTCGATACGAAGATGCCACACGTAGTTGTTTTGCCATAGAGGATTAACACTGTACGACGCACATAATGTAATAAACAAATTCAAGACAAAGCAATTTCGCTGCTACGTGCAACCTACAACCGGCGACAAGTTCAAATCTTTCGTTACCCTCCTCGACCAGTATAAATAGTCGACCATGTCCTCCAGATACAGTCAGTTGTGCGAATGAATATCAATCGAGTCAAGTCAATCAGTCAGTCAATCAGTCAGTCGAGCGAATCAGCATAACAATTAGTATCAGTACCGCAGTATCGCGCAATCTTATAACGAATGTCATCAAGCGAGCAACGCGTGCGATTAACTTTGTATTCTACATTTTAAAATATCTGTAAATATAGTTAATTGAATTAACTCGTCTCGTTATTAATTTAACCAACACGTCTTACCGTCCACCACAATGTCAACCAAGGAAGATGAACATATATTACGAGCTAACATTTTCCACGATCCCTGCTATTGTAAGTCCATTCATTGGAAGTTTGAAATTATGTGATTTACTTATATAGTTCATCATAGCTCTGCACTTTTATAATATTATAGAAACGCAGAGGGTTATTAAAGAATTTCTATGAAATTTATTAGTATAGTTCGGATCTATTATAACGGCATAGGCATTCTGTCGGTACTTTTCTTACCTCATGAAGTACTCAAAAGTCGGTGTTTTCGTGCTTCGTAATTAATTGGACGAACGGTTCAATGAGCAATTGAACTAGACGGTTTGTTGGAAATTCTTCTTGACTATAACTTCCCGGTATACTTCACAGAGCAACCGAACCGTAAGAACGATTAACTTGCTAATAATGAAGTAAAATATTTGAATTCCTATTGAAAGGAATTATGATAAGAACTAATTTATTTCCTGATAAAACATTCATTAAAACAGAGTTTTTTTTTAATTAAGAAGATTTAAGCATACCTTTAATGTGAGGTTTTAAGGCAAAGATCGTAGTCTCTAGTGAACGAATGAATTTGCTAGATAAATAATTATTTATTAAATATATTTAATAATATACTAAAGAAAATTTTAATTATTCGTTAAATTAAATTTTTCACCACATTTCGCTAAAAATTAACAAACAAGTATTGCGACCCATATAACTCATAGCTAGTAAAAACTGGTAACATATACACATAAATATGATCGATGTGAAAAGATAACAAAAAAAGAATTATCTTCTTAAACGAGATTCAAAGAGAAAAAGTTCTACAGAACGACAAGTTTCGTATCCAACAGGTGGCTACATTGTAAACACATATCCCTCTCTCATTCCCTCTTGCGACGAGGTTTAATGCGAGCATGCGAGTTGCGTGAGGTGAACGAGAAAAAAATCGATCGCGGCCCACCGGAAACGAAACTAATCCGGCATCCGCCCTTCATTAAAATGCATGCACCGTGGCAAGCAACTTTAAAGAGGGTAATCGGGCATTTCGTTCAATTCTATTCGCAGTCTTTTGATGCAAAATCGAGGAATCGATTCGTTCCACTCTCGATTCGTTTCGTTATGACATACGTTCGTTAAAATGCCAGTTACGTATTTCGAATTTCTCGTACCTTCGTCAGCTAACGAATTTGGGAAAAATGTTCTGGATTCCAGCGATTGAGCATAATAGATTGTAATAATTTCGTGGGGAAAAAGAGGAAAGAAATCTGGGTCATTTTATTCGAGGTTATTATATTGAAATCGAAGTTATTCGATGAAGATACTGATAGAGGCAATAAAAATCTTTTTAATTAAAGTTGCATTTGAATCTACTTTGAAGTAAGACCAATATAATTTAGTATCGCTGTCCAGTTTTTCGTTCGCAATTACATTTTGGAATTTTTTACACATTTCTTTGGTACAATATTTTTCTATTTATTTATTTTCTTTTTACTTCGTTTATCTTCCATTGTAAAATTTTCGTATATTTCGTACCTTTTTATTCTAAAGATTATTTATTGTTATCTTAATTTATCAGCCAGTTCATACGTCAACCAAAAAAAGACAAATCAGTTTTCATATATTTTATTCTTTATATTTTTTTCTTTTTTTTACATAACTAACAATACATATTTTTGAGAACATATGAGGTTATAAAAAATATTAAGAATTATTAAGTCTAACAATAATATATTGGAAAATACTAATAATACTAATAAATAGTTTCGAATATACTTTATTACAAATCTCTTAAATGCCGATCATAGTTTCCCAATTTTTACGACTCTTCAAATTTATTATCTTTTAAATACATCCGAGCACCAGCAAATAGTATTTCGAGCAAAAGTATCACATCGAGTAAAACCGGACGAAACGAAAGTGTACTCGACAAGAGTAAATACGCAGCCTTTGTGGCAGCTCTTTGAATTACGAACGCGTTTTCCACCACTTATCTCGGAAACATAGCAAGATAATCTCGAAAACTGCATTCTACCTGTGCTTAACCACTCAAGACTTTTAAAACTAAATCCCGCCATAATATTATGACCTGTTAAGTCGTCGCAGTGAATGAAAACGCGGAAATCCTGGCGTTTTAGTGCTTCCACAAGACCATCAAAAGAGTAATCTAAATTTTTGGATGCTACCTAAGGGGAGAATAGAATGTATCCACTTTAAACATTCTTTTGCGCAACTCCCACGAAAAGTATTTTAAAAACAACCTTTCAGAATTCCACCTGCGCAACTCTTTAACACACGAGGAATTTGCAGTTTTATTTCTGTCCTTTTATGCCCTTACCGCAATTCTACGAAATTGGAATTTCAATCGAAAGTTTGTGCACGGAATATTATTTTCGCAAAACTGTACAACACTGTTAATGTTATTATTAACTTTAGAAATACCAGTGTAATATCATGTTTACATATTTAATTTTAATATGCTAGGAAGTGTAACTTATCATATCAATTTATAATTAATTTATATGAATAATTTATAATAATTTATAAATAATCTTTATAAATAAATAATTATAATATAATAATAAATAATTTATAAATAACATGTTATCTATAATTATCTAACTTCATACAATAACAATTCTCCTAATTGTTCTTTTGCAAAATTGTGATATCTTCTTTCAGATTCTTCATTACGTTGAATCTCTTACCCCACATAGCACTTCGGTCACATAGTGACCGTGATAACTAAAAATTTGTTCGTATCAAGACTAGAGAATAGGATGGACAAAACAATAATTTTCACTTATCTTGTTCTATTTCGTCCGGTAACCATTATTTTCTAATTTATTAGTCTCTATCATTTCTACGTTAAAATCACATGTAATTTTTTATTTTATATTGAAACTTCAAGAAAATATATGCAAAATCAGAAATAACATTAATTATAAAACGATTATAACAATATTATTCATAGACCATGATATACTAACCTTTCCCCTTCTCGTTGAAGCATCCAAATCACGCTTGACAAAAATTGACAAGTGTTGACAAAAGTTCCAGAGCACTCGGTTCGTGTCACAAAACCCTTCTCCCATAGATTTATGTAAAACGAACGTGTCGCTACCGCCTGGTGCGAAAGCTAAAAACATTTAAAATTATTAGTCCGGCCGTGAGAAGACAAGCTGGCCCGTGATAGATGGAAATTAATGCCGCGAATTAGCATTTTAATTCGGTATCGCGACCATAATAGCGAAGCCCGTTTTTCCGGAGCAGAGGCCGCGCGGGACGAAGGCGGCTAGCAGTCCTTTAACAACGTAAATATTTTACCGAAACGAGAAACGGAGCTGATGGCTGTCCTTTCCGCGTTTTTTACCGGCCACCGGAAACGCTGTTGTCGGTTCCTCGAGAGGACTTCGCTAGGGGGATTAAGAGCTTTCACAGAATCAAAGCATTTGAGAAAGATTCACGATCCTCGCACTTTGCGTTTTTGGATGTGACAATTCGAAAGATTTATGAATCGAAAATATTTAAATTTAACCTTGAGTATCTACTTTGATGTTAGTGTTTGTCGTTACATAGTTAATTTTAGATGCTGAATAAGCTCATGATAAACCTCATTGTGGAATAGAAGTTTGAGTGGTAAACATGAATTCGATTAGCGCGATGAAAAACTGGGTTTTGTAAGTTTAATGCGTTATATTACGGTCAGGTAATTTTTATCCATTTTGTATAACTCAGAATGGAGAAGTGACTTAAAAAAGATAGATGAATATTGATTTCAGTTCTATACATAATTTTCTTCTTTTTTTTATTGTAATTAATTTACAAAATATCTCGCTCTCAAAAAGCCTATGGTATAGAGCAAAAAATTTATAGGATGATTATGGTAAGTTTGAAAATTTGTAAATCGGCAAGAAAAATTCTCGATGCTCGTAGATCGGTAAGAGAAGTCCCTGGAATTTATGAATTAACGAATTAACTTTCTACGAACCTTCCAAATTTAAGCAGTTAATCATTCACAAATATCAAGGGAACAGATTTCTCAACTGCAGAAATTGCATTTATTTGATAGTACGAATTAACAAATGATATTCTGGAAAGCTGGAGGTCGACGAAGGAAGTTTCTCAAATTCAAAATGTAAAAAAGGAAAAATTTTTCAATATAGCAAGTACATGAACGAAATTTGAAAATCGACGGAAGTAATTTACGATTCAGTACGAAAATCTTCATATTTCGAAGTCGATGTCGAACTCCAATCATGTCGACCAGTGGAATTGGAAAATCGACGAAGAAACATTTTCGAACGTTACTAGCTCGAGCCACATGGACATGAAATTGTACAGATTCTGTTTCCTTTTTCGTGCTTACATAACTTTCTCTAGCTTTGGCTTGGTCTAGGAAGGAGGCATCCTCGTAAAATTTGATGGTCAGTCTGGAAGACGACGTAACCCGATACGATGTAACCCGGAAGGAACACTCGGACCGTGAAGCAAGGAAGTTCATTCGCAGTTATTGTCGGCGTCTGTTGGACATACTTCGTCCTCTTGTCTTTCCCTTGCTCCTTACCTCTTATATTTAGATTTATTTTAACGATATTTGGACCGCTCTCGTGCCCTCTCAGACACACGCCACTATATTGTATGAAGGAAACTCGTGATATTTACGTCTGCTGTTATATGAATCTGCGAGATTTTAAAGCTTCGGATGGCCGACAGGTGTTTTCTTTGCCATTTTTACGTACTTTTATATTTTAACTAAAATTTTTCTGAAAACTATATATTTTCTTTAGCGATACACAAGAGTTTGATTTCAGTTACTTAATTTTACAGTACTTCATATTAGGTAAAACGTACACATGTATAAAATATAAAATAAAAATGAAAACTAAAATTAAACAACGTAAATCTAAACCAAACTATCATTATCTACGATCTAATCCTACTAATTAAGGACTGAAAATCATCTTTCATAATTTCTCAACGCGAGAATTGATTGTAATTTCAACAAATAAATAGAAAAAAAAAAGATCTTTCATAATTACATTATTATTCATTATAAAAATTAGGGATGTGCCGACTAGAGTTTTGGCCGATTAACCGACTAGTCGTCTTTGCAAACATTTTCAAACACCGCTACAAAACAATTTGTGATTATACAATATTACGAATCCAAAGAACTCATTTTTAACATTGCTTGCCATATTTATTTTATTACATTTCCTTTCTTTGTTTTAGAGAGTTCTTTGTTACGATAAAAATAAGAAATAATGACCAAAGTTCCTAGTTCACTGGTGCTTATTTAGTTTATTTCAATAAATACTAATTATTGTATGTAATTCTTTATGTGATAATAATATTACATACAAATATGTACTTACAGATATAAGTAAGTAAATATACTACTCATTAAAAAATATTAAAATTATACTAATGGCAATAAAAAAAGAACATTGTATTTTTATTTCTAAGCCGTATCAAGTTATCGCTAATACTAAAATTTCAGGCCGATCAATCGGCCTTTTTTGCCGACTAAACGTCGACTACAAAGGTGACCACGTATTCAACTAGTCGATCATTAATCGGTGCATCTTTAATAAAAATCACAATAACATTATTAATATCTAACCCCAAGGTTAATTTTCAAACTTGCTAAATAATTTAACTCTATACCTTGATCCCAAGCAAGTTACTTCAAATCAACGTTGCCAAGTGTACACTATTTGTTCAGTTAGCTACTGTACTATTATCGAATCATCATTAAATACATCCAATCTGCTTGCATTAGCTTTTCGAGGCGTCCTTTAACGCGACCCACTTTTCGAATAGGTTCCCTCGTTGGCAAACGAGCGTCCACCAAGCGTCGCCTGTTGCGATGCTGCATCAGCGATGCGCTCCGTAATTTCTGGTAGGATCGCACGTGTGTACCAGCACTGCAAGAATCACGGAAGCAGGGATGAAGGGTGTTGCAAAGGGAATAACGAAGTTTACAGGAAGATCCGGAGAACCGCCACGACACCGCGGCAGGCAACACATATTTGTAAACTCGGCCATACCTTCGGGGCTTAAATTCGCCTCCTTTTCCTTTCTGACACGTAGTTTAGCGGCTCGACACGGCCTTTGCCACCGGCCAATCTTGTCCGTCGTCGACGGGTTCTACCACGCGGATAATCAAAGAAGGAAAGAGAAAGAGAAATACTGGATGCAGCCAAAGACCGACGACGGGATCAAAGGGAATGGTAAAATTTTTCGGAAACATTTTCTCACGCCAAACGATTGTAAGAGCGCGCGAATTTCCGCGTGCGCCAGATGAGCGACGCTGGCGCGGAAAAAAGACGCTATAGGTTAAAAAGTGTTTGAACAGCGCCCGTTTGTACTCAACGGATAAATATTTTCTTGGCAATTGAATTCTGATTAGAGAAGAGAGGGAACAGTGACGCACACGTGAACGAGGAATCGGAGGGTGAATCTGGAGAAATTGGATTTTTTGTGCAATGTTTATGCTTTTTTGCCCCTGAACGTTAAATAGCGTTTAAGGAAATGGGTTACCGAGGATTTTTTTTAGTTCTTCAATTACATTTGCTATTAATTATGCTACATTTTTTTCCATGCAACAACATGAAACATATTCATGCTTTGAATATAATTTTGTAGTAATAGTCTGAATGTGATACAATATCGTGGTATTGAGAAGCTTGATGTAATGAATGTTTAAATGGTAATGGTTTCAAATATTTTGCAGAACTTATGGAAATTTTCAGCCAGAATTAATTTCTATCGAATAATAATTCCTTCTTATTCCTTTAGCTTCGAAAATACGAAAGGACAAATCCCCTTTAGCCCGAGCCTTCAACTTTGTGCTTTTAGGCACACGAGATGTAATAAAAGCTTATGTATATCCATAAAGATTTAGTCTCTTTTCTAAGAAAGAAAAGCTGTTTCTTGCATTAAAAAATATTCTGGATATCGTTACAAATCTCAAGTGCAACAAAGTTATCCTCTTAAACAACAATTAGATTCAAATGATCCTAAATATCATCTATCTAGAATCATTAATAAAAAAAAGAAAAAGATATAAAAAATATAACATTTTCCCCCCGAATCGCCTAAAACTTAAAATCAAATTTACAGAGAAAAATCTAATTAACAAGAAGCCTAAACTTACACTCAAATTTCTAAGTTCCTTGACAACAATTTTAAACGCTTATGGTGCGACCAATGGAAACGGAACAAGCGTAATAGTACGCCAAACGAATCTTCAATTCCGTTACGTGCCTTGAAGGCGGTTTTCATCGAACAAACACCTGAAGGTGTACGATGGAGAACAAAATGGTACGGTCCCGGCCAAAGGCGCGCATAGAATAAATATTAATGCAAGTGTACATCTCTTCCGGTTGCTGCTGTTCTTACTCGTCTCTGCGGTAACTTCACGCTCGAGTTCCCATTGTTTCTCTTTTTCCTGCTGTCTCTGCCGGTTACGTGACATTCACACCCTCCGCCAGCGAGCTTTTACTCGCCAACCATCGTAATTTCTCGATTCCTTGACATCTGTCGCCGGAGGGTTAGCCCCGCGGTTCCACGTTGACACATCGACCCCATTTCTCTTATAGATTTCATATGTATATATGTACGAGCGCGTGTGCGTGTGTGTGTGTTAGCGTGTCTGTAGCTGGTTTGCAGTATTTGTCAAAATTTCTGCCGGAATTCCTTGGTCTCGGAGGAATACGGAAGAGTCCTGATTTGAAAGCTCGAGAGAGATTTTAGACCGATTGGTTTTGTGCAGAGTCACGATAGGTTGTTGGTATTGGAAGATGGTTAATCTGGAATGTTTTAAAATTGTAATTTAAAGGAAATTAATTTGTGTATTAAAGTTAACGTAATGGTACTTTGGTCATTTTCATAATCTTTTATCTAAGAACAACTTTTGGGATATATTGTCTGTATTTTCTATTTAATCATTTTATTGAAAAAATTTAATAACGATTATGTAGTACATGTAAGAAGGTTGAGAGTTATTGAGAGTTGTGTTATCTATATTTGACACCCTGGCACACGCATATGGATTAAGATATTCAACAAGAAAAACAAAACGTAAGCCTAAGGAAACTAAAACCGAAGAAAGCTCTAACACCGGACAGCATAACAAATAATATTAAGAATTATATATTACCTGCATTTAGACTTATATTTAGACTTCTGAAAGTACTTTGTAGATTAAATAGTTTTTGATTTATTTAAGAATTTTCAATATAATCACAATAAGGGACCATTAATTCAATTATAAAAAGATTATTAGAATACGACATAAAAGGATTTGTTTCCACAACAGGTTTCTTAATAAGCTTTTTATCTTTTGAATCTCAGTTTTATCTGCTTAATTCTTTCCATACTTAACGTATAAAATATATATATCGATCGAGGTTCTTCCCCATCGGAATTCCGTCATTTTAAAATCTTAACGAAACTTCATTATTCATCATGAAAATTCTTTTAATATATACTATTCGTAAAAACTAAAGAAAGCAAGAATATACAACAAAATAAAAATTGAAGACCAGAGACAAAATAATGTTCGACCACAAAAAGAAAAATTATATTCTTCTTTTTGTTTCTCTAGTTCAATGTGCTGTAACAAACGAAACTTAAATTGTACAACAATTTTTATGAAGCTGTTACTGAGAGGATTTTGGAATTGAACGTGTCACGAGTGGAACGAGCATTTAATCGCGTGAGAAATGTGCTTCTTAGTCGTTTCAGAGACTCAAAATCACCTATTGATTCACGCAACCTCATCGAAAGCACGTTAAAGACTGATTACGAAGCAGCTTACACTGTGCCGATTGTTCGATAAGGAGCGAACTTGTTCGAGATGACTCCTTTAATCTGGGATAACTTATTGCGTTAATGATATCCCCCAAGTGGGTCTTTTCTAGAGATTCAGGATAAAACGTGGAATTATGTCGAGGATAAGATTATTTTCTTCGCTGATGCGAAATCGATGGTGCGTGTACGCTGGGATAAATTTAAGGTATCCCCCTTTTTCTTTCTTTTAGACAGATTTAAAAATACAGCTTTAAAGAATTTGTATCACAATCTAATTGTTCGTCACATCCAAATGTCTTTTTAGAATGTATGCTATATTGTGTAAATTATAAAATGTTTATATAATAGAATTATATTTGATAGAAATATGTTAAAAGTTGATATATCGAGTTTTTAAACTTTGGTTTTTCTCAATTCAAGTTGAAACTTGTTTATTTTTTCTTATAATTTTTTATTTTCTTTCATTAGTACAAATGTCGATATTATTTCTTTCTAAATTTGGAAAGAAACTAGAAAGAGGGCTAAAGTATTTCACTTCTTCATGCGATTTGATTGATTAAATATATTTATTTATACCTACATGATATTTCATATTTATCGAACTTTGAAAATTATTACGTACAACCAAAGGAAACCACATTTGCCAGACCGTATAATTTACAAGTGGTAGCCATTTCGGATATTAGGTTTAGAGAGAAACAATTTGTCGACAGTCTAGATAGTTTAATTGGTTAAAGCGAGAGATTTCACCGCAATTTCCGCTCGAATAAATTCGATCAATCGATTCTATCTCTCCGTATGGTTATAGTCCTTGAATGAATAATTGAAATATTTGTATCTCGTTTGAATGAATGTTACTTTATTTAAATAACTGAACTATGTAGTTCAACTTACTTTTTATAATGTTAACCATTTTCTTCATATGTATTTGACAAAAATTTTATTTTTTAGACAAATGAAACAAAATGTTAGATAAATAAATCTTTCAAGCTCAATTATAAATGTATGCAGGTGCTTCATTTAGGACAGAAACTAAGGAATAGGGTATAGATGATTTATTAGATTATGTTAGTGATTCCTATTAAAAAGGTTTTACTTATTAAAAGCATAGATAAAAATAATATATTTTATAATTGCAATCGCACGTTTAAAGATGTTAATATTTAATTATATGTAATTATTGAAACTGTTATCTCGAATTATTTCAATTTATTTCTGATGTGTATTTCAACTTATGTACTTGGAACACGGCTTCGATAACGAAACCATTAATCGCTCATTTCATTTTAACAAATTTAATAAAAGCGTGTTTATCAATAATTTCGAGTATTTTATTGCATTTTATTGCCACAAGAACGGAGCAATCGGAGATTACAAATGATGTTGACGTAACTCCTCCTTCTTTGTCGCTGTTAACTTAATTGCACTTCAATAAATTCCGAAACTCGGTTCTTGAAGCAAAGACAATTTGCTCGACATCGGATGAGAGTTTAATTGCTTTGCTAGCTATTATTTATTAAAATTTCCCAATCCTTTAAATGGGATCGATCAAAATTTATTTTACGCTAAACAGTGTCTCATCTACTTAAAAATTCCCCATTGTTACTAAAGGAATTTTATTATAGCTTGTGAAGACAAAGCCTAGGAATAAATTAAAATTACTATAACAAAGGATTGAAACAAAGGATTAAAATTAGTTTTTTACCAAATTTTGTCGGAAAATTATGAATATACTTTATAAAAAGAAGCTCCTGTGCAAATTAAAGAAAATATAGGAATTTGTATAAAAACATAAATATACACGGTGTAACGTGTAACGCTACACATAATACCTAAATGGAGTAATGAAATTTGACTTGGTTTTATTGTAGACGTGCAGATTACAATATAATTTAAATGGATAAAAATTTCGCTGGTATAAATTAAGAAAAATCTACTTTCTGGTTTCTTTTATCCATAAATATTAATTACACTAAACAGAGAATTACCATTTTCAGCTGACATTTTACCAGGGAGAAAAGTAATTAAAGGGAATGAATTTTAAATATACGATAGATAATCAAATTGCAAACATACGAAATAAATTAATAAAAAATTGATTGCATTATACGTAATGCACAAAGATTTCACAAGTTCCTTCAATTTACGTGAATCATTCGAAAATTAAACTTTTCATTTTGTTCGAATTACATCGTTCCCAGTCGTGAACGAACATTCGACACGCACGATGATCGTTGATCGAACTTATGCAAATGCGATGCTGGCTGCATAATGTAATTCCACTTTATGTCGGCGAAACCTGCCTTCTACGTGCTGTGGAAATGAATTTCACACTCGAATACCGTATCTGATTTGGTGCCCCAATTTTTATAAATCGACAAACGATGTGAACGCATGTAAATGTAAAAGTTAAAAAAGCGATTCGACCGACGGATATCATCTTTTGATACTTATTGTATTATCTATTGATCGTTAAATAATTTATTAATAAAATTGATTAGAATATATGAAGTTTATTTGATCTAGATTTACCTTTTCACTTTCGAAGATATTTTTCTTAGTTACTTCGTGTTAGAATAATTCAAAACGAATAGAAGAAACAAATTGTGGAACATGATTTCTTTTTAAGATCTCGAATGTGTGGTTTTATAAAATATTACCGTACTATCTACTTTTCCAATAACTCATAGAAATTTTATTATCTATTTAAATTTCCTTCGCCGGAAAATTGAAAGGAATTTATTGTAGAAATATTAGCATATTGTCAAATTAAGTAGTTGAGGTGATATGTCGTGATAGGTTCGGAAGGAAAACTCAGATGTATTCAACAATAAATGTTTATTCACTGTAATGTCGATGAGTACACTTGACGCAAGACTCGCGGTTATATTCGGTTCGCGGATGCGCGGTTACGAATTACAGCTCGGATAGCTATGATTCGAGATGCGCTACGAGTGCGGACGATGATTGCACGAGATATCGAGGGCTTAGGTAATTATTCGACTCGAACCGTGTAAGTGTAACGACCGTTGTGTGTTGACTCCCTGTAACAGACTGACTTTCCGCCACGATGCTGCTGCGAAGGAAAGCTGTGTTGGGATGTGTCTAAGGATGCGAGGACATCGGATTCGTTGAGAAAAGCTTTGGTTCGGAGGTGAGGGAAATGTACGTTAATGTTTATTGGCTAATTCGCGTTGGTCGTTGGAAAAGGATGCTAGCTGCTCTTGAGAAGATGTTGCTAGCGGGAAGCGTCGTACGTGAGAGAATGCAGATTTCTCGTGTGTTCCCGTAGTAGGTGGTCGACTTAGAGACTGATAGACAAAGACTGTTTTGTCTCTTTGGAGGGCCTTCGCTATAATAAATCCTAAGGTTTATGGCGGGTCCTTAGGCTAGCTTTTTTTTTTATATTTTACGTGGAGGAAATCCGCACGAAAGCCAGGCCGCTTCTGGGGAAAGCGGCGTGGTAGTGTCGGACTCCAACCGACTAAAACCTCCACGATAACCGTACCGGCTGCGATCGAGAGAGGCCCGGGAACCGCTGTGAGCGTCACAACGGGGCCTCCCCCACGCGCCTAATACCACCGCTGATGGAGCGGTGTGTGACACCATTGTCACACCGCCTCGTCGCCGGAGCCGCCGTGCCAGGCAGCCCGGTTCCCCTATCGGACTGCTTGGCGGCCCCGAGGCGCTGAGCCGCCAAGCCCGAACCCCACGGGGGGGGGGGGCGGGCCCGGCGCGCTTCGTCAACGCCACACGGAGTCCCAGGCGTTTACCCATCCAAGTACTACCCGTGCCCGGCGCTGCTTAACTTTCGTGATCTGACGGGAACGAGTGCATTCAGCGCGGCCAGGGCGTTGGCGGGTCCTTAGGTTAGCTAGAAAATGTTCGGTACGGATGTATCGACATCTGGCAATCATCTTGTCCGCAGGTATAGGGTCTTTGTGTCGTGCGTCACGCGACATAAACTGTTGGGAAGTTTACTGTCAAGTGCCGCTACATAGTCTTAATTCACTTACTATTTCCTGAGATAAAATACAACAGTAGTTTCGATTTAAAAAATGAATGAATAGCCACAACTATAAGATATAACCACAAGATATAATTAGAATTGAATACATTTACGATGATTATCTTAACCATAATAATTTTGTAGTATCTTTATCCCTTATCGAGTAGTTATATGAATGTCAATTAGTATAAGTAATTATCGAGATCGTTTTATACTTTATAAAGTCAATAATAATTACGTATTTCGCATCGAAGTATAACAAACGTTCTTACCTTATACATCTCCCAAGTTAAAACGAAACAAAATTTATCTCTAAATTATTTCTACTATGTAATCTCTTCATCGTGATTTATCTCCTTATTAGATTCAGTTATCGATTTTAATGTATACAGCGACTCGTTTCGCTGTTTGACGAATCCTTCCGTGTCAATAAACCTAACATTAACAAATATAATTTTCAACTAATTTACGTGCGTAAATAGATCTACCGCCGCATCTCTAATAATATTTGAACACCTGTGCAACTCGCCTTCGGTTCCAAGATAATTAACTTCTCGCTGCTCGAATTCGTAACCGAGCCTTAATTCCGCAATTATTAATTTCATATCAATTCTGATAATTAACCAAAATCGTGCTTGCTTATCTCTCATCCAACGGACAGCACTAGATTTAATTGAAACCGTGGAATAATTGACACGATCGACAGCAATCAGATAACGTAGAATTTGTCTTCTCTCTTGTAGAAATTAATAATTCACACTCATCGGTGCATTAACCAGCTCGATTAATTAGTCATCGAATTAGGATATTTAACTAATGGGGTGTTATTTAGGGGAGGAACTAAATCCATCTGTCGGGTTCATTGCAAACGTATCTATATGCACAGTGGCATGACCTCCGTGAACATGTATTATGGAAGACCTTTATAAGCAGCTTATGTCAAATAAGTGTATGGGGTAGAAATCGCCGCCTGTCTCTCTGCATTCTTTTTCCTTTATCAATAATAAATTAACTCTAGCGAATATATCATGCTATATAATGTTGCACATTTTGAGCTTCGTTTAAATAGAATTCCGCTTTTCCTATGGAACTACACCTGGATATGTAATTCATGATTGAAAATTGCAGAGGAAAAAGACGATAAATTAAATCTTCCATTTTTATAGGGGCATGGTTTCAAGATTTTATTCAATTCTGATTAAATTATTGCAAAAAAAAAAAAAGAAAAATAAAAGAAAGAGAAACACGAGAAATTCATTACCATTGATTTCTTGATTTCGATATTATTTGGTGACTGAAAATGAAATAATTGAAATATGAGACTTTCAAAAGTAGATAACGAATTCATGAATTTGTGTATTGGAATACACTAATGGTATAACTAATGTTATGACAATTAACAATTATGGAACATTTAAGAGTCACTCCACAATCAAATGCAAAGATAGTTTTGGTAATACGGAATTGATTGATAACGTAGTACATTTCAATATAATTTATTACGTCACATAATTATATTAATAATTAGTATAATTTCAATAGGAATATTTAGATGCCACAATTAAATTACATTTCTAAATACACAAGAAGAGAAATAAATTACATTATAGTACAAAGTTTTCAAAGCAGAAAAACACTAGCACATAACAATAGTTTCTGCTTGAACGCCATTTTAATGATTCCTTTTAACGTTAAGAACATAACAATTAAAGTCACGATGTGGGAACTTAGAATCGAATAAAACTCGATCTGCTCGAAGACCAATATATCTGCCTTCAATAAATTCCCGTACATTTTTCATTCGATAGTTAAGACGGTGGTTCGATATCTTTCCACCGATTGAGCACGAAACTACTGAGATTAAGTGGAACCTTTTACTAGCTTTCCCCTGTTTTTTTCGTCGTAGAAAGTGGGCGAAGTATGGTGACTGACGATAAAGATGAAAAATGCATACAAGTAGCTGACGAACAATATTAGCTAAAAACCGTAGTTGATGTTGCATTTCGCGTTGCCTTCGATCCAGACAACTGAACGTTTATCGATACGAAGAACACTTCGATGATTGCCTTTAACTCTGACGAAATTCTAAATACTAAATTTTTAAATAAATACTAAATTTTATACATACTAAAAGACATACTAAAATTTTAAATAAATTCAGTTTTCGAAATTCTCTCATTCGTTCGCCAAATTTGTAAATGTTAGGTAAAATTGATATTAATTAAACCTCATTAAATTTTACTAGCTGGGAAGACTTCAATATCGTACATTATTGATTAAATGCATAATTACCAGATTTATAAAATACCATTTTACTTTACCTACGTTTGTATTTCGGTATCAAAGGGAATACACGTATACGAAATGTGCAATTTGAAAGATGAACGTTGAATGTTTTCGCGAGCAGGCAAAATTATAGGGCAAATACACTTCGTTGGTTAACGGACGCATGTGTTTGAGAAGCAAACATCCCAATAATATTTTTCCTCGCTGCTACGTTCGAATCATAGGGAAAACAGACCTATTTGAATTGAACATGTTCTGTTTGAACGACAAATAATTTGCAGGCAACATGGACTCTTTGATACATTCAGAATGAGTATTCCTGAATATAAAAATATTTTCACAGTTATATTAATTTTAAATAATCGAAAATAACATGAGAACATTTTGAATAAAAGTTACAACAAAGAACAATCAGTTTTAAAAGCTTAATATTATGGATATTTGTAACCACTTATTTTAAATAGTTTCAAATTTTAGCTTATATCATTTCATATCGTTACTATTAATTATGCTTAAATAAAAATGTTCACAACTTAGTTAATTATAAACTTGGGATTTTGATAATAATATCGGAGTATTTTTTGTAAGTTAAAGATAGTTATATAGGATACCACCAGCATCGAATAAAAGAATACATGAAGTGTGCATTCTTACTGTCCTTGATCTTCTCAATTGTGAAATCATTACTTACATTTTGTATCTCTGAGCTAGCTGATAATATGTATGTGGGTATCGAAATAGTAAGATAAACTAATCACTAATAGAGAGTTAAAAAAATAGGATGGAAGATCTATCCTCACGCTCTATGAATGAACTAGTTATCTTCGATAGATATTTTCACTTTACTTCATGCGGGTATAATTGTCTTTCTCTATTGTATTTGGGGCATTTCAAATTTTACGGGGCACTTATCTTTAATGTATCACTTTTATTTATTGTATACATGGAAACATATGCATTTTTGAAAGCTTCTACTGAACTAAGTTTGAATATGTAAAATTATAATTTAATTTACTGTTTACTGCTTGGAAATTTTAGTGAAATTGATATCTGCTATAGTAATTTTAGATTAATTGCTTTGTGAGCCGAGATTTGGAGCGGAACGTTAATATTACAACACTTTAACACGAAGTGATTGCAATTACAAGGCTAATAAATCTATTTCATTTAATTAATTACTCACCGTATCCTTATTATGACTCTTAATACTGCATACATTGGATTAACATTTTATAATCTTTGCCTCCACAGTATAAAGGAAATAATAAATACATAATACGCGTAATATATTTATTGCGGCAGTATTTGAAATAGCAAATAATAAAAATGGACGATTAACAGATGATGTACGAGCTTAATAAAAAGAATAATTTCCGATCGGCTTCACAGCTCGATCCAATTGTTCTGAATTTTTATTCTACTCTTTATTGGACGCTATCTCTCAATGCCAGGGAATTCAATTCGAGCATTTTTAACTTATGAACACGCTATAAATTTTGTGGAACTGAATAGGGATAACGTTTATCCAATTCACTCTAGATTATGCTGTTTGATAGTTCCACAACTTCTATATTAAGAGTTAAAATCGACAAAAAGTAAAAAAATAAACAAAAATGTACTCATCGTGTTTTCGTCTTGACCGCTCGTGTGAGCGGAAAAGAAAGGAAAGAGTATGATTAAAGGAAGAACAAAAAGAAACGAAAAAAAATGAGAAAGTATAATAGGAAGGAAAATGGGGAAAAAAGAAGAAGAAAAAAAAACAAGAAAGGAAAAGAATAAAAGGACAAAAAATAAGAAAAGTAGTACACGTAGATGGAAATAATTTATCTATAGAAATATCGCAACGATCATCACAATATATCATTACAATATCAGCACAATTCTATTCGTCATTATATTTAGTTAAAAAGTCTAGATAACGATCTTCATTCTATTGGATCGTTACGAATATTCTCTTCTTGAATTGAGTAACAAAAGATATCGGTTCAAATTGATCGCTCTATAATCTCTCCTTTGACGAATGATAAACTCTGCTTAAAGTTCCCTTTATGATCATACATCGCGCTTTCGCATTCATCTAGCCCGGCAATTCGCCATCAACTTCTAATGAGCCCCGGAAACGGACCAAACTGGTAGATTACCAGCAGAACTTCCAATAGATCCACGGCGATTCTAACGACCATTCGTGTCCGCGTCGGAAAGGGTGGCTGGCAGTGTAATAAGTTCATGTAATTCCAGTTCATGGAGTCACGATCGTTCCAATTCGATAAGTGCTCGAAGGAGTTCGTTGTTCGAAGACGTAACTAATGAAAGCTGGAAGCTTGGCCTTCCGGACACTTTCCAGTTCGAGTGGACGTAAGAAGTCGAAAGCGGCAAGATGCTGGAAGTAATGTAGCGGTGTATAGGGCAAGAAGAACGGAATCGGGTGTAGGAGGAGAGGGGAGTCAAGCTTGGCAACGATCCAGTTTTGCAACCCATGAAACGTTTTCGCCGTAGCCACGTGCAATTCATAATCGGTAAACTGGTTTTTCTTGTGTATCCCTTCGAGAGGATAATGGATGGACAATGCTACGGTATTCCTTTTTTTAGAAAATGTAAGAAAACAAGATAATGACGATGACGAAGGAGAAATGATATTAAGCTTTGAGAAAATTTAATGAAGAGTGCAAGAGTGTCGGCAAAGAGCGTTTAAAGGATTGTGTTAGAAAAGTAATTCTTGTTTATTACTATATTGAATTGCGGAACATTTCTTCTGAACAACAGGAAGATTCAGCTAAATTCTATAAAAAAATTTGCTTTTTAATATTCATTATCATGCTGCCACTTACAAGAGGCAGTTTTTGTCAATGGAGGCTATCCAATAATTTCCAAAAATCGACGTTAACGCATTTTTAATGAGCGTGTTGCTCCGTTCTCGTAACGGGGAGTCATAACTTATGGATTTTGCTTCACCTCTAGTGTTTCCTGCGTAATTTCGTCTAAGGATTTCTTAATCTTATTTCCGAACTTTTACTCTTTTCTTATTTGTAGCGTAAAAGTTCTCACGAAAGAAATTATTAAAAAAATTTCAGTTTCCCAATATTTATATTGCGAGAGAATTTCGCACTTTAATATTAAAAGTTCTATTTCATTTAAATATGCTTCCTCAATCAGCGGAATATTTGCAGATCAAAATTACAATAATAACCTAGTTTATATACTACAAATTTTTATTTATTGTATTCGAATTAAAGAATCGGTTCAAATGTTCTTCAAATAATTTAATATAAAATGTAATGTTTCAAAAAATTGTATTTCCACTAAAAAAAAATCGTGTTATAAAATTAAACAAATCGATATAACTTTTTTACATTCTCCTAAATACCAGCAGCTTCAAAAAATTGAGAGGGCGTTAGGATGATGTCCGCATCACAAAAGATCTATTTTGTATTCTTACGAAGATGAACTCGGAACTCCATACTCTAGATATGATTTTCATCTCATTTATACCGGCTGATGGATCTTTACGCGTGTCTCACGCATCATCTAATAAGAAGCGACACGATAAGATCGAGTTTCCCGCCTCCTCTCTCGAAAGAAGATCCTTATTTCAAGGAAGCAACGGGCCGTATCTTGGTTAAGTAAAACTAACGATACCCCGAAAAAAATGGCGAGATAATGGTAATCTGATAATACTAAAATTATTCTTAAAATTGGCATATGATGAAAAATCTTGATGAAAAACGAAAAACTAAGAAAATTCAAGAAAATCAAAATCAAATGTATTTCTAGCGATCATATAAACTGATGCATGGTAGAAACTCTGCATCAAGATTATGACAATTGAAAACCAAAACAAAATATTTTTTTATCGATCACGCAAATTAATATATGATACAAACTTTGACAATATAGGATAAGTAGTTTGCCTCAGAATTAAAAGAACTAAAAAGAACAGATCTCCAAACGTTTGTATCAATGAAATGCTATAATTTTTAAGAATTCCTTATCGAAATGTCAAATCAAAGCAATATTTTTATCATATTCGTAATGAATTTAAAAATTGTGTACGGGCAAATACATTGGCCAAAACGGGATTTAAAAAAATCTGGCTAAATCTGACTCCTAAATCTTGATAACAAATGGCTAAGGGACCCGTTGACCTAGCTCCTTCCATTAATTGCTTGCACGAATATTGCATTCATGGTTGAACGCTATATGCGACCGTACAAACGGCGAATCAACACTGTGGTTAACCACGCTGTGTACAGTTACAACGAACCTATCAGAAGTAGTTAGGAGAACATAGAACTCAGCGATACGTGAGTCTGTTCTAATTACTAATTGTTTAATGTTCAGTACCGATTTTATGTATTAAACTTTTTTGTTGATATGTGATTGTATTAATGACGTTGGCAAATCTAGAAAGAATGAATGCGTCAACATTGTAAGTGAATATAATTTAATCAACTTGTTGAATACTCAGTCACGTTTATTGTTAAATAAGTCTGACAATGAGTAGCAATAATCTTCATGACACGAATCCTATAATTAACTTCTTTAAGTTGCAACGAAGAAACTCCTAAAGTTAACATCTCTCAAGACAAAAAGTCCACTTTGAACCTAATAACAACAATAACAATTTAAAAAACCATTATCATGAAGATAAAGTTCTTTAATTTTGTTGTATCGCTCAATTTTCCAAGTCTCTTTGTTTCAATAAATATTTTCATATACTTTCGTATACAACTTCCATTTTTTAACACTTACGTCTAGAAGCATATTCTATTTAGGATTTAGTGAAATACTGTTATACAAATCGTTAAAAATCTAGTGTTTCATTCGTAACAGTATAATAAATTTAGCAACAATGCAGAACATCATTATCGCCAAGTTCGAGCCATTTCGTATACCAAATATACCACTGTGTGTATACCACTATATAGCAAACGTATAGTAAAACATACACCAATAAAACAACGATTTCAGCGCATCTCGGATGATAAGGAACCTTTCACAAAGTTGCTAAACGATTAATAACAATTTCGCCGGTAATAAAACCCAGGGCTACTTATCTTTCGGCACAATGAGAAAATATTAAAAAATTTGCTCCGGGCTGTTGTACAGAACCGCGATTCCAGATTATTAATCTTCGCTGAATTTCCTTATTACGGGCTAGGATGAAAGCTGTATTCGAAACAGGAACATTGGACGAAGCTATAGACGCTGCCCTAGTACTTAGCCCGTTTAGCTCAATATTATCTTATCTATGATAATCCGTCTCGTTGTCGGAATATGGTTTCGTACTGTAATCCTCGTAAGCCAACGGGATACTGGCTCTAGTAAATTCTAGTATAGAATATCCTTTCCTGATTCTGGCAACATAGGACTGATTGATCGTTGCGATGCGCTCCTTCATTTTTCTCTCTTCGCCACTTTTCTCATATTGACTGGCTTCGACTTTGAAAAATTGAATCCCGCCTCGCGGAGCACGCTGATATAGATTTCGCAAAAGAAAAAAGATCAATGCATCAACAAGAAACTGATCTGCTAGTCTGCGCAGCTTTAAATTGAACAGCACCGTTAAACAGACCGACGAACATTTGACGCGACAACATGCCGTGAAAAATTTCTCATTTGCATTGGGCGTATACGTATCTTTTTTTTAAGGAAGAATTGCTTTTAAGGATATCTCGAGAATCAAAAGGATTTATAAACAATGTATAGCCTTTGTGGCTACTTATAAGTTATTTTAAATGGAAATTGGTATTTATTGATAATAAAAAGATCAATATTAGAAAAAAATCTGTGTTTAAAAAAAACAAAGTTAAAATTTAGAAAAAGATCTTACCTCTATTACGAGTAAAATGTTCAGATTAAGTAATCCATTATACTTCATATGTACTCTACATATTTTTTTTTTATACTTTGCTATCACTCTCTCTCTCTCTCTATCTTTGACATGTTTATGGCTAATATATATAAAATCTGTGCATTAATTTTTTAAATAACTGCTTTATCCAATTAATCTATCCTTTAATTTTTTATAGAGGATATACATATAAAATGTCTGAAACAATATAATGTTTTAAATGATTGCTTTATCAATCGAGATATATCGTTGACGACTAAAATTTCTCTGCTTAAGCGCAGTATTTCAAAGTGACAAATATTTATAACATGATCGCTTTAATAAATGCGTTACAATAAACGTGGTGTAGTTTCACTTTATTGAGAATTTGAAATTCGAAGTAACGCGAGAACGAAATACGAAACACTGGGTATAGAGGTAAATCCTATTTCTGAAAACTCTAGAGGGAAAAAGAATTAGCAGATAGGATTGCTGAATCGGGATTCAAATCCGAACCTTTCGTTTGTTCGCCAACTGTTCCGATAATCGAGTTACAAAGGCCATTATAACGGGAAATTCGATTTTCCTTCAATTCGTAAAAGTACATACATTGGTCTAAACGTACATACTGCGAGCATGCCTCACGAGATAATGTTTAATATAAATGAACACAGTATTCTCTAATGAAAAAGTTTCTTTAGTAAAGCCCAGTAATTGAATTTTCGAGCGTTACTATAGATTTAATCAATGTTTTTTAATTCCCCAAAGTTAACAATTTTTATTAGATCGTTTTATAAGTTCTACCGTTACTTTATTATGGATCATCAGTGAAGTATTATTTTTGATCTGCCTCTTTTTGTCAATTAATATTTAATGGTTAATAAATACAAATTTCAAAAAAGTTGAGAAGGTGATAAGATGCAGAGCTTAAACCAAGTGCAATTACAATACTACATACTTCATGAATTACGCGAAGATAAAATAAAACATCAGTGGCAACTAAAAACATAAGTTTGATTTATTTGCAGATTTCAAACATTTACTAAAGGTGGTTCTCAAGGTTTCGAGAGGGAAATCTTTAACAAAAAATGTTGGTCATACGCAATATCATGGTTGTTATATGAATCAGAGTTAGAAAAGTTAGTCTGTAAGTGCGAGGGGTCGATAGAAAACGGGGAAGAGTAATAACTTTTATGAAATTCCATGTCAAACTTTCGGTAAAAAAAGGTATAGAAACTTATGAAACGATCTCTCATTTTTCCATTTTGTAATTTTCATTTTAGACACTCCCAACATTTTAGAAACTATTTTAGGAATTTTTATATTTCATAGAGCACGACAGACCAAAAAATTGAAATTTCCTTCTTTTGAAAGGAATATGTAACGTGATTCATCGATGATTTTGAATTACCGTTTGCCGTTGTTGAAATGCCGTTTGAATTACGTAATTTTCCGAGTACACATCCAGTTACGCGGGAAAGTATGTCAGGATAAAAAGTAAAACCGGCGTTGATTTTACAAATCGTAGGTATGTTTCAATGCTTTCGGTGTGCATTTCACGAGGAGCATCATCTCTGTTTACCTGCGGCTCTTACATGCAACGCTTTCAGCCCAGCAGCAAAGCATGATTCGCGTATTTTACCCTTCTGCTTGCATGCGGTGCCGGATCGTAGTCGCATCTGCAAACGTCTTGATTCAACTTCTGTCGCGATTCGAGCGAATTCGAGCGACAACCGAGCCTGTACGGTTTCAGAATTTATCTCCTTCAAAACATTCGCACGCTCTCGCTTTACATGACAGCGCTGTTTAAACAACGAGGAATTAGTTTGGAGCTTTCTGATAATTAATCTTTCCACTGCTTTTCAGTCGTCGACGATTCCCTGGTTTGAATTCTTTTTTTCTCCGGTGGAACCTCGACTTGTGACGTGTGTACCTAATTGTATTCATTTCGAACTTGACTTTTGAAATTAAATTGTATATAATTAAATAAAGATCATGTAGTTGTGTGTAAATGTCAAATTATTGTAAATAATTTATTCCGTATGTTTTGTAAGATTTTATTTTATTTTTATAAATTCGTTTTATAGTTAACTCTTTGACGACGAATTTCCTTTTAACGCTTCTATTAATCAAACTTTCATTACTTTACTGTATACACAGTATGAATTACAAGTACGCAACGGATAATTTTTCTACATAATTTATTTACATGAATTGAACAAATTTGAGTGAAATTTCTCTCTAAAAATTTGCAATTCTTTTATATCAAGCTCATTTATTATATCACATTTATATCGTAGGATTAAATAAAAATGTACATGCCAATTTAGGTCCAAGGCATACATGTAGAATTATAATGCAAGAAAACACCAAAATATTTTGTACAGACATCCATAATTTTTCGCGCCTTCAGTTTTTAAATAATAATCGATCTCATCCACCGCAACTAGACACAACAACACAAGAGTTGCTATTACTCACTGCCATCGAACCTATCGTAGCTTGTATCTATATTTACGAGGCCAGTTCCTTCAAGAAAGGTCGTTCCTCTTGAAGTTCAAGAGCTCGTAGTTCATGCAGTTCATCAATCGGTCGATAGAAGAAGATGGACTACTAACTCGTTGCAAGGATCACCATCCATCATTTAACACTAGAACTACCAGACTAACCAAAATACGGAATTCGTAATTTTTCAAAGCTTTAGATTTATAACGATGCACTTTTCAGGATTTAAATGCCTTTTTGTAAAATAATCAATTCATAATTTTTCATAAAAATATTATAGCTTTGTAAGAGCACACTTTTAGGAATTTGAATGATTTTTCATTACACGAATAATTCATAATTTTTTATTGAAATGTTATGGATTTGTAACAATACATATTTAAGGATTTTGAACTCTTTTGTAAAATACATTGTATATATTAATTCTTTATATATATTATGTATTTTTTCGAATAACATTTCACTTTAATTTCTTTGGTACAAGTTTTCTGCTTTAATCCTCGATAATCCTATTATTAATCGAATAATTTGAAAAAGAATTACGGGCACGTTAACGCTCTAAATTCTAAACGCTAGCACATGTTCCATTTTTTATAATTATCAGACCGTACTTGCACGAATACTGGGTGTTCGCAGTAGGCAAAGGCACTACTCAATTTACCCGCATATTTTTATACCGCTCCCTAAGCAGATGCTTTAATCGCTGTAGCAATGAAGGACATTTATTTTCTGCGTTCTTCTGGCTTCCTAGCTACGTTTCCTTTTCAAGAATAGACGCTTGTACTTATCTATAATAAGTATTAACTTATTATAAATAATTAACCATATCACTGCGCCACGCCAGAAAAAATTACTGAAAATTCTCAATGCGAGAATTGATTGTACATTTTTTAATAAATAAAAAAAAAAAAAGAACAGACGTGGAATAACGACTTCGTTAGCCACGGTTTAGCAGCAAAGACGTTGATCTAAATATATATATATTTTTTTTATTATTTAATTTGTACTTTACAATTTGTCCAGCTGGACATTCGATAAATTTTTCTAGCTTAATTGTTAAATAACACGTGGATGGCTGCCCCAGCGGGATACCATCTTCGAGTGATCTAAATATATGACATCACCCGATACACGGGGTCGTCCAGAAACCTCGTGAACGCTTCTCAACCACGTTGACCGCTTCAGCGGACACCTGAGAAACAAATTTCCCACCTGTCATGCTCGCGTTCGCTGCTTGTAAAAGTATTAACTAAAATTTCACGATCTCGTTGTACGGCTCTTGCGTCGACTAAACGTCGAGCGGTTCAACTTTTATTGGGTTCGGTAGAAAGCTTAATGCTAGAGAGTGCTTCCGACTTTTTAATGGGAACTTATTTAATTTCGAGACGGTTCATAGCATAGTTTATATTTTCATAACGCATCCCCGACTGTCTTGTTCCTAGCCACTTCACTCCATGTAAATTGCAAAGAGTTTAATATCTACAGATACAGTCGAATTAGTGAATTTGCTTTATTATTCTCGAATACTTGAAATAAAATGTTTTATATAAATATTTAGTGGAAACTGATTATGGTGATAGCGCCAGGAAATTGAGCTTAATATAAATTCCAGTCTCAAGTTCAATGAATATATCGCAAATGAGAAATGACAAGACAAAATATTTGCTTTTTAAGGTGTCGTATATATTTTGTACATACGTAGTCATTCAGTCATTATCATTTCTCCCTTTATAACCTCAATTAGAAAGTATTATTAATATGTAAGTGCAATCAATAATCTAGCATATATAAGTAGAATTAATAAGCCAATTATAATCAATATAATTAATCCCCCTGTAATGAAACAAGAAATATGTTGTTACAAATGTTTCAAATTCCCTTTGATGATGCTCTAGCGACACCAATAAAAAGACAAAATATATTTTTCCATCCACTTTATCTTTTTCTATACAAAATACGCTTCATTACATAAATAACAAGTACTATTACAACAGCTTTAGCATCACACATATATATCGCACTTTATTTCATCCCTCTTTAACAAACCACCTAATCCTCCTACTTTTTGCACCTATCCCTATCTCTTTCCCTTCGGTCTGGCACCCAATACCCTTCCAAACCACATAAAATACATTTACAGAAACCATCTTATTTCATCCGTAACGCGTTAATGGTATCAATCTTCCACTCGAACAGAATCCTGCGAACCATGACAGATAGTTCATCACGTAGTTGAAGCAGAGCAGAGCAGTCTCTGTCGACTTACGTCCGCCCTATTCGTGCTGGCCTAAAGCCGCACACGTCGCAGTATCCCTGGCGTGCACGTCCCTCACCATTTGCTCTCTTAATTGCACTTAGGTCAAATCGCTGTGTAACCTTACAAAAGCCTATAAATCTTCCGGTCGTCGCTGTGGGTCTTGCTTATGGTCAACCAGCTCCCGGTGGCCAACTTGCCTCTCTGTTTCCAAAACCAACTGTCGTGGTCCATACACGTGTGCACATGTGTATACAGGATATTTAAAAAATAGATGACCAAACTTTGGTAACGTATTCTGCTCTCTCTAAGGATGAAAAAAGGTTATGTCAACATTTTCTCCTTTTTCGAGATATAAATACTTTCCGTTTTCTACGTGATGTCACACATTGAATTAAACATATTTTACAGACGTTTTATTTTTAAGAACGCTTGCAAAGTGTACTTTATTTCTAGTCTGTGTTTTAGTTAGTCTCTGGACTTTTATGCGTTTATCACACTCATAATATATTCATGAATACTTACAAGTAATATATTTACAAATGTTCAGACACTTTCATGAGCCAGTGTATACGATCTTTTTCCATCTAGCAAGAATAAAGTACGATATTAAAATGTGGTCATCGATTTCTGAAACACCCTGTATATATTATACACGTGCGAGTGTACAAGTATGTATACCTGTACATCAGACGTGCGTGCCTAATACACACATGAAAAGGACAGTGTGCATGCTGCACACGTGTCGGCAGATCGCGTGCACGCAGTTTAACGCTTTGGAACGACGCGGCGGGATTCCAAACGCAGGTCGGACGGTGGCCTGTCGTGTTCACCGTGTCGGCTTTCGAACGCTGACTTCGGCTACGTTAAATTGTACGTCTATGACGCGATGTTCGATTGGCTGATTATTATGCAACGCCAATTTGATACATTTATCTCAGGACCCAAACTACTTTTGCGTTGACTATGTCTAACGTGATCGTTGACTGAAAGGCAAAGCATTGTGCTTCCAACTTGCGAGTCGATGGATGGCACAGGGGATAGTTTATTGGAATGTGGGAAATTTGGAATGCGATAGCAAAAGACAAATTTTTGAAGGATTTAACACATTAAAGAACCAACGTTACATTAACGCAACATTCTATTTACAAGCTTTTTTCCGTCAATATACATATAATGTACCATTTCTTAATTTAAAATTCCGTTTTTTAATATCGTAGTTAAATTGCATGAAAGGCAATTTGGAAAGTCGCTTTGAAAAATGAAAAAGTGATCTGTAAGGGATGAAGTCGGAGATGTGTAGATTTATTAAAAAAACAGAATAATTTTTATGACAATCGATGCATTATACGACAATAATTAAAAATTATTGCTATAAAACCGTATTCAAGTTTCAAATGTTCAAACAAACGGAAAAAAATGAAGTGTACTTCTTTTAAAAAATTTAAAAACATCTAATTGTCAGCTATTTTACGTACTTTTTCTGCAGCACGGATTTCCTGCACAGTTTGAAAGTGAACCATGAAAATCTATTCCTTATCTACTTTAAAATTATATTACAGATTCTATTGTATTTATATTTGCTCCTTCCTCTCGAATTATATTTATATTAATTCTCTCTATTTCATAATAATCACTTGTTAGCATAAAAATTTTCTTAAACACGAAGATAATCGCTAACGCTTCAGAAGCAGAATGTACCTTCTCTTTGTGGAAAGTTCCCCATGCAGATAGAATTGTTGACTTAACCATATCTCCGGCGTTATTCCACAGAAATTTAACATTACTATGCTAATTGTATACGTATGTCGAGGGGGTTCGTATCGTATGTCTAGAATATAACAATAACACCCTTGCTATAATCCTCACCTACTCTAGGCTTGCCCAAACCACACTGGCAACAACAGTTAACCTGCACGTTGTTCAATGTTCCAATGATAATATGCATTGCCTGCGAACCAATTGTTCGTCTGATCAAATGCCCATGTATAGCCAACACAAATAACGTTATTAATTAACTTCTAGCTGTTATAACTTGTGGTTTAATTAAATGGGATCAACTTTAACAAACAGTAATATTGTTGAAATATGCTTAAATATGAAGAATAAATTTGTGACTTTTGTACAATTTTTGACATTACCTACGAATATAATGTCCCTATGAATACGATTGAATAGATCCCTATTAATATGTTACTATAAATAGAATATACCAGATTTCTTCCGTCTTACGTTTACGAATAGAAACAAGAAATAAGTTTATGCAATTTTATAGGAATACAGGTTCCCATAAATTCTCTATTAGCTCCAAAATCACGAGTTATTGCACTATTCGACTTTGTAAGAAATTTTGCAAGGAAAAGTTTACTAAGCAAGAATCAATGGGCTCACAAAAGCTTTCCATTTCTCTCAATAATAAATTCTTTTAAGTAGTTTTTGTAGGTTTTTAGGGTATTCAATTTTTTAATAATTAAAGAATATTTTATAAAGACTGAGATTAATAACGTTCAGACGACGAATAAGACGAGTTAACAGAATTATTTCTCCATATTGAATCTTCCCCTTTAATTCCTATCCTTAAATTTTAAGAAAGAGCTATATTTTTCTCGGTTCGATGCTTTATCATTTATCAAAAATTTATGATAAATAATTCTCTTTCAATCTTATCAATTATTAAACAGAACGTACCAACTATCAACCATTAAAATCGTACTACAATCTTTCCAGACAACTTAATAATCTATCATATCAGTTCATACCTACCGCAATTTCACGTCATAACTTTTTGAAAAATGTTCTTTCCCCAAACCGATGAACGTCGTCGACGTAGAAGTAAGGAAACGAATTCACGAGGTCGCGGTTTACGAGGCGTGTCGTGCCGTTCAAGCGGATTTGTCACGATCCTCGAATTTCAAGGTGAGCACTTCTTTCCGTCGTACGCACGAAGCCGCAAGAGCCGTCAAGATGGCGACCAGCCGGAAATGGAAACTTGAGACACGTCGAGCCTCGGGAGGACGAGCACAATGAAAAAGCGGCTTCGTCTATGGGGATGAAGGAAACCGACAAAACTTGCAGGGGTCGAAGTCGAGATTTACGAGGTCCCTTCTCGCGAACGGTTAAGTATTTAATTAACCCTCTCCTGGCCTTAAGCGACGTCGCCGGCTGGTGGAGGCCGATTTCACGAGGTGTCTCGTTGCTTGTCGTTGGTATCAACTTCGGGGCTCACGTCGAACGCTGGAAAAAAGAATCCTTAATGAACAAGAGGCGGTTAATTAAAAACGAAGTAACAGGAAACGGCGACGATCGCATCTTGAGCAGCTTCTTGTCAACGTGGACCGAACGCGCTCGGTTTCATGTTTCACTGGCTACCAGTTGTAAAGGGAATGTCTAACGAGTGTAGTTTCTGCGGATCTTCTAAGGAAGTTATTTCAAGCAAGTGTATATATATATAAATATGCACGGGCTTCAAAGTTACAGGAATGGATTACGCGAGTGATATTGTATTTATGACAAACTTATCGTCGATCTTCGTCTATGCTAATTCATATGTCTAATTTCAAATGGATCATATGATTTAAGGGTATACTATTTAGAACAAATTTTAAGATTTCTATCTTTGTCGATTTTTATGATATTATTTCAGTAAAAAAGATCCGTAGATAACGTTGTTGGAATATAGAAATAGTTCATAATTACTCAAATGGTATCAGCAGTCTGAACATTTCTTAGATAAATTTAAATTTCGGACACGTACGATTAATTCAAAATTTAAATTCATTTTCTAATTTCTAATTGAAATGCTGTTCTTTAAGTATATCTAGATCGCAGAATTATCAATTGATTTTCTCATATGGTGGAATAAAAATTTGGTTTTCTAGGTTTCTGGACGTATTTTTAAAATTTCAAATGTAATTTTTGAAAGAAACAATATAAATCTTAATTTATTGAATATACATACAGTTGCTGTATACATGTAGTTAAAAATTTGTTATTTATTTTTCAACAAAGACTGGTTTAAATGGAATATATTTTATATAAAATGAATTATTGGTGGCAGTTATGCAAGGGTGATAAAAATGATTACTGCGGTGATACCTTTAATTGGAATTATATTCGGTGGTAGGAATGGAAGAACTATGGAATGGACAAAACGAGAAAGGCATTAAAAACATCGTTAAAACACAGCGAATCGTGCATTGCCGCGCGGAATGCAATTTTAACAACGTCCATCGTGATGTTACCTCGTTTTATCGTTATCCCAGACAATACGTGTATTTGCAATATTTCTTTGTCAACAAAATGGCCTTTGTTGACAACAAAAAAATTGAAATCTCGGCGAGCATCACACTATCGTCGATTGCTAGATATACGAATTAAATAGTTACAATACTTGCTATAGTTGTTATTTCAATTTGACTTTTTATATTATTAGAAAACTCTGTAATCTGTTGGAAAAGACAATCAAATTTTTTTTCTAAATAATATGTTGTATTTCCTATTTATATTTCTTACTTCAAACAAATTGGGCAACAAGTAGAATTTTTACATTTTTAGAGAAGTCCGAAATTTTCGAAATTAATTACACATTCTAAACGGTAAATTTTTGGTCACTTACAGAAACAAGTAATGCAGAATACATGATAAAGTACATTAATTTTATTGATCTCTATTTATCAATAACAATTTGAAAATTTATTTGTGTTCATTACAATATAAATATTGAATACTAAATTGAAAATTCTCTTTAACATATTATGGTCTCGAATAATATCATTTTGACGTAAAAAACATTGTGTATACATTATGCAGCATTTTATCGATAAACGTATACTTTTCCATAAAGCAGGAACACATCTTATGAAAACAAAATCGTGATGTACTCAACGCAAAAAATATCTTCATGAAATCGAAATTAAAATTCAGAATAGATATATTTTTCCATTACGAACTTTAAATGTTAAATCGCACGTATCTGTATAATTTTGGAATGTGTCAAATTTCGATTAAAAAATTTCACTATTTAATCAAAATTATTATTGCAGTTACATATCAAAAGTTTTATCGTAACATTTAAATGCCCCAGTTTTGAAATACCCGCATCATTTTCAGCCTTACTATAATTAACGAACAGAAGAATAAAAAAAGACATATTCATATGTCCACAGAATTGAATTCATCACTCAGTACTAACGATTAATAGTCGATTGCGCAAAACTCGATTATGATCTTAAACAGTTGAAGTTGCTTGGCCCATAAAGCGATTGGGGGTGTAACAGGGGAACCAGAGTTGGTCGTGCATCAAAATCCGTGTATACGGACTTACGGACAGAGGATCGAACGGGATGTTTCCGTCGAGGCAAGAGTTTTCGAGAAGCATGAAGGGAACTCCCAGTAATCGATAGTTTCAAAGATGCCGGATCGTAAAGCCCCGGGAGACTTTATAGCTGGCTCGTGTACGTACTTTCCTCGATACTGTTTGGTAGCTTCGATATATGTATATATATATATATATATATATATATATATATATATATATATATATACACATATATATATATACACGATATATGTATATATACATATATGTATATATACACACAGGTAAACCGCGTCAGCTTTGCAATCTTTTACAGTACGTAGTTCCGAAGTCATCCGGTCACTAGAACAGGTAATTTACTTCCCCGAGCAATCACGTCCTTGCGGAATAATTCAACGAACCTTCTGTTCGATCGTCCATTTCCTGCTTTCACGTTGTATACTTACTCTCGCCCACACCAGTTTTATCGCTTTCATTTTTGTTCGTTTTTAAATTTAAAGTATAATTCACGATCGCTTTAAAGCGATTCCGTCAATTCCTTGAGAACTAAATTTCTTACTCCTTCTTTAAGCGGTTTTATTATGTATTTACAGGTGAATCTTGTAAATGAAGATGCAACATCTTTCTAATGAGCCTGTTGCATTAGAACGACATGAGAGTAAAATATATGAGAAGAGGTTATAAATTGACACTGCAAATTACAGAAAATTTTGGAATATTATGTATCAATGCAAGGGGGAAAATTGTTATTTTTTTATGCATGGAAATATTACCTTATAACCCTAACCACAAGATAATTAAAATAATAAAATTATTTTTACTGACTGTTTACTTAACTCCAAGTTTAATTAAGTCCGCGTAAATTAGAAGTGTATGAAACCTTAATTTGGCTAAACTGGCGTTAAGCGTTTTGCACCGTCATTAACTACACGTTCACCACTTAAACCCTGATATATAAATTTCATAGCGTTAGTTTAACGGTGCACATATTACCTCGATCTTCTTCCCAAATATGGTCACTTAACCTGATTGTACGCTACCGTACTGCATTTCGCGTTTATGGCATTAAGAGCTCAGTTTACGAGGCGAATCAGAGCATAATGCTGAACTCTGGAATTAAATGAATTAGACGTCTACAGATGTCAACTGTCATATTATGGCCATAATCTACTGGTCTGTAATTTCATTTAAAAGTATTTATGAATTATGTTGCTTCTATCGTAAATCTTCTTTATTTTAGGATTCTAAGGCATGGAAATGTAAGTATACGTAATAATGGAAATACCACTATTGAGATATGTATAATTTTATGTGCTAGACTAGGTTAGATGCGAAGTAGTGATACTTGTATGTGAATATCAGTGTGTGGAAGTATGTGTGTGCACGGCGTCTCGAAAACAAATCAATGTAAACTGTTCAGTCGGTTAACAGTCGGATATGGAAGAAAGTAATTTTGAAATCGCTTATCAAATAAATATACATATAACTATTCTAATATGAATTCTAAGTGTAAATTTAGTGTTCCTATACCATTATTTCGGCTATTAATATTCAAAATTCTCAACAACCACATTCTTAATATTTCAAAATCGTTGGTTCCTGTTGCAGACAGAATTTTTAAGTTATTTTATAAAGCTCTAATTACAGAGAACCTTATTCGTAGCACGTCAAATGAACTTATTTCTTAAAAACTTTCGCATCGTCAAACAGTTTCGAAGCATCGCAAGCCGAACTAATAATTCTCCAACAAATTACTAAATCTACATTAAAAGGGAAATGACATTGCGTCCTATTCTTATATTCATATCGTTGTTATTATTGCATTAACATTAACATTAACATTGCATTAACATTAAACCTTAACATAGCATGCTAACCAAATCTATTCTTTACAACGCTTCGCACCTTTAGTCCATATTTATCCTACCAAATAATTCTACATCAAATTACGAAATCTATACAAGGAAAGGAATTACAATTTCATTAGTCAATATTACGTAAAGATTACGTGATGCAGAATCAGTATTTCGTGACATCAAGGACGCATCGTTGCGTCCTTGAGATAAATGAATAACAAGTGTAAAAGAGCTAGTGAAAGAAATCAACTTTAAACCAGCCAATAATAGAGAAACTGCGAACAGATGCATCCGAGAGACGGAAGACTCGGAAACGTAGTTCTCCGATGCAAAAAGTGGCAAGACGAATAGCTGTCTCGATAAACGGATAGCGTACGAAGTAACGTGCGAACGACAAGCTTCCGGGCAGACGAACTGCGGATACACGTCGCTCTTGAAAAAAGGTGATTCGATTACATTACGGGACGATATTGCGAGCCGACTCGCTTCATCTTTCTTTCACCGCTCTCATGTGTCAGGTAAACTGGAGCGGATCTGATTTGTTCGTTTAAGCTTCTGCTTCATAAAGATAAATAGTACGCGAATCATTACGTAGTCCCCGTAATTTCGAATTTAACGAGCAAAGCGGACATTTTTACGTAGAATTTACACATTACTTTTTAGAATAATTATGTCTCGTAGTGATGTCTTTTTCGATGATTTCATTCGTTTGAATCATTAGGATTGGGAATTTGATTATTTCTTAACATATGTGATTATTATTTGGAAGCTCCACGTATAATTTGTAAATGAATTTATATAATTTCATTTGCAGGAGAGAGGTTCTGTAAAAATGCAGGTTATAGCAAGGTACGCTTTTCTATAAAGCTTGGCATTTTTTCCATTGAAATTTTTTATTTATCTTTTTGGAGTGTCACTTTGTCACGCTTCACGCTGCCATCATTTTGTTGGTATCAAATGGATGCGGGTGGTGGAAGATACGCTTCCCATGTATCTTCTATGATTTCTATCTTCCGAAAGTAACGCTCTGCAGATAGTCACAATACCATCCAGTTGCGGAAAAACGTATTTTGCACCGATTAAGAATTGATCGTCAGAAACATATGTTATGAAATATATAAAATATTATGGGTAGAAGAAACATTATTAAATCGTTAATTCTCTTCATGATCAAAATTTTCAGGCAAATAAATTTATAATTGAGTCTCTTATAATTATTATTTAAAACTATCATTAGAGAAATTTCAAATCATATATGTATCTTTTATCATATGCGTATCGTAATTTGTACAGTACGATATTTTCTTTAGTATTCTAAACTCTTTCAAACTTTTTACAAGTAGAAAGATATAAAATTCTTATATAAAACGAAGTTCACTCATAAAAGTCACATTTACTAAACAAAGGCATTTTTGTTTGTAAAAAATTCATCGAAATGTACAAAGGCTGCTTCCTAAGGAAAATGTCCCAATAGGTAACTGTAATCATCACATAAAAAGTGTTTATCGTCATTCAAAATTTTAAAATGCAGAAATGTACAATGTGTACATGAAGTTCACAAATATCAAAAATATTCTTCATAGCGTTTAATGAATGAAATTGATCGTTTTTGAACTTCAATTTCTTCAATGTATTTTCTTCAAAAAGTATGAAATTGTACAAATACTTCAAGTCTGCTCATTATTAACTTCTAGTCCTTAACATATAAGAAACAATAATCCACAAAAATTTCCTTTCTATCTAACGTTAGAAAATCTAACACTGAAAGAGCATGCAATCGAATTTCATCAAAGACACACTTCGTTCCCACAAATCAGTTTCAAAAATAAGTTTTGTAACGACTCATCGGAGTGTCGTTTATCCTACCGACTTGTAGCCTCGCCAACTTGAAATTTCGAGCGATCAGGAAGACTGTACGTCAAACGATCCATGGTTTTGGTCGTTCCTCGGGGCTATTTATTTGTTTTCTCGTGGTGTCACGTCGTCGAGATTCGAGCAAGTTTCAACAGAATGGGAATGGACGGATACGCGTACCGACAGCGGAAACGCATAGATTTCTCCCTTCTTGGTGGTTTTTTGAATTCAGACCGCGACAGCTGGGCCAAACTCAGCGGGACGACAGGCAACCATTCGGCCTGCTCTATTTTTATCCGTCCCCGTCAACCTGAGAGATTTAAGGCCGCGCAGATAACACCACCTCACGTACTTACTTTCTACGTTAGAGCTTTGATCCTCCCTGAGCGGTGGCGACCACGATCGCGTCGATCGTTCGTTGTATCCCCGTGTTTTCTACGAATTTAAATACATATCACTATACCAGTCAGTTTTCCTATCCATTACCGATATGTAGCACGTGATTTTATATTTGTATGATATGTACGTGCGATTGAAATATGTTGGTAAAGACGTGTGTTTCAATATTTATGGGTTTAAGGTTGTCAAGCAGGATCTTCTTGTATGTATCATGATTTAGTGATCGATATTAGTGAATTGATAAGAGGTAGATTGTACGTTATATTTATTCGTTGTACAACTAGTTCTCATAATTATAGAATTTTACATCAAATAGAACAGTTAGCTAGATTGTAGTTTCCAAAAGTTGTTTTATTAATAAGTCTATTGATTATAAAAAGTAGGACTTGACAATTATTTTACTAATACTGTTTTACTAATAGAATTTAGGAAATCGTTCGAAAAGTGTCCATAATTTATTTGATAGAAAAGAGTCAAACAGTCTAGGTCTTTCAATGCTGGAAAATGATTAAAAACCTTAAATAATAGAGATACCATTTCTTCAAGATAACTGTAATAAAAATAGATAAAAATTACAGCATCTCAATATACAACTCCAAGATTGAAATTTGAGTGAGCGAATGACTAAAAATCGATCATTTATTCCCAAATTTTAAATAACCATTTCTTTAACATAGATAAGCTTTTAATAATATCAGAATAAAATTATTAATTAGCCCTAGGCTAAAGAAGTAACTCATAAAGTTATATTAAAATTACAAAATGAAATTCTTTATTTTATTCTTTATTTAATTTTTGCAATAAAACATTAAATAGATATAATTGCAAATACAAATTGTCAGAAACAAAGTTTCCCCATTGCAAAAAATATCCTGCTAAAAAGAATTAAATTAAGACGTGGTCAGGTATTAAATTCCTTCAATGTAGATTCTATTGAAACAGTCTTTGCCCGCCGTTTGCTATTTCTCTACCCGTAACACGTACATTTGCAAGATGTCTTTGTGCAGCTGCGGCAAGTGTAACCACAATGAGACACTCATCGAACGTTTGAAGTTCTAACTCGATCAATTACGAAACTTTGTGACTATCGATAGTTACTTCAGCTGTACGTTTGTAAGTTGGACCGATGCTGATTAACGTTAATGAAGATGCAATCGGGAACGGGAACAAAGAAACTTTAACAGAATCATCTTATTGGTCGAACTAGTTTGACGACGTAAACACATTAGGTTTAGCTTCTTGAAACAATTATTGGTTACAATTTTCAGGATCAAAATTCAAATCGAGATTTAAATGATTCATATCTGTATATATTGCGTTTTATTTACATGTTATATTTGAAAACTGTATAATTTTCTTATGATTGATAACATCGGCAAGGAAAATATTTTACATGTTAAATATAATGTTACTCTATAATAGAACTATAATAATAGACGATATTTTACTATGTACACCACTATTCACAAATTGAATTAAACAACTTCACAGTAAGGAATTAAAAAGAAACTTGAATTCTCATAATGAAAAAGATTAACTACTGTCTTTACGTTTAACGAATACGAGATCCGTCTGCCCTTTAAGACGAGACCGCTAAAGGAGCGCCGGTTTACGAATTAACTTCATCTTGTAGACGGTTCGTCAATTACAGCCTCGGTGAGAACGTTCCCGAAGAAGAATCCTGAGAAGCATAAAACCAGCCTTTTATGAGTGGCACGTAAGACGAGAGTCGCGAAATATCCACTCGAAAAGCCCAAGACCAAGCGGCCAGACGCTTTCGACCCCTATAAACCGGCGACCATCCTTGTTTCTCAACGTACTCCGTAGTCACCCCCGCTAGGGCGCAGAATGCCGGTAAAACTATCTGTCTGGCAGTTATCTCGTAATAGGATAAATAATGGAGCCGCTATTCGACCCGCTTACACCGGTTGGTTGAGAAATCACCTCTGTGTGTTTCTATTTTGATGGAATTCTTGAAATAAAAGGGATTACGAGAAGTGGAGATATAAGGCACTAATCATTGGGGAGAATACCGGAAATATGAGGATTAAGAACAACAATACAACAATGATAAGAAAAAATAATTAAAATAACTGTTGATTTGATTTTAGGAGTTCATGAAATATAGGGTATTTTTTAAGGATGATATAATTGATGTTATTTGGGTGTTAAATGAAAATTATATAGTTTGCAAGCTAAATACTAATAGGTAATAGAAATTTCGCATCTTAAATGTTATACGGATTGCAATTATCAATATTTGTTTCCTATGAAATTGAAGAAGTGTGGTTTTCGTGTATCTGATATTAGAAATGTAAGAAATCTATTGCATATGTATTTTTAAAAATTGTTTCATATTGATATTATTTCCATTTCTTGTATATACGGTCTCAAAAAATATTTAGATAATATGAGAGATTTTTGCGTTATATTCGTTATATGCGTTATATGCGTTATATGCGTCATATATATATATATATATATATATATATATATATATATATATATATATATTACCACGCGAATAATTTATTTCGAATATATATAATGTTTTATTTCAATCAAAGTTCAATATTTCCTCGGATTGTAATTTCGCTTATTATTCTACGATTTGTGTTATTCAGGAAAATATTGATAAATTCTTCCATTGAAAATATAACCCATGAAGATAAATATATGAAATCTTATTTCTTATAACAAGATAAGAAGACCTACACATATAGACTCATTTCCAGATCTAGCTTCTTAAAACTTAAAACCGATTATTCAACAATGTACCTTTAACATAACGCAAATAGCTCCATAAATCAATTCCGCTGTCACCATAAACCTCCATCTGGCTTTAGAAACACGGTGCATACTCGTAACGCGTAATCACGCTTACGTCCTGATTAACACATAATGCGAAGGGTAACCAGTCAGCGTTTCCTTGAAAATTTACATCATCTCTAGAAATTACACTCGTTACGTATTTCACGTATCGTTTCGTAATTCCGTGCTCATGAAGCATCGCGCTGCTGTAACAGCAGTAACGTATCAGCATATTAATACTGTTTACCGATCAAACTGCAACCACGGAAACAAAGAACGGAAAAAGAGAAATGTTCGTAGCTTAACAGCTCGTCCAATGGCAAACAATGAAACAGAAAATTGCTCGAGCGCCTGTGAAAATGATAGATCATGGGAAACGCGTGTTTAACCAATATCTCTATGAATGTGTACCATCCTGTATGAATCTACCGCACGTACAGAAAGGTCTAATGAAGCTATGTATACGCGTGTAGAGGGAATAGCCAAAGCTATGTAGGATATCTGTACGAACTGTGTACGCAGTAACATCGGATCTAGAAACGTAATTCCCTATTTGTATTTTTGAGACAAGAAAATGCTATAAACTAATGTATCTCAACATGGATATTTGCCCTGTTAAAACAGGAGGAATAAAGGGAGGAAAAGGGGATAGGAATTAGCTGCCCGTGCAAATAAGTACAATGAAAAAGTATCAGACAAATGTGCTATACCAGCAGATTATCGTGTTCTGTAATATGACGTTTGGAATTTTGTTTTAGTTTCCCTCGTAAAAACTTTGATACTAACAGTACGGTGAAGCTAAAGTTATAACTGTAATAAATAGACACGTAAGTGAAGTTGTATATATTTATCTGAAAATTGAAAGATGTATGTATTTTTAAAACAATGACGAGCTTTTCAGTAAAAGAAAAAGTAGTTAATATAAATATATCATAATTTATAAATATCTGCACAACCATTATACACAGATACAACAAGTTGCTTTCACAATACATACAATGTTTCAATGGAGCATTAAATACCCTTTACCTTCTACATAAAAATATCCGTTGAATTCTTACGGGTAATTTAATCAAATCATGGTATGGTTTTAATCAAATATGGTTAAATATATTTCAACTATGGTCAATTTGACAAAAAGTAACCGTCATAAAAACAAGTTCACAATCCTGCTATGGAAATATGTGTACCGTAAGAAATTTCACTGTCTATGATACTTCTGGAGTTATATCAGGCGAGACATTACGCAATTCGTTTTCCAGGCGTTTTTGAAAATTGAAAGAATCTTCTTTTTCCATGCGTGATACATAGATTTCACTGATTCTCCTGTGTTGTCTCAATCGCAATTTGGAATCGCGAATAAGGTGAGAAACACGATGTTCTTTGCCAACAAATGACGACTCAAGCTTAGCATTCGTTTTACTACTACTTCGCTCTATACCAAGGTGATAATTTAGCGACTGGGATTTCATTTCTTATTCAGGCTTAGGCTCGCCCTGAACAACTTATACGAGGTGCAGATTGTCCTGCAAATCGAAATTACATAACATTTTTCTACTAAACCGTTTCTGTAATTATTGGAATATAGTGACGAGACACGAATTTGATTTATTCGTTAGAACGACCGAGTTGATCAGAGGAAGTTATAGTATATGTCCAATTGGTGGTTAGTAGAATCTTGGTCTCGAAAAGATGTTAAGAAGACAGTGTTAAGAAGAAGTGTCAATAAATTGTTAGTAGCTTAGAACGATTTTGTCTAGAACGAATCGAAGTTCGCATTGATTATGAGTGTGATAAATGCTTGTGAACAAGGTGAAAATTATTTTGATCTTCTTCTATGACGGTAGTTTTTATCTTGGGTAAAGACTACTGAATTCTTTCAACCTAACTTTGACATACATGCATATATGTACCTATGTATTTAGTTCTTTTAACATACGTTTTACTTATTTTATTTTTCTCAGAATAATAAAAAATAATTATCATTTTCTGAGTCCAATAAATTGATCGGTAATTTCTGGTTAAATATATGTATGGAACAAAAACTTTATATAGAATGTATTGAATCAACAACCTTCATTACTAACAACTCTCGGTAAAAATAAACTTTTCAACATACAGAAAATTGCTACTATTGTTTTTAACACCATCAACAGAGAATAAGACATTAAGCAAGAACCTTTGGTGACTAAGCATATAAAATAACAAACACTTTACCCTCATACTAAGAGTTAAAAATAGCTCACCGTTTCCAGTAGACGACGTAGAATAATAGAAGCAGCCATAAGCGACTGATCGCTGCCACTGTATCGCGTTTTGCATCACAGACATTGTTATCGTTCATCTTTCAGTTACAGTCCTTCGCACGTGGAATATCTTACCGCACCGTTAAAAGGAATTTATTCCTGAAAGCGCTTGACGATACAGCGACCCTGAATTTGCAGTCGGCCATTAAATTTTCAAATTTATTATCGTGAAAACATGGCGGGAAGGTTAACTTGTTTATGCGTCGAGTACGAATTTAGCCAGATCCATAAATCGCCATTCATACAGTGATTTTTTTCACACTAATAAAATATCTGTTATATATGCACAAATTTTCTGTGTCATTTTTGTCACATACATCTCTCAAGTTGAAAATCTTCTGATGCAATTCCTAGAGGATAGAAACTACATCTACGATCAATTTGAATATAATGCAAACACAGATCAACTATGAATCATGTTGCAGTATAAATTAATTTACCATGTTTGTTATACGTACTCACTATTATGCATATTTTATATGTATATAATGTACTTACCAAATACTGTAGCTGTAGCTTTTAAAATTCTAAGTTATAATAATAAATACACTGCAGATGTTGATGCATTTGTAGAAAACTTAAACGTATAGAAATGTTGAAATATATCTCCATTTTCTCCTAAAACTTAGCATTTTTGTAAGCAAATCCGTAATTTAATAATGAAATAAAATTTCAAATGTCCTGCAGAAAGAAATAAGTTATAAAATATATAACAACTAATGCTTCTTTGTTTCCCTTTTCGATACATATCGCAGTCCTTTTCACACTATATCCGTTCCTCGTATAATACGTTTTAACTATTCGTATTACACGGCACGCCGCGACGGCAATGTCAAGCACACGAGCCCCTCTTATATCTCACAGAATCGCGAATATCAAAAAGCCAGCGAGGAAAACGGTAATTCGGAAAATTTATCTGATTTCGAGACAAACGCCTTCAGGTTCGAGCAATAACTTGAAATTTAGGTATTGCGTGTAGCTGATATTGCAGTTCGCGCGAAGCGATGCAGTCTAACCATTATACAGAATAAGCGACGTTACTATTTAAATGTAGAACGCGTCTCGAATATTATTATATAATGCATTAGCGATGTGTACATTTGTTCGAAGTGTATCATGGAATGTACAATTCTGTTTTAAGCATTATGTATGCTTTTCAGTCAATTGTCAGAGATAATTGACCTTCTTCAAATAATTAATTTATTACTTAAAAATTCTTTAAGCTTCAATTTTTCGCTATTCTTGGTATTATAATAGGCTCAATGTTCGATGACCTACTTATTCGCTATTGATATCAAAGGTAAGTCTGATTAATGTCTGACGAAAGAATAAAGAAGATTTTAAGATAACGGAAGTCGAAGCTTCTTTTTAAAGCATCAAATTGCATTGAATTACATTCTCTAATCTAAAATCGGCTGATTAAATAAGTCATCAGAAATAATTAAAACAAGCAGCAGTTAAAAAGGATAGAAACACACTTTAATCCGTTAGCCAATAATATACATATGCGACCAATATATTCTCCGTACGCTTAAAATAACACAAGCTGCAAACTTAATAAACAAGTGCAAATAACCTAAATCAACCGATCTTAATGATAATGACATTATCTCAATGAAGACATCGTTGTCGCATTCTTTAGCGACATTTGAAACAATCTCCCTAATGTCTACCGACAAATTGCAAAGCATGTAGGAGGTATATAAAAGAATCGTCGTACACATACTTGAAGTTCTAATCTATTAATAAATGTAACTACTACTCGGATATCAACGTTATATCGAAAACATCAAAATACTCAGACTTCAAATCCATCTGTTTGATTTCTGACAGAGCACATCCAAGTTGCAATTCCAGTTTGAAAGAGCAATCAAATGTTGATCGTATGATGGAGAAAAATTAGCAATATCCGAATTCCTCTATATCCATAAAAATCCAGCGGACTCGAGTCGACGATTGTCGCCAGTGGCTTTATCGTTGTGTATAAAAGCGAAAGACGAACAGTGACCAAATTTATTCAGCCATCCATCGTAAAAGCAGGAACACCCGCCACGCCTTGCCTCGTATTTCGGACGTAACATCCGTGAAACAATGGTCGTAACCGCGAAACTCGAAATGTCGATAAAGCCGCCATGGCCCGGAAATGTGAGTTCGTCCTTCATATTCTATTTCGCTTCTGTTTGCCAGAACAACGAACCAATCTTGCTACTGTGACTCATTTTAACGATCAATTCCGCGTAACAAATATCGATGCATACGGTTATCGGAAATCAGTTTTTAAAACAGTTTGGGGACGTTTTCGGGCTTACTGCAAAGGAATTCGCGCTTCTGTTAGTTAAGATGATTAAGTTTAAGGGTGCTTCTTGACAAGGTTATTCGTGGCTTTATCACCTTCTAAGAATATTCTGTTCATGATTTGTGAGGTAATTCCACGCCAAGTCAATTACTTTTAGTAGAAATGGACAAGAACTGTAAGATTTGAAGCTTCGCACTTTTTAAATAAATTTGAAACCAGAAAAATGATAAGTCAAACTTAATTTGGCATGAACTACATTATATTACACTTCGAGAAAATCCCTGACATCGATGTTAAAAAGTAATTGGTTTTACATTAAATGGTTTCACAAAAAGATGGTTTATAGTTAGATAAAAGGATTTAACATGATTCCTTGTTCTCAACTTTTTCATTAAAGTATTAATAACGAGAATTGTACTTGTAAAAACAGTAAGTACCTGAAATTAAAGATCCTCCAGTATAATTTCATGTAAGCAAGCTTTATAAGAAGAAGTTTGACCAAACCTTCACTAAGGAATCTTCAATAAAGAACCTTCCCTGGAAATGTGCAACGAATCAAAAATGTGATAATTTTAAACATCTCGATGTTACCAACAACGAGTAACTTCACATAGCTATCCATCACCTGCGTGATCACAGAAATCATCAAATTGCAGAATAATTTATTCATAATACACATTCGCGAAATCATAACTTATCGCAGCAGTTAATCATTAAGAGAACTCCTCCAAACAAACAAAGCAATCAGGCCTTCACACGTTAGTCATCATCTTTGATTATTCAATGCTCAATGCGTCAGAATAGAATGCGTATCAATAGATGCATTGTGTTATGTCATGGCAGTTCCAAGCGTTCCGACTCCTCCAAACGTTAACTTCAACTTCACCGAAGCAACAACGTCCGCCAATTTCCCGAAATGTCTATTGACACCTTTAGTTTCGCTGTTTCACGAATTCACGACAAGTAGCTCCGTGAATTCACTTAGCACCGTTGTAAACGTTTTATGCGCGACACAAGCGTTCCGTGCTTGTTGAGCATTCGTTCTATTTGCAGAGTTTACGACCTTTAGTCGGTCAAGGCCGTTTTTCGAACATAGCCGATCTTCATTCTCTGAATTTAACGGTTTTGAATGTTTATACAGGGTGGTTGGTAACTGGAGGTACAAGTGGAAAGGGGGTGATTCCACGCGAAAAAAGAAGTCGAAAATATAGAATAAAAATTTTTCGTCTGAGGCTTTGTTTTCGAGAAAATCGACTTTGAATTTTCGCTCGGTACGCGCGCGGTACGTTATAACGGATCTTACTGTAGATCGTTGTCTCGATGGAAAAATTAAAAAAAAGAAAAATTAAAAAAAAAACATTTTATTCTATATTTTCGACTTCTTTTTTTGCGCAGAATCACCCCCTTTCCGCTTGTACCACCAGTTACCAACCACCTTGTATATGTTTGTTAGTGTTACAACCGTTCGCGGAGAGACGCGGTCGCTAGAAAAAACGCGTCAGCGAGAGGCGTAAATTCTCGCTACGATTATGTTAATCGACGCCGCGAAATAGTCGTTCCCCTGTTTCGGTTAAGATAACAGAGGTGGTTCAATGAATGTAACACTGTATTAACAGGTTAACATAAAATAATATATTTTATAATAATATGATGAATATATTACAGAAAGTTGACTCGACTTTACGATATCTCTAAATAAATTCGTTAGACTATTTGATTTTGCTCGTCAGATTTCTCGATGTGTCACGTTTGACTCGTCAGAAGGAACTGATCGCCTTTCGATGATTTCTTTGTCTCATTTGGGAGACGTCCCCCACTATCACACCACGGTGGGTCACGCCACCGCTCGCGCCTATGGTCACGTATGCCTCTTCTTGTGTCGACAACGCAACGGACAAAATTCGACGTTTCTAGAGCTCGCTGCTTGGCGACAACTATGCTCTCGTCGATACATTGTATATGATCCGGCGGGCAGATAAGACGATCTGCCTGCGACACTGTAGGACCGCGAGCGACGGTTAGAAAATACAGCCTGTGGCGTAACAGTTAGTCTTAGATTTTTGATAAAATATGTTTAAAAGCTTTGGTCTTATTGAAATTATATTATCGTGCAGGTTTTCTTAGAAAACACAAATTTTATGCGAAATAATTGGCATTATAGGAGAAAACACTTGAATGAAATAAATGGTGCAATGTCGATCAACTATCGGCAACTATGTCGATAACTATGAAATTTTGGCTCTGGACGATCGAGGAACCTCACAAATTACTTGCGTTGTGAAATACGCGGAAGAAGTTTTCCCAAAACAAGACGAGTTTCGCTATAAGTAACGCATCCCGAAAATTATGGCAACTTTTGAAAAACTTTTGAGAAGTAACATACGAGTACATCTAGCTTCTCTACTGAGAAATCAAAATGTTAGCGCAGACTAATCAATACTTCGGAAGTTGTCATATGAACAACATTTTAAGCTAACAGCTAAAAATTGAATTCATAACAATTGATTCCAATTTTGTCAAAGAACGAAATCGAAAGAATTTTCTAACTAATTTAAATATATACATATTTACTAAATTTTCGATACACCACAAAAACAACAAAATTACCAAGGAAAATTAATTCACATTCCACGCATAAACTACCTGCACTAATTAACACATCACAGGCCACACGAAGGAAAAAGAAATATTAGAAAATGTAAACCTACAACTAACGTCGAACACCTTTTTCCACGTCCGCGCCATGGCAATAATTATCCCATAATCATAGCACACCTTTCATAGACTAACCAACAGCATACACTTTATCTGTAATATAGCATACACATATCTGTAATCAACGTCTGAAGATGCATAATTTTCATACGATAAAACAAAGTGGTGACGTTAATAACACTATAGAGACACGTTTTATAATTGATGCGATGTTCAATATGGATCGATGGCAAAACGTTGCGTCTCCAGTTGACAGCGAAGATGGACGGCTTCCTGTCGTACAGTTACCCAATAACGAGTCAATCCGGATGCATTTTGCAGACCGAAACAGCGGCGTCTAAACTAAATATTTGCATCGGATGGCGTCGTGACGTTCGAGAGCGGCTAACATGAATTATTCAGAGTTATAAAGCGGCCACGCTCGCGCTCGCGCCCCGGTAATTGCTGGTTTCTGAAGTAGCGTGATTCAGGATATGGCTGCGTGCACGTGGACCGATGTCGTGAATCGATTACATGCTGCGGCTCAACGCTGCATACACACGACACTACGAGGGTCATAGTGAACATTGGGTCGTGGAGTCGTGGATTTTCGGATTGTGTTGCAGCGCTCTCTGTTAGTAGTCAGTTGTTTGTTGAAAGCAATATATTTGGATCTTTGCAAGTGAACTGTTTGCAAAAGATTTGCAGTCCTTTGAATTTTTAAAGAATATTAAATTTTTTTAATTTCGAGTTTAATATTTGGGTTGCTTAAACTGAATAAGTATAAATTTATCGGGGATTTCCATAATGACGTATTCGCAAATACGTTGAAATGAACACCGAAAATTTTTGTATTATACGTTATGTGGAAGTAGTTACGAATACGAATTCAATGTCCTACGATATACGTAATTATATTCAGTATTAATTTCATAAAACTGAAGAAAATTTAAATTAAAATATTCTTACATTTTTACTACTCGAAATTTTTAACATTTTTGCATATTCAGCTGCTCTAGATATATAATATGCAAATTCACGTAGAACGTTTTCGTTTCAAAAACAAACAGGTTGCAGCGTTACGTAAAAGAGGAAAAATGGATTTAGCCAACAAAATATTTGGATAGGTGGAAATATTTCCGTTTGCTTTACTTCGCAAGATATTAAAGTGATCAAGATAATTCTTCATTTTTCTTTTCCCAACTTTCAATTATCTCTACCAGTGTACAAATACCTATTATTACAAATAGAAGGCAACCGAACCTTTTAGTGAAAGTGAAAGTACACGAGATGGTGGTTGGCAAAGAGAAACAGAAGCTACTTGAATAATTCCTCCCCTTAAGACAAAGCAACGAGGATTTAACTACTTGGAAATCCTTGTTCGGCAACGAAGGATCCTAAACAGCTCTCGAGTAATTAAATCAGAAAAAAACTACACGAAACACAAGATTTCTTCTTTCATTTATCCATTAAAATTTATTACATTTATTACAGTGAAATCCCATTGGTATCTATGGAACAACAGCTAATCTCTTTCTATCAAACGCGATTATCACCGAGAAGCGCGATTCAACGCGATGGCTCGAGTATCGAAAACAATTTATAGACATCCGGAAACTCCTGTGTACACTGTTATAAATGCTAGATGCACTCCTGGAAAGTGCAATCTCATCGATTCTCGCTTGGGAAAGCACGAGACATCGCGAGGAGACGTCACCGGTGAATCTCCGTCATCCTAAATTAGAAACCGATTTATCGATCCTTTACGTACTTTTCACGTCGCTTACAAGATTCTGCCGATACGGGATTCGCCAATGTCTTCTATTGAGCCCAATACCAATAATGTGGTAGTTGCAGCCACGGACCGCGGTTCAGAGGGAATTGCTTCCAATAATGTCAGACACACCCGTCTAACTTCTCGATACGTTGGCCTTGCCAAACCCTCGGGGATGTTTGCGGCTCGATACATTCGTTCTATCTGTACGATTAAAGAAATCGATTCCTGCTTACTCTTGGCACGTATCTGGAAGGTATACGCAAGCACGTCGCCATCGATGGTCCACTCACGGAATTTTCACGGATTGTTTGTTTGAATGTGAGATTATTTCTAATCGCTATTTTTTGTCTTGAGACAGATTTTATTGAATTGGGATGACTTTATATTAGACAAGGTTTCAGATGATATAGAACAGGCTTAGTATTTAATTTGAAACGTTTAATTGCCAGAAGACTTTATTGGAGAAAATATGTTATGAGATATAGTGATAATATGTTGTGTGAAATATATATAAGTAATGTTTTTAATCGTTATTCAAGTTTTTCGGTACTTGAAATCTGTCAAGATAATAGATTTAATTTTCTTCGCAAAATTCTTGTCTAGTGTAGTATAGTATGGTAAGCATGTAGTTTTTGACAATTATTTTGTATTTTCAAAATTTTTAAATATAAAAAATTTAAGAGGATATATTCTACATATAAGAAGATGAATATATCTGAAGTATTTGTTATACATTATTAATTTATTTTAACATTTTAACATATGAATAAAAATAGCAGAATACATAAATTTTTTTGAAACCTATATCTTTGTCTAAATGTCAATTTATAAGAGATCTTGTACATTTTAATTCAAGAATGCAGCTAGACTACATATCTCTTAGTGACAGTAACAATTTTACAAACTGAAAATTAATGAACGACCCCTTGTTATAGTTGCATCCGCTGCCTTAGTAATTACACGAAGATATATGACGCAGCGAATTCTAGATACAAGGAATGAAACATCGATTAAAAAGAGAGCAAGAAGAGAAATAAGATAATTTATGCTGGTAGCTCTGCATTTGATCACTTACTCGTGTTATGTTGTAGATATATATTGATCAATGTGCATATTTCAAATTGAACAAGTGTTATTTCATGCACAAGTTTATATATATATTTAATATCGTCGAATATTCTGAAAAGAGTTACAGCGAATTAATTTATCTTGGTATATTTATTACATTTAAAAGAACAAGAAATTTTATTTGTATACCCATAATATTACGATGAATACAAATTTTTCATAAATCATATGTCTCTGCCAAGATATGTGTCCACCCTGTAGTCTTAAAAATACTTTACTATTTATTAGACTTTTACTTGGAAGTCTATTGGTAATGTCTATAATATATACTTACTATATGATATGATACTATATTAATATATACTTATTATATGAGTTATATATATTTATACCTACTTTGACTGCTGTTAATCGTTGTCACGATTAACATGCTCACGAACCATACAATCTTTCTCAGAGCTCGTCACCATCGCACAAAAACAAACGACGTAAGACATTACGAGCCGAAGATCACGAGAAGTGGTTGAAGCGGCAATTTCTTCGAGTTGACTTATTTTATCCGAGCTCGTTCGGGCGTGTATTACGTACACGATAACTGGGGCGAATCGTTCCGTTCTTTTCGGGTAATATGAGCCAATCCGCGGAAATCTCTAGGCCATAGAAATGATAGTGGCATGTAACACGCGCGTACGTACTTCTTGTTCGCGACATATCGGAAAATTGATGTATTTGACGGTTGAACGAAATATGATTCCAAATCTCGAAATTTCCGGGTAACAGTCATCAAGGAAACTAAGATATATTATATTTAATAAAAATTAAAATACCCCTATAACAATGCAATGTATAGTGTGCAGCGTAGCTGTCAATTCGTCTGCGTGGCGTTCTTGAAATTGTTCCTGTTTGTGCAAATATGGTTCTTCATAGTTGGATTAAATTGAAGTGGTATACGATTCGGAGTTGAAAGATAATAGGTTAGTACAGGTAGCTCCAAAGTTGGAGAGTGTATTTTGTTTGGCTTTCAAATGAATGAATTATAAGAAATTCCAGTTTGTTGTTGCGATTTTTTACAGTACAGTGTGTATATAAGTATTTAATATGTAAATCTGATTAGGTCTTTCGAACAAAAGTTTTTATTAATGTAATTAAAATTTGATAAGGGTAAATCAATTTTAGTTAAAGTTTTACACGTGAAAAGACAGGTGATTCCTAAATAAATTACTATGTTCAAGAGATTTATAAGCTAATGAGTTAACCCTGTAATCTAACTCATTACAGCTACACGTAAATTTCCTATCATTATAGTGGGAAATTGGATGTTCCAATTATGAAAGTAAAGAAAAGTAGAATTAAATTCTTGGAAAACAATTTTATTAATGCAACGGTTATTTCAAACAACTTCAAACTTGCGAGTACTTGTTGTCTTCCCCTGTCAGAAAATAATCAATAACTATAGATTGACATAAAAAGCTACCATTTATTTGCACGCGAAACAATCATCAAATAAATTATATATATTAATTATAAATATAAATTATATATATAAACACGTTCTGATAAGTCATGCTGCCTGATTTGCATAATCACGAACACACCGAGAAGTTTACACTTTGCTGTTTTCTTCGTTACCTGCATATTTTGATACCGTTTAGAGAGAAGCGCAAATTGTGTATTCATCATTACCTCTACGAAAAGTTATACTCGTGAATTGATACTCGTGTTCGAAATTCTCGTGTTATATAATACAGCAGTTACTCGGAAGCTAAAGTGGCTTCTATATGTTCATCTTCCGTAAATTTCTCTATTTCATAATCAGGATACATGTTGAAACTGTCTAAAAGAAGAAGTAAATTACTCCTATAAGATTATTTGCTTGCAAGAATGTAATATAGATAGTCGTAAAGTCCAAAATGAACTTTAAAAGATAACACTTGTAAACTATAACTGGAATGTTTGTGCATTTATATTTGAGATTTTAAAAATTCAACGTATATCATATTTAAATGTACAAAAATTTATAGGATCTGTTTCAGAGACTATAGAAAGCAAAAGAATTTTCCATTCTGGTAATTCGTATCAAAAAATACGATAACATGTATACATATACACTAAGGTGGCCAGTTATATTCGGTATTCGTCTTTCAAAGTGTTGGGGCTCGACCAAAAGGTATACGCGTGCTGGAAAACAGGTCGGGCGCGGATGGTAAATTAACGAGGGTAAAGTTCATTCGAACTGATTTCTTTGGTCAAGTAATATGTTTGTTTTGCTGCATGCCGTATTTCCTCGGGTTTGCGTTTTCTTGTTTCCCACGTCCCGTTTCATGGATACACGGTAAAATTTTTCATCGGCGCGGATCTCACTGCAGCTGCACCGCATCCGATTCCTCGACCGACCAACCAGCCGAATTTTTTTCCCTGGCCCACTTTGAAAATGCTTCTAACAGGTGCTGCGGCTGGGTGATTCCGCTGGGAATTTAAGCGTAACGAATTTTCACGGCTATTTTTGCACGTTTTAGAACACCCGACGTAAACATCTACCTAGTATAATTTAAAACGAACCCTCAGCGAAACGCGGAAGCCAGTTTAACAAATTCGGTACGCTTGGCTCGATCCATTTACTGTTTGCTGTCGAGCATAGTGAAAAGTTCGTGCTTGCGAGGTGAAAGATTGAAAGAAGACAGATAATATTTTGTTTTAATATCAATATTTTTTTAGTGTATATAAGTGTGTATAATATATATATTATTTACAATAATGTATTAATTTAATGGATATAAAAATACGATGCAGTTGCGTAATAGTTTCTTTTTGGAGATGAGTTGAATGTATCGGAAATTTTATTATTCTAAGCATTATGTGAATGGACTTATAATTTGGAAATCTAAAGACAAAAAATAATGCAATATATAATTGGAAAAGTGCAGTGGAATTTTACTTGGATTGCCAATTATTCGATTTATCTACGAAGAGTTAATATTCTCGAAAAGGATTCTACGTTTTGTACATTCATTTCTAAGCAAGATCTTATCTTTCACTGCTTTGTATTACAATTTTATTTCTGACGTGAATAATTTTTAAGAACAACCTATTGTTTCTCGATAAGCCAAACCAGCTGCGATTCATTGTTTCCGCGTCCAGATGCAACGTATACGGCATGACGTTGACTCGTAATACGATTATGCCATGTTGGAATAAGACAAATTCCTATAAATTTAAAAAACAAGGGAAATAGGAGACAATGGTGGAGGAAATTATCGGAATGAGACTGTGGCAAAATGGAATGTGACAAAACTAAAAGTATTGCTAAAAATACGAGCGACAACCGAAATTAAATGTAACAATGGCGCGGAATAACGTGATCATCATCGTTGTTATTGTTTTACAATTTCTTTTATAGATTTGTTTTACAATTATGTGAAACAATTGATAACATTTCCAATGAACAAGAAGAGAAATGAAGAAATAATTATGAAAGATTTTAACTAAATATGTATATGGCCATAGAGCAAGAGATGAAAACATGTAATACAATAAACATGTAATATCAAATAACAATACCAAATCATATTTTAAAACTGTAAAAGTATGTAATATTTACAGTGCGCAAAAATTTTCGGCCAAACAGATTTTTCACTTTATATTCTACAAGCAATATCTAAAAGAATTTTAACTAATATCGGTGGTTGACAAATAAAGGAAAATAATACAACAAAGGATCATTATTATATAGTTGTGTAATATTAATTAAAATTCGTTAAAATACTGATTGTAGAACAAAAGTGAACAAAATATCTCATTAGAAATTTTTGGACGCTACTGAATATGGAAATCCACTTTCTTCCACTATAGTACCATGTGTTCTCGTTTGGAAAGTTTCATATTTCCTTTCTGTTTTATTACTGTCCCACGCGGTAGTTTCTTTGAGGCATCGTATTTTTTATGGGGTGGGGAATATGAAACGGACATACACAGTAGAAATACTCTTAGAACCGTTTGAATGTTTCCTTTCAGCTTTTCGTAGATATACAGAACATAATAGGTAGATATACAATAGATAAACGGTACATAGTTATCGAGTATGTCAATGCACAAATATTTAGGGCCACTCACGATTTATTTACGATGAACTATTTCCCTAGGCACAGTCTAGAATTTGTATTTGAATAGAAAATTTTAAATCAAACATTTAAAGCAAAGATAAAAATTAAATTCAAATTATGGTGAAATTTATAAAAGTTATAAAAGCAGGTCTTTCAATATTATTTTATACACATTTTAATTTGAATTTTAGGTATTAAGGAGATTCAGTGAATATATAGTATATGAGTATATATTCTGCGAAATAGAGGAGTTTATCATTTTTGACGCCAATAATATGTACTTCAAAAAGAAAACCTATAAATATTATAGTCACCGAATTGAGAACCAGAAAAAGAACCTACGACGGAGTGCAGTGACATGTCAGAAGTTGCACGTGAGATTGATGAAGCCTTCTATGGTTTCCCAATTTCAAGTTTGTACAGTGGCTTACGAACGTATTCGAACGCTTGCTACTGAACAATTGAAACAATTAAAATATGCATATTAGACTTAAGATCTGAAAACAATGTTATAACAACTACAAGATACAAGTATCAAGATTATACATCTAAAAGTTGGAATGAATCCGATAACATTTGTAGACGTTATGAAACATTATACGGAACAATAATATACGGGAACAGCGTCACGAAAGCAATCGAATGCCTAAATATTAAGAGAATAAACAATGCTTTTGTATACAAATTGGAAACACTGGTAGACTTAATTGATGTAGAAACATCGTGTATTGAGTTTCGTGCTTCACAGTGAATACATAATATTAGTCTGCGTATTGACAATGAGTTGCAAAAGATGAGAAAGATATTTAGACAGATATTCGAGTCAGAATTGATTGCAAATAAAATTACACAAAGATGGAAACTCATAGAGATAGATTACCGAATTATTAGATAAAAGTGTATCTACAATACATTATATTATCAAAAAGTCCAAAACCGAAGAAATAATTACAAATAAACACTGTACAGGCAGATCAAGAAAACTAAACTAGTAGAGAAGAAAAGATTATTATAAAAATAAAAAAGGAGCGAAATAAAAAAGGATCTAAATATTTCGGCTACAGAACTCACTCAAACGGTTGCCAACTATAATACTTCGAGAAGAATGTTCATGCGGAATTATGTCACAGGATTTTCCGAAACAACGATTTCTATGTTAGAATTCCAAGGAAGAAACCATTCGCCGATGAGATGAATAAAATCAATCGTTTAAAATTTTCGAAGAAATTTATAAATAAAGATATTACTTTCCAGCATACCATTAATAATGTTACATTTCTAGATGGAAGCAAATGCGATGTATTTAGATCAGATGGACGTCGTTATGTCTGAAGGAAATTCAACCGAGAAATGAGTATTAAAAATTGAAGTCAGACTATAAAGCATGGTGATGGTTTCGTGTGTTGTCCTGTGGACGATATATAACTACAAGCGGCAGTGGAAATCTCATTTTTATAGATGATGCTTTAGATAAATATAAATATTTAAATATCTTAAAAAACCATTAAAAACGCAGTGTTACAAAATTGGGGTTGTTAAAATATTGTTATTTCCAACACGATAATGACTCCGAGCGTAGGGACGGAATTGTGGACGAATGGTTATTGTATAACATATCGCATGTGCTACATACTGAATTATGAATACGCCGTTGCAAAGTTCGAACTTTAATCCCATTGAACATCCGCGGAAGGAAAGTAGTAGAAGATTGAACAATTACAACATAACTTCGAAACACATGTTTAAGCAAAAAATTTTAGAAGTACGAAATTGATTGAACCTAAAGTAACTAAAAAGCTAGTACACAGCATGGAAAAATATAATTCTTTTCGATTACTTTTGTTACCTTATTTCTATACATCATTGCAATGAATGTTTTCTAATTTCTACAAATATTGTCGGCTTCGCTCCAAATTTTCGATATATAATTTTGATATTTGTATCTTATAGTAATTAAAATATTATTTTTATATCTTAAATTTAACATATATATTTTAATTGTTCTAAGGTACAGTCGCAAGCGTTTGAATACCTTCGTGAGCGGCTGTATACTCACGAGCTGGTTCGCTTAGACACACTCCAGAGCGCTTAGGCGTATCAGGGAAGGATTAACACGCGATTGTATCGTCCATTCCTTTTAATCTTAACACTCAGTACTACATCCTCTCTCACTTGTCCGATGAAGTTAAAAAAGGGAAGAAAATGGACAAGGAAGAGAACAAAGAGTTAAGAAAGGCCATGTAACAGAATACATACTAAGTTTTTTGAAAGAACCTACAAATAGTTTATCGTTCAAATTTTTGAATTTTTTAAAATTATGCTTTAAATTCTGAAAGCAAAGAATTAATAATATGGATAATAATGCGAAAAAGTTATTTATTTATGATAAGAAATTCTATATACAAAATCGAACTACGTAATACTACGGAAGTATAACGAACAAATTACTTAAAAGGTTAACTAATATCAATCAAGTTAATGTAGATCATTAATTATAATACCAGTTAAAGATTAAAATAGACAACAAATGAATAAAAATCGCCCTGCTAAATCAGAAAGACTGTGACATAACACATCTAAAACGACCAAAGAAACGTATGTAGTTCCACATGATGTGAATCTAACCGCGAAACAAGAAAATAAAAGAGTCAAGACATGAAGCGTTCTATCGAACTCGTCAAACGTAATCAATTCCACCTCCGTAGTCCATAAAATAAAAACATTTTTCGTCGATTGAATCCCGTGGAAGCATCGACGGTACCGCAGTACGATTCACTATTTCACGAGGTGTCCACGAACGTGACAGGATTAAACGGTGCCCTCAGCCATGTCCGGATCGCAAACACTTGCACGCCACCCGTAACTCGCTGAATGTCGGATATCAATCTAATGAATCAAACGTTACCGCGGATCGTACGTTCGAGATAGCGATGAAGGGTTAGGCAGAAATGAAACACTCGAAGCAAACGGTGTCACTGACAGAGTAAGAGATAGAGATAGAGATAGAGGTACAGATAGAGATAGAGGGAGAGAGAGAGAGGGAGAGGGAGAGAGAGAGAGAGAGAGAGAGAGAGAGAGAGAGAGAGAGTGGTAAGTATATAGAGATATACATACATAGAAGGGATAGAAGAGGGGCGAATCAGGCATTCCTTTGATCCGTCGAATTTGCAGCGGGATCCCCTCGAAGTGGCCACGAATCGCGTCAGTCTTGCGCTGATGTGATTTACAGTCGGCGCGGTAAACGTCACCAGGTTATCCAAAACCGATAAATCGAGCTTACCGCGTTCCGCCACGACGCTTGTTGGCGATGCGATTTTCCACTATCCTCAACGACGGCGACCGGCACCACCTACTTGAACCGCCACCTCCGGTTCTAGGATTAGATGCGGAAATGCTTGCCAAGTGATTTGAATATTGGACACTCGATCGAATCATCTGTCTACCAAGGTACACTCTTTACTCGTCATCGTGTTTAGACCGACTGGTGCTAGATCGATGGTGAACAAATTATATCGGGGTAGATTCGCTGGTGCGGTTGAAGGTGTTTCCAATTTTGAAACCGGTTCAAATCCTCTTCACGGCTGGGATCCTCTAGGCTTCAGTTTGATGATGGGATATTGTAAATTCATCGTAATCTCGGGCTCGAAGCCTTGCCATTGCCTTCACGGTGATTGGGATTGTTTCGGCGAAAATGGAATTGGGTGTTCTTATTATTTTCTCCTTCTTCTTAACAAACGCAATTGAGAACTATTCTAGGGATTTTAGGTGCTGTTCTCGTATTATTTCGAACGCATTGATCTTTTGGAAATGCTGCCAAATAACTTATTAATGCTATTATTTTCTTTTAAGTATTTTAGATGGAATAAAAGCTGAAGAAAAAGTGAATAAAAAAAATTTGGTTTTATTTTTTTGATATATTTTTACAAACTTGGCAATGTGATTTTTTTCATGTTTCTTGTGACGAGTATTTTAAACATTTTTGTCGTATAAAGTGTGACCAAAACCCATATAAACGCCATTCACACCCTAGTCGCGACCGCAGATGAAATAATTGTAGTATGCAGCACTACTCCCTAGGGTTTGTCCTTCATCTACTGAACCACAAATGCAACCGATTCCTCCGAAACCACGATTGAAATGACCGCTATTGGCACCACTCCAACGTGATTATGTCTTAGACTTGGTAAAAGCATAATTCTACCGGAGAAGCAAATCAGAGCCAACAAGCTCTTGTAAAGAATGCAATTTTTAAATGCAAAAACGAAAGAAATATTATAGTAGGTATTCGATTAATATGTCTACATTGGAGTTTAGTAATTTTGATACAATTTATGTCCAACAATAACTTTCGTTCAAATGCATTATTTGCATCGACAACAAATGAAGGAAGGAAAAATCAAAAGAAAGCCTACTAAAAAATATATAATATTAATAAGAAAAATATAATAATTATTCTCTTTATTGAATAATTATAAAATACTTTAAGATTATCGTCGAAATGTTGCGAACATTTGTAACCTTCTTTTTACCAAATAAAACTTCTACTTTTAGAAAGTTCCGCTATAACAGTTGCTGGTCGATCGTATCACAAAAATTTTCAAAGCACAAAAGATTAATCGTAAATGCTTTACCCCACTAAAAAATTAATTTTATTTCACGTAATAAATTACTAGTAATTCAACAAACTTTCAATACGTTCGATCATTAAATAATAAAGCTATTTGACAAGATATCGAGCAGAAGATCAACGAGAAGGATGTCCAGGTTCTTTTTCTTATTATTTAATTTGTACTTTATAATTTGTCCAGCTGGACATTTGGTAAATTTTTCTAACTTAATTGCTAAATAACATGTGGATGGCTAACCCCAGCGGGATACCATCTTCGAGTTTGATTATTTTATTTCTTTAGTGAGGTCAGTGAGGTGTTTTCTTTTTAGTCTTCTTTCTATAAGAGTTTTGCTCGCTTCAGCAGCCAGCTGGTTTGGATGTGTTGCTATTCTTTCCTTGTATTTTTCTGCATACCTGCCGGTTTCTTCTTTGACTGTTGATATTTTTAAGTCTTTGCCAATATCCTCGATTATGACATACCATGAGGCGTTGACTATCGTTCTCAGTATCTTCGATTGTTGCGATTCTAGGGATGCCCAGGTGACAACGTTTTTATGGAAGACGTGCCACGAAACTCGCATACATACGGCACGTTTTTCCGTCGTGGAAAATTAATAGCAGCAGCAAAGGACTAGTTACTCACAAGTAAAGATAAATCTTCCTCCTTTCTTTAGGAAATAAACGTGTGTGATCGTACTTGCAGAAGCTCGAGTGTGGTAAAAAGAGGCAAAAGGTGTATCTCGCGCAAGCTTCGGATATTCATTGCGGCCGACTTATTCAATTCGTACTCTTTTTCTCGTGTTCTGTTCCATTCTTTGAACTTACGCATCGAGTGCAATATTCGGCGAGAAGAAAAGGGGGTGGAAGATATGGTTTCATCTTGCAGCCATCGAATAGAATATATACAAACTCTTTATTTGGTTTTTTGATGTACTTTCGCGATGGATAGCGTGTGAAAGTTACATGTTTGGAAAGTTTGAGCTCTCAATGTATTACGTCATTTTGTGTGAATTATATAAGACACGTAGATCGTCTTCAAATTGCTGGAAATGCTACTGAATGCGAAAATACTGCACGTGATAATGTGTTACAGTGTTACAAATTTGCTCACGCAAGTAACGTTGAAAAATGTTATTGAATAATACTTGAATGTGGCTAATTTTTTGTTGATAGCGATTATAAAGTGAATCGATGTGAAGAGAATATTGTGCCCTTGACGTCAAGCTATCAATGTGTATCAAATAATTAGTATAATGTGATAAATGAGCATTTTTATGCGTTTTTAAGGAATACAGTTTCTAAATTGCTGCATAGTATTCATGTAATCATACATTTATGTAATCATTGCTATAGGAATATGATTTTGATCCTTACACGGAATAGCACAATTACTATTTATTCATAATAATTACTACCGAAATACAACTTACATTATTACATTATTACATTGAAATACAGAGATTATTCTTAAATAGAACAAAAAATATTTATAATAAAATACAATTAACTAAATTAAATTAGCAAATATGCTATTAAATAACGGAGTACCCTAGGATAAAATCAAGTAATCAATAAACCGAAAAGCAAGAGGAAGTAATATATTATTTCATATAAACAACAAATGATAAATAAGAGCCTCCTGCTCAAATGAATAGACTAAGGATGCTTAAAATATAAGAATAACAAATAAGAAAAAATCTGTGTACTCACCGAGACAAGCTTGCAATAAACGAAATCCGATAGGCCGCTATTACCACCATTATCATTATTATTATTATTATTATTATTATTATTATTATTATTATTATTATATTATTAAGTAACTAAATATTTCTAAATTTCAATTGAGAAGTTCGAAAAAATATACATTAAAATTTAAATTAAAGAATTCTATCCATCCATAAGTTAAAACGCAAGTTGTCAACAGATTAAGCAAAAAAATCCGCTCGTAATTTTTCACTAACGAGAGAAGACTCTAGCGACATGGTGCTCCACCAGTTAAGGGATCAGTGCTTGTGAAAACCAGCCGCGGAAATGTAGCTGCCATTTTCGCTCTGGACATCGTCAGGCTTCCGACATGCCTTTTTGAACAGAGCCGACCACGTTACCGACACAAAAGGCATCCTTTGTTTGCCCGGCTTGTTCTCCGCACTTTGTAACTAGATCCACATACGATGCACACAGCACTTTTGCGGAAGACACTGGGATCACTGATCTGTTTCTTCACGAGTGGTCGGGATCTTGACCGAGAAGGGAAGTCTCGAGATTTTTCCGTGGCTTTCGAGCCGGTTCTTTTCTACTACCAACCAAGAATGAAAAAGAAAACGATAGATGAGTCAAGCTCATAGTTCATATTACACTCATTCGTTCATGTTACTTTTTAACTACTTCCCTCGTATTCTTGTTTTATAGAACGTTATATGGTATTTTCTCATGTCTTCCCTGATGTATTATTCGCTGCTGGTGCCTTCATATTTCTTTCATTTCTTTGTTTTTACGCTTCGTTATAATGAAAAACATGCATTACCAAAGCTAGTGAATGAAAAACGGGCCGTTAATATCATCTCTTGGATTATTTTGAGAAAAATTTCCAATATAATTTCTTTTTATATATTAATGAACCATCGATCTATTCATTCTACGGTGACGAGAAACTAATAAATTGAATTAGCTTCTTTCACTATGAGAGGGAAAATATGAGTACAAAATTATTTTGTGCTATTTATAAATGACTCTGATACTTTTATGAACATCATGTAACGAGCGAACAAATTTTTTCATTATGAAGGAAAAATACTATTACAGAAATATTATGGAATTGTGGGATTATTTTGTTTTATTCATAACTAATTTTTACACATTTCTAAACTTCACGTCATGTGTAAAATGCTTACAGACAAATGTTTAACTCTAATTAATTAAAAAAATTTATATAATTTCGAATGATCCAATCAAATGAGTAATTAATAGATCTGCAGCAAGATAGTGAAGATTTTTGTTTAATTTCAATATGAATCTGTATATCGAATAGGTGCGAACAGCATGAATATTGCATTCGCGAGGAACACGACAGTATGGGTGTCAAATCGAAAGGCTGATCCTCTCGAGAATTCGTTTCACGTGTATCGCGGATGCGGTTTAATCTCGGTAACCGGCTGTGGAAGAGATGTCGTCTCTCTTGATGCCACGAATTATTCACAAGTATTCCGATGATGGGTCCTAGCTTGCCTAACGAGGATCGAAATATCCTGGATCGATAACTTGTGCTACTGACACGCCAATACATTCCACCAACGAATGCCACTTTTCAGGACGATTACAAGCAAAATCGAACATCTAGCATATATTTTTGAAGAATACCTGAGTGTAAGCATTTTCAAATAATTTTTTATTGAATATTTGAACTATTTTACAATTTTGCCTCGAATAACATAACAAAACCTTAATACTAGTTGCACACAATTGAATCAAATTTCTAAAGAATATAAAGAGGTAGTCAGAATAATGAATAATTTTCTGACTCTGCATTCGTTTAAAAAGAGTAGAATTTTCCTATACTCGAGAATCATAACTCGTTATGAACATAAGAAAAGGAATATGGTTCTCTTAGGTAGTTATAAAGTAATCACAAAGCACTTGTACATGCAGAGACGAAGAACATAAAGTTAGATGAAAGGAATCTGCAACTTTTCTAAAATAGAATTTCTCGGCGGAAAAAAAGTTTCATTGTAGAAAGACGTGCGTATTCTAGCAGTAGGTACTTCATCGCCGTATCTCGCAATTTCGTTTCGTCAACGTATCTTATTTAATTGCGTGCTTTGCATTCGTCCTCCTTTGTACTCGGCGATAAAATATTGCACGAGTACATCTAGGTCCGTAAAGACTATGGCGCATCGGGTTAATTGAATTTTTTCACGTTTACGTCCATGGAAATGAATTTTTCGAGTTCCAGTCTCCCTATTTTTCTCTCGCCTTTGCCTGTCTTTTTAACGATGCGGCTCGGTAATATCTTAATAAATATAAAACGTCAAGATGTCGAAATGCGTCACGCTAGCAACATATATTTTTCAGGAATTACATTTCACAACAGTCGGTCGAAATGGCGTGGAAAGTCAGTGATGAATTTTCAACCAGATGTAGAAGTAGGACAGAGAGAAATTGTTACCCGAAAAATAATCCAGAATACGTCGAAGGAACTGAACGATATGTGCAAATTTAGCGCATATACGCGTGTGTCGTCACGATTTGGGAAATGCAGTTTACCTCTCTCCCTACGGGCCACACGTTTTCCGCTATTTTCTATGCTTTTTCTCCTTCTCTACCGTCTTTCTCCTTTCCGCTCTCCCCTCCTGCCGAGAACGCGACACAATCTGACAAACAAATATATTTCAGGAGGTCTTTTGCTGTACGTGAAAACCGCGGTTTAAAGGAAAGGGTAACAGGACGCTATTACACAATACGAGAAAACGCAAGAACGCAGATTCCATTTTTCGCGAAGATTGAATCCCCTGCTGGCTTTACCTGAAACAAGCGCTAAACCAATCTCGTGATTGTTAACATTTATTACCTTTTACGGTACTCTTTCGTTTGAACAGATCAATTCGTTTTGGATATACATACATACATTGCCGAAATAGTTGGAAATCTTATTGAAGTTTCGAACGTCGACATCGATTTGGAAAATTTTGAGGTAGTTTCAGAAGAGGAAAACTGTGTTTTTATATTATCTCATCATAGGGTGTTAGAAGTTAACGAAGACAATATATATATAGACAGATAGATAGATAGATAGACAGATAGATAGATAGATATAGATATCTGTCGTACTTATATATATTTTATATCCATCAAATTGTGAAGGAATACGTTTTCTAAATATTGTAAAAAACTGAAAACATAACATTTCGTATTTTCCCATGAAAATAACAAGCAAGAATCTACTCAATACCATATATTAGATGTAAAGAGATACTGAATGGTAGTTGGATTGTCTTTTAATACTTTCTATCCTTTATAAAAATTCTGCGTTATCAACAGAAACCAAAACTGATCAGTTTCAGTCCTTGTCTTCTTCGACACATTTCTACCACCTCGAGTTTAGTCAAAAAAAATATTTGTAACAATTCAAAGAAAAGCTGGTTGAGAACGTAACTACAAAATGTGTCATAAATTGGCCACGGTGTTCTTCTCTAGATCCATAGTGAAACATCTCCTTCGAGAAGCCAAGTCAAGATTTTCTTGGCGCTGCTACATTGTAATGCGTCTTGCAATACTCGCTAAGGCAACTGGTGTGTCGTATTTCACGGTTCCTCTTCAAGCGATGTCTTGGATGGTGATATATTACTCTGGTACTGGCGTTGTTTATCGATTCCATTTTTGAATTCACGTTTTCACATGGAAATAGGATTTGGAAATTCAATTAAGTCAAAGGATAATTTCTGGTAACTTAAAGTAACTATTTGATATTAGTACAGTATCTATAGTAATTATTTGGTGATTGATTCTAAAAATGTTAGATAATTGATTCCAAAGAAGATAAAAAAGTATAATGAACAGAACTTTATTTTACGCAGAATGAAGCATTTTTTTTTTGGAGATTGGAAATTTTCGCCTTCCTTTACTGCCAATTAGAATCTTTCTTTCTTTCTTTATCGTCTATTAGAAGCGTTTATAATATCTGTCGTACTAATTTACTTATGATGAGATGCGAAATTGCATTAAATATTCATTAGTACATATTCCTTTCTCTTCAGTGAAAAGAATTTACATACGAAAATTCAGAAGCGTTTCATTTCACCTTTCTAAAGAAAAAATTGTTCCCTTCTGATCACCCAGGAGTAAAATTTTCACTCGGAAGTTCCGTTCGCAGTGCATAAAAAACACATTTAAGCGATGCCATTGAGGCTGCACAGCGGTTATTCTTTCTAGTTTCGCGTATCCTTTGTGTGCAATTCGGTAACGATCGCACAATTTCTGAAAACATTTTTCGAGACGGACCAGAGCTCATGAATATAGTTCATGGTTTTACCAGAATGACGCAAACGATCGCGTTTTTGTCACGCAATTGCCACTCATACATAATTGGCACTTCCGTTATCTAGCCCTCATATCTTTCGAGAGAAAAGTATACAAGTGTACATTTTTGAGAGGAACGTACATACAAGTGGACGTATCTCGTAAGATCGAAAGTCTTTTCAGTGAAACGAGGCTTCCACATCGTACTTGAATACTACAGTGACTTTAATGGAAAAAACTATACATATATACATATATATATATATATATATATATATATACATTATATTATATATATAATATATATATAATATTATATTATATATAATATATATTATATATATATGTATATATGTATAGTTTTATATATATATATATATATATATATATATATACATATATATATCGTATAATACATAATGCACTTACCAATTTATAAACTCGATAAAGTTCGACTATTCAAAGCGAAACGTTCAGTATAACGGAGAAACTTTGTTCGAGATATACATTTGACTATTAATAGGATTTTATGCTGCTTAGGTTTTGATGATACAACAATTTTATATACATACGTTTATTCACATGAAATCTTTCATTTTCATCAACAACATTACAGGTACTTCTGATATAAATATTTAATATATTATACTAACTGAATATATCAATGAAATAGCCTAACGAAATTTTGTTATTGTGAAAGATACAATTATTGGAGGAGAGTTTGAATACTTTAGTATGTCAAATGATTTTGTATTTAAAAATCCGAATATCTATAATAAGTAATACAACATATTTAATATGTATTAAAGCGCATGATTATCAGTGACAATAAATCGAAAATGTAACGAGATGTGGGAATAAAATAATGACGTTCACAATGCACGCGGGATGATTCGTATTTCTTTTTTGACCAACGCTATACATGGCGGCGCCGCGACGACCGATACTGTCACCCTCTTTTCCTTCTGTCCTACTTTCCCTGGAAGTATACGTGGATTTGCATCGCGTAGAAAACCGTCGCTGCGAGTGATGCATCGTAACGAGTCGCAGGAGTCGTTCCAAGAAGGGAAAGAGGAGAAAAAATAATTGGCACTTTACAGAAAAGGCCAGATCTTCAAGACTCTTCTACGATCGATGTCTCACTGTTTAATGTTTGATGCTTTTGTCATGTCACTTTTAGCTGCATCCACGTTTAAAACAATTATTTTTGTGTCATTAATGTTTTTCTTCTGAAAATTATCCTACTTTAGAAAAATCAAATACTGTAATTTATTTGTGATTCTGTAGATTAAACAATTTTATAAAGTTCTGTTAAAATCAGTATATATCATTTCCTTTATAGATTGTACACAATTTTTTTTATAAGAACTTTAAACTGTAAAGATAGCACTTAAAACTTACATATGCCATTCAAAGAGCTATATCTGATCAATTCCTTCCCAAATTTAAGTATAGGTATTATAGTTTGCATTATCACATTACTGTACTATAATATATACTCAAAAGAAAAATCCACCTCAAAGATTAAAGAATAATAAAAACCTTTTATATATATAACGTCGGTTATCAACTTCATTTTCCCGGTGATTTTGTACTTTCTTCGCCACATCCGCGGTAATAACGAAATGCAACAACAGCGCGACGAGCTACTGCGCGTTTTATTTCCATTTCCGGTCCCTCCACTAAACTGCGGAAAATTACGGTCACCCACTTCGACGGTTGCGTTTTATTCGGATTATTTGCATATTACGTGCAGTACCTAGCGGGTCGTTGATTCTCGAAACACGCTGCAGCTCGCAGCGATTATCGACGACGGTGGGAAAAATGGTCGATGTCAGCGGAAATGACGAAAACGGGACACGCGACGATGGTATCTCGTGCCCGCGAGATACAGACGCGATCAAACGGAATCCGCGGCCATACAGAAATTTTGCTGTCCGATTGAACTAGATCGGCTTGCCAGTGAAATCATTAACCCGATTTTCGTCGAATTTCTGATACGACCCGCTCGTATTTATTCCGTTTAAGTTTTATCTTTCAATTTGAGTACCGCTTAATATCTTTCGACCGAGCGCGATGGTTAATAAACGACGAAATGAACGTTTGACCCGATGAAAGGTCATAATAATTGAACGAAATTTTGTAATTTTTAAAAAATTTGTTAGCTTAATTTTTTCTATATTTTCTTGATTTTCTGTCTTCTTGTTAGTTACTTGGTAATTAAAAGAAATATTTTATTTAATATGAAGATTATAGGAGAAGAACGCGATAAGATACATTTTTCATTTATTATGGGAAAATAATGTTAAAATTCAGTATATTGTTGTATGTGTTACCAAAATTGGCTTTTTATTTATATTTATGTTATACTTTACTTTGTCGTGGCAAGGGGTATAGCAAGACAACTGAAAAATACTTTGTAGAGAGAACGATGGTTCAAAAAGCAAGAATTATCCGTTAATGGAAAAAGGTTGGGCTGCTCTCTGATGAATGTAGTTTAAATGGTGGAATTCCATAATCGATTGTGGTGAAGGGTTCCAAGCAATCCTTCTTTCAGTTCGCAAAAATGGGAAGTCAACGACAAACGGTGGAGCTAGTTCGTATTGGAAAGCCATTTTTCGTTCGCCCACTCTTCATGATACATACATAAGAATGGTACTTTCCAGATAAAGTTGGTTTATCAAAGGACACAGAAAGAATACAGAAGTGTACGTGTAAAAGTAAAAAATACATACATATACGCTGAGAATGCTTTAATTTGAGTCAACGTTTGTTATGTTATGTAAGTATAATATTCTATTGCATATATAATATATATATAATATGTATATACAATACAATATTCTACTTTAAAATATATTCGGTAATTACGTTAGATTTACTTTTTTAATTTTCTTTAAAAAATTAAAGCAATTTTTAAATTGTTTATTTCCTTTAAAAAATAATTAAAAGAATGTCTCTAAAAGTATCATGATCCAGTATCGCTATAAGAACACATTAATAAACCTTTGATGCCTGTGAAATGCTATTAACAAGTTGTTGAAGAAGAATTATAGAACTCGTTAATTTACCATTAAGCTTCTCTATGAATTATCAAACAATTTTGTTATTTAAACCTGCAAAGTTTTACGCAACTTCGCTCCTTCCATCTCCTTTTTCTTTTCGTACTATCGGAAGCAGAGTATCTGCGATAAGAAACTTAGCTTCTCCGCATCGAAAACCTATTTTTCGCTAACACGACTCGTGTCTTGTAAAGCGAACCTTTTTCTGCGAAAATCGATCAGTGGTTACCATGAAAGTGCATATAGGAAAAGGAAGAACGAAAGTTTCGGTGGTGGGTACTTTAATTGTTATCAAATTATCAGCTTCTCTAACCACGAAACTTTTAACACATACGTAAAAGTCTCTTCCCAAGAAATAGGTATTTGCTTGTTTCTGTCATAATTTAATAAAGATTTTCTACGCTACACTTCGAATTACTAAAATATTCTTAAAAGTATTTGTATAATAAGGTCAATTTTTTATTAGTAGTAGCTATTCAGTTTTCGAATATTTTAAATGTCTCTTTGTTTAATGTAATGAAAATAATTAAAGAATTAAATATACTATTCAATTCAGCTGTGGATATTTTAAATTTTTCGACATTGAATTTGTGCGAGGGAACTTCATATCGAGTTTAATCATTTAATAATTCAATTTTCATTACAGATATTCATAAACGAAAATATTTAATTTCTATTGACTCATGCGAACACAAAGCTCCTGACGAAACTATTGCTTCTTACGTCCTTTTCATCGAGCTGTCTGACGGACAGAAACCGTCAAAAGTCCCTTTTCAGAGACATTCTATAGCATAAACTTAATTAGGGTAAAGGCGAAGCGAATGGAGAATTTCGATATTTTTGAAATTTTCGGAACTCTTTCAAGTACTTGAGCTCTATGTCGCAAAGTCCTTTCCATGCTCGCAGGGAGCTTGGAAGCTGCCATCGGTGACTTGCTGACCCTGAATATGCCGTGATGGATGGCATTCGAACGAGCGGCGGAATAGATGAGTAAATTTGTAAGCAAACTTTCAAAATATATTACAGCGTTCTAATTACACACCACGCAGCCCGAGAAACGGTGGACTCGACGAAATTATGCAACGACCGACCAGCACCGGGTTGATTGATGACATGTGAGGATCTCGATCAGTTTGAAACGCATGCATCCTCTCGACTTTCGTCGTTGCTTAGCTGATCGGAGGAAAGTTTCGACGCGTGAAATGCGCGCGGTTCTTCACGTAGAAACAATTTATCTTGTTTTCTGCCTCGCTCAACACGCTGTTATCAATAATAAATTGTTTTCTTAACTTCATCCGTGCCGATCGCGAGGCGCGAATCGTGATTGCCTCGTGCCCGATCTATCACCGATCCGTCTATCATTTATTGATCAATTCGCAATGCACCGTGTTACTCGCATATAAAAACCGATAAAGAAGATTAATGATTTTCCTCATCGTACGAATAGACCGCATAATATGTTTCGCGTAATCTCGAAATTTCAGAGATAAGATATCCCATAAATTCTTGCAAACTTCCACCGGGAAGAAATTATTACGACCATGCGTAGTTATGAAAAAGTTCAAGTAGTTGAACTTTCAGCTTCAATGGCTGATTTGCCAGGTGTACAGTTGCTTCATAAATATTTTTAAGAGCTTCTTAGAGCTTGCGGTGTAATTGTAAATATACTTATGAGTGATATATGGTATAGTGAACTTCATGAATATCGTGCAATCCTGGACGTTTGAATGATTTTTTGTAAAATGTCCGGACATTTTTCCCCCTCCATTGTAATTATGCGCATATATTTTTTAATATATTTTTCATTTTGATTCCATTTTACTTTAGCAATCGATAGTTCTAGTATTATATGTTACCATGATTTTAATACACCGCGTACAAAACAAAATACTGTATACAACGAGTCTAATCGCTGCAACTATATTTACAACGAGTAGAATATCTATGATGCACATCAATAATTCCATTCGTGCAGGATCCTTCTTTCGCTCTTACTCTTTCCCCTCTACAAACTTTTTATCAAGAAGAGAAACTAATCCGCTATATAGCGTGTTTTCGCGTGTTCACGTGGGTCAGGCCACGATAATTGCTCGCCGCTAAGCTTCGGTAGCGTAAAAGAAGGAAAAGAACAAAAATGTGATTTCAAGAGCGCGAACTTTTCTCCCTTTCAAGCCCGTCAGCGCTTCTCTTTCTTCGCGTTTTTTTTCGTCGCGGCATCGTTCACCTTATCCGTTCCTTCTATCCTCGTCTTTCATTCTTGAGGGGACGACGAGGCGGCATAAACTAACCAAGGTGCTGAAAGTACGGCCGACGTGGAAGCGAACCTTCCCTTTATTTATGGCGTTCTCAGAATTTTCACCAGGACTTTAACGGCGCCGTCACCTGTCTAATTTATGAAAAATTCCCAGGCTCGAATTTACCGAGCGTGAAAGCGCGGATTTCGTTCCTCAACGCCGCCGCAGAAACCTGGATCGGACAGTTGGTATTTCTCCGCGGGGATTGTTTTGAGAAGTCAATCGTTCTCGCCTCCTTCGACGATCCCAATACCACACGCGTTCCCGGCGGAATCGTTTCTTCGTTGATCGCTTTGAAGTGCTCCTGCCGCGGCGCCAAATACGAGTCCTTGTCTCAATGTCTTTTGAATTTTAATTTTTGCGTGTATTTCGTCGAAAGAACTTTCCCAGATAAAATTCTAGCTGTCTCGGTAGGGAAGATTCGCATAAATCCTATATTAAGACTCTCTTTCATAATAATTTACTAACTAATGGTATCAGAGGATTTTAACTATATGGCGTTGAAACTGTTTTTGGAACAATCTCTTTATACATTCCAATTACAACCTTGTTCATCTGATTGATTTTGACTTTCAAGTGAAATCGTGAAACAAATGGAGAGATTATCGATTAGAAGAATGATGGCGGACGTTTCGCAGATAGCTTCTGCTAGGCAGGAAGAAGTTTGAACAGTCTCAGAGAAGGTTCTGTAACACGTGTTAGAGCAGTAACTTCACGGAATTGCGAAAGTCGTACTCTGTGGATACGAAAGGGCTAAATCAACTCTGTTATAATGGTATCTAGTACTATTTTACTCAAAATGACCTACATCTGTAACATTTTTCTATAATTTAGTGATGGCTTTCGGTATTAACCTTCGGCTATGATTTAATCATGTAAAAACCAGGCGCTGAACGAAGGAAAGAAATTTATCTTATACTTTAATCTTTCATTATCAATATGATATAATTTTGTATGAAATACACTTTTATAACCAATTACATATAATTTAATAAAATAGTAACTCATAGCTCAGAATTCACAGTTCATGAATTATTATTCAGTTAATCATCTCATCATAAATCTCGTACTCTACAGTTAAAAATTTTTAAATCAACTACCTATCTCGAGTTGCTAAAAGTCGATTGTTAAGATACTGATGGCAATACAACCACGAAAACAATAGAGACAGTATTTTCTGACGTCTTAGCGGACGGGCAAGCCATCTGCTGACATTTTTAGCGAAGATCCTGGCTTCCGCTTCGAGACCCTCGCCCGAAGATTGTTTGGGAAATAAAACTTTCGCAACCCCAATGATTCGCTTCGATCTAACGCCAAAATAGATGGGACACATTTTTTCGTAGCCCCGCGAGAGCTGCAACCTCAGCATCGGCAGTGTGCTCGCGGGTAACGATGATTTACGTGTCTCGTTTGTTTTTTGTAATTGACACACCGAACCAGATGGCGAGCACGAACGGCAGTTCTACAAACGAGGAGATTTCCGGAGTAATCGACGGGTATACGCAACGATCGGGAGCTCGATTCGCTAAAAAATAAAACAAAAAAAAAGCGAAGTAAAAAAGCGGACGAAAAAACGCAGAAAAATAACAAAGAACGAAAACAAAAAGAGATTGAACCAGATTCGAGAACTCTCGTTCGACGTTATCAAAGTTTGATGAATTTTCGACGCGAATGCGATCGTTTCACCGTTGCGGCAACAGCAAAGTTGCGGCATGTAATCTGCTTAGCGTGCTTTACGCGTCGCGATAAATAGTAACCGGAAGCGGAGTAAACACGTGATGGAATTTACGATTATTGCCGTACGTATCAGCGCGCCGAGCAAACGTATAAAATTATTGCGATTTACATCCCGAACTTCACGCTGTTTCCATTAACAATCCTGCGACGTGGTTTAATTAATACCGTTTCTATGCGTTCACTTCGTAGTGCCACTGAAACGTTAATCGTGCTAATGGAATGCGGCTGATTTGTCGATTACATCCGATTTTAATTATTAATCCTTTGCATATAATCACCATATATATTCGGGGTACACCGCTTCATGAAGGTATTCGAACACTTATCGCAGAACATTTTTCTGTTTTTGTATTATATTTTATGTGATGTATAAAATAGTCTAAAATTTCATGAATACTGTCATGATTATTGGTAAAATTTGAAATCAATCAAAAAATATGTATAAAAGTTACAAGATATTTATTGCAAACATATACATGTAGTAAAAAATTAAGATACAGCACGAATGAGCAGCATATAATATGTATTAAAGCCGGCCTATTGAATATTGAAGTTTATTATTATGGTAGTAATACACATAATATATTCATAAAATCTATAAGAATGCTTCCGTTCGAATACTTTCGTGAGTCTGTGTATATTCAAAATTTCGTATCTTGGTAAATTTGAAAATATTTTAGACGACGTTTTTCATTATTTTTAGTGAAAACATTTATAGAAAGGACGAACTTAAATATCGGTAAGAATGTTTGAAAGCTCTTTGTAAATCATCGATGGCGTTGAGAGAAGAAATGTTTGACGTAAACGAGCTTTCCCATTGAAAATCGAGAGTCCTGAAATATCAGTATCTCGTTTTTTGACGTTTTTGCGGTATTCGCAAACATTCTCCGCCGAGAAAAATGTCCCTGTGTAAAATCGATATTTATTCGCAGATAGTGCGTGCATATTTAATCTGGCGCGATACATATGTCGGATTCAGGTTGCTTCGTTAATGCATTGAAAACTTGAATATTTAACCTCCCATCGAATCGCCAGCTTTTTTATCGGATCTTTCTTTTGGTAAACGTAATCTGACGAGAAACGCTTCTCATTTTCGTTGACAATGAATTTAAAAATTATTATCTTAAACGATATGTATATTATATCTCAAAATTAAATATGTACCAACACATCGATGAAATAACATGTGATTATATGTATAGACGTGAAAGCATAGAAGAAATCAGTCGATGTTAATAAAAATCCTTTGACTTGAATAAAATGTAAAACTATAGGTAAAAGTGATTCAAATATTAACGTTGACAAACGCAAAGAAATTCCACTTAAAATGGATAAACTAGGTCGCACCTTGGTAAAAGAGACTGTATTTCGTGTTTTTTCTGCTTCATTAGGTTCAAAATATAAACCACACATATATGTCCTTGCTCACATGCACACTTACAGTCAAACGCTTTGATCTAATGCACTAGTGATAAAGAAGAAAGAACACCTTACGTAGATATTTTAAGAAAGGTCAGAGAAACCCTTAAACTGAATGCCACCCACATACGGAAAATGCGAATGAAGGTTTACTATCGAAATTGAAGAATGTGTGGGAACACAAATGACAGTGTCTCGAACCACGGAAAAGAAAGTGAAGTCTGAGGTTGAGGTAACAACCTTGACCTAAGAAGTACTGAATCCGAACGCTTAGATAAGGTGATAATTAGACAAAAAGTCTGAGAAGTCCTTAAAGAAAGGGTTTTCTTGAGCAAACGATTGGAAAAGGTGAAACGTATATGTCTATGACCGCTACGACACTCATAGAAAAAACATAAGGAAATATAATATTTACTTTGGTAGGCAGATATGGGTCAACTTTAGGTTTCCGGAAAAAGATCATTGTACATAGCACGAAAAAGATGTTATAAGACAAAATGAAATAGTTTAGAATGGAATATACAGAATGGAGCATTGTCGAATTTAAGATTTAAATGTTTTATAATGTCTTACTTAATTTTAATTAAGATGTATTTAAGTAATTATAACAAGCAATTTCTTCGTTCTTTTATATGCCCTTGTTTCCGCGGATACGAGCATCAAAAAGACAATAAATTAGAAACGCTAAAACAAACTTCAAATGCGACGGATGTACTTTACGAGCTCAGCTGGCAGTATAAGGCAGTAATACACGTATACCGCTTTAGTAGCCTTTCTGTAACTAAAGTGGTAATTTTATTACGAGAACGGTAAACATCCTACATAAATATTGGCGTAACTAACCTGCCACATTTTATTTTCTCAAGTATAAAACAAATTGTAATTAAAAACTAAGAAAGTAGGGAAATATTTTGTGTATGTTTAGTTTGTTTGTATTACTGTATAATGTCCATTAATGTACGTTTGTTTTTAGAAACCTGAAAACCTCAAATTTTTTAACGCTTATTGTTTATGACTAAACACAATTAGAAATAACATAAAAGATTGAAAAATCCTTCGCCATTTTTATTCTGCTGAAAAATTGCTGTCTTGTTTGCAAAATTTTACATATTATATATATTTGTGTTTTTCAGGCTCTTTGCATTGGCGAAGTGTGAACCGAACAAAAAATCCGAGGCAACCGAGGCACGTGGCATACAATATTTAAAGTAAACGTCAAGTTTAGATGTGCACGATTCTTCTATAAATAAAATACAGTTTATGTATGTTGTGGCGCAAGGATTTTGTTTCTGTAGTGCAGTACACAGTTTTGGCTCACCAAATAAAATTACCATAACTGGACCAGATGGCCCTACGTATATTTTTGGATGGTTCTTACCGAGGGTACCTAAATATCGATGCACATGGCCTCCCTACTTAGCTACAGGAAAGACTGTCAGTTCCTGTATGAGATTTGATAGCGCTCTATCGTTCAAGGAGTCAACAGGTATCGCTCCTTTGGCTTTGTTTAACTTTTCCTGCTTTTTTATTAGACACGGGTATCTTAATTGCAATTTCGAAAATTATCAAACCATTCTAAAAATTTGAAACAAAACAGGGGATTACAAAATTTATTATTTAAATGAAACATTATGAAAAATACGCGTATTTATATTATTGTAGGTATTCCTACATCGGTTTTTCATATGGTCTTTTGTTTGTTAACTTGATCTTGTTAACTAAATTGATTATTTCTAAATAACCGACTGCTTGATTCTCAAATTTTCGACGTTTTTGCCAACACATCCTATGTGTATATAATTTAAACCACATTATGTCGTAATTAGTCACGGCTAAAGTAGAACACGAAACAACTTTGAGAGGTTCCTCTGTGCAGCTTTCAATAACGGATGTTTCGTAAGTTTCATTTCATGGCTGCTAGGATATCATCTTAATGAATGTCATGTAACCTACGGTAAAATGATAACCTTATAGGCATCTGCTGATTGCACGGTATCCTGTTGAGGCAAAGTGTATACAACCTTTGTTTTGAATTTCAGCGTTTAGAACCTTATATTCAATTGCACCATAAATACAAAAATACCATGATTTTATAAATTATATGTTTATCTAGTAATGAATTACTTTAACGGAAATTTGTAGAGCTAGATTTTTAGTCCTTGTTTATATACAATATTAATTTAATAATATTAATTATGATACTTTATTTAAGATACTTTTCATGGATTGAAGTATTTATATTGAGGTTCTTGATAGACTCCATAAAAATTAACAAAATTATTAAATTTATGATTAATGTCACAACATGTGTTTCATATTAATTTAACTAGATATACTTCAGAGTAATTAATAAATATTAAAAAGAAAAGAACACTTCATTTTTTCTTTCGATTTATTTTTCTTCCTAACATTTTTTATTTTTTATTTTAAAGTCACAATAAAATTTGAGATACATCATATGATTCCAGGATAGATACCTATGTCTTATTTCAGGACATTGGCTTTTCACCCTTTTGAAACCATGACCCGAGCCAAAGTCTACCCACCCACTTCCGTTTATCGCGCAGACGCAACCGACTGTTCGACATGATGTGATCCGCATGTATATTACACTCGAAATCTCGTTTCCCCCGGTCACATACGGGAGAAAAGCGTTAAACGATCAAAATGCAATTTGCGGTAAATACGGTTCGAGTAGAGGGAAATGAATACTGCACCGTAGATCACGTTTTCCAATACTCATTTAGTTTGTGTTTTCCGCTTATAAAGAAATTACTTCAGTTTTGGAGCTTAGGTTTTAACGAAATTGAAACAACAAGGAAATGTATATTATGTTGCGAACGAAGTGTTTCTTACTCGATTATCAATTATAAAAAAAAATAAAAAATAACTATAAAAGTAGATATTATTCATTATGTCTATTTCAACTTCAAACAAATGTTGTCAAGAAAATCCAATAAAAAATTCAGTTGATCGTTTTCCATATAATCTGAGATATAATATTAGTAATAATAGTAATATTTGATATTTTCTCCAGGGAATTAAATATGAGGAAAAACAATATAAAAATAAATTCCTGCGGATATGAACGAAAGGATCTAAAAGCGTATATCACATAAATGTTTCGGATCCAATTTTATCGACACGGTCAATTTGAAAATCAATAAAAGGACTTAAATATTTATCGATTTTCGGAGTGTACCACCGCTAAGAAGATTGACACTGTGGTCGAAAATTTTATGAGTTCCTCACATCCTGCCAGCGTGTTCTGAGCAATCATGTCTGTGCAAATACCACGTCCCGTGGTGGCGTTAAGCTTTACGACATTAAACCTCGTAAGGAGTTACGATCATGTATGCTATGTAGGGTTCAAAAGCTTATAGAAATCCCATGATACAAAATAGTACTGTAGTAAAACAATACATATATCGCCATCTTAATTTTGTTTTATTTTTCTAGTCAATGTTTCTTGTATTACATACACTAATCTGATTTTTATGTTTCGCGATATAATGTATGGAGTTCTCAACTTAACGTTTACATCTTACGCTAACATCTTGTCTACAGAGCTTAATAAACAAAGAAACAGATGACGAGACAAAATACAAAAATATGTAAAAGAACAAACGGAACGAGATTTTAATTTCACGTTATTTTTCTGTTTAGTCAGTGCAATATTTATTACTAGACTGTACATGTTTATGCAAATCCAAATTTTAATGAGTATAGTTAAAGGAATAGAACCTAAACAGAGATTTGTTTCGCCGTTAAATATTATCACGATCACTATACTTGAAAGTATTTCTGCATACTATATCCATTCTATGTAGCTTTGGATCTTGCGATTTTCCATAAATGCATAAACAGCCTCCAGCTATCCATTACTTTTTATATTCTTCAATTTGACTTTTACATCATGTATAATAATTATGTAGTATTAAGTTATGTATTATTTCTATAAGATCGGATAAACGAAGAATGAGATGAATTTAAAACTAATGAGATGATTGAAAGTTTCCTCTTTTTTTAAAAAATTAAAAAGAACTAATGTAATAATACATCAGAAAACGTCAAATATTCGAATATTTGAAGGTAGTTCTTTCACATTGGTAGCTATCGCCGACATTCTAACTGACAATTACTTCAAGAATGTGACTATGAAGCACTGAAGATGGCGGTGTCCAAAGATTTGCACGAACTTCCTGTCTCCTGACAACATTATTACGTTTTAGCGGCTTGTGAAATTCGTTCCCGGAAATTCTATTTCAAGATGATCGTGTTAATAGCAGCTATTCGAAAAAGAACATCCTCGTCCTACTTAAATCACAAAATTGTCTAGTTTACGGTACTCTATTAATATCACTGCTTTGAAACATTTTTATTCTTAGATACGTCGTTGTTTTTAAAATGAACTGAAAACTCCAAATATTTAACGTTAAGAGATTTATTTGTTGACTAACGAATTAGAAATTGCTTCGAAGTACAATTAATGGAGGCATAAATGGAGCAAATTTATTTCTCGTTTACCATATTCTGCCTCGAATTCCGCGATCAAAAATTCGTTGCAAGAAATACCATCTGTTGAAAACTGTATTATGTAAATCATAATTCCTGAGTGACAGATGGTGCATCGACGTCATAGATCACGATACATCTAAGGATTTATGCGACCATCTATCTCCGTGTAGCATTATGAAACTTCACGTGGTCACTAAGGCAACAACTTTCATTGATGAAACAGTAATAAATAAAAATGCAAAATAAAAAGCTCATCCTTTACTACACACGTGCCCTCTATATATCCTTGAAGTAAATTTTGGAAAATCAAATTTATTATTCAATAAAAGATATCAATGCAGACATATATATATATATATATTTTAATATTTCTTCTAAACTTAATTAAGGAACGCGATATATAGAAAATTTATAAAATCGAAAATATATCAGATTAATTGAACCTAAAATAAATTAGGTACGTTTAAAAATATTTCTCTATAATCTTCTTAAATTATTGGAAGTTCTTGTCTATGAGCTTTGGTTTCTTAATTGTTCTTTAAGATGATATTAGACAAAGAATAATCCAACCAAGAATATTTATGAAATGTCATGTGGTAATTAACCCATTTTGATTTATAGATAGCACATAGCATCTTGCGATATCTACATTGGATTGTAAAGATACGTATCATTTCATATGTTTAATTCAAATGTTTTGACAAAAAATCATTGTCATAGTTGTAAGTCTTGTATTTACTTTTTCTGTTAAAAACTTCTATTGAAGGTCTTTCTGTATACTACCATTTAATTCTGCAAAAAATTTTCCTGTTTTATAAATGAATATGTATTAATTCATATAGTAGTACATACATTATTAGTATATAGAGTATCTGAGATGAATAGTTTAGAATAAAAGATGAAAATATAATCTATACAAACTGATCATTAACAAGATTACTAACCTCATTTAACAGTTTTTATATGATACTCATTTATAGTTTCATACACGAGTATCATTTTACCTATATAATTAAATTGTAAAATTTAAAATTGATATCACTTACGTGCAAACACATCAACTGCAGCGACACTTCTCTTCTTTTCTCGCTAAGTACCTTTTTAATTTGTTGTAGATATATACACATTTTTAGGTAAGTACTTTCATATTACTTTTTCTTACCACAAACAAATTTAAGCTTCTCACATTCCAATTTAACACCACGATACATAAGATCAACGAAAGGGTTAAATGTTAAAGTAAATGCACTAACAGTAACTCTTACCAATCGTTGACCAGCGGTCAAGATTTACGAGGTCATGATCATCTTTGTCGAAGAGCACGGCTTCCGAGATAAACGCAGATCGTCGAAGTGGTAGGCAACCGCTGATTGGCTAACGGAGAGCGCGCGGGTGCGTACAACTCTGACGTCACGCTTCGCCCAGTTTGAAATCGTCCCGGCCGTCAGTCGCGCGCCGAACGTCGAACCGAATGCATGTGGTGTTCCTCATTTTTTGTCCGTTGCCTTTTCGGTTACTTTTTTAAACATCGTCGCAATTCGCTCGTCATTTGTTCACGAATCGTCAGTGAGAAAAAACCAATGAAAAAGTGACGCTCGACTTTATCGACCGGTTTCATAGTGTACAGTGTCACTGTGAGAGTTTGACATTTATTGTTGGATACATTCTCCGCTGCTAACTCGCCTCGATTCGATCGTTGTCGATGATCGTGTGCAACGAAAAGGAAGACATTCTTCCACCGCTCAAATCTACTTTGTTTTCACGCACAATTGACAGCATGCGTTTGAGTGATGGTGGATAGCATTTCTCTGACAAACATGTGTCAGTGAAACGACGTTTGCTCAGGAGACCACGTGACCAGTGTTGGAAGGTTATGTGAACAGCGTCTTTACAGAAATCGCGATACTCTGATCTATCGAACATCGATACTCACACGTTATGTGATAATCGACGTATGACATCGACATCAAATTAGTGAGCAATCGCCATTATAAGTAACGGTTAATTCGTTCTTGCGTTTTATTGAGATTATATTAACGAACTGAATGAGATTACATTAGTTTGTGATACGGTGTATATGTTGAAAATTTCACCTATTTTATGCTTAATATGCATGACACGGTGAAACGGACCGGCTCGATACTCAAGGTCGTCGATTTGAATTCGACGAATTTGCGATCGTTCTTCGACGCGTGATTTTCTTCTGTTTACGCGCTACTTTTATACTTTCGTCCCTTTGAAAGTGTCCAACTTGACTTAATTCTCGCTCATTGGTGAGAAAGCGCTTGTGATGTGCTGGTGTTTGTGTCACGTCGACTGAGAGCTTACACGGTGTGCGCCGAATGTCAAGACGATAATTGGTGCTGTCTTGAGGTCGAGTGACTCGTGTCATCATGTTGACAATTGTTTTGCTGCTCCTTTTGGGTCAACCGGTTATACCGGCGGAATACTTGGGTGAGTTTATTTCTGATATTTTTTGCTAACCTTTGCTGGAAGTTTTCGGTTAAGTATAATAATATTAAACTAACTAAAATTACTAAATGTGAGGTGTGAAACGTTATTATACAAATGTATTGTACGTGTAAAGCGCTTAATACCGCTACGAACTTCGAATTTTATATTTCAATCTTATACTCATTCTAGGAAACGAAAGGAATTTGTAATGGGTTTCAAAAGATGTTTAACGTAAAATTAATACGAAGAAAGAAGTTTTATTTCATTCTCCCCAGTGTCTGATATAAACGTGTAACAAGTTAAATTGAATAATGATAATGATATATCATATATTATACTTAAACAATTCAGTTTTACTTTTTTGCTGGCAATTTCGAAATCTCAATTTCTTGTTTCATCCTATTCCATTTCTACGTACAAACGAAGTATGAATTACGAAACGTTATGAATTTTAATCAGATCGGAGTTTTACTACCGTCTTAAAATGGTATCGTAAAGAAGTTTCCAAGCTTAAGCTTCCTTGTTCATATTGTGAAAAGATGTCTCAATATTCCGATCCCCGTACTTGGTTCAGCAATCTGGTCCAACTAACTGCGTTAAATCCTACACATTTTTTATGTCTTTTCGTTGAAACATCGTGAATGACATCATAGATGCGGCATTTCTCTTTTATGGGATTCTGTAAACTGTCAGCACATGTAAAGCAGACGCTGCATTGACAAAAAGTGTTGAAAATAAAAAGTGATCGAACTAAATACGTTTCTTATTTCGAAAGAAAAATTTATGTTAAATATTATCAAGAATATCGAAAAATATTTGCAAATAATCGCAGAATAATCGCAAATACACGTTATTTCGGTAAATAATATTCTCCGGATATGTCTTTTGCCTTTTTATGAATAGAGAAACATGTAATAATGTACACGAGTACAGCATATTCATAAATTTTTCCTTGCTGAGACAAACGTTTATGTAAATCGTTATTTCAAGTTCTGTAATGTATTTAATATGTATATTAGTCAGAACGTCATCGATCTATTCGATGAGATAAATGCTGAAACTAGTCGAATAATTCCGCATTGCGTTAGAAGCGTAATTTAATAGATATAGATAATCTATTTCTAAAATATAAAATTGATATTTATACGTTATTACGATAAATTATATTATCTGTTAAATTAATTTTGAAATTTCTAAATTAGAGTTAATAGGAAATATGAAAGCAAAGAAGTACATTATTGTCGAATGAAATAGATACTTGCAGAAATAGTTTGCAGAGTCAATATCATAGATGAAAATTTCAAAGATACGTTTCATCATTTTTATTTATATCGCATGGAATAAATTAATAAATTGCCTTTGCATAAAATAGATATTTTCTGAAATTAAAATAGTGTCTATATCGTATAAATATTCATTTCATCATTTTTTTATCCACCTCTGTATATTTTAAATTTATAATGAACAAAACAAGTTGGTAGTATAAAATCTATGCCATTGAAGTAACATGTTTTTCTTAGTAGAAATTGCGTTTAATCATACGTCTCTGCCTTTATCTCTCGAGGAAATCTAAGTGCGACCGTCTACAATAATTAATGTAATCGCTTGATGAAGTTAAAGTTGCAATGCTAGCACCATGTATATATAAGTACGTCTGTGATACTAGCATTTTCACGCATATTAAACTTGCTACGCCAGAAGTGTGTTGCTTCAAGGCAATATACTCCAGATACAGGATCAGCATTCTAATATAAATTAGTTTACTTTCTGTGCATCACATTATTTCATGCAAATTTTGCAACGTAGTCTTGTTCTATAAATTTTCGAATATTCTTATCGATAACAGGAATGCAATAACGAGAACGAGCATCGAAGATCTTATGAAACATCGTTAAAATTTCACGAAGTAACAGAAATTCGTTTCGAATAGAAAGCTTTCGTATAAAAGACGTGTTTTCTGATAGTTCTGCTAACTTAAAAGCAATCTCCGAGAGATTGCAGTTTATTACGAAAAGTCTTTTGCATTTGTTTCGTCGTATCGGACAGTTTGTAAGGAAACTTAAATGAATGTTAAAGACATGGAAGAGCGATGTAATATCGAACTGTACAACATTTGTGGAGTAAGTTGGAAGTCGCATCAATTGCTTCTACTTCGTTTTATTGTTACTTCTCATCCAATTTTACTTTAATTCTATCTTACTTGTGCTCTACTTTTATGTTACAATTTTAATTACGAAACTCGTGAAACGTGTTAATTTCCGAAAACGTTTATTCGAATATAATTTTTTAATTTCTCTGCTTTGATAAATCTGACAGAAAAACGGACTTTTTGACAGACAGACAAACATATATGTATAAACACTGCTTGAATACAATAATATTCTAAGTAAAAATCAAATGCTACTAAGGAGATTACATATTACACTAAACAATTTTCTATTGCAATATTCCTCAAATCACCTTTAATATAAATGAGTCAATGATTTCTTATTTTATTTATTTTTAAATGATATTTTTTAAGTCAGTTTTTTCTTATTTCATATTCAAACAATCGAATCAACTTATGGTTATGTTTATCCCTTTAGTTGCTTGTCAAACATTCTATGCATATACTTAATATGATGTCGACTTAATATGATTAGGTGAATGCTGTGTAAGTACACGTGTTGCAGTTAGATCATAGTTGAATCACGTTACAGTAGTGCAAAATGAAAGGCGAAGAATTCTCCTGCGTAGCAATAGTCGAATGAGATTTAGTTGGTTATCGATACTGTTCTTAACTCTTGAAAAGGTAGACGGAAATAGGAATAAGCGCATCAAGCACTTATAATTAACGTTTTTTTATTTCACCGGGTCAAACAGCTAAACGGTAACGATCCTTTTTGTAGATCAATGAATAATGGATAACGATATGTAATGGGAACTCCATAAAGATTCCTGGAAGTGATTATGCAAAATAGTTGGATACCTCTTACTGTAGGATATGCTGTTTATTAGATAGTAATAAATCATGAATATTTTTCGACTTGTGGGATATTGTATAGGAGTAACGTTCCATAGAGTTCTCCAATATTATCAATTAAGCATCTGTTTTTTACTATGAATTGAATCACTCTATAAGATCACTATATGTAGAAGAGATTTCGAACTCCTAGTTTTATACTCTATTCATTAATTTAAATTCATGTCTGACCATCCTTTTAGTATATTCACAATTTCGACATTTAACTTATGACGTTTAGTATTACCATATAACTGAAAAAAATAGTCATACAGAAAAAGTAGTCATATAGACAATGGCAATCAATAAAATGGATGCGTTTTCTATGCATTTCAAACAGATTTCTTGAAACTACTATTTCTATTTGTATTATTAGGAGAACAAAATGGACCATACGTAGTTCAATAAAATAATATAAAACAAAAAGTGTTGTACATCGATTATTTCCTTATAAAACGAAAGAAACTTTTGGGACTACCTAATACTTCTCTAGTGATCCAACGATGTATATAAAATTATATCAAGGGCTTTTTAAATAAATTTTTGGTACTAAAATAATTTGTAAGAAACTCGGGGTTCAAAAATAGTAAGAATTTTCGAATCGAAACAACCAGAAGATGGGAATAATGTCGTTTTTCTACACCTAATAAATCGACCAATTATTGTTACGAAGAAAGTACGAATATATGTTCGGTTCATTTTCCCGATTTCGTTCTGGGCGAAAAATAAATCGTTCGGAGCATCGAGCGCTCCATCCACCATTGTAGAAGATGAACAGCTCCATTCGCGAGAAACAGAAGCCGCCGGAACCCGAAGTTCGCGTCCATTTTCCGCGATTCCAACGAACTTGCATCGATCCAAACTACTTGGAGTAATACGGATACCAGGGTTACATGGTCGAAACTCGATGCGCGATCTAACAAAGTCGACTGAATGTTCGTCGAACGAAAAACTCGGGCGAACTCGTCGAGAAGACTCCAGGAGCAGTGAATGGAAACGGAATAAGAATAATGAAAATAAGGAGAGAACTGTTCGGAGGAGAGTGGTTTGCCACTCGGTTTGCAGAGAAGGACGAATAGTCAGCGAAAGAAGTGTGTAATTATCCTCGTAAATCCATCGGACATTTCGCGAAAGGGAGGGGAGAAAGCGAACCGTAAAACCGGGACGAAATGAAGAATCTAACGGACACTTTCACGCCCTTTGGACAGCACTTTGTCGATAGCCGAGTTGGTTGGATCGCTCGTAAATTCTTATTATAATTGGCATGATTGTAGCCACGGGAATTCTGATTGGCTGGCATAGCCAAGCTATTCGCTAGTTTGAAAAGTTACCGCCATCTCCATAAATCGTTTCTGGTGACGGTGGACGACTGTGAAGTCTCGTGTGGCTGGAACTCGTGAAAATGGGATTGAAATGCAAAAAAAAAAGAAGACTGGAAAATAAAAAGGGGAGGAAGACAGGAAGGAAAGTTGGAATAGAGGGTAGAAAAGGATTTTAATGTTGGAATGATGGATTTTCTTTCATTGTCGCGAAATAGGCTTCTGCTGGAAACTAGTCTAGTTCGTTGCAACGTCTGCAGTTGACTACAGAACGCTAACAGTCTCGTTAAGATCGCATCTCGCCGTAATACCAGAGTTGATATTTTACAGTAGATAAATTACGCTGATACCAGGGAAGATGGGATAGCAATTTTTTGCCGGCTACTAGGGGATAAATCGGTGCTGGATTGCGGGAGTAGATCTTGCTTTATAAACTCGCTGATATGTTTACGACCAAACGATGAATATGTTTTGATCGTTATAGGAGAAGCGAAAGCCAATGGAATTTGAACATGATGTCTTGCTGATTTGAGCGGACGATTCTGAATGTCATAGAACTTACTATTTTTTGATTATAGTTTGTGATTTTGGTTTTTAGTTGCTTTGATCGTTACCACATTTTTATTTAGAGGAAAATATTTCATGTTATGTAGTTCATTAAAAAAATTACAAATTGGTAATTTTGATCAAGGCTATGGAAATATTGATTCTTTCCCTGATTATTTAACATTGCGTAAGTTAACATTCGCCCCACAGTTCTCGCGGTTATTCCGTAGGAACACTGAATCGTGACCGAATTTCGTTACAAAATTACTTTTCGTAGTCGCATTTATGTACGTGTTCGTTCTGTCGCGGTGTTTTCCGTATGTGTTGATTGTTTAATTACTAAAAATGAGGTCGTGTATTGCGGAAGCACGCACCCCTATGCATGCTTTGTGAAGAAACAATACCCATCCGTCCATTATTCATCGTCATAGAAGGAAAACCAGAAACGGCGCTATTTTCATGTATTTCTCAAAATGACTTATTTTTCGGACCAATGCTATACGCGTACTGTAAACGGTGTATTATATTTGCGACAAATCCAGTCTCCCAGTATCGCAATATAAAAAAGCAAAAATCTTCGCCTCTGCTGTTGTTTTTCTTCCAATATTTTTTCAACACATCCCGCCGGCACTATCAACATGTATCGTCTGCAAATATTTTTATTGGCTGTTTTGATTTTACCTGTCTGCTGGTGTTATCACGGTTTTCCATAGAGTTAATTCCATTAAAATTACCAAGCTCGATGAAATTCTTGAAAACAAGGATTAAATTACTCGGAACTTAATAATTTTATAATTAGTAACCCTGTGACACAATCTTCTATGTTATATTCTAATTTCATAATTAATTTCATAATTAATGATATATGACACACAATATATGTTTTGTAACTTCAAAATATTATAAAATATTGTATTAAACGCACATGTGTTTAGATAGTCTCGTAGACGAGTGTATATTATTTGCGGACTATTCTAACACAAACATATCTAATATCACAATCACAATCTTCTTTCCCACTAACTGACGCCGCACTGCACTTGCTACACATAATCGATATGATTCTCTCAATAGTCACGACTAATAGTAAGTATTGGTAGAAAAAGAGGGCTAAAGAGGAAACAGAAAGAACGAGAAGAGAAACGTGTTCTCAACGTGTTACGAACTTCTCTGTGGAAGTGGCCGTTTGCCTTGTCCGTTCTTTTTTGGGGAAGAAAACTTGCCGAACGGCAGAGAGTAGCTCGTTTTCAAGCTTTTCCATTTCCACTTCACTCTGTCGACTGTTTCACGACTCCCGATTCAGCGAGTCGCGCAGCTTGCCATGGGTTTAGCGTTCTATGCTTCGCGGAAGTGCATTTACCTATTGTTCAGCTCGCTCGTCTTTCGTTGGGATTTCAAGAATCGACCAATCTTCGCATCTGCTCGTGTGTAAATTTTCTCCCTGTGTGCAACGTATCGAATTCATATTCGAGAGTATAATCGGATGTAGCTGATATTTGAATTTGAAGCTGTAAGCCTCCTTTAATCTCAAACATTTTTTTGACGTCATGATTTGAAAATACTGCTCTTTATTTTTAGACGTTATCGTTCGTAAGATTCTTGTTGAACTTTCATAATTCTGTGTTGTTAGAGTGATATTTGAAAGGATAGAGAGATTTGTAAGATCGTTCGTATATATGCACTTCAAAAAATGAAACTATTTCTTGAAGATAATAAAAGAAATTTATAATAGAAATGTTATGTATCCGCTTTCTAGATATTAGTTATTTGCTATTTGTTTGAATATTTTATATAAAATTTGAGTCTATCAAAGCTTCGTTCTATATTCCTAATTTTCACATATCATACGATATTCTTCACACACACAAATATTTTTCACATGTACATATATTAAATATTAATATAATATTATATATATATATATTAATATATATATATATATATTAAATTATATAAAATGAAGTGAGCGAGCCTCCAGGTATACGTATGGCATTCCTCTGATACCTGCATCTGTTTTCGTGCGAATTTGTGACTAAAATTGGATGCTGCATCAGACTGATAAATCATATTCGTCCTTATCAAAACGGTAATCACATAAACTGGCGTACAGTGCCGCTCCGATACGTTTCATTTTCCCCGTTCAGTTCAGGCGTCTAATAATTTCATATCTGGCGTGAAATCACCCAAATGAAGATATTAAAACACGAAGTGTATAATATCAATAGCAAGCTGATTTATTATTATTCTTTTAATTTTTGAGAACGTTTGTAGTAAGAAGATAGAAAGTAGGAACATAAAGAACTTCAAATATACTTTGTAATTATCTATTACACGGTACATTTAATTTTATGTACTTAAACGTAATTAGAACTGTATCACGCGTGGAATTTTTCGATTGTATTTTTCCAACAGTCGACTAATTTTTCGAGCTTCACGAAACAAGCGTTTAAAGTTTTAGCGCAATTCATGAAGAGGAAAATTGCTTTAATATTGAAGGGAATTCGCTATTATTTAGCCAGAATTCTATCGCTGGTGATATAATTCAACTTTATACGAAATATTGGATTGGTCTTGATAAGTATATATATTACATATACTTAAAATACATAAAACTATATAAAATATTTAAAGTAAATTTCTCATTATAATATTTAGTATATAAAACGAGTCTCTACTCGTGTTCCATTTCTTTAATTTTATTTATGGTAGCATAATTCGCATAGACATCCGTACAATGAAAAATCGATATTATTTTCCCATTGGATAAATATATGTATCGCTTTGAAGTACATAACGATTTAAATTACATATTCCAAATTTATCCGATAAAAGTATAATCATACGACCGTCGTACATACGCATACATCGTACGTGTTACAATCGAACGATGCAGCATTATTCGATATGCCTTAACGACAAGAATATCAATGCTGTCCAAAGGATAATTGTATAAATTAGCTGAATCGCAGATGGCACGGTACTGTTTACGTTGCAAAGCAGCGGATTTCGAAGTGAATTTCAGCTCGTTCGATTTGCAGTCTAGTTAATAGATGTGAAATTATCCGAACGCAGAGTCGCACACTGCTCGGCCGTCGCATTTATTGGTTGCGATTGATGAGATGGGCTCCGTAATACGTGGATAACTTCGCGAATGAAGCGTGCATCGTGTATCCCCGGGACTGATTATCAATTGTCAGTTCCCAATTGTTGTCCTATGATCGATTGCGTGTCGGCTGTAACTGAAATGGTTATAATAATCCGTTAATGACACAGCTGTACGCATAAATCCTGTTTGATTGCGATTTAATTTAAGAGGCCTTGTGACAGAAATCTAAATAATTTTGGTGATAAAATTAAACAAAGCTCGTTTTTCGTTTACGAAATTATTATTACACATATTTCTACGGTATTCGATTGTAAATGCGCATACGTTTGTTTTTTATTTGATTGAAAATGTTGTACATGAATTTTTAATTGGAGATATTGTACATGAATTTTCGGATATTTAAATAATAATTTGATGTTATTTATATCTCAAATTTTTTTAAGAATTTAAAGGAACTACCAACTAAAACTTTTTGGTACTGGTATAATTTCTTCTCCTCGTCTATAAATATCTTTTACCTTTATATCGACCACTCGTTTCAATTTCATCAACCGTACTTTGTCTCCTGAACTTTTCTCCTTCAGCTTTCTTCGGTTTATCTTCGATGTACTCATTTCATCCGTTTGAACACGCTTGTCTGTGGTTTTGTCCAAGTTTCCACCCTCTAATACAATTCTCTATTTCTTCGATGTCGTGTCGTCGACCTTGTTTTCATTATTCGCGTCTTTTTTCCTTGCTACACTGTCTATACTACTGTCTTATTTATTTTTATTTCTCTCTAGGTATCACGACCTTGTAATTTTTTCCAAGAGGAAGAAAAAACGGTTGTCTTGTTGCTGCTTTTTCTTCTTGACAATCGCGTTTCTCTAACGTGCCGGCTGCAGACAATGAAATTTTTGAGCCGATACCTGCTACGTTTATTAAATTTCCTTCCTCATTTCCACGACTGATGATTGTGATGATGCACGGGTTTAAATCAGCCAATCCTATGATCTTTTATTATTATGTTTTATACTGATGATTTTTTATTTTATCTATGCTCCTAATTAGCATATACAAATTTTTACGAACAACATAATGCTTTTGCTCCGAACACTAGTTCTTATCCAAATCAGCAGCATTCAAATGATAAATGATCTATGTGGCAAAATGAACATAAATGCGTTTTTTATTTCCATTGAAAGACATTCTCACTTTTACATGGCTTACTAAATATTTCAACTCCTAGTTTCTGACCATATTTTTCGAACCAATTTCGATTACAAATGCGATATTAAAGCACAGCTTTATTCTCATTTGTTCGATTATTATTTCCATAATGGCCAATATCCGATTAATCAGATTTATTGCAACCAGTTAAAGTTCAAAATCCTATTCGCTATAATGACCAGAAGTTTCCGACGGAAATTAAAAATATCTCGTTGTGTGGTCATTTCAACACTTAATTGCTATTAGCGTTTGGATAGAGTCATAAAATATGAGTCTGCAATGTTTTATTTTCAGTGGATTGTTTGCATTCAATGCATTAACTGCATTTTCTGTCCAATTTTGATCGCAAATAGTGACCTAAAATCCTGAATTCTTGAAAGAATGTCTATAATGATAGAAATATTTGTTGGCTTTCTATCAAAAAATAAAATAAAGAATGGACGGAAAGTTCTTCGTAAAAGGGGAATAGTAAAATAAATATTTAATTATGTTCCTTTCTTTAGTTTCCCAGCATCATTTAAGCGTGGAATTTTTAAGTATGGAGAAGAACGACAGAAAGAAAGAATAAATTAATTTCTACTTTTAAAGGAATCTCTATAAAACAAAAAACTTGATTTTACTCAAATATTTCCAATAAATTATGTTATCTATATAGTTCAAGTTATGTTACATACCTAATCGCATACATTAAATCATTGGTCAGTAATATTTTGTCTCTTTTAGCTTTTAGGAATTCACAAAGGTTTCAGACCTCCACCATTCTGTCCTTACCTATCCAAAATTTCCGCTGTCTCGGCAAAACGTTTCCATATGTGTCGCTTCGTCGTGTTGGAAACATGTGCATCAGTCACGAGAATTTCGCTTTACGGTCTGTATGTATCCCTCTGGACAATACTCGAAGGACTAATTTTATTGTCCGTGAATACCGCCCACTACACAGGCTACGCCATAATTCGTCGTCGTTCTACGTTTGGGTTCAGGTAGCCCGTCGAAAGTCCAAAAACCATTTACACAGTGATATAAAGGAAAAGAGGCATCGCCCGTGTGGTCGTACTATAAAGAAAATTTTATTTCTGGCTGGTATAACGTCGACGGAAATTAACTGAAGTCCCACTTAACGATCTCTCGCTTTGCTTCGTTCTAAAGGGTGCAGAAGTGTTCCTCTGCTCGAAACTATCGTATCACAATTTAAAAGACAGCCGACCCGTGAAACGCCTCCAGGTTCCATGTACTCTGTACCGGGTGGTGTACTCTTCTTCTTTCCAGGGCACTTTGAGTGGCTTGAAAAATTGTTAGCGCTAAAAGGCCGGAGCGGGCGGTCCCTCTCGTGCCTGCTCGAAATCCATGCGGAATTCGTGTTGAATTCTCCAAGCGATCCTCACAAAAAATCAACGAAAAATCCAAAATGCAAGGGACAGACGGACTCGTTGAGGTCTACGCTTTCTGGCAACCGGGCGAAAATGAAATTAAGAAACTGCGGTGGCGTCACAGACTGGTTTGGTTGGCTGACTGCTGGTCCACGGAAGCATATTACATTTCCACGTAGGAGGAGGTAGCCTGGAATACAGTAGGGAGATATATTGTAATAGCTTGCACAGGAACATCCTTAAAAGTCGTTGAATTTACATCTTGTAGTAGCGGGGCGACAAGTTTCGCGGAATAAGGCGCATCTTGCAATGCCGGCCAATTGTCCTTGGGTTATTCATATTAGCATTCTCCCTCTTTTCTCCGATTTTCTTCCCTTCTTTCTTTTCGTTTCCTTATTCTCGTTATTAACCCTGAACCCTAATGGGGCACAGTGGATTTCCGAGATAGGTTCGAGGATTTCTGTTGAAATTTACCAGTAGATAATAGGAATATTAATCCTTTCGTGTTTAAGCTTTTTAAATTTTTTAATTTTGTTTTTGTGTGTAGCTCTATTTTTGGTATTTGGTATGGGTGACCTATGTGCAAAATTATCACAAGTATAAGTGTAAAAGTAGAATCTCTATTTATTTGTATACTTGTCCTTATTCTAAATTTTAGAATTTAACTGTCGTATGTTGTTAACGTCTACACATTGATGTACGTGTAATGGATAAGGGAATTGAACAATTACAGGGATGATTTTTGTTGTGTATTATTAATTACATATTTTTGTGTTGAAGATAGTTTTTTAATGATGTATTTCTATTAAAAGTAACTGTCTGATAAAAACGTACAGAATTTAAATAATATACAAAACATATAAAACATCAAAAGTAAAATACTAGATATAATATATTTGACAAATAAAACATCTATATGTATTTTCTACTGCTTCCTTCTTGATAAAAATATGAAATTGTATAGATATTGCCAATCTATTATATAATTTACTGCAATCTATTATAGTATATATGTAATAACGTTATCGGGAAACAATACCGATTTTTACTAACTCCTTCGAAACGACCGACATCGAAACAAGCAGTTCAATAAAAGCGATGTGTTCAGCGTGCTTCTGATCTGATCTGGCGCACGCTGCTCCACCAGAATTTAGGAATTAATCTGGCTAGTAATTCCATTAGTTCAGCAGATACGTTTAGGGCTACTGTTACGGCTAGCCTTTTAATATTTGCTCATACATAAAAACGACAAATAGAAAACAACCGTTGCAGCGTTTCCATGAAGCGTGAAATCGAAGCACTGTCCGATCGTTAAACCAAGAGCTCTTCCTTAAACACTACGAATCGTTGTATAATATAAAAAGATATTTCGTGAGACAATCATTGGACTCTGTCAAATTTTCTCTGTTGGCTAAAAGTATTAAAAATCACAGACGTGAAACGAAGAGATCGTTCAATTTTTTAAGATTCACGGAAGAAATCAACGATCAAGTGGAGGAATAAAATAGATATTTTAAGATGATACACGTTTTGTAAGGACGCTTTAAATTTCAACTTTATCGAAAAAATTTCATGGAATTTTATTATTACGTTAATCTTTAGTATTTTAGTTTAAATCTGCAATATCTTTCATTCAATAATAATTTCCACGTTAGCAAAAACTAATCCGAAGTTGTCAAAGCCGAAGTCATATTTTTGCACGAAATATTTATAACTTTAGATCGTATGCCCTGAACAAGATCCGAGATCTTCCTGCAGATATCTCAAATTACATATCTCATTCCCTAAAACATCCCGAAACTTTCTTGATCAATTTTACGATCGCGTTAAATCGTTTTTATCTGATACGTAAAACTAGAAATCTGCATCCTTTAGTTTGATAACTAATTTGCTAGACTGGCTTTTAGTCGCCCATCTTGCGTCAACCTTTTTCATTCGATGGCCGCATAGGCAGAGCAAAGCTTCGAAGAGTTGTTCGCTTTCAGTCGAATCCGTGCATATTCGCGTACTTTCATTCAAGAGGATAACATTCAGCGGATTCTAGGGCGGTGGAAGAGACTGGTGGGTATATTAATGAGCCGAGGGTTTACACGTGTGTCGTTGTACAAGAGAGAAAGAGCAAAGACCCGTTACATGTCTGGGACTAAATAAATTACGGAAGATGTTTTTAGGAGTGGATGAAAACGGATTCTGGGTATCACTCGGCTGGCCCGGTTAGCGAAATAATTTAGTAGGGTACATGGGACTCGTCTCTGCAGATTCGCCGACTATAATGTGAAGTTCATTACGACCTGGACAAAATCTCTGCTAATTATGCAAATGCTCGGAATCGCGCAGCCGAAGCATTCGCATTTTATGCTAGATATTCCTCGGTCACCCGCCACGCGTTTTCTAGATCTATTTTTCCTCGTGGATCTTTGGAGAAACGTATAGTGATATATCTAGTTACTTATAATTGGACTGCGGATTTTTATACAAACTCATATTTTCATGAAAATAGTTGAAAAGTGTCGTATTTTTTGTCCATAACAGAAATTTGTCCAAACAGAATTTTCGACTTCTTTTTTCGCGTAGAATCACCCCCTTTCCGCTTGTACCACCAGTTGCCAACCACCCTGTATATAAAATTGATACCTACGAAATAAAGAGAGAAGGGTAGAAATAGAGGAAATAGAGGAGAATCTTTAGTATCTATCGTTGCGGGTTTTAGGATTTGGTAGATTGATACACTGAACTCGTACCTATTAATAACCTTCTTTGTATTTGCTTTAAAGTTAGTGATGGATTTATTTTAAAGTGTAGAGGTTTATGTGTAGAGGATGGTTGGTCGGTGAGGTTTAAATGAACGAGATTGCTCGTTGTTGAAACCGCCGAATATATTTAAAATGATAAATTAGTATACAGATAATGTTCACAAAGACGCTCGTACTAACCGATTCTCTAAGACAGTGTATAAGTCGTAAAATAGGATCGCTAATGACTCGTTAACTAGATCACCGATAATTCGTTGATAACTGGTTGATAACTGATCGACAACTGACTCTAACTCATTTCCTTGCGATCGCGTCCGCCTATTTATACTGGTCGGGGGAGAGTTGGAAAATTTAAATTCGTCTTCGTTCGTCGGTTGCACGTAGCGGCGACATTGTTTTGCTCGGAGTTTATTCTTACATTACGTGTATCCTAACGCTCTTGATACTTCGAGGCAAAGCAACAACATTATTTGAATTGTCCTCTAACTTATGTGCCGCTAAAAAAGAAAAGAAAATACGATTGAAGATCGATTAAGAGAGTTTAATGAAGATTATACATGATAGCAAATCTCGTTAAATATTTATGTAAAAATAGACTATTTAGGATTCGTTTTCATCTGCATGTTGGATCTATGAACAAAATTCACACGTTGTTCATGGCGAATTGAATTGAATACCAAAAAAAGAAGCAGTCGAATTAATCCACGAACATTGACTTTCGAGTGGAATACTTTGATAAAAAGAACCGTATTCTCTGTTTGTTCACCGATTCCGAACATCGACCTAATAGTACACGTATCGTATGGAATAGATTTTTCACGGTAAATAATGAAATATTCGCAGAAAATTAAAAACAAAATGAGCAGAAGAGTAAAAAACAGGACGATAAAATCGTGGAGTAAATTTCTCGACGGATGTTCTGCGGTATTGGTTCTGGAATTTTGTTCGTTCTCGAATATTTATCGATCCGAGTGTCGAACTGATAAAATTTTATTGCTACCTCAATGGAAAGTTAAAATTACGAATTTGGCGTTGAATTTATGTAAGTTGATTCATCAAAAAGTATTTCTTTCAATATTTTTTATAAATTAATATCGCGGATAAGATTAATAAGACAGGAACGAATAGGTCGAAGTGACAAATACATTTTTATACGCACTGTTTCTGACAAAATTTTTTAAATTTCCTCTTTACGTTTTGAAATTGAACAATTTTTTGAGAAGAAGAGCTTACAAATTCGTATTAAATATATAGTTGCCGAATGCACCTTTCAGTTAAATTATTGAATTGTTCTGACATTTATATCTATTTTATAAATACAAGAAAAAAGCAAAATTCTTTAAGAGCTGTTATAATTATTAATTCAAACGTAATCAATATTAAAGATCTAGAACCAAAACTTTCGATATAATTTACTCTATTCCATAAACAATATACTATCTCTTCTAAATCGATACACTTGATCGATACGTGAAAAACAAATACAGACAAACTTTATTCCCGCGAGGTCCGTAAATGCGACCCTCCGATATCGAATGTAATACTTTTGCGTTACGTTTAATCCCTGGGACGCGTCAAAATAATTTACGAGGTGATAGACTCGCGTTTTGAAACTGGGCCAATGGATATGGGCTATAGGAGAGAATACGAACAGAAGGTAGTACAGGTTTTGGATGGAGATACGTGTCTATAAATTTCGAATTAAAGGAATCATATGAAACTGGACCGAAATGAAGACCGTATTTCTAAGTGGCTTTTTTTTGGATCATTAGCATGTGTATTACAATATTTCATTTTGTTGATTTTCTTACTTTTTAAACAATATACGTTGATGTTACACGAAATAATTAACGTGTAATTAACATATAGTTGATTAGCCATGACCATATTCAAATTTATATATACCAAATATTTACCTAATTACTAAAGTATGAAATTATGTAAGTTGTCATTATAACGTTATTTATTATTTTAGATAGTATTATTTGTATACTAATTTATTTTTAATTATGCACACAAATAAAATCATTGCAGTCTGTTTCACATTTTCATTGAATTTTCTTATTCAATTTTTGTATAAGATAATTGATTTTAGTAAAAGAAAAGAATAAAAAATTTTTTACAAAATCATTTTTTATTTTTTACTCAATACAGAAAAGGACAGATAAACGAGCTCACTAGTTAGAGTTACGATGAGTTTTAGTTTTCCTCTGGATTTTATTTCGAGCGTTTTGGAAGTTCCCCGTTGATTCACCTCGTCATGGTTTCTTCTTTATTCCTATATCTCCCCATTGCCCTCTTTTCTCTTCGTTTCTGCTACTTTTGTTACGTTCGATCGAGTTCGGCTTGAGAACTCGCCGCATCTCGGCTGTCAATATATCGGTTTTCTCGTGCACGGTTCTGTTCGTGTATTCCTCTCGAAGTCTCTGACGAATAGTCATGGTTCGATCCTCTTTTTGTTCGTTGTTGCTTGCGGACCAAGTGGGAAAACTAGCAGGCGGATGAATTTTCCTGTTTCATATACCAATATAGAGTGGTTCACGAAGATATTTCAAACAATTACGTGAAAAATCCTTATGAATATATTATATGCATTATATGAAACTTTTCTAAATCTGTAGTGCTGCAGTAAGACACGATTATCACAATTATAGTGGTAAGAATTGGAACCAATCTGAAAATGAATGCAGAAGATACAATACAATATTCATCTAGAGAAAAATGAATTTTGCTTCAAACATATACTAAGACCTCATTGAATACTGAGTCTTATTAGTATAGCGGATAATTGACTGTTCCAATATTTTTATGATTTCTACATATACCTACTTGCACTAAATATCTTGCAGTTTCTTTATTCATACATTTTCGAATTTTTTCGAACTTTACCAATGTGATCATGATAATTGCATCATGTCGTATTGTCAAAAATTTTTCATATAATATGAAATGTACTCCGAAAAAGCTTTTGCACAAGTTTCTATTCAATGTCGAGGATAAGATTGTTCTAAGAATTTTTGAACTTGTTTCTAGTCGACTATTGTAGTGCCCGTTATTAATTTTCGTTTATATTCTATTCTATTGTATTATGTTCCATTCTCTTTTATCACGGTTAGCTTTGGGATATTTTGATATTTTTATAGTTTTTCGCAGTTTGACGTTTTAGCTGTCCAAGTAGTGAACATGTCTAAAAACACAATGAAGCAAACCGTTTCAAATTCAATTACCGTACGTATAGCAAAATTGTCGTTAGCGTCCGTAATTTCAGAGTAACTAAAAGTGGGCTTGTTGTAATAATCATTTTACAAAGTTTCGTAGGTCGTAGCTTTATTGTTAAAACATTGGAAAAAAGCACACCTTCGTGAAAATGGAAGGAAAACATTGGGGTAATTAAGTTTTCAGAAAGGAAATTAATGAATTAAGTAGTGAAAAGAAAAGATATTTCAGATGCTTTACTGGATGAAAATACATCAGTTAAGAAGGAATTTCGGCTTAAAATTATACCGACTCTGATAAATTTTTAAACGTTTTGTGCGAAATCTCGTCTAAATGTTAGAATACAGTATTTTAATTGTTTTATAAAATTTCTTGATGTTTCTGTATGTTAAAATTTTATAAATGACATAGTAATGAAGAAGGATGTTACATAAAATTTATGAAATATGTATTATCAAAATTTCTATTAAACACTAATTATTGATATTATATAACATTTTAGCTATGACAATATAACCTTCCTAAGTGCCTAATTTTAAACCAACAAATTACCAATAAAATAAAATTTCCGAACACAAGAGAGATTAACATAATCAATATCAGACCATAATAACAATAAACGTTCCATCGACATCTAAAGAGTCATGGTCCCTAATTGAATTAGAACTTCTTCCGAGTTTGTCGATATTTAATCTGACAGCAGGTAGCCCCGTCTCTGCAAGGGAGCTTCTTAATCCCCGCATTATCCGGCGTGACTACGGGCTAGGCTGTGTCTTCCTTTCAGCCTCTTATCCAGCCGCTGCTGGAACAGAACGTTTCATAAATCCTGCTGCGAGAGATAAGTGGCCCCTGAATGTCTTTCGTCCTGACGCAGTTTTAGTCAGTTCACCACTAGCCTTTGGGTCTTCTCAGTGTTTTGGGACGGTTAATTGGAACGGAACGCACGACGGTGCAGCTATTTAGCTTCTTAATCAGAAGTTCTAATTTTGCGCATGTTACTATACTCTGTGATCCCCCGCCCCTTCTCTCTTTTTATCTCGTTCTCTCTCTTTCTTAGTTTTCTTGTATTATGAATTTGGCAAAGTGAAAAGTTTGGCTAACCAAAGTCTCAAAATTATGGAGTACGTATTCGATTCGTGTTACTCAAACTTGATTAAGAGAACGTTCAACCTGATCAGATTTTTACGGTGTCGTAAGGTCACGTCGCTTGTTTTCGATGTTAACTCGGTTTTACGTCTACTGTGAATAAGCGCATCTCCCATTTCCCTCGATTCGATTTCAGTCGGGGTGTCGATTTCTGCTTCAATCGATTAACACCCTGGTTCACTAAACTTTCACCCTTAACTTCGTTGCCAGTCGCTGATTCGAGAATGCTGCACAGGGAGATTGTAAAATGTCTTTGGGTTATTAATATTGTTACATCCTTTCTTTCGTTAATGCATGTATACAATCATATATATATATATATATATATATATATATATATATATATATATATATATATATATGCATTAAGGAAAAAAAAAGGATTTATATAATAGGACTTACAAGGATATACAAGGATTTATATAATGTAATAAGGATGTTATATAATAAATTAAAATAAATTATATATATATAATTATTTATATTATATAATTTTATTTACAAATTCAACTATAATTTTAATTAATGTTGTAATTTCATTTGACGTTTCAAAAAATAGATTTATGTTTTAACAAAGCCTCTTCTCTGATAAAAAATTGTATCGCATCTAGAAAAAGAAATGTGAATTTCAGTAACAACGCAAATGTGTTAATAATCGGCTGTATGATTTCAAAGGAATTATTTAAATTCTACAAAACATCAGTGAGTTAATTAAAAAGATAAAACATAAACCGATGAAATACAACAGTGAAATCAAACGATTAAATTAAATATAAATTTTAAATATTGCGAGAAATCAGCAACGACAGAACGATACGATCGATCGGTTGCTGAAAAACGTGTTAAACTGCAGCGTAGTAGCGATATCCTAAGGAAGGATTACTCCGTTAAAACCAGCTGTTCGGATAATCTCGTGGCACAGTCGATGATATGAAGCCATAAACGCGATAAAGAGTTGAGCAGATCCCTGGTCTTACGTTCAACGGTGTCACGAATCGCGAGACATAATCATAGACATCGATCCGATACCTTAAGTACTCTGCAGTCGTTCGGTATCCTTGAATTTCGATACCACCTAGTTGCTGAAATCGTTCAGTCTGAAATTTGTGAGACATTCGTCGTTATCACGTCGAAATTTTTACATATAGACGATCAGGTTGTTCAATGCTCTTCCATTGTAAGTCATGTTTCATATCCTTTGCAGCGATCTCGGAGTTTATGGCTTGAGAAAATTGTTTATGGGATGTGTTTTATTCGCGGTTCTGCTTATTCGTAGTTTCTCAGATGAGTTGCTCTTTCGTGCGCGTAAGATGCGCATCTTATAACAATGGAAATGGAAAGAATGATTTGTTGTTAGATTTGTTGGAAAGTTTAGAAGTATTTCGATTAATAGACATATGAATTTGTTATATGTTAATAATAGAAGTAATAATAGAAGATCGAATTTATCGAAGATTTATTTAGAGATATTTATAAAAATTTGTTTAGAAATACGTAGGAAAATAATACTCTTTTTTAAGAATGCATAAATACATAAAATGATATTTTTAAAGGTAGAATAATTTCCTTTTACAAATGTCAGTTATTCATTACTTGGCTTTAATATACTCCTTTTTCCATGACATTCACGAAATAACGAAAGCATCGCTTGTTTCGCATTTGTATCAGTCTGGTTGATACTCATTCATGACAACGACGGGAAAGCCAACATTACACGCATGTCGAGCACTAATTAGGTTACCTGACACGTAACAGCGTGTGCTGCGAGACACGCATCTGTTCTCTTGAAACTTAACCACGTTAACATGTGATCCAACGGCCACGAATTTTTCTCTATGATATGATAAATGCATACCGTTATTTCGGGTTTTCATTTCTTTCGTCTACCATTTTCCGTGTATTTCTCCAGTTTGTAGCATTTGTTTCAAGATTAAATGATATAATTATGATATATAATAATTATGATAATTACGAAATAATAACATAATTATCTAGCAATTTTCCAACCCCATCAAAAGACACATTTTATCCTTTCCAAGTGGCAATTTTATCTTTTGATTACTTTCTATTCGTTGTTCATCTAACATTTTTCAACTGATTGTGTTCAAAGCTTATTGTTCCTATACTTATTATTCCTATACTTATATTAAGAAATTCTGTTTATTTTTTTAAATCACCGCAAACAGAGCTCAGAGATTTGCTCTTACGCCGAATAAAATGCGTGAAATTACAAAATCATAAAATTTCGAAAGAAATCTGATTAATCGACGAGTGATAATCGCCTATCACCATGGATATTCAATTTCCCAAATTCGTTAGACCTGTAAATTCGTAATCGACTTGTAACTGTTGTTGCGCGAATCAGTTCAATTAGAACTCGAATGTTTCCGCATATTTGATAACAGCATCTTGTCAGTTGGTATCGCGACGAAATTGCCCGGACGGCAGCTTTCAATTTCGCGATTCAACCGAACAACGTTCCCCCGGTACGCAAACACGGTGCGCGCGTAATAGGTGTACAACGTGTACCGGACTTCCGTCATATGTTACTGTCAGCGGCATCGCGTATTTACATACACAGCTACGTTTCACATACGTACTTCACGGCACCGTCGCGCCGACGACGGAAGCTCGGATTTTCGCGTGTTATCACCGGGTATACTGCGAGGTGTAAACGCGGCGCGTTAAACCAGCTCATAGATCGTCAATGGATTTAGTCGTTCATAGCCGATGAATCGATGGTAAGTCGATTATTTGACTTGCATAAAGGATTTCCGGTTAACTTCGAATTACAATACCGATATTTTCAGAATTGGAACTTTTTTTTTCGAGACTGAGAAAATATTCGGGAAATTAAAATTTTTCGTAAGCATTGTAGCTGTGTCGGTTGTTTGGTTTAAGATTCTCATTATTTGAATCGCTTAAAGTATTTTCTGTTAAATTTCGAATGACGGTACAGATATTTTTAGAAACAAAATTTTTCTCGAGCCTGAGAAAATAAAACGGAAACGATTTTTTTTACAATTCTTATGACATGAGGTATGATATGTAATACGTTTCAGACTTTTCGAGAAGTTTGTTCTCGAGTTTGCTTGTGTATCCCATGTGTTCAAGTGTAGTATGGAATAATCCATTTTAATTTGTAAATGGATGTATTTCGGGAGAGGCTTTCAGTTGGAAAAATTGAATATGGGAGGATTAAAGGAACACGAAGAGGATATTAGAATATCAAGGGGAAAGATCGGTGGCCTAAGACGCCAGGATATTTTTAACGTCGTTCGTCGCTTCTTAAACTAGAATACTTCGGACATTTTCTAGAAATTGAAAAATCTGCAAGTAGATTTATCGTAGCACGTATTCCCTCATTTTAGCATTAACAATATAGTATCAATATAGTAGATTAGAATTTTATTTTTCCAAAATTTCCTTTTACCTAGATATTTTTTAAAGAATTATTTCTGTAACAAATTATTTTTAAGGGGTAGCATATAAACTATTAGGGTAAAAAATTTTCAATTCATTGATATATATGAATGTATATATGTATGTATCGGGAAGAAGGGCCTAGGAAACGTCGAGCTAACTACAGACAATGTCGCAAGAGCCGAGGCGCTGTCGGTTCCATCAATGCATTACCGGGTCCTTCAGGTAAATAGCTTTGCCGAAAAGACCTACGTGACCCTGGCTACGAGCGTCTGTAGAACACGTGTGCGGTGGGCCCAGCAATAGACAATAGAGTGCTACAACGGCCAGAGAGGCAGTCGAGAAGCAGAGTGCGAGTTGAGCGGATACGGAGTGTGAGTCGGCGTGCGACGATATCGTAGTCTGTCCTTTTGTTATCGAATATCACTCATTAAAATACATCAAACTTTAAATTCTACCAGCAATCACTTGTCCTTACTCTAAGAATCCACAAGTTACTACATGTATATATGAATTTCATTGCTATATATATTTTTAAATTTCATTTTAGGATCATATTATATATCAATTATTATGCAAATGAAATTGGATCTCTTATGGAACACACAACCAAGTATAACTTTTTCAAAATAATCCTTGATTGCTTTTCAAGTTTAAAACCCGTACGTTAGTTGTGAGTTAAATTAAATTGTTACTCTCATATCCACACTGAGGAACCACGCGATGCGTTACTTTACCCCCCTTCTTCTTCGTATAACTTTCGTCTAGTACTTCCAGTCTGATACACATGAGAAATTCATTTAGTCGAGTTTTCGCGGTTTGCCCACAGTTTCACGGGTAGATTCATCTTAGCGCGAGTTCGTTAGATGCGGTGCTCGTCATAAAACCGCCCGAAGGTTATTGTGCCGTTTCCGTTTTACAAATTTACTAGCGCCAAGGCGGATGATGCAGTTAGTTTTTATGTCGCTTGGATCGTTCTTGATACAACGAAGCGCTCTCAACGAACAATTGGTAACGTTCGTCAAATTTTCCTCGGGTTATTCAATAAATTACAGCCATTGAGTTGTAATTTTCCCATACAATAATTTTCTTTGTCAAGAATTTTTACTTTTGAAACCTAAAATGAAGGATGTACCGAAAAGTAAGGAATGTTCATTTTCGATGTACTTAATTTTAATATATTTTATGGTAATTAATGCATTTTATTGATGTGGACTAGCATTACACTATTGTCAAATTAGAGGAGATTAGAAGGCAAATTTGATAATATTAGAAAATCAGAAAATATTACAAAATTCTATTTACAGAATTCTAATTATTGGATTTAGTTGTTAGAAATTATTAAAACTTGCGCTGTTTGTTGGACGACTATTTGTTACTGACAAAGCCTTTAAGCTTCCCGGAATTCGATACGAGAACCGCGGTTTAGCGTGGAAACGCAATCTTGAAATTTATTAGTTATAAGGCAGGAATTAATGGTCTAACGTTAATGCGTTGGCGAAGCGGTTGCGTGTTTTGGTTACGATAATAGATACTGCAAAGAATAAATAGGGCCGGGCTACAGTTTCGACAAATTGGATAGTATCGCGATTACGTCCCCGCGAATTATTATAGAAATAGGTCACAGACCTTAATGAACGCGATGTTGCGAAACTAATTTAAATTTGACCCGTTATTCCTTTGCACTCTTAACGAACTAAACGATTATTTCCGTTGCTGGATAATCGGTTTCGTCTCCGCGCAACCAACTCGGTTTTAACGTTCTGTGATCTTCGGAATTGCAACTTTTAGCATCCCTTAGGCTCAATTTAACTTTTGCTTCGATTACAATGCTAGATAAGTTTATCGAAAATAACTATATAATAGAAAGTCAGATTCTGACGAAACTTTATTGCTTCGTAAAATGTTCAAGAACGTTTATGGTCTTAAATATGGTATGTTTAGTTTACAATAATCGATAGAAGTATGAAAGCATACAATTTTCATCTTCAAAGTTTAAACTGCATTTCAAAAAATCTCAGTATATTTAATCTTCAAAGTTTAATTTAGAAAGAAACTCGACGATGAAATTTTTCCTAAATCGCCAATGACCCTCTTTGCTTATGGCGGGCCAATTTTCCTTCAATGAATAAATTCGTAATTAAAAATTCCACCAATGACATTCCTATACGCTATTAGCTATAACTGTTAGGACACTTATCTATCTGTTATACATTCATTGAAAAACTGAGACAATATATATGCACGTCTTGATTCAAATAGTACTAATCCCACAAATTTTCGAATCTAATTCTATTAAAGTCGTAGAGTTAAACAGAAACGGTAGCGGATTTTATTAATCGCGAACTGAACAAACACAAAGGACCAGGAACATTGATATATCTTAGGAGAATATTTAGTTTGAACAAAGAGGTACGTCATGCTCAGATCCGATTTAATTATCTCTTGAGAGAAATTAAGATGCTCCTTAATACCGCGACACCAGCGTAGGATTATAAAACAGAGCGGATTGCACGAGCACGTAAGACACATCCTCGGATAACGGGTCGCTATTGTGTCTTGAGAGCGACATCACAACCAGTGCATTACTATACGCGTTTACATTTCTGGCGGGCCTTCTGGCGCCGTGATTACGGCAGACTGATGCCAGTAATTTCTCAAGAGAACTGCCCACTTACGAAAGTTTCTTCATGGCAGGCTGACTTATAGTCCTGAACTTCTGATCTTCTCCGCGCCATTCTGCAATGGAACGCACCTCAGCGGATTACGCTTTTGTACACAACGCAACCATTTCGCCTATAATTGCCCTAATGATAATAATCGACTTAGTGCATATGATTGCTTCCTAAATCCGATAATCGTCGAATTAGGCGATGTCTAACTTAGGGTTGTTAATAACGATTATCAGAAATATATACATAATTTATTGGCCACTATAGAGGTATGGTATAGGTACAATTATGATGGTGTTCATAAAACGCGAAGTCAGTATTTTGTACACTCGTAAGTTGCCAGCAAAATTTACCAGAATGTTTAACTAATTTGCATAGCTTTTATTTACATGATTGTTTGTTATTTGTATTCTGAGATAATATACGTAATATAATAAATCTAGCAAGGCTCTGTAAACGAAACTCAAGTAATGCTGGATATTAAAGCTTAACATTCATATGAAATCTCATAAAGCAAAGTATTATTTTATGTTTTTTATCTTAGCTTCTTTTATGGAAATTCATAATGTTTTACATTGTATTATCAATGAAAACTGGTACAACGTGCATGTACCTACTATACTACTTTACTTTATGAGTTCAATTGCAGTTTACAATTTGTTTTATATGCTTGTTTCAAGGATAATACTATTATATTACGAGGATTATTAGAAAACTTTAAAAGTTAGAAAAAGATCCCTTATATTCTCATATCAAAGAAAATGTCAATTCCCTTTAAACGAGAAGGAAGTATAATTGTATTTTATGAACGCATTATCATCAGAAATGGAATATCATTAAACGATTGTACTACCAAGCACTGAAAGATTTATAATATTCTTTCACCACAGGAAGTATCGATCGCATTTTAAAGGAGAGAAAAGTGCAATCGCATTTTACAGGTGTATTATCGTTAGAGTGAAATATTTTTGAACTAGGTACTCAATTTTTTTCTCCCATCAAGCATAAAAGCTTTACTATAGAAAATATTATTAATTCTATCTATAAAATGAGAAACTGCAATTGCATTTGCAGATGTACCATCATCAGAAATGAAGAAATTATCGAAGTCTTCAACTCGTTCCTCCTGCTAACTGTCACAAATTTATATTTTCAAAAATGTCATTTTTTTAATATTCTTATCATGTTGTAACACACAATGATTATCTTATAGGAATAAGTACAATTTATACAAATTTACATGAGATTATTTTATACAGACAAATAAATAAACATACAAATGACTAAACAACAAATAAATGAACGATTAACATAATTTTATAGATTATAAGAGCCTGTAGTACATGTCTCGTTCGTCGTAGGATCTCGCGAAGTCTGATTACCTAATTAAATCAATATTGCTGGCTTGGCAAGGACCAACCTCAGCTACTTCGTTCTACGCCCGACTAACTTCAACGCTGTAGAATTTGTGTAAAATCTACTTGGTGCCCGCACCAATATCAACATCTACCAGCACCATCTTTCCATAAATATTTACATTTACTCCCAGCCTCGTGTAATCGAATACCACAGCTACACTTTCGTTGGTAACGTGGCAAATTAAAACGAGAAACCCGGTTGAAGGATCGACCTTCGCAAAAGGAGAAATGGAGCGTTCGCGGTGAGTGAAAAATTCAGACGACATGCAAATCCAAGATATGTCTGACAGGATTGTTTTTTTCTTTGCGGCAGTTTTGTACGCGAGAAATGTCGTTCTCGTAAGAAATGGAGAATTCTTTTACAGTGGTCTAAACGAGCGGAGCTTTAATACACGCCTCTCGACGTTTTGCGCTCGAAGATGCGGCGAGCCACGGTGTCGACGGAAATGCTAGAGCCGTGAAATTTATGCTCCCGGGGAAATTGAAATTTCACCGACGCGGTGGAAATTTCGAAATAAGCACCGGTGCACGCGAGCGCGTTTTCTTCAGTCGTCGTTCGTTGGTGAATTTAATAACCGGACTGTCGTGCGAAACAGGGGCGAAATCGGGCTTAATAATATCGATTCGAAACGGGAAACCTTATCCGTGGACACGTTCGAGCGAACGCGTTAATTAAATTTCCTAGCGCGCCGAATACACGTATCGTAGAACTGTTGCCGCTGGTTTTGATCTTGTGATTGTGGTTTCCTGTATTTACGACGTTTAACGTTATTTATACCGATAGTAATGCAGATCGCTGTCGTCAACGTTCTTCACGTTTTTAAATTATAGCTTTCTGTCGACGTCGATCTGGCGTTTGGAATTTTGAATCGCGTGGAAATAGAAATTTTGTGGTATTGTTATAAAACTTTGATATTGGATATTTTTCTTCAGATATCTCTAAAGTCTCTTGTGTTTTGAAGTATACATATTTTTGAAACTAAAAACCAAGGAATAGAACGATACTTTTATTAAATGCGTTACCGCGTTTGAAACAATTTTCAGAGAGAATGGAATTCTAATGTTGAAGGTTTGTGTGTGTAGCACTTGGAGTGCACTTTCTACTACAGCGCTATACATTCCACATATTTTGTTATTTTTTAATTTTTCCATAGTCGATATACGCTTTCGACGCGAATTTCTTCTAAAAAGAAATTCGAAAAATAAAATAATACTTTAATCTGAAGTTGTTACAGTTTTTAGCTACCATTAGGTGCGTTGTTATTAATTCCTAATAAATTCCATTATACTATAATATATAATACCAGTTGCATGCCACTCGAATATTCAACAGACTCATCTTTGATGTTATCGATGTACGCACGAGTGATTTTATAAGTTAGTCGGACGAAGGGCTATTTCTTGAAAGGAAACGTAGAATCACGTATCCAGAATGAGTAGTAGTCGCAGGATGAAAACGTCAGAAAGAATAATGGTAGATTTCTTTTGCTGCATGTTTCTTCCGTCCTTCTCTCCATAGCTATTCCCCTTCGTTTTTCGTCTTCTTTCTCGCGAATAATTCTATCCTCCAGTTGAGCAAACTTTTCGAGCGTCACCATCTCGATTGCCTCATTACTTTCTTCCGTACTCCTTGTACTCAATTGAAATTTTCTAATACAGAATATTTTTCGGAGAAGTTGGAAAGTTTAATTGCAACGTGAGAAATAGGCTAGTCCTAAGTCTTCCGTAGGGATATGCATAAATATCCGAGAGAAACCGAGAAAACCTTATTCTATGGGGTTGTTCTTTCCAAAGACTTGCATCACGCGTTGGGATATTTATATCTAAAGTTTCTGGACATTCCTCGCGGTGTATTAGAAGCTTATTATGAAGTTCGCTTCTTAAAGTATGACCCTCTGTTAAAAAAGTTTGATTATATTACCTGGAAATCGCACGATACAGTGGAAGCAGTTGGGATTTATTCCAGCGTGTCAAAGATTGACCCAGCTTCAAGTTTTTCATGTATACGCCATTCCTGATTTACATATAAAGTCGAAACTCTCGGAAAATCACGGGGGGCCCTTCTGAAATTGCGAATTATTATGACATACAGTCTAATTTAGCATATACATAACGAAATATAAGTTGAAATTGATATATTCTGTGAAGTTTTTTGATTAGAAGTTGTTCAGTTTTTTTCATTCTTCAATAACTTCGTACAGAAAACTTTTTTTGAATTAAATTGATAACGCACAATAATTTGTACACGATATATATAACGCGAAAGATGAGGGGATTATTTTGTACGAGAGCATTTTGCGAAGTATTCTGAAGTTAGTGATCCTTATTTCTAAAACATCTTAAACAGTTCTTAATTATAATTACTTTCAGAATATCATTTGCCCTATAATATTGTTAGATATTTCTATAATATTATTTGCAGAAATAATTCGTCTAAAACATCTGCATGTATCAGAATTAACTTACAACAAGCATCAACCAAGCGACTAGTATCGATTTCAAATTTCCAGGTTACGGAAGAAACCTCCGTAAGTAAAATAAAATCGAAGAAAGCAACAGAAATAAATATCGATATATCCAGTTCTACCACAGTATTCGCAAAATTGTCTAAATTTGTCCCGCATGAAGAATTGATTCACAATATGAAGTGAAAGAACTCTTGTTTCCAAAAATAGTGAGTGATGGTTCACAAATAGAGGTCTTGCTTTTACGAAACATGTTATAGTTCGATGTTCCGAGGCTTCCCGATCAGATAAAATTCATACGTATATACCGAGTATCTCTGCGGAAAATCCAGTTCCAACGATTTAAAAAAGGTCGGTGCGTTGAAACAATACAATCCGGCGTCTGAACTCAACCTACATTTCGTTATTGCGCAATTTTATCCGCCGACTTATATAATTAAACGGTGAGACTGGCACCGCAGGGATTAATACCTCCCTTTTTTTATTCTGATATTATTTTCGGTCAAATGAACGGTTATCGTGCCTCTCTCAACATCGTAATTAGGTGATTAAGATCAATCGTGGACGTAAGCGTGTCGTCGATAGACTCTAAAATGAATCGTGGCCAGCGAAGATTTGTATATCGCAGAGTGATGCAACATTTTTTGATGATTTTCTGCAGTTATATCTTCTTTCTGTAGCAATCTTTTTATTTTAATGAAATTTCTTTTAGTAGTTATAAATTTACAAATTTACACATCATTGTCTATAAATTGTCCAATTTTTTACTTAATTCAATAATTAGTTGTATGAGTAAAATGAAGATAACAAATATTAGAATAATATTAAAAATAACATTTAAAATAATATTTGAAATAACAAGTTTTTTCAAAGAAAATAAACAATTTTCAAAGCTAATAAATTAAATTCTTTCCTTTGTGATAATTTTCCACATAAAACTCTTTCGAATCTTTATCTTATAATAATAATATTCGAAAACAATGTTTGTGACCTATTTGCAAATTAATTCTGTCTCGAACAAAGGACTTTTCAAAGAAATACGACGTTCATTTTTTATACATTGTCAAGTTTGACGTCTAATGAGTGAAAAAAGGGGACACGATATCTCGAACAAAAGTGGCGTCTATCGATCGACGTCGACTTTTCAGACGACCCCCATACACACCGTGCACCGTGAAGGCAACCCACAAAAAGAAAAGATACACAGCGCGGACACGGAACTCATTTACCGGTTCATTCATTCGAAGAATCAAGAATGAAAGGTTGCTCAGTATGGAACGAGTTCAGTGTGCCAGATCGGCTTCTTGGATAAAGAATCTCGTGATCAGTTGTCAACGACGTACGACCATTTTCCATTCACAATGGTGCACGGTTGTATGACAGAAAATCACCATTACCTTCCGCAAACAAACGTATCCTACTTGTACGCGAATATACCTAAGACCTACTTTGTGACGTTGAAAGATTTTTCTCGCAAAGAACCATATTTGTATGCTCGACTGTTGAGAATTTAAAAAAACTTGGATATTCGTAAAGAATCGCAGAAAATATTACAAGAGTTTCCTAAGAAGTATATAAAAATTTGCTGACCTGCTTCCAGCAATATTCTAAATGAATTTCTTAATATCCAGATATTAAATATTCTTATTTAATGCAGGTATACATATTTATATCCTTTTTTCTTACAATTCTCACGACCGTAATCTTTTCCTTGATTCCATTTCATTTTTATTCTAAGTAGATTAATTTTTTGCTTCTTTGTGGAAAAATTTTTATTACGTCATTTTCAACCGAAATTCTAAGAATTTCTCAAGATACTAAGATTTTCGATTCACGGTTTTAGAAAAGTATCTGCTATGTAACTTCTAACACATTTTGCGTGCTGTTAGCGTGTTTATCAAGAAAATGGAAAATGCAGAGAGTCGTACAAATGGACGAGATATGTCATAATAATGTGCGCTTCATATCCTGGCAATAAGTTACGTGATTGAACCTAAAGTCGCTACGCCGCGTCAGGCGATCCATTTCGCAAAGGCGAATGAAAGGAAAAAGTAAGAGAATGGAGAACCATCGTCTATTCGTGGCCGAAGATCTTACGATTAATCGGAAGAAACTAGCAAACCATCGAACAAGTGCATAAATGACGTCCTCGTTTTACGATAAATTTTTAACCATTATCATACCATATAGAGTTCGATTTACATATTTTCAAACGGAAATTTCGAAAATTCGAACTATTGGATGATCATTTCCTGAAAAAAGCTATTAATCACCTATTATAGATTTTTTAAATATTTAAAAAGTTTGCGAAATCTGTTAAAGATCAACTCAGATACGTCTGTCATACTCCAAAAAATAGAATGAATGCACTAATAATAAAATACCTCAACTTGTCTTTCTGTATTGAACGATCATTTTTAAATGGTTTTCATATTATTTACCCACCTATTCTCATACGAGCGCAATTTAAAACAATAAAAGTGCCAAAGTAAAGGAAATGCATGACAGCATCGTGAAAATTGAGTTTAATTTACGTTGTTTCAACAACGGAAAACTGTTTAGACGGAAGAATTTATTGACAAAAGCTAAGTTATTGTTTCAACCTCCTGATGGATTAACTGAGATAATAATAGGTCGGCTACCGCCTCTTGACTCGCTCTTACGAATGTAGCATTAAACGCGAAAAGCAATTAAAGTTTTCCTCTTTTTGTGTCGAATGTATACGAGAAATTGTCTCAGGACCCGGTAGTCACGCTGACAGTACTCTGAAGAGGTTAACCGCAAGTTCTCACTGAAAGAAGAAGAAATCGGGTTTTAAGTTAAATTTATAATTGAACCAACATCAAGATCGTGTTTGTGACGAGGTTATTACACCACGTCATTGTAAAAACCGTTATTTATCCAGGTATTTTTGCGGCAATGAATCTTCGAAGCTTTTAATGGGTTACAGAAACCATTAATTTGTTCTTTCGAATTTGGATCGGAACAAAATCAAAGGAATTAATAGTTTTATGAAACGTACGGTTTTATTAAAGTAGATCTGGTATACATTTTGAACATGTTATTATTAGAATTATTATGATAATGTTCGATTCGTGGAATTAATTGACATTGAAATAATCCAGGTTGATTAAGTGATGTCGAATTTTATATCAAATTTTGACATTGTTGAAATAAAATATTTGGGAAATTACTGTTTCAATTATTTAAAAAATAGAAACAGTAAATTAGTTGAAACGATGTATTTTTTTATTGTTATTTCAAATAAAATTTGTTTGGAGATTTATATTAAACAGTCATTTTTGTCGAGATGAGTGACACAACTATCGATCGTATTCCACTTTTACCATTTAATTAATTCACCTTCAATCTCCTAACTCAGAGATTGGAATAAATGACAAGTATAAATATTACATTTCGCATCATCCACATCTGGAACGACAATTCATAATTGAATTCACAAACACGTCCACGGAAACGATCAAGAGTTATCTCTAATAAATACGTCCCGGATGTCTTTCGAGTATTTATCTTCGAAAGAGGATTCAATTTAGGAAACTGGTGTCATAAATTAACGAAAAAGGACAGGGCAAAACTCGCGAATAATGACAGCGTCTGCCGACGCTGATTAATGAAAGCAATAAATGTATTTTACGGCTATTCGAGACTTCATCGAAATTATTTATGGACTCACTGTTCGTCCTGATACTTGGCGTAATGAATACATTTATATCATTGTTTATCGGTCAATGTCATGCGATATCGTTGCCAAATAAATTCGACTTTTACTCTGATACGAAATAGACCGCATAGAGTTGATCATAATTCCTGGCACAACTCATATTTTTTATATATGAAGTCTATACAAGTAGGTAGAAAGATACACAGAGAATACAAAATTTCCAGCTGTGAGTGGTATTACGTGCGGGAAGGTAAATGTTAGAGTCTGGATTGCGTAAAGGTTTTACATATTTATTTTATATTATCTATTTAATGGTAACTTGGATAATCGAGAACAATGTATCGTTTATATGACATATTGTATTTAAATTCGATAGCCAGAAATTGCATATCGAAATATTTAACATAATCAACATTTTCTACGGAATCCAGATGGAGCACGAAGCTCGTAAAGTTTATCAAAATAAGAATTTTGAAAATGAAGATTTCCTACTCTTCTCTTTTTTCCACTTTTTTAATTGAGGAGGAATTTGTTAAAGATCGGAGATTTCTAGAATATCTCCTGAAGACAAGAGCAATCCATTACGCGCACGGTTCCGTATTTTTCCGTTTTATCGAGATGACTTAAATTCTTCACTCCAGTCTCTTGTTTCGTTCAACAGTTGCCAAAGAAGAAACGTTTTAGAAAGAAACATCGTGACAACGGTATTATCCGAAGCGGCGATATTAAATTTTCAGTCGGTTTAGTTCTGCTTGATTTTTCGATTTTAAAGAGAAATCCCGAACACCGTGCCGGGGTCAAACTGTATATCCGTATCGGCGCGAAGCAATTTACTCCATGAAATCGGCCAGATGGATGCTTAGAAGCGGAGAAAATTCGAGTGCTACTATTTTACCGAGGTTCGCAATTTTTCCCGAAGTATCATCGATGGACTGGAAAGTTTTCAAGCTACGAAATAACTTGGAATACCTTGCTTCTTTCATCGTCTCGACGTTCGAATAAGATTTATAGATAGACGACAGTGCCGTAATTGATAATACGTGTAAAACCACTATAAATGAATAGCGTCTATCGTGTAAAGATTACAGATAAATTATAATATAGGAAATTCAAGTATATGTATATACAATTTATTAATTAAGAAGTAAATGCTATATTGTATTTAAAAACACTCTACATTATCTGCTAAATAAATCACAAAAACATTGAAACAAAAATATATGTTTAAGGAAGATAGTAAATCAATTATTCCCAATTTTAATATACATTCTAAGAAACAGAAATACAAAAACAATTTTATTTTCTACTCTTTTTCGTTCACATTATCCTTACTATCATTAGTTCGTTCATATTCAAAGATCAAGCAAACGATCTTTCGCAAATATTTCTGTGCGTATTTTACTCTTTGAAATCGGCAACAAGCGAGAAATACGAGATTCGTAAAATGCACAGAGGGCGGATTTCAAGATACGACGATTTCTCCGAAAATTTCCCTTTGATGCTGAGTCGAACGTAGAGAATGCTAGGTTATATCCGACAACTCTGACTTGGTCTATTGCAAGTTTCATGGAAAAATGTATGCGTGCAGTCAAGCAAAGTGTAATCGCGGTTGCATAAAATTTTCAGAATACTGAAATCGGACGTAAAGAGTCGCGATTCGACAACTGTTTACGAAAGAGACGGTTCATGATGCTCCTCTGGGGCACAAATAACCACAAGACGGATTCCCCAGGAGGAAAGTGCAGTTGAACTGCAACTTACATGTCTCTGGTCTACCGCGGGAAGTTAGGGGTTGGCTTTACGCGTGGCCAATTTCTGTCCTTTGGCTCCTTTTCTCCTTCCTTTCCTATCTCTAATTCCCTCTATTTCCAAAAGTTTATTTATAGTTGAGAAAGCGTAACTACTGACCATATCTTGGTTTCAATTTTACATTCTCATTACTGGATCTTTCGCTGTTCCTTTGATTCTTCTTTACGCTTCTTTCGTTCTAGCCAAGTTCATGTCGTTTTATGTACATAGTTTATAAGAGAAACTTTTACTTGGACGCTTCGCTGGCGCCCAAAGAAGTTCATGACATTTCATTTCACGGTTTTTGGCATTTAATACGGGTAGCAAAAAATTTGAAATTATTATATTATTCTGCAAGTAATGGGAGTTCTTTGAGTACTGAGATTAAAACTATGGAGTTTTTGATAGAAATTAGGAATTCTATCGAAGAAGAGTTTTATCAAGAAGAGATATTTATTGTTAATGGAAAAATGTCAATAATTATGGAAAAAACCGGGAAAATAAATACATGTATTGTTGATTAAAATTGAATTAGGAATCAGGAAATCATTTGTTTGTTTATCTTAAGAAGGATTCGAATTATTCGTTTAAGAGATAAGGGAAACTACGTGAAGCTTTTAAAAATGATTGCAGCACTTGCATTTACCAGAGGTAAACTTTCGTTATGGAGTTCGCAGAGGTAGAAGTCAAAGAGATCCCTTGGAAGGGTATAAAAGTACCATCAGCGAGACACGTGTTGACCATATTTCTCGCGTTACTTTCGTGGTATCAGAAAACCTCGCGATTTCCAACGATATTTATTACCTTTACTAGCATTCTTACGATTTGTGATACGACCTACTTCGCTATTGGAATTGTTCATCCCTATCTGCTTGATTAATTAAATTTGGCGTGTATGCACTTTATCCAGTACCGAGGTTCACATTTATACCAAATAAGTACGTGAACGATGATTTTCAATTCAAAATTATTAATTCAAAATATCATTAAAATAATGATATATGATATAATTAGATTGGCAAAAATTAGTTGAAAGTTTCATTTGAGTATTATATTTCATTGATTATATTTCATATATATGTTTGCAATAATTTGGAAATATCCAAATATTTACGGAATGTATTGTATTTATATAACAAAAAATGTTAGTAACGAAGAAGGATCTGACACAATATACCTTCCAATTAACCATATGATGACAATTAACTACATGATCAGAGGTTCTATTTACTCTTCGATATACCATTTACTCGCACATGTTCATCACTTCATTTTTCGCATACGCAAGTAAGAAAGGGTTACTCGCTAAGCGGCCATAGTCAATCTTTTCAATTTCGTAGGGAATCACGTAACTCGATTATATCATCGAATTGCTCAATTTATCTCAATTTATATGGACTTTCGCTGTCGTAGTAGGTTTGCCATACGACACGTTCGTTTTATATTCATTACTAAGAGCGCTTTAAATGTACTCGATCGATGTCGTAACCGGAAGTCTTTTAGTTAAAATCTTCTATCTAACATTTCTTCATTTTTCAAGTTACGACGGTGGTTTATGGTAACATTTAAGAATAACCTAATATTATGCAGGCTGTTACGAATATTTTAATGATTAAATATTTCGAATTGGATCGGATCTCAAGAACGATCTTCTCTCGATAGCTCGCAAAGAAAATCGCCGATAAAAGGAAGTACTCAGGATTCCGTGTCTTCTCCTTAATACGCGGGCAGCACAATCTCATCGAGTTGGAAGGTTGCATTAAAGAGTCATGAATATTCATAAAGCTGGTGGTCGGTCGACCCCTCGTGTTGGACCTTTTCCCGCTTTTAGCGGTGTCAAGTCTGCTGGAAATTGAAAACAATATGGAAGGACGCGTCATGTTCTTGGGATAGCTATCCGGGGAATTTTATGCTATCGTTCCGCACGATTTTTCGGGAATTTCTATCATAGATTCTATATTGAAAGTTAGACGTTCAGGGTGTGGATCAGATGAAACCACGTCAGGAGCATTTATAGAGAATACGGATAAGTAAAATATGTAGAATGTATGGAATTTCTGTTAGGGGTGTTTAATAATATGTACATTTATGCGTATAAAACGTAAGTTATACTTTACAAAGTGTTTATGAAATGTTGTGTTGATTTTGAAGTAAACAATAGTGTAAACAGTACTTTTGACATCTTTAATATTTCTGCTATTAGCAGGAATATCAAGCAGAAATATAATCAACGTAGCTTTTACAATATTTACATACATTGATATTTTTGCAGTTAAATAATTCTCTGATTTTGTCGTCATCAATGGAGAATGTTTTTCGAAGGTGTAAAACTTTGTTGGTTCGTACTTACATTATACTTCACGCAATATTTTCCTATGAAATTTATATATACAAAAGCTACAGTCGTAACACTAGCTACAAATAATAGTTAATTAAAAGTTCCCCAAGATGATTCACAGTCTTGTACAACAAATAGTCGCGAAAGCATATTTTATCACTATAATACAACTCAGTTTTCATATCTTCGAACCAACTTCCGCAGTATGTAATTAATTCCGATGACACAGGGTAGCCTGTTATTCGGGTTATATACTACATAACACTTTATTAAAGCGTGCCTTATTGCCAGCTATAATTACGTACCCGTGGCAATGACGACAACCGGTGGTTCGAGGGAATAAAAATATGTATTCCCAGGATAACTACCGGCATCGCAAGTTTCCTAGTTTTGTGGAACGAGACCCGCGGCAACTGCTTCATTTAGAAATGTAATTTTCTGATCTGTAGAGTATACAGTCTCGCTATCAAAAGAAGGTCATCAGATCTGCCTAATATGATTCTCCTCTCTCACCTATTTTTTTGTTCTTGAATTTACTAAGATTAAAAGACATACTTATTTCAATAGTTGAGCGAGTCGTTGACAATTCATATTCAAATTTATTCTTGGAAATTAAAACGCTTCTGATAATCATATAAAATTGCAGTAGAATAAAAACATGTTTTGAACGCGTTTCGAAGGATAGATGTATTATGAAAATGATTAAATTGTAATCAAAGTATGCAAAAAAATGCATTAATGATGCATATCAACGACATATCGTTTTATTCTCTTCTGAGATAAATACCTTCTTATTAACCTATGATCTGATGTAGGTAATTTTATTCCATTTTAATATTCCATCCGTCGGTAGCGTGAAAGTTTAGATCATCGAGTAGACACAGTTCAAGCAAATTTTTCAATATCTTTTTAAAAAAAGAAAATATATCTTCTTAAAATAAATCAGACTAAAAAAATTACAAAACACGTAATATTACGTCGGTAACAAAGAAATCAATCGTCAAAAACCCACTGAAAATCCATTGAAAAAGTATATTTGATCGGTAAAGTAGCGAATTTAATGGTTTCATAAATCCGTAAATCCACAAATCGTCGAGGATTAACCAAAATGATGAGAATTTAAGTACCGCTACTATTTAGATCGAAGATAGCCGTGCATTCACATAATCGCAGAAGCTCTTTTCGAACGACGAACGACCGTTGTTTGAAGTGTTTCTATATGCGTTCTCACGCCTTGCATGGCGGTAATCGATGAATTCATACAGAGCACTTACTTTCGCGATCATTCCCGTTGCCCCCATCGCCCCATTTCCTTTAAACGCCAACCCATTCCACACCCAAACAGGAAATTCTCTAACAGGTAACCCTTTACCTGGACGAATGTGCTCTCTTACGACCAATTTTTGCAATCGCATGTGCTGTTCTCTGCGCGTTTACGCGAAATGGAATCTCGCGCACTTCTTGGGAATACTGCTTACCCAGTTTTGCTCTGTGTAGTGGTTTTCTAGAAAGTTTAACGCAGATTAGTTTGTGTTTTATAGTCGTTTAGAGATGTAAACTTTTGTGTATATTTGTGTAATTGTACACAATTGTGTAATTGGATGGTTTTTTTTAATAGTTGAATTTACTTTACAAAGTGAAGGTTTGTTTTCTTTCATTTTGAATAAGGATACTTTGTAAACCGAACTATTTCGTAAGTTGTAAAATTTGTGAATTAAATTATTTTCTAAATTATGACTAAACAAATTTGTGAAGAAGAAGTTCCTGTAAGTTATGAACATATTTAAAATTGTGTAAATTATAAATTAACTAAAAGAAATAAAACAAAATGGGAAATATCTAGCGTATTCTAAAATATAACATGTTCCAAGTGAGTAATACATTGGTACAACAAGCTTAGAAGGTCAAATATAATTGAAGTTTATATGATCTCGTGTCTGAATAAAAAATAAAAGATTGTTGATTAACAAGCATTACGTATCTTATAGCTTGATTGAATTAGTGGGAGATGAAAACTGATTGTGTTATTATTGTCACTTGTTAGTCACACGATTTTGCCGAATTGCAAATTATGACATTTGTTTAAAGATATTTCTTGTCACATGAAAGGTGTATTTAGTATCCAACAAAACTGTATTGCATTTCTGGAAGAAATCTTTTAAGTTCTTTGGAAATTCCGTAAATCACGAGAGTAGATTTTGTTCAAATAGGATTGCAAAGTCTTTAAGAATTTTGTAAGCTGTGTGGTCGCGAGAAAAATAAATGCAATGGAACAAAATGTTACTTAATTCCTGTAGCATTTCACGAAAACATTCAGGTCGAATACCATTCCAGTTCCAACACATTTTAATCTGTTTAACGATGAGCTTTAATTTATAGCGTGAGCTGCACCTAATTACGGGATTGAACATTCTTTACTCGATTGCCGTCGTTTATTGATCGCAGTCAATTTTTGGATTGCTTAAAATCATGCCTCCATTAGTAGTTCGAAAAATATTTGGAATGAAACATTTAGCTTTTAGGTCGAATTAAAGTCGTGATTAAGGTCGTGTACACGATTTACTGTGGAACTGCGGATGCCAGGATAATTATGCAATTTAAAAGTTATTTCAGAGTTCTGGTTAAGACTTTTCATAAATTTCTGTGGATATATAAAAATGGGAGAATTAATGTTACGCGGAGTTTCGTAATTTGGTCACAAAATATAAATGGAATTTGACATTTTGTAATATTTGAATCTCTAAATTTTATATTTTTGAATTTTTAAATAGAAAGTTTCAAATCTTTCAATTTTTTAATCTTGGAATATTAACATTTTTAAATTTTCAAACATTTCAATTATTTGATTTTTTTTATATGAAACATTTTAACTTTTCAGTCATTAATAATTTAAAGTTCCAAATGAGCGTAAAATATCATTTGAAACCTCAGGACGCGAAACATTACTTTATAACCAAGTCCTGCGAAAACAACAAATCAGCTGCCTTCAAGATAAAAAACGAATACGTTCTATAAAGAACAGTGGGCAGAAGGAGTTAATAATTAACAATGATAAAGTGCGGGAATTCACCATAGCGAAGAACAGGAAGAAAAACGAGTCAGCGCTGTGAAGCTACATAGAAGCCATTAACTGTGGACACAGTCGAAACTAACTTGTCCTGAGTTCGGGAAGGTAAAACTCGCTGTTTCATATTCCCTGTGATCAAATGCACGGCACTGCACTGTGTATCGTGATCGTGGGTCGTTAGTTTGCGCACGAGACATTTAAACAAATTATTCATTTAGTAAGTGGTTGCATTAATGTAATTACTGATTCCTGGGGCAACAATTATATGTCATTAAAAACATGTTCTGCAGTTAAGGTTTTAAAGCTTATCTTTCACTTCATCTGTTTTGATAATCTTTTCAAGTCAAATCAAGGAAGTATGTTAAGTCCTTTTTTATTATAGATTATATAATGATTATATCGCTCGTGTATATACATTGTGTCTCATAATTATAAAACCATCTAAAAATTATCAATTCTTATATTGGTATAAAATATCAATCTTGTAATAAGATAACAAAATTGTTAACAAAATATAGTTACTTAGTCGATACAAATGCGTAAAAATTTTTGGACGTCTATTATCAATTAGAGAACTATTATTTTCTATCATCCATCCTAAATTCACCACTTAGTATCTATCATCCATATTAATCCTCACAACTATCAAACGATTCTATGATAATACATCCAAGCGTTTTTCAAATTACCTTCTCTTTGACAAAATATTCTCGCCAAAACAAAAAAGAAGAAAGAGAGAGAGAAAGAATTTGCTATGCAGCGACATTAAAGCTCGCGGGTCCTGAGTGAGCATTGTTTCGTGGCGAGCCGACAGACTACCTGGCTGACGGCGCGTTAGCGACAATGGATGTAGTGTTGAACGGATGACTTCGTCAAAGGAAACGGAAGCGACGCACGAAAGTTTGGCGAACGAAGCATTCATATGGGCTCTGCTCGACTTTTGTTTTAAGACTTTTGTCAGGCGACCGCGAGTCAACAGACCGACCAAGAACCAACCCTCTCAGCCAACTTTTCGAATCGCGCATTGTGCTTGTTCACAGCCACCATTGTTTCCCAGCGCGTATGGCGATCGTAGGGAATTTACTGGTTCGCGTGGTCACCTGGAAATTTTCTTGACACGCATAGGTACGATTCCGAGCGATAAATAAACGTTTTTTCTCGTGAAACGCTCTTTCTACGTGTTGCTAGAGAGAACTTTGACGAGGGTAGAAGATTTGCGATCGTTTCTTTTAACGTATTACTTACTTCTGAGTCACGGAATGATTAAGCTGGTGATTTGTGGATCCTAGAGAGAATTTGTGCTTTCTATGAATTTTATTGCGAGTATTTTTAAGAAAATTTAGTAGAATTGCTTTTATGTAAGTTTTCATGAAGGGCAAAGATTCCTTGGTGGATACGTGGATAAAATATAGTTGTTATGAAAAGCTTTATTATGGAGTATGTTAGAATTTTAATAGAATTGTAATGACTTCCTTATAATATCGTTCTTTTACAGTATTATTGTTAGCTGTATATAAAACATAGCGCACTTTTTCTTATAATATTGTTCAGTCTAAGAGTCGAATATATATAGTAGTTACAAAACACATTTTACCAATTACATCTAGTTACAAGTTCACCTTTGAAAAAACATTTTGAAGAAGAACGATTAATAATTTTATAAAATTTACTAAATACACGCGATCTACTTGTAACGTCTCGAAATATGCAGTAACATCTTGGTTAATGCAGCAACCTTAGCAAGTGATAATTGCGAAAGGGATGTTTTTGGCAAGAGTTTAGGCGTACAGCTTAGAACGTGAGTTTGCCGAATATATATACACGTACTTGGAGCGAGTTATTTGTACCCGCTGTACTGTTATTCTATCTAGTTAACATACACACATCTAAAATCTGCTAAACTTGCTTAATTACCCTGAATCAGTACTGTTCAAGTACGGAAATGAAACTACGTATCTATTACCCTACTTCCGAAATCAAGCACACATATACACGTATATATATATACGACTAAGTAATAAATACTATACGTTCAAACGTTACATTGCTCTTACAATATGCATATTGTTTGAAATAATTAGAGGACCAGTTTCCACCTTACTCTGTATTTTATACCTTTGTACTGTATGTTTAATTATTTAATAATATCGTACAGACTATATGTCAATCTATCAAATTTATATAACTTTTTTGCTTAGTTGATGCAATGAAACTATTTACAGTAGCGATTTCGCAATTATTTTGAGTAATGTATTTCATTTTATAATGATCGATTTCCATCGATCAATTAATTATTTAAAATCGATATTGCATTACTATTTAATACGGGAATAACGCACGATATATTAATGAAATATTTATAGTAACGTGCGTACTATCTATTCCACGAGCAATCAAATATTTTCTTTCGTTTATGCATTAATGAGTATTTGGATACAAACCGTGCCATCAATATTCCCTAAGGAACTTCGATATGTTTACATGAGCATTAGTTAATCAGAACGAAATGAACCATTAAATTAGCTTCTGCATTAGTCAGATACAGTAATTTTTCCAAATTTGTTCGGTGGCTCGAATTCCTGCAAGTGAATCGTTACACTCTGTTTTCGACACACATATCCAGCCACAATGGATGTATACAAACATTCTATAGATGCATAAATATAGATACAATGTAAAGCATATTGCACTTCGTTTTCAATATTTCAGAGATCATTCACAATAGACATACAAGCCATGACTTTCGTTGATTCGAGTTTACAATCAAATATCGTATAAATAATACGCAGCATCGCTCGGGGCACGTTCGAATGGTTGAAAACGGGCGTTGGTCGATCTTACTGATCGTTCGTTCCATCGAGAAGATTAAACTGTCGCTTTGATTTCGATACGCATGTATCATTGTGAACACGCAAATGGATCAGAGCCGCAAATAGGTCTTTTGACTAATCCTTATCTGTTTTTTTTTATTCCGTGAGAGTGAAATGCGAGTATGCGTGATAGATACAAGCGTGGAGAAATGGAGAGACAATGATAAACCACGAGCTGGTCACGGTTTCGGGACCAATTAGAAGAAATTTTCACCCATTTCTGTTGGCTTGATTTTTTCCGAACTGTATTTTATTTTTGCTTGTGAACGATTGCTTTACTCATTCGACAAAAATGGAAAGAAAAATATATTTCCTTGAAATTGTGCGTTTTTCTATTCTTCGCTCTGTTTCTGTTATTTGATTTGAAAAATAAATTTTTCTTTCTGAAACTGTTTGTTTTGTCCTTTACCTTATGGTAATTATCATGCTTCCAATGTGATATCATAGTAACTTCTATTTGTAATATCCATAATCGCGTGTTATTTGTATACTTAAATTTTTCATTTTGTTTGAGTTGGGTTTTATCCAAATAGAATCCAAAGCCATCTTCGAAAATGTGAACAATACTAAAGAAATCGTAAACTGAAATTAATGTAGATTACAGTTATTCTTTTAAAATGCTAATACATATATCTGAATTAATTCGAGTAAAAATCCATTTCAATAAGAAATTGATAAAAAATCATAAAAAGAATTTGCAAATGTGTCAACTGCTTTAGAACGACGAGAAAATAATTTATGTAACGTCGGTATGATTTTTCATATTCATTAGATCCCAGTGAAAGCAGAGAAAACGCTGCTAGGGATATCCGTTGAAAACGTTTATTCTATTCACGAGAATGTTACTGGACAAGACGGGTGCAAGCAGGAATTTTCGCGTAATGTCACGTCTCACTTACATCGGGAAAAATCCTAAAATCTACGGCTCGTTAGATGGCTATCAGAATACGGCGCATTTATCCTAGGGATACGTCAGAGCTTACTAATCGTGGAAGTGCACATAATCGCTACGCTCCGCGCAGGTCGTCGTACTGAATAATAAATTAATCTCTATAATCTAGCCATCATTACCCGTCATCGTGTCTCTCCTTCGTGACAACTCGCTTCTTCTTCTTCGTTGCTTCCCGTTCAATCAGTCATCGCGTAATTCGATCTAACTGTAAATCAGTTGGCAAAGTTTTGTTTCAAACTTATTAAAATTCAAGGGAAATACCATTTTTAGTGATAGATCATAATGATATAAAAATATTGCATGTCGCAAATATCTTTTCACTATTGATATAAAACGTATTAAATTTTGTTATGAAAAGTGAAAAAGTTTGAAAATAAAGATATATTGACAGATTTTAATTTTGCAACATATGAATTTTCTTGCAGTGTAAAAGTTTTCAAGTACATCGACACTGAAATTAACATTTTGACTTTGAATATTAATCACGATCATTTAGAATGCCACAATCACGACGTTATTGGATGTTCGACGTAACGAGAAATTTATCTCCATAATTCAGTAACGTTGTTATTTCCATCAATTTTCTTCTTTGTTTTTCAATCAATTCAGCGTTGATTGGTTTAGACGAGCGATAACGGGTTCCCTTTTATTTATCAATTAAAGTTATCGAGTCGAAAACAAAGCATTTGTTTGAAATATTATTTAACAATTACATTTTACATTTCCTTTTATATTTATTCCTAATAAAATCTAAACTTGTCGTATTTCAATAGAATAGATGGTAATTTTTAATTTCTACGAATATTAAAGATTTTATTTTATCAGAAAGATTTGAAAAATCTTCTGAACTTGTTGCAGGTTTCAAATCATACTTCACTTATTCAAAAAAACTAAGTACCAACCATGTTCTTTTCTACAATGAAAGATTATTTCCATTTTAATATTGAAAAAGAATATTTAGATGTCTTTGCAATCATCTTATCATTTATAATTTCCGCGCTGTATTACATATTATAACTCCTTAATGGAACAACATATCTACTTCATTAAAGTCAATGAACTTAACTCTTGAATATTATATACATATATCTAACAAACTCACTTACAATTCGTCTCCACCATTATCATAGCATACCACGTACATAAATCTCTCGAGGGTAAGACCATCATTAGAGAAACAAAAGCAAACTAACAAAATGATCATGGTAGCCGAGACACGAGTTAAAACTCAGTGTCCCAGATAATTAAGGAAACGATTACGCTATCCGTATCAAGATCAATTTGTTATCGTTCAGCCGGTGATCTAGTAATTTTGTCGCAATTAGGAACAAACGTTACAGAAATTACTGTCCTTACGCCATGAGAAGACATTATAACGAGTAACAAATTAATCTTTCCACGGCCGTGGTATTACACGCCATCAGGCCCTTCCTTTATTGCCTCTTCCTCGACCGCACTACCTCGTAGTTGCTTCCACGTACAATTCGTCACTGTACGGAGTAAAGTGATCTCTCTCTCTCTCTCTCTCTAGACGATTTGCTCTAACGGTAACCACCTGTCGTCGTACTTTACTCGGCGAACGAAGCCGTTCAACGAGAACAGACGTTTCCGACAGAAATTATGTCGTCGCCGGAGTCGTCGTAGAAACCTTGTTTAGGCACCGAAAGTAATCAATTTCCTAACAAATAAGTGGAACTCTGAGGATTCAGTTTTCGATACGCACAGTGTGTTTTCTTCCACGGATTTCCCTCGCGACGTTCCTTTGATTATCTTTCCAGTTTTCGTTCAATCTTAAACGTACCGATTTTCTCCTTTATTGAATCACAGTTCGTGTTCGATGAAAGGCATCGTTGCTGAGAGGATTTGAATCCAAGCTTAGTTTCTACTTAGTTCGTATATCTTGTGAATCTTGGATTTTTAAGAATAAGTTTTTAAATAATATTATATATATATATATATATATATATATATATATATATATATATATATATATATATATATATATATATATATATATATATATATATATATATATATGTATATATATATATATATATATATATGTATATATATATATATATATATATATATATATATATATATGTATATATATGTGTGTGTGTTGATGAATTTGGGAATATTAATACGTTCTGTACTTTGTGATGGTCGATAAACGATAGGCGGTAGAAGTAAAATTTTTATTAGACCTGCAAAAATGGTTCAACACAAATATTAAATATTCAGTTAACTATTTTTATGCGATTTCCCCAGTTGTTAGAGATATTTTTAATAAAGACACTGCAAGGGTTTGTCTTTCTTCGATTATACATTAAGCTCTCGAATCTGGTATTACGTACATCGGAAAGAGCTTGTTGCTATTAGATCTTTGTTATAAGCGAAAATGCACTTCGAACCAACCGAGAATTTTGAAAGAACGTCGTTTCCAACTTTGATCGAGTACAACCTCTGTCGATATCTTTTACGTATGTATGTTCGCGTCTCAGGTGGAGAAACGTGTATATCATAGGAAAATCAGGTCGAACCGCTGAATCGATTTGTAATAAAACTCAGTTGGGAAATTTTGCGTGGATGCGCGGGTCTCGGAAATTATGCGCGACACGTATAAGATGTACGTTTTAAAATTCCGCGACCAAAGTCTCTACGAGATGTCTAGTGTTTCAAACAATCTTTAATGCTTAAAATTCTGGTGTATATATACAGTGGTTTATGGAAATATTTGCACACCTACCATAAAATATATGTACATATATATAGTATATACATATATAGAATCCATTAATTTAATTTTGTTTCTATCAATGCAGGTTACAAAAAGTCCACCTGACAGAAAATGATAAGTAATAAAAGAAGAAAAATAGGATATAAAACAAATTTTCTAATAGTTCTATAATTACAGCTTTTTCGTAACCTTTTTCCTCTGAACATTTACCTTCGTTTAACTTTCTTTCCTTCAGCAATTGTAAGTTTTCATTCCATTCGCCTGCAGTTTTGTCGACGCAAAAACGAAGCAATTCATTGCTCCAGTGAGAGAAGAACGACACATGTCTCGAGTGTCTATCCATGCAGTAAGCTCGAAAAGGGTTGGAGAAGAAACAAACGTAAATACTTAAACTGATGACGGTTTCCACTAGTGTTTCCCGGAAGGGATTCAACGTTAGGTCCAGAAGAAGTCCGATCCCTCGCTAAAGACAAACAACGATGCGGTTGTACGATGCTTAAGGGGTCTGCAGTATTTCCGTTTCTTCTGGCTTCTTTTTTCGTTCCGAGCCACTCCGGTAAACAGTTTATCTCGATGCTTTTCTACTTAACGCCAGAAATTGGTTTCGCCTTGTAAACCCCTTTCTATCCGATACTCGCTTCGAAAGGATATTTATGTGCATGTTTATTAACGTGGGTTGCCACTGTTCGATCACTTTAGAACTTATTTCTTCGAAAGCAAGCGGAAATGAAGCTGAGAAATTGAAAGATATCCTCGCTTTAGAAATTGAAATTGCTTAAGGTTTCGATTTCAAATATTTAGCTTTTACAGATTTTATTAAATAAGTGATTCGACATATTACAGCATACTTTTTATGCAGATATTTACGCTAATATTTTACATATAGTGGCTCACGAAAGTAATTCAAATTCAAACATTTATTACAGACAATTTGTATAAATATATTGTTTGTGTTATACGAAACCTTTTTGAAATTTCATTGAAATATCTTGCAACTTTTGTATACTTTTTCGGATTAATTTTTATTTTCACCGATATAATTATAGTCATATCGCATTGTAGTAATCATTTTATTACATACAGTATGGGAGAGACAGAAATGTTTAGAAATTTACAGTTTCAGAATTTTATATTTTTCTTATGTGAATATTAAACTTACTAATTTCTTATCTTTAACAGATTTTTATGCATATTCCTGTTTGCTGATTTAATATGATACTTTTGTAATAAACCGAATAAGATTGCATCTTATATGGAAATGGAATATGTTATGTGACGAATAACATTGCATTGAAATGTATTACACGAACGTTTCTTGCTTTATTTAAAGTCTCATCTTGTTTATTCGTACAATTAAATCATACATTCTTGAACGTTCGTCGTAAACCAGCTAGAACTTGGCGAATGTCAGAGGGATTTTACAAATATTCGTAACGTCGTTGACAAGTCCGTATTTTCCTATATACGTGATCAATAACGTCGAACGTATTGGTATTTCATGCAGTATACCATTTTCCTCATAAGTGGAGCGTAAAGTTAAAAAAAATTCATATATCGCGCCCTTCGTACTTACATAAATCTACGATCGATAAATTTAAGTGACGGAATATTTTATGGGTTAATATTTTTACGAGTCGAAGTAAAGATAAAGTGCATGCACGGAGACACCAATTCGCATAGTGTGTAAAATACTTATAAGCAAATTTCTGCTACTTGCATAATTAGTCAATAAAGTAGCAGAAAGTTGTTTATAGATATATTTATTTTCCTAACAAATCCTTCGACATATGTATGTGTATACCTCATTATGGCTTTTCTGAGTTAGTTTCGAATTTCAAAATTATTCTACAAATTGTAATTGCTTTAAACATGAAAATTTGCCAATAAAATATACTTTTAATAATTTAAGCTTTATTTGCAAATAAATAAATGATTCAGTAGAGGAATGATTCGAGTGGTAATATTTTTAAATTCACAAACCTGTAATTAAAATCGAATAATTCTGTAACAGAGAAATCTATAAGCATAGAAACAATAGTATTATACAGCCGTAATAAAATTCATTATTCTATAGTTATCCCGTTCTTGAAAAATTGCACTTTTATTTACTACTTTTTCACTGAATCTCTAAAATAAAAGTATTTTATAGCTGCAATTCTTTTGAAAGTAACTCCTATATGAATAAATAAATCTTGAAGCGTTTAAATAAATGGCTAAATAGTTTAGATAAACTTTCAAGAAATAACATTCTGAATACTGGCGCGATCTTATTTCAAGAATCGATAGACTATAGTCAGCCAAAATATCCTTCATCTTCTTTCCGCTCCTTATACAGCATTTATGACGAAACTTTCTTTAGTTAGTGATTCTTGCAATCTTCTAGAGATAAGTCCAAATCCATGCTTCGCTACTGTATTTAAAAACAGCTGGTGCTCGCAATTTCGCCAACACTGCAATATTTTTTCCATGCGATACGAACTTTAAAATCGAATTTTAATTTTTGCAAACAGTAAATGATAGTACAGAAATGACTGATTTTTTTTGGAACAATCTTACCTTCAATATTATAACTTAAGGGCACATTATTATAGCATGAGTCGATATATAGAGGGACGGTAAAATCGAACGGGAATTAAAATAAAAACAAAGAAATTTGTAATACAGATAGAATATTGAAATCGAATATATTTACGTTATAATTTCGTTTTTTTATTTTGTAAATGGAGTAGTGTTAGTCACAGACCGTCATTTTTTTTAATCATGTGGGATCTTAACATAGAATTGCAATTTTAAATGGGTTCCAGTTTTAAGAATAGTCGACGTCATTTCGGAATGAATCTTGGTCATATATATATATATATATGTGAAATAACTTTCATCTATATAAAATTTTATCAATACGAAAGTCCAGCAATAAAGATGAAATTTTTTATTTTATCGTACAAATAGATTCGAACGAAATTCATCGGTTCGTATCGTTGGATACTCGCAATCGCCAGTTACTTTTCTACGCAATACGTACGTGTATTATATTTTTACCAATACGAGATTTGATCGGTATGAGAATCTGGAAACAAGAATAGAATTTTTATTTTATGCAACGTACAACTAGATTCGGGCGGATTTCATTGAATCGCGCTATTAACGCTGAAAATTCAGAATCCCCAGATATTATCGCGTTTCGCAGCCGATAATCCTAAGCCGATGCTCGATAATCCGAGCGTGTACTCGTCGGTCGTTTCTCGGGACGAGTTTTATATTCCCGGAACAGCGTATCCATGGAAGAGGAAGAACGTGCCGTCAGCTGCGTATGATGCGTGTTCTGCATGCGTGAGCAAACAACGACGATAGCCATCACCGCCGCCGTCGCCGTCGCCGTCGTCGGCGGTCTCGCCCGTTAACACATCGTTATCGTCCTAGCTTTTTACATTCTCGTTATCGTTCAGGGACAGACAGACACGATACACGCTGGTAGATGGAAAATCGCTTGGAATGAATCGAAATTTCGAATGCATCGTTTGCAATCGTGTTTCACATAATCTAAAAGATAAGTTTTTTTTTCTCATGACATACGTTATTCGATGAAGAATTGATTTGTGGTAGATGAAATTTTCATAAAGGTTAGGGAGACTACAGACCCTGCAGTTCAGATATAGTGAGTGGATGATAAAAAATAAAATAAATCACACATGGAAACTCGTGATTTCTGCATTCGTTACGTGTTCCTATGAATGAAATATCACATGGTTTCCGGTCGATAGAAATCTCGTGTGCCCAGATCGTGGGAAGTATTATGGTCCATGGACTTCAGAAGCTTTTTTTTGAGTTATACATTTATATCTGGTATTCGAGTTTCTGATTTTCTAGAGATGTTATCAGCTGGTTATTGATTAGGGTATATGGTACCATGTCAAGTCAAAGTCGACCTCCTTTTTCATTTTATCTCTTTCGATTATCGTCTATAAAGAATCGTAAATGTTAATAAATATACTTTCTTAAAATATATTTATTGTTCTAAAAACTAAGATCTAAATTTAATTAGTTGGATGATTTTCTTGACTACATAAGATCTGGTTCGCACTTCTTAAAAAATTCCTCCAGAAATTCTCGTAATTTATGAAACTTTTGTAGAAATCGAGATTCCTATATCCCAAACAACAGTAAAAAATTCAACCTTCTGTTCCCTCGAAATCCTTGGAATTCTTCGAAAGCCCACACAGCAGTATCCTTAAATCCCCCACGATAGAACAAAAGTTTACACCACCTGCCACAGAACCATCAATTCCAGAACCACCTTGCTCCATCAATATCCCCTGTCCAAAATATTTTATCTCTCACGATTTAGCCACATGTGGAAACTCGTTACCGCGATCTCTCCATTCTGTTTGTTTCTCATTCCCATCGAAACACCGTTCGATTCGCTGTCAAACTAGCGACACGAACCTGACGCCACCGCCTCGTTCCAGCGACGATAACGTTCAAGATAGACGCGTTATAGCGACGATACGATTCCGATCGGCTCGAAACAGTGCAACATTACGGAAGCCCATTGCGACCGTGCATTATCGTGTGAACTTGGACTGGAAACTGACCTGAATTATGCAGCTACAGCCTGGTCCCCTATGAAGCCTCCTCTCCTACTCTCTCTCTCTCTCTCTTTCTCGCTGTGTTCCTTTGGCTACGTCCGTTTCTCCTCTCGAAGCAAGAACACCCCAGGGACATGCTCTGGCTTCTGCTATAGTAGGAAGCTTGTCTGACCCGTTATGTCCCGCAATGGCATCGAAGACAGGTTTATTTCTCCCTGCTTAATCACTGGGAAACACCGGGACCCGGTATATCCAACCGCTTCCTGCCTGCCGGAATTGTTAGACCTTGCGGGAGCCGGCTAGATTAATTGATCCGTGTGTCAATTTGTCCGGGTGCGGGGGATATCTGACAAACAGTGAACTTCGCTGCTTAACTGACAGCTTAATGTCGCACGATCGTGTAATTCATCCGCATGGAATCGGCCATCTTTAATCTTCCGGTTGGAGGCTCCTCCAAGGCGATGCCTGACATAGCCGATAATCGACGACATTCGGCTATGGGATTAAGGGATTCAGAGAACGTTTGTCTTGGTTTCCACTAATCCATGTTATGTGAAATTCTTTCCTGAGTTTTACTGATGTATTTATATCGTATTATACTAGGTAGAGACGCGATTTTACGTATTCGCGGATAGCCATGTGACACGACCAATAATCTATATATGATGCCGAAATTATAATAGAGAATTCTAGGATCGTGAGAACGTTTGTTTTAGATTCTTCCAAATTCATAATCTGTGGAATTTTTGTATTACACGTTGACACCGGCGCTGATATTCATGGTTTTCTCCGTGAGGCGGCACTCGAATTCACTGTCTGTTTCGTGGGACGGCGCTGGGCCACATTAGACTGTTCAACACAACCGCAATTTTTCAACTTTGACCTCAATTTGTAGCAAAATTACAAAAGCTATACGATTCCTGTTAGGGTTCAATGAATTCCGTGGACTTCAACTAATACATTGATATACAATAGTTTGTCAATATCAATTTGCATATATCTATAAATGTTAATTAAAGCTGACGAGACCAGCTTCGGCCCTAATTTTGTACTCTTTTCGATTTTTCTCAAAAAGTAGAGATCTGACGCGAATTCGACCATCGCACGCAATTCTGTGAACATTTTTCTATAAGAAACGTTCATAGTGCGAATCAAAAAATTTTTCAATTTCGTACAGGAAAAAAGAATAGTCATTCATGTTCGTCGGAGAACAACGGCGCGCGTAAGAACATGCACGACGAAAATAGTGTTGTTACGTTAAATTTTTAAAATGGACTGACGAAAGACCAGTATGTATGCTAGCTACTTCCAAAAATCATAGGTGTGTTATTGTTTAGGGGAAAAATAGTAAATTAAAGCCAGAAACTATTTTTTTTATAATGATGCTAAAAAGGGGATTGATCTATCCGATCAGATGCCATCCTATTATAGTTGTTTGCGCAGAACCATAAAATGATGTAAAAAAATTCTAATGGAATTAATATGTGGGACTTGCCTCGTAAATGTGTGGTATGTACATACAAAATGGGGTACTAAAAGTATTAAAATTTTAAAATTTCGCGAAGAAATTATTTATCACCTTTTAAATATAGTGAATCCCTATAGAGAAGAAATGCCAAGTGAAAATGAAGTACTGCCCAAAAAATGTTCACACAAGCAAAACGAAACGGCGGTGTAAAGAAAGTTGTAAATGCATTTCTAGAATAAAAGGTAGAGACTATGCCGCGAAAAGAACTAAAAAAGTAACAACATATTGTGATCGTTGTAAGGGTTTGCCGGCACTTTGCCTAACTTGGTTTAAAAAATTGCATGAAGAAAGGAAATAATTATGTTAAGTTTATAATATTGAATTGTTATGTTTTTACTATTGTATGTCTGCTTATAGTGTTGAGATAAAATAATATAAACCTATTTTGTACTACCCATCTTGTGAAATACGTGTGTGACCCATCGCCGTCCCTTGAGACAGACACATGTGACCCGCCGATGGTGCACGCCGGCGTCAACGTGTTAAATATTTTAGTTATGTATAGTCGATTATATTGCATGGATTTGAATTACTACATATGAATATGATATGAGATTCGTCAATCGTTTGTATTTTACAGACTTGGAACGCCGTCATAGATTACAATAGATAGTCGCGTATTGAATACGCGATGATAGATATATACGTATTCAGTACATTGCAATATCCTTTTTTAGAACTGAGAAACCATAATATATCGAATATATTACATCTCTTTTAACAATTGGAAAATCGTGCTTGACGTAATATTCAACGTTCTGACAATTTCATATTTTCTCGTAGAGAATTCATGAATCTGTTTTCGATATACTGTGGTCAAGTACTGACGGTATTTCTGTGAAGTATACGTACGCTTATTTAATTAAATTCAGTTATGTTTTACGTATCTTTGTTCCTTTTTTTTTCTCAGCTGGTATTTAATATCCTGCTAAGAAGTTCTTTTTTTTACATATATATTTTTTCGATTCAGAATTTCTGCGAAATTAGTTTTATTGAAGAACGAACAGTGTATATGAGTTCATACGATTTGCACGTACATAGGAGTATATATTTTATGAATTCGACATGGCGTGCCCGGGGCGCAAGCTGGATTTTACCAGAAAAAGGTCAGCGGAATGTCAACGTTTTACAACTGGATATGTAGCATAGTTTGACGTCATATTTTTTCGTTCAATTTACCTTTTTAAGTCGAATGCAACTGTGGTGCTTGATTTAAAAAAAGGAAGTAATTCGCTTCCGGCTGAAAATTTTCCAGTGCTCCGCGAATTCATATCAATGTTAGGATAGGAAAGAAGATAACAAGATAAATCAAATTTGTTAGACTACGACTTTAGTCATGAAATTGGAATTTTTTATTCATTATAAAATATATTAAAAATGCATATGAAGGTAAAGATACAGAAGTTCGATTCACCTCTGGAACAATACGGTAAAGGTAAGAAAATATGTGGTTATGATGCAGAAGTAAAGGATTGAAAAGCGTAAAAAAGATTTTCTTCACGAAGGATTTTATTTTAGAGGAAAGCACGTTATGCGAATCATTATTGGATTTATTCAGAAGTGGAAATGTACGGTATAATAGAGGATTAGTGTTAAAGTCGCGAAAATGCTTTTTTCGTAAAGAAGGACCACGTCACTTTTCACTCATAAAAAAAAATTGCATCAGACTACAATCTTAACTGTCAAGAGACGAGAAGCAATTTCCTCGCTTGAAATTCGAGAAGCGTGAGGTGAAAAATAAGGGGAAAAAAGGAAGAACGCCGCGACTCGAATCGATTCCATTTCCCGTATAGTCGATCAAGATCTCGCGCTAATCGCGAGCACGTTCCTGCAACCGAAGGAAAGGTTTCGCATCTCGATCTAACAATCCTTTCCCGAACAAACGAGGCTCCCTATCGACTAGCACGGATGTAACTCGTGTAACTCGTGTCACGGTAAATTTCGTCTGAGTACTGCTATTTTGCGTGTTTCTCTGCTTAAAATTCCGCGAGGTGCCGAGATGCGCGATAGAGGAAGAATCGGTTGCGTGTTCTGCATTCGCGTTTCATCCGCAAAATTGCTGCTAGAAACGTAAGGAAGGCGAGATTTTATTAACAGGCAAAAGGAATTGACATTTGATATTTAGTGTACTTTGAGTTTGGCTTTATCTAATTGCTATTCAAATTTCTAATCGACTATAGTTTTTTTATCTTTTTTATGGGTTGTAAGATTTTGTGCTAGAAATTTTAGAAGATATTATCCAATAAGTTACTTTGTGATGGATTTAAAGGTTTTAAATTTTAAACTTTTACGATGTTTATTAAATGACATACTTGTGATTAAAAAATGTTTCAAAAATGAGTAAACGGGTAATGAGTAAATATGTATATTTTCAAATAATATTTCCTTCAATAAGTTACATATATCATTTCTTTGATTCATTCTCATAATTAGTATAACGTAGCTTTTAATCCATCGAAAACTTTTTTTATTCCAATAACGTTCCACATAAAAAGAGACGAAGAGGGATATCATATGATGATCTAATAATAAATATTTCTACCATATGTATATATCATCAATTAGTGTTTGCACACTTGATAATTGAGATAAAATAAACGATCTCTTAAGCACTGGCTTATGGTCTTACAAGATAAAATAGAGATTATTGTCCTCGATATACGATTATCAGTGGTTGCCGAATATAGGAAAGTTGCGATAAACGTAAGAAATTGTTACTCGATAAGGAACTTGGCTTGGATCTAGTTCGCCTCTCGCAGTAACATATAGGACAGGTTCGATTCTCTCGATTTAATCAGAAGAAACCTATACCATTTCGCTGCTCTCGAGCGTTTACCTGGTTCGAAAAAATTGCAGAATTAAAGTGCCTCAGACTTCTCGAAATTAATTCGATTAATTTTACCGAGAAGTCGTACTTGTTATCTGTTAGAGAAATACACTGGATCAAAGCAGTCCTCGAGTTACCTTTTAAAAAGAAACTATATTTATTTTGTAGTCTTCTTTTTTCAAAAACATCTTTGAATTAAAAAATACGTTTTTATTTGTGTATTACTAAGTTCAGACACTTTGTCATTACATTATTTTTTGTAAGACATGCTTTTTTAGGTCTTCTTTCACTTTTCTTTATAAAAATTGTTGCACATATATTCATCCATGGTTCAGTAACATTTGCAATTTTTTTTTAGAGAAACCATTAAAAATTATAGAACTGGAGTCTAAGTCTAGGAGTATTTAATAAAAACAAACTTGTCTTGACGTCCATTATTTCAGTCATTCTCTTAATCCCGATTAAAAAGTAAGAAGATTTCCAATTAAGATTAAGATTGACTACAATAGAAAAATAATTTTGAAGGAGATTGCGTTTCAAACTTTGCCTATTACTTTTTTTATTTTTATCTTTTTTCATGTCTTTCGCGAATTGAAAAAAGAAATTAGTACTGAAGGACAAATTTAAGAAGATAAATTATTGTTAAAAGATATTAAAGGATTTAATCTTGTGACTTCAAATAGCACTTTGTATACATACATAACCATTCATAAAACCATAACATATGGTTTTAAACCATATTCTTAAAAAGAAAGTACAAAAGGACCTTTTTTGTCAAAATTCTACAATAGAATAGCTTCTTACCTTTTACCAGTGAAACGAAACAACCAATAGCAATAAGAGTCGAGCAATTCTTAATTAGTCCGCAGACATTCATCACAGCTCGATAGAACGAGTCTTCTTTCCATCCATCCCTCGCATCCGTTTCGACAAACGAAATTGCACGATGTTTCCTCGCGAGTGGCTCATGTTTTTCGAACGATATGCTTGCTAGATATCGAAACAGACCGCCGTCAGGAAAATTTATTCCACAGCTTCCCCGATGGTATCGATATTGACCCAGCCGCAGATGGAAAAGCTTTCTGCGGCCAACTCGTTCGCCGCGGAAAAGAAAATTAGGAAATCGTTTTACGAGCTGCTCCATCGACAGAGCTACGTCGTGAAGGCACTACACGTTACCTCGGATATTGTGCAAGAAACACAGATAATCGCGGAGAACACACGTTTTGTCACGAGTGGAACGAGTTTTCACGAGACAGGTGCACGAGACGAGAATCGATTCGAGAACGAGGTAAACGCTAGTAGAAACTAGTGTAAAACGCGTGTGTGAGAATAAAATATGATGTCGTCGAAGCGGGCAGGAAGCGCATTCACGTTCTATATCGCGAAGGATCGTGATGAGCGATTTATCGAATGGTTTCTTCTTCTGAGTTTGCGTTCGTTGTTATTTGCTAGCTATGTACTGATAAGTATTATATGTTTAGCATAGGTTCTCGCGTTTGATATCTTAATATTGGTGATTCGATTTCGCGATGACAATAATAAAGGCGTGGATAAAAATGTAGAAAAATATGCAATGCTTTTTACTGATGTAATTTATACGTCTGTGTTCGGTTGATCAGCTATTGATCAGCGATGTTCGATGGACTACAACAGGTTCGTTTTTAAGCGCAGATGTTCGAGTATTATCAGATATATTGAATTAAAATCCACTACTTTCATTTTACACTGATACGTTTCACAAATCAAAATAGAACCGAATTAGAATTAGCAATGACGGAATTGCCACGGGATTATACATTCGCTTGGAATGAGGTCTTTGGTTCTAGCGCAATTGACAAGCAATCGATGGCGCGTCGAGACGTCTTCATGGAAACAATTTGAAATTCCACCTCAGAAAACGGAGAAGTCGTGCAAACAAATCGTATATTTACGATCTCGAAAGTACACGAAACTGAAAACGAGCTATTCGTCTCCGAGCTTTTCATGCAAAGCAAAGAGGATTGTTTTTCAAAGAGGAAACGAAATCCAGGAAAAAGTGGACGTGTTCGTACGTGTATGTATGTCAACTCGAATAGCGCGTGAAACTCTGGCAAACATCACAATTTTCCAAATTCCTCGAGAAAAACAATCGAACGACTTTATGGAAATAGGAATTTCAGACGATTGTCTGGTGATAGTACAGTTTCAAATGTTAGAGATACGTAGGTACGTGGATGAATCGAGTACTTGACATTAAAGCGTTGGAAGAAACGTAAAGAAACGAACTTTCATTAAACTTTCTTCGCTTATATCTTTTTAAATCTCAAATTCAAATGTTAAGGAACGCATAAGACATAGTATACGCATAAGATACATTATTAACATGGGGCCTTACTTCCTCGGTCCTTAGGAAGTACTGTGAATAAAAATTTTCACGATCTTTTTTGGTTCCAATTCGACTGGATCTCGAGTGGCGAGGAGAGATTGCGAGTTTAGAATCGCGTAAGACGAGAAACTCCTCACTTTGTGGTTCGTAGGTCCGTATTAATGCTCCTCAACGCTTGTAACTTGCCTCGTTAACCGCGCGCCGGGGATAATCGCCGCGTGGGTTAAGGCAATTTCCTCGGTAATTAATAATATGACGTCCCCTATTTGTTGTGTCAGCGGCAAATTACGTGATTTAGGTAGCCGTCGTGCGGCGATCTGTGTGCAACGACGTGACGTGAGACACAACACAAGGACAGTTCAAGTTACTTCTCCAGACTTTGATTCGTAATGAGAGGGACTCTTGGACAGATTGAGATTGTGCCTCGCTTCGGGTAACTTTACCACAGCGGCATTCCCTTTACCGCTGAAGCTATTTCTCGTAAACGATATAATTAAACGGCTAATCTTCGAGAATACGTGGTTATGTTTTATAATAAAGCGCATAATAGTTTTTACGATACGAGAATAGCATATGATTACGAAGTAACTGGTACCAATGTGAATCTCATTACCAGCGTTTTGGCATAATTATGGAAATTATGGAAATTATGGAATTATGAAGTATATGAATCTTATACTTGAACATTGATGATCAATTTTAAGGCAAAGTGAAACTTATTGGTGCGTAGTATATCATTAAACGAGTTTGAAATATAAGTTACTGAAATAATTTCGAGAGGAATTATTATTATATAGAAATAAGGATCTGGTACATTACTCAGTTATAAGCTGTAATACAATAATAGAGAATCGTTAAAATCTCGTTTCTAAAATAAATATAATAAAATAAAATATATTACATATTAATATATTATTAATGTAATAAAATAAATTACTCGTGCAAAAAATGACACGAGGGAACAGGAAATCGTTATGGGTGGTTAAGGAAATCTCGTTTCGCTATTAGTTGACGAACGACCGAACAATCAGCGCTGGGCTTGAGGGCAACCTTTGACCATTTTTATTCCAACGTTTTTAGTTTCGTCAGACGGAACTTTATCCATTGGTGTCTTTTTATTTTTCCTCTGTCCTTTGTCCCAATTTCAAACCGCAACTGGAGGATAAAGGGATATATTTTAAGCTTCCCGCGTTAAAGGAAACCTTTTAATTATTCACGAAGGAAACGAAACGGTGGCAGTGAACATCCAGTTCATTCTTTTGATTCCTCCCTTTTTTTTTTACTTTCTCTACAGCTTTCTACCTTTCTTCACTCCTTTTTCCTATTTCGTTTCATTCCGTTTCATTCGAGACGAGGCAGAATTTCAAGTTTTACATCTGCAAACGCTGCAGTCCCGATTTTGCTCCTTTTGTTTCGTGAGGCATGCTTCCGCCAGAATCCAGGGTCCTTCGATCACGTATCTGTTATTAAAAAGTTTCTTCCGCAAGCGAACTTCTTGCCGCACAACGAAAGTTGAAATTCTGTGGCCGAAATAACGACGTTAGGAAATTCCGCAGCAGACGGCTCAGGCGTCCGAATTAATAATTGAGAGTTCAACAACGAGCGTGGATATTTAAATGTACGCCCGCTGGCTTGTTTAACATTTCGCCCGTTGTGTCGTTAATTCTACCGCACAATAGCCAGCACACATACACCAGTCACAACCCCTGAAATTATTTCTGGGAATGGAGCGCCGCGCGGAAAAGAATTATTTTCGTCCGGGAGTTAATTGCGTGCGTTCAGGTTTGTTTGTTCTTTGGTCAATTGACAACACAGTCAATTTCCGATACGTTATCCGATAGAGTGATAAAGTTTCTTCTTACTGAAAATATCCTCTTGTCTCTAAAGTTTGATATGATTTATATAGCTTGTTATTATGAGTAAATAAAAATGTACTAGGGTTTCTATTCCATAGCTTTTTAATTGGTAAGATATTCTACAAGTCAAAACATAATTTTCAACTTGTCTTTAACGTTGTTGTTTGTTTCATACAGTTAGCAATGTTCTGTGAAAATATTTTTGTAATTGCAAAAAACTGAGGATGAACGTAAATACAACAAGCATGTAGTAAGTAATAAATGAAATTTTGTCGAATTAAATTTTTAAAATAACATTTTTTAAACCAAAGTCTGTATGATCTTTCTTGCATTTTTGAGGGTTTGAATGATCGTCTGTAAAGTGTATAGGTATATAAGTAAAATAAAGGTATAGGCTTGTATCCTCCTGCATTATATGTACTTGTCTCTATTTCTGCACAGACTCTTCGTTTTGATTTCTTTGATGTAAGTTTTATAGATTGATCGTCGGTTGTTCTAGTTTTCACAATCTCAGCTATTCATCTTCATAGCTCGATATCTAATTTATGCCTGAAATGTGGGGTCGTTTAATTATTTTTTTATCCGTATGTGTCTTCACTTTGCACTTTTGCAAGTTTGAAGTGGCAACTGACCAATCTAAATCCGAAACGTGTTCAGGTGTATCGAAACGGAATCGTTCTCATGCTCTCTCTCTCTCTTTCTCTCTCTCTCTCTCTCTCTCTCTCTCTCTCTCGATACGAAACGGTTTCCGATCGCGTAATGAATTGTGAGGGAATATAAAAGCTGAACGTGGTTGCTGATAAATCGCATCGATGGACCACAAAGAGGTTGAGAAGAGAGGAGCCGGGCTATTCTATCCGATAGTCCATTCAATTTTTGATCGAGACCCCTTTCCTAGCTAGTTCGTAACAATTCTTTATTCGTTATATCGCGAACAGAATATCATACCTTGGAATAACATGAGATGATCCACGTAGTGAATATTGAGGTGATGATGATCGATCCTTGGCGTGAGATTAATTAAATATTTTTTAATTTTCTACTACCTTATATGATATGGAAGTCACATATAGGTACGTGCACTTGTATCTTTTTTGTATTACCTTATCCAATTATAGGCGAACAAAATTGAAAGAAAGTTTCAATCATAAAGAGATAGCATAACATAATCTATGGTGTGGAAATAATTTTCCCAATTGGTTATTCAATAACAAATTTCTGTTTTAATAGGAAAGGTGTACTAACATATAGCACAAAGTTTTTCATGTTACTAAAATATGATTAAGAATCTCTTTTAAGCTAAATTATATAAACGGAAAGTATAGCGCAGCAGAATTTCTCTCTTTGCAAAATTCATGTTCCACATATCGTCATTGGCAGAGTCATGCAAAATAAAAAGAAATTTAAGAAAAAACAGAAACTTTTTTTTTCTGGTTTACAATACACTTCCGAGCTCTAGACGTGACTGTTCAAGACTGACTTGGATGATTATAGGAGGAGTATTTAAATTCTTTTATTCGTGGGAGTGGGAAAAGGCTTCGGTCGTACTTATCATATATTTCTGAGAATGGGTAGAGTGACCGGATGCTACCCCGGTGGTCACTCATGCTAAGACGCTTGGAATTTCGCTATCTTATCGCTTAGTTAGTCGGATTTCATCTTTTTTTTTTTTTATTAACGTGGAGGAAATCCGCAAGGACACCAGGTCGCTTTTGGGGAAAAGCGGCGTGGTAGTGCCGGACTCCAACCGACTAAAACCTCCACGATGACCATCCTGGCTGGGATCGAGAGGGGCCCGGGACCCGGGACCCGGTTTGAGCGATACACCCCCCCGCGCCTAATACCACCGCTTGATGGAGCGGTGTGTGGTCATTGTCACACCGCGCCTCGTCGCCGGAGCCGCCGTGCCAGACAACCCGGTTCTCCTACCGGGCTGCTTTGCGGCTCCGGGGTTAGGTTGCTCCGGGCCTAAGTTTGCACCCCACCGGGGGGCGCGGTGGACTTAGCGCGCCTCGCCGAAGCGTGTCCATGGCCTCTGCCGCGCCCTCGCCGGTCAATCCTTACCCTTACCCTCTCCGCGGCCTCTTTTCGAAGCATAACTTGCTCACAGAAGGAGGTCACGGCCCTCCTCCTTCTCTCGCTTATCAACAATGCCCCGAGGATCGTCGGCGACGAGAGGCCCTATCCGACCTCCACGATGAGGTCGCGGCGCGGCCGCGCCCACGCCGGGCAGTATTCCAGCGTGTGCTGCGCCGAATCCACGCTCCCATCGCAGTGGTGGCAGCGCGCGGTCGCCTCCTTCCCGATTCGGTGCAGATACTCGGCAGATACGGCGAAGCAACCGTGTCCGGTGCGCACCTGCGTCACCCTGTGGGTCAGGGGAGGCCCGCCGCCATCCAACCAAGCGTCCCAGTTTGGAAGGACGGCCCCGAGGACGCTTATCCCCGGCGCACCCGCTTTCGTGTCGAGGCTGTCGCGCCATCTGTCGAGCAAAGCCCGCCGAGCCCGAACCCTGACGTCGGCGCCCACCGGGCCCACCCCGCCCGACAGACCCCGAATGTGGAGATAAATCTCGCGACACCTCAGGGCCTGCAATTCGGACGGGGGAAACCCGTTGAGCACCGCCGCTGCTGCCGCGGAAATGGTGCGGGAGCCCCTCACTACCCTGATGGCCACTGTCCTGTGCAGCCTCCTGACCGCTAGGAGACTGCGACGGTTGGTCATCAGGCCCTCCGCCCAGATCGGAGCTCCGTAGAGGAGCCTCGATCGCACCACGCCGGCGTACAGCCGGCGCACTCCGACGTCGGACTCGCCCAGCCTAGGCAGCAAACGTCCTAAGGCGTTCGCCGTCGCCTCAACAGACGGTGCCATCGGACTTCTCAGGGAACACCCTCAGTCCCATCCTTTAATCTCTGCGACCACGCAGGCCATCGCCAGCTCCGCCAGGCGGGCGGTTCTAGCCCATGCCGTGCCCCTGACCAGCACCAACTTGTCGGCGTAGCACGCCAGTGCCGAGTTCGGAGGCATCGGCGTCCGAAGCACTGCGATGTTCCGCGGTGTACAGCCCTCCCGGTCACCCCTCCGCCCCGGATGTGTAGACGATACTCCGGTCCCGGCGAAACGTCCGGACCACACCTCGCAGGTACGCGGGTACCCGATGAAATTCGAGGGCCGGCATGTCCTGTCCCAGGGGATGGTGTTGAAGGCTTTGACCACGTCCAGCGACACGGCCAACGCCACGTAACCACGCCACTCAGCCCCCTCGACAAAGGAGTGGACACGGGCGACAGCGTCCGTCGTAGACCGTCCTCGCCGGAAACCAAACTGGCCGTCATGCAGTCCGGGCACACTCCGGGACAAATGCGACTCCAGGCGGGCAGCCACCACTCTCTCCAGTAGCTCCCCCACCTCGTCCAAAAGGCACACCGTCCCGAAGGCGGAAGGCGAGTTTGGAGGGCGCCCCTCCTTCCACGAAGCGGGGAATTCACCTCGAGACAGGCATCTGTCGAACAGACGCATTAGTCTCGGGACCAAGACCCCGGCGACGTCCTTCCACAGGCGGGCCGGGACTCCATCGGGATTCGGAGCTTACCGCGCTCCGATCCTCCCGACGGCCCCGGCCAGTTCTTTCTCGGTGACGCTCGATTTGGGCTCCAACTTCCCGCGGTGACACGTGGTTCTCCTTCTGGCGGTTGAGGCTCCTGCTCCTCTTCTTCGGTAAAGCTGCCATCTCCCTCGCTCGCTGCTCCCGGGAACAGGCCCCTGTTCGCAATGTCGACGACGGAAAAGACGACGATACCCGTCTCTTGGTTCTTGCGTCCTCGGTCGGCGTATGGACCATTGGAAGAGGTTGTGCCGTGGGCTTCCTGTTCTTTCACCTCGCTCTCCGTCTTCCTCCTCCTATGACCGTAAATCTTGCCTTGTCGGTCGACGACTCCACGGTCGACCGCGAGGTGTCTCTCACCGACCGCAATAGTGCTTGTACGGTTCTTGCGGCGACGCCAGCGTCCGTAGCCGGGGGGATCGCTCCTCCTGGCATTATTTCTCGCTGACACTCCTCCAACTTGCGGAGGAACAGGATCTTGAGATCCTCTAGTGGATCTCGAGGTCCTGGACCACCGAATCTATCCGTTCTTTTGGTATGTGTAGTACTCTCCGACCCGTCGGGACAGTGGAAATGGCGCGATGCTGACCACGGTGCGGGGAGGTGGGCGAGGGGGACCCATAACCGTTCCCGTTGGGGCCCGGAGAGCATTTTCTTTCGTCTCCCTCGTAGAGCTGATCCCCACCTCTTGTTCTTCGCCGTCGTTGTTATTAACTTTGGCTGCCCTCTCCGTGCATTCCTTGGTCAGTCGTTCCACCGTCTTTTGGAGACGACTGGCATCTCTCTCCAGAAAGCGCACCCTCCTTCGCAGGTATGCGACGTCCTCCTCTTCCTGATCGTGGGTCGGTTCCGCATCCTTCACGGTCGCTTGCTTGTCGACCGGTCCGATCCTCATTTTGTCCCTCCGCATGCCGTCGCCGCCGTCGGCACCGCCGCGAATGGTAGAGGCGGCGGCGGCCACGGTGGCAGCCTCGGCGTTGGTGTCCATGTCGGTATCCGTCCCGTGCCTCGCGCCCCTCTTCTTCCTTTTACCGGGGGCCGGCAGTAGCGCGGAGTCCGGATCCCCCGCAGGCGCGTTCCCCCGCCGCGACCGTTGGCAGCGGAGGCGGTGCTTTCTGTGGACTCGGTAATCCTACGGTACGACCCGCAACGGTCGAATGACGACATTTCGTCGTCGGATCACACCCCCCCCCGGGCCGCGACCGCGGCGCCGCCGCATCCCACCCCGCGAAGATCCCGGCCTACGGTCATACCGTCGGGTTCCTCCGACCCTCTCCGGGACTCCCCAGTTCGCGTGTCCCCTTCGCCAGATGCATGAGCGTGTCCAGAGGTCTGGTGGCCCACCCCTGGACGGCCACGGTTGCTCGATGACGACGCAGCGGGGCCCATTTTCCAACCCGTGGCTGCGCCGGTACTGGGGTATCCCTCCCCTGGGGTTTCCATCCTGGTGCCACTCACTCTTTCGCACCCTGCCCCGGTCAAGGCTGGTGCAGGGTGACGGGAAGCCCCACAAGAAGGCGAGGTGAGTGGTCTTAGCAGATACGGGCCCACCAAATTCTCCGAGGTTTTCCTCATCGGATGGCAAACTGGCGGGAGCCAAAGGCGCCGACCAGTCACCATCCGGCTATAGGAGAATTTCAGATTCATCGGGGTTTCCCAGGGCGTGGTCCTACGCACTGAGAATCCGTAGCCGCCTCGTGCTCCCCAGTCGTATTTCATCTGTGACAGCAACAACGTTACCTTCTCTAGAAACACACAGCCATCTCGATAATTAATTACAAGATTTATTTGATATCAACCAGTGATACGATACCAGGCAAACCTGAAATATTAGTAGATGGATAATAAGATGGTCAATTAGAATCCTCGGCTGCTATGATTCTATTGCCTATATTACAACGAAAAATAATTAACTTTAACTGCGACAACACGAATGAAAATATGAAAGTAATTATTTTGATACTTGAACGCCACTCCAAACGCTACATCTTCATTGATGGCAAGCAACAAGGATATTAATAATATTTGTCACGTTGTAATCTTAATGGCTAGTAGCGTTGAGCATGTAAAACAACGGAGCGCATATACTTGAATAACAACGCGGTTTCGCAAATAATCGCGTTTATCGTTCTCGGTGCACGTTCGCAAACAAACCGCACGCGATTTACATAATACACGTGGCCGCGATATTTGCATAATACATGCGATATACACGGTACTCACGTGGTAGTTGTAAGATCGCATAAAGAAAATTGTTCGACCTTAAATTATGATAACAATAAGCTACTGAGTATCGGTTAACAACAAATGGACGTTGGTTATCTGACAGAAACGAATATGTCACGCCCGTGGCGATACGCTTGTGATAACGATCGACACCGATCCTTGCTAATTAGACGACGCGATGTGGACTGCAGATCGAGGAAGAGATTGCCCACCCAATATCGTAAATGTCTTTGATAATTGATAATCGATAGGTAATTTTATTTATGCTTTTATGAGAAAAGAAATGAGAGAAGAAAGTCTGATTACAGGTTTATGTAGTTTTATGGAAAACTGAGAACCATAGTGACGTACCGTCAGACCACTGCTGGTTTCTATAAATAGTGTTTTATCTTTATTATTTTTATCTATTCGTTATATCTGTTCAAGTCGTGAAAACGTACTGTAACATTGTAGCAGAGAACGAAGTCATAATTTAATTAATTATGAAGCTACAGAGATGATACTTTTAATATTTGAAGTACGTGTGATTAAAGTGTCATCCATAAAGTTTAACTCCATTGAGATTTTCAGTCTGCCATATGAGATTTAGAAACGGGATTTTATTATTTATATAAATAGCTTTGTCTTGATTTAATCGAAAGAGGCTTCTAAAATCTTCTACAGTAATATTTATGTAGATGTAGTCTAATAGTAACAGAATATTAGACTAGATAATAATTATTAGATAAAACTTAATTAAAAATATATAATGTTTCATACAAAAAGGACTTTTAAAGAATAGTCATCCTGATTCACGTGTCACCTTAGTATAATTAGAGACAGTAACGTAATTGTCTTCGAAAGTAAATAAGACTATCCGTGAGCCAATTTGCAATTCAATTTTCATTCCATCTCAATAATTAAACCTCGTGTATTTCTCTATGCATCCATGATCTATTTCACATCCATCACACTAGTCTGGCTCTTTGAACACACATTATGATTTAACAGGTCAAATATGTCTGTAATATACTAGGTAATGGAGCCATTAAAATATCAGCGTTAATATTCGCTCGAAGAGATAGCAGCTATGCATTATACTAAATTGAGCACATTGTTTATTGCTGTTAAGGGAAAAGTTGCGTCATTTAAGTGATTCCATTATTAAATTAATTCGTAGGCAAATTGAAACCACAATTTAATACAACTCTTTCTAAATTATAATAACTTCTTTTAATAGAGAATATTTTTTTATTAATGCCTGTTTAGAAGAAGAAATTTTATTTCACATGTTGAACATTGCCTAAAATGAGGAAAATGCATCTCCTATCTGATTATTAATGATTATTTCGAAACCACCAACTTAATTGTTACATATATCACGCCACATTGGAGCAGGTCAATATTTGATTCTGTTTAACAACAACATAATGTTTATATTATCGATATTAGGCGCAATCTGGCACGTGAAAGTACGCTTGGCTCTATGATTTGTCGTGAGTTAATGGAGTACTGTTCGCGTAATTAATTATGCGTCGTTGTTTTCACCATGGAGCAAAAAGCGCACAACGATTTTCAAACGCGCCACCCGGAAAGTCATTTGTCCGGTGGTTTTTCCAGCTGCGACTTTTTTCATAGTCTCAACTCTGCTTGCAAGCCGTTGTCGCAGTTAATTCGTTCCTGTTCGTGGCGACAAGCGGTACAGATGAATTATTTCTGCCAAGCGTGAACCGATATGCTAGCTTCGTCTAGTTCTCGAAACCGATCGTTGTACCCGTGCAATTAAAACGCTTTCGTTCTCCTATCGTTTATGATTAACAAGAAAAAGTCGCAAGCGACCCGATTTGGATGAAATTTTGAAGGCTTGACAAATTTTTTTTCTTTTTCTCAGCTGCGATAACTTAAATTTAAGTTCGAGTTGAAGTTCGAGCCCTAAGGAATTAACTCGGAAGCAGTTACCTATGAACAAACATTTTGTTAACAAAAATTGAGTGCTTCTTAACATGCTAGAAGAAAAGCCTTATATCTTAATTAAAGTCTTAATTAAAGCAGCCGTCAACAGGCGTATTAGTGCAATAGCCTGTACGTAGAGCGAAAAATCATTTCGAAAAGACAATTTTCGAAATTCAAATCTATGGTCTTTAGGTTTGTAAATTATAATCGTTTAAAAGTAATTTATTTAACTTGAAAATAATAATTTAAATAACTTAAAAATGACTTATATTCAATTGTCAATTGAAAGTGATAACGACGTTTCATTCGAGTTCTTTTCTTTGCAGTTAGGTATCTTGTTCATGTTTTTATTTTGTGCTTCTTTCAAGTGTGTGTATCGCTTTGAACCTTGACGAGTTAATGCCTCGACCTTCTTATATCTAACAGTTTTTCAATGCGAGAATTGATTGTAAATAATAAATAAAAAAAAAAGAAAAATGTCTAACAGTTAAGTACCAACTCTTAGCTCGCAACTAGGGTACCAAGAGAGATTGCTCTGTCGTCTTTTAATTCATTTGGCTAACAGTTAACGAATGTACGGTCATAATATATTCTGGTTGAAATCATCGAATAAAGGTTCAAACTGATGTCTTAGGGGTGTTGCTTACGTAGATTTGTATATTGCATTATACTTTAAGGTTTAGTATAAGGATAACAACTTATTTATAAAAATAATTTATATATATATATATATATATATATATATATATATATATATATATATACTGAATAAGATACATTAACGCTATTAAAAATAATACTAAAAATTTATTGGAAAACAATTCAACCAAATCTGCAAAAATATAATAAAAATTTGTATAGCTTCGCTGCCAAAATGAGCGCGGTTTCGTGTCTTCAATATGTTAATCAGCGCTGTGTCCTTTCACGAGGAAGGTGTAACATCAATCCACATCAGAGACCAGGCCTCACACCGCGGACAAGATGGCAGCCTGATGTCTGCACATTCTTGGCGCGTATCCTCAATAGTCTTAAAGACCCCCCAGGGGTCTTGGCATTTTCATAGATAAGGTCCTTCAGACCAAACAAGTATCTTTTGTTTCATCTTTCCTTTACATTTATTGTTTACTACGGGTTGACACGGGAAAGTTAGTTTTCCTCACATTCGGTATCTTCCGTTAGCAACTTTCTCTCGAGGGCGGCTAAAACCCTTCCTGGTCCACCAACCTTCTTATTATCCAATCGGAAGCGGTATCTACTGCCCTCACTTTCCTAACCAAAATTGTCATGAACAAATCCGATGGTCCCGTGTCCTTAGACACACCCACCTCTAGCTTTCCTCAGACACAGTATCGTCAGTAAAACTTCACTTATTCTGTATCCTTAGAATAGTCAACTTATCTTTACTGGTTTCTACCCTCAGACTAGTCGCGTACTTGATCAGTGTATACTCAATTGTGAATATTAAGTGAAAAATAAAGTTTAATAAAAAAAAAAACAAAGTTAATAGTTGTGCTACGGCTCAGCTATCTTGTTTTCATCATATAACCCTCAATTTACGTGACAAAGGCGTGACCTACATCTGATGTTATAAGAGAGCGAAAAACGTTTGGGGAAGAGAAGATTCGAGCGCAGGAACTTGAACACCTGTGATCTTCGGGTTCCTAAGTGTCACTAGTCAACAGCTTTGACCACTACAGCAAACGCTTCTCCAATTTCCTCTCTTTCGAATAGGTTTCCTATTGCTCCTTCTTTATTATATATTTGTATTTTTTTCACAAAACATTTCTGTGTGACAACCAAGTTTTAGTTTTACTTTACGTGTGAAGTGTACGAATTTTTAAATGTAAGTAAAAATTAAAACTTAGTTTATATTTAACAATTTGATGTTGCTTTTTTATTTTACGTTTTATTCCTATCTTGTTATAAAAACTCACGCGTCGAGGATTTTTATATTTTGTAGTTAAAGGAAATGGGAAACAGCGTTTTATTATGAAGCATGCAGAAGTTCATTCTGGAATTTACGTAATTTTTCTGAGATATGATCTTTTGCTTCTTTATTATGTTACGCTGGCTCTTTGTTCCTCTTAGCTTATTTCAAAGGTGTTTCTTGCAATTTATTAAGGCTTTAAATTAACTATTTACGTTACGTGGCTTGTGTAGAATAATTTTCAACTGTCAAGAGCTCATTGTACCTTATTCATTTTTGAATATTTGATTCCATACATTCTCCTTTCTTGGAGAAAGCAACGATGTTTTATGTATATCTGGATGCGAACAACAAAATTTCCAAGAATTTCAATAATACCTCAGCAGAATTCTTAGAGATATGATTAATAACACAAAAATACCATGATCTTTTCTATTTTCTTGTATCAGAAATTCAATAATTCCTCCCTTAAATTCCCCAAAATGATCCATAACGCATTCACCCGGTATTAATTTCGTCATATCCAGTATTAATTTTATCACGATCAGTCTGGAACGAGACAGCGCGGCGGCGATAAAATCCAATAAAAGCTCTATTGGCGTAATTTACGCGATCGCAAAATCGGGTGAACGACGCAAAAGCACGCTTGGCTCGCGTGTCCGCTCATCATCTAGTGATTTTCATCCACTGTGAGCTTGTTATTTCGACTCTGCTAAAGGGTGCAAGAAGCTCGGCTATTGAAACCGACTATTCTTCCTTGCAAATTTTCAGTAGTCTGCATCTTGTAAAATTCTCCCGTCTCGCTGTGACCAGAAACGTTAATATCGCTTCCATTTTTTTAACATTCGGAAACGATGAATCGTCTCGACCGAGGAAAAGGGAAATGAGGAATATAGACGAGACATTTTCATAGTAAAATTCGCAATGAATTTGCGAGCAATTTAACGCAATGGAGGAAGTGTCGTCTCTCTTGGGTTATTATACGGAATTTTAATTGAATCTGCTGCATGTTTACAAATTTGGACGGTGTTTCGCGGGATTATATTTTCGAAATATAATTCGTTTGGTTGAAACTGTTTTGTTTTTCATGTTTATAGGTATGTGTATAATGTAATTCGATATCATATGTGTAATGTAGGTCCTTGTGATTGCTTATGTGAATTCTATGGAATGTTTTAAGTAGATTAAAATTTGGTAAAATTGGCCCATTTAAAAGAAATAGTATACTCTAATACATATTAATATTTGTTAAGTGTATTAAGAAAGCTATATTGCATATATAACCATGTATTGAAGTAACTTAAGTAATTACAGAATTTCACAGAAACCTTTTAATTTTTTCCAAATTAATTAATTCCTAATATACGGAGCAAGACTCGTTTTTCCTCATGAAAACGTTTAATACATTATGATTTTGACGAACTTCGAATGAATAGTAGCCATAATAAAATTCTGTAACATCGCGTTCGTTGAGATGATGATTTATTACATGTCAGGAGCGTACCTTAATTATTTCCCAGCGGTAATTATTGCGGCTTAAACGTAATGAAATTCATGAAAGCTGGCAAGTTAAATCTCTTTTCATCATATCAGCCACTTACTACTAGGTTTCGTCGTCCATCTTTAATTTTTCCACGAACCGAAAGTCGAGAACTTTTCTACCTCTATTATTGTCACATTAAACAACTTCGCTCTTAAAGAATGTGGAGAAAATAATTAAGAATCTAAAAATGTCTTAGATATTACTTAAATATTATTCAAAAAAATATTATTTATCAATGCATAAACACGATTCATATATTCTTCATCATCATTTGAATTAATTTTGACTTTTGTAGAAATGTACACTAATTTTGCTTTGTAAATCAGTTATAGAAAGTAAAAAGAACTTTTACTTTTAAATTATGATTCATTATTATATTTGATCAAGCACGTATTTTTATTGGTACCTATAAAGACTACATTCTTAAACATTCTCTCTATTTAGATGAATTTTATTTTACTTCATTTCGTGTAGTTTTATTTTCAATTCATAGGAGTTTAATTTATCCTGAAATTTATATCAAATACTTTTATTCGCGCAGATAAGGCAGGTTTCATATTTTACCTTAGACTAGCATCTGCTCCTGTTTCATTGCTTGTGTATGCACTCACGAATTCCCGAATTTATGCCCGTTTATGAGTACGACGATAATATGTAGGACGAGAAAAAGGCACAGAATAAATGGCACCGGGCAGCACCGCTGTCCAAAACGAAAAGCCCACAATCAACGTGTTTCAGCAAGAATGTGCATAAAATACCATGAGATATTACATCTTTTTATATAATGAATATCACATTCTAATCATAATTATTTTGCAATATCACGCAGTTTAATACAGTTTCGTAGATAATTATTAATTATGATATTTCCCATTACAGCGACAACTTACCGTAGAGTAGTTTCATAATTTAAATTACCTCAGGTAGTTAATTAATAATTACATGAAAATTGTTAAGAGAACGTCTTATTATAACTTTTTTAACTGTGCGATTATATTTTTACATATCCAGGAAATGTTCAAAACAATTGCTTACATTTTTACGCATCAAAATATAATCAAAAGTACAATATATCAGTGTTTCTATTTTATCATGTTGCAATTTGTCATGATTAAATCGTTTCTCCATCGCTAATTAAATATTTGAATCAATTTCTCCAATTTTCCAATCTTCCAATGCATATAATTTTACCATTTGACAATATGTATTTTCTACTATGACAGACATATAACACTTACTTTGTGTATTCATGCCACCAGCGGTACATGAAGTATCGACGTTAGGGAATAAATGGAGTTACCTGTCCAGAAATAAACTATTCTTTCTTTTATAATCTTTGCGCTCTATAACTGGAATGTCGTCTTAGTTATTTATAGTTGTTACCTTTTTTATAGGTAGAGTCTTATAATGGTAAAGTATAAATTTATAAGTTGCGTAGAAAATCTTCAAGCTAAGGAAGTTATTATATCCGAACAAGAATTAATTGAGGATCTATTTGTCATTTCTGCATACATTGATTACGTATAATCAATGTGCCAACAAATTTTTTTTCTAAGTAAGGCAGTATAAAACAATGAGGACTAATTTTATAAATTATTTTTCTATAATATTATAACATACATTAACAATATTGTTTGTTCAATCCAACATTGTTATATTTTGAAAATCATTTTCCAACAAATCCTTTTCTCAAATAAAGTAGTATAAATTAATGAACATTGATTATTTAAATTATTTTTCTTTTAATTTTATAACTTACAAATTAGTAACTTTAATATTTAATATTTTATTGTGTTGTTCACGATAATTCTTTGCATGTAAAGAAACCGTGTTATTGCTACACTTTTCTCTAGTTCGAACTAACTTTGTTAAATGTGCAGTTCCCATGTCCTAACTTGTACTAACGTAATTTTCTGATACGACTAATCTAAGTAACCAAGGAGTAACCAAAAAGAATTCACCCATGTTACGTTGATGACGAACGAGGCTCTCGCGAATTTTTATATCTTCACCTTCCACAGTTTGTATTATTCACTGTGGAAGTTACGAGCATTCGAGATAAAAATCACGAAGGTTCAGAATTCTCGATCGGAAGGTTGACTTTTTAAACACTTTTTTCTCTCCACAATTAAAATTCGCAATTTTCTTTTGCTCACCAGTGAATAGCATTGTTGTTCCACGTCGGCGAAGTATCCGACACATTCTCATTTATGCTGTTTCATTTTATTTTCTTAGAGTTTGATGGACACATATGGCGAGAAAGATCACGGAAAAACTTCGATTTCCAATATTTTCGCAGTTATCTGTTAAAACATACGGGACGATTACAATTCCATTCGCGATTTCCCAGTCAGCGTCCCTTTTTAACGCTTTTCCATCTTCGAAACTTTAATACCATTTGCGACAGGTGATCGTTTCACGGTAATTTCATGCAAATATCAATTCACTGTTACGAACGCGTAACGATTTTTAATCAAGGGTCCTTTCATATTTTTGCCGATGCAAATGAATTACAACGAAACTCTCGGCATGGAAACTTATTTACATCGTTTAAAAAAATAGGGGAGATTCGGAAATATGCAAATGCCGTGTGAGAGCGAATTTTTCCCTCGAAATTACTACGTCTATCTCCTGATCTATGGAAAATAAATGTATGGTAGATATTGGAGTAACTGGAGATATTATAATTGTAATATTTATATAATAGATAACGTTAAGAGGATGTCTTTAGGTATTTTTAGTCGTGGTTATTATATCTTAATCTTATACCTTGAATTTCGTTATGTCCGTAACACCTGTTAATCTACATTTTTCCCTTTTAATCTACATCCAAGAACTTCAGCTGATTCGAGGCACTTAAAACTTTTAGAAGTTGGAGACTGTGGAAGAGGTATTTAAATAGCATCATAAATACGAACCTTCATCGATATTTCAGTGACGTTAAATGTGACATTTATGGAAAGATATATAAGCCTTACAATTTATAAACATTCTGTAGTTTGCAGAATTTACAAATTTTGTTACTATTATTTTAAGAGTTAATGTAAATATTTAACAAAAATATTATATTTAATAATTAAATATAAGTTTAAGCGACATTTATTGAATATTTTAATATATAAATAATAACTTTAAACTTCAATGTTTCTGTTTGCAATTTAAGGATCTAAGGGAATGTGAACAAGATAAAAATGCAAAGAAACCTGTATGTTTCACAGATATCGTTGTTCTGAAGTAGAATTAGGTTTTGAAGTTATAGAACCAAGATTGCTTTTTTTATTGGTTTCACCGAATGTCTGTGGGAGCAACATTTTTCTCTATTAATATTAGAATATTTTCATGCTATTCATCAATTACGTATCCCATGTTTCCATCGAACATCTTCCAGGAAATGTTGTCTAAATAATAGCAATTTCAAATCAGCATGATTTATTTCTAGCACAATTAGTTTAAACGATTCGTAAGAATATTTCGTTTCTGATTAAAATGTCGAAGATAAGTTTTTCACAACATTGATCAAACATTAAAACAAAATAATGTTAAACCAATACATGTCATACATTTTTAACAAAATTAGTATGAAGGACGAACCCTCTGGAAAATAATAAAATGTCGAGGACGAATTTTTTCCGCTTCCCTTGGTGATTTCTAAAAAGAATTTGCATAGGTATCACGTAACTTTATACATTTCATATTTTTATTTTATTTTCCTCTCGACCCGTGAAAATAAATTCGCTTCGTTTATTGAGTATTATTCTCTCCTTTGCAAAACTGGCAGCCGGTGGAAAATTAGTGACGAAAGTTTATTTAGGCAACATCCTCGATTGAAGGGAGAGGTAGCCGCTTGTTAATTCGTCATTTCGATCAACATGTCGATGCATCGAACTAATTATAGCCTCGCGTATCGACCCAGTCGTAGATCATCGGCTCCGTTACGACGAAATGGTAATCTGCTTCACGAGATGCGCAGATTGATCCACTTAGGGTAGTATGTCTCCATCTTAGCCTTTCGTGCTTCTAGTGATGTCGACTGATGCAAATAGATCTACTAATTAATTGAATTTAAGTGGTTCACTGTCACTTCATACTGATAAAATCTATAGTTATGGAGTTTGAATATTTCTTTGGGTAAAAAATTGAGAAATAATTATGGCAATGGTGAAGATGTTGAAAATTGTAAAATCTCAAAGATTCGAGTATGTAGATATTTGTTGGATCATTTGTCAAGATGATATTTATTTATTGTATAGATAATTTATTGAATTATTTTGATAGATTTTATACGTTTCTACGTAGATATTTAATTATTGGATTATTTTCAAGGTATTGACAAGATTGGCAATTAGTAACTTGAACATTTTCCTGGGGAGAAAATCTGAAAATAATTACGAGATGTTTACATTATATAACCTCTTGCAAAGCCAAATGTTTGAAGCCTTTTCAATTTTTTCAATAATAATAATAACAGTCCAGGTTATCCACGGGGGGCTATAATCATGGGTATTATTTCTAAATTCACTGAGGATTCTATTAATACAAAATTATAATTTCCAATGGTTTACATAAAATAATTTACTAACCTAGATCGCAAACCGCGATATTGGACTATTATTACTAAGCTAGTCATTGGATAATAATAATGACAGCTCGTTTTTAGTTTTCTACAATGGGACCTATAATAATAATTATTATGATGATAACTAGTTTATCTGCATCATGAACAGCGATCACCTACCTTGTAATAATTTATTGCAGAAATATAATGTTCTGTTAGAGAATCAATAATTATTATATTAAACCGTTCGATAGGTAGCTGTAATTTTAACTGTAATCCATCTCTTCCATATAATTTCAGCTATACAAACATTACATTTATAAATTATTGATTGAAATAAATCGGACGATAAATAATTTCAAAAGATCTTCATTCCAGACATATTCTTCACCCATTCAAAGCATTAATTTCTAAATATACAGTGATTCCAAAAAATATTGGTACACTATTGTATTTCTTATAGGAATAAGATATTAATTAATTGGATGCAAATATGTATATTAAATTTTGTATCATTTAGTAGCACCCTCATATGGCTACAAAAATTGACAGTAGTCAATTTTATATAAATAAACTGCTATATAAATATGCCGATAGAAGAAACGCTTCATTGGAAAATAAAGGTGTGCGCCAATACTCTTTATAGCCACTTTAGACCCAAACACATTTACCACACAATTTCCAAACGGAACAATCCCTCTTCCCCCTAATTATCACAAACAATCGCGATACGTTCGTGAAAACCATAACCCTTCATCTCTGCTAATTTTCTACTTGAAATTTAACACAGACATACTCACAAAGCGCACAACGAAACGACCCTTGGTGAAATATCATAGGGGTCCATTTTCGTGGGTAAATGAGCAATTCGCCGAGGCAAAAGGGAAACTAGGACGGGAACACCGAACTCGTGGAACCAGGAAACGCATCGCGTCGCATAATCCTAGTATTACTTCGACCACATTGTTCACTGGTCATCAACCAATTTTGGTATTCGCCATACGCAAAAGATCTACCGGTTCGTTTGGCCGGCTTATGTACGGCTCTTCGAGAGGTATCTTCGTCAATTGCGTAATGGTGAGTTTGTTAATTAATTATCGATCGGACCAATTTGCAACTCGTCCTGATGCTGATTCTAATTGTTTCTCCGTTTCTCTAGTTTCGCTCTCTTGCTCTTTGAATCTCCACCCCTTTCTCTCTCTCTCTCTCTGCATTTCTAATTACGTTATGAGCAACGTGATGGTCGTTCCAACACTGTTCGACATCTGTTGTTTCCTGCCCGGTAATGGCAGGTGATTTTGGAATTTTGGTGATTTGTCAGCCAAAATGATAATACGAATATATATTTGTGTTCGCCAATTGCAGTCTGCGGTCGTTGTGTTGGTAAATTTACGAGAAAATTTTTACTCGTTTAGTTAAATAATTGAACGTTTCTTGTGTCTCAGATGAAATATGATGTTGCTGATTATTATTTGTATCGTAGACGTTACTGTTTTTATAAATTAATATATTCTGTCATCTATGTATTCTTTTATTCAATTAACGTCAAGGATTGAAAGGAATCTTAGATTTTCTCATCGAGGCAATTGGAATCAGTATCTATGTAGAGATTAAGTTTTAATGAGTTATATATTATACGTCGCCAAAAAATTGCAATTGCAATTAGAATACATTGTTTCTTTATATTATCAGGTTACAACCTTTAAGTAAAATTGTATATGTCGCTATAGTTCATATTATATTAAATACGAAGATGACAGAAGGAAAACGTGATAACAGTTTTTATTCTTTTTATGAAACCAATATTAAGATTCACCAGTTTCTCAACTATTGAAAAATATTTTCGTCAAAGATATTGGTTTCTCAAGTCTCGAAAGATATTAATTTAAAAGTATCGATTATTATATTTTAGATATTATGTATGCTGTTAGTTTTGTCATAAAACTTCATGAATCGGTCACCTACTGCTAAAAGATTTATTATTGGATACATTTTTAAACTCCATAGATATTCCCCTTTTTGACTACGTTTTGTTAAAATACACTTTTTTTAATAACTAAACGACATTAAAATCAACGAAATTGTACTTTTCATATTTTTTCTCCCCTATTTTCATATAAGAACGATATTGCTCGTGAATTAATAAAAATCAAGAAATAAAAGAAATAAAAACAGAGGACAATAGAACGTAATGAAACGAGAGATAGAAAATATTTAAGAAAATAGATCGAGAGAAATATAATGTGTTGATACCAAATATTTCATCTTGATTTTTGTTTTAATCAATTCTATATTAAACCATAACCCCATAGTAGTTGATTTGTAGACTGATTTCAACTAGCTTCGATACGAACTTATCTGGTTCAGTTATTTTTAGAAAATCGGAAAGGAAAACCAAAACGATACCTGGTTAGTTTCGTTACGAACGGTTTTATTTTCCGTGGTGACGTTTAATCGAACTCGAAAGTGAGGAGAGTGCGAAAAATACACGATTCGTTAGATTTCTAAATTTGTTTAATTCACGAAACAAACTTTTCTCTTTTTTGTCTCTGTTTCATAAAGGTTAGCGTTTATTGGAAAAATCAAATAAAAGCAAAAAGAAAGGGGAAAAGCATATGAAAAAGAAAAATAACTAGTAAGCAATCAATCGTGCTCGTTGTCGCACGAGAATTGAATTTTTTCTCGATGCAATTGCGTTTAGTATTATTTTCTTGTAAATCCTTGACCTGTTTTTGGCAAATTATTTTTAATCGAATTAAGATCTGTTTTTTTTTTTTTTTTAAGCAAACTATATTTACATGAATTGTTATTTTATCGTTCGTATTGTAAATTCGAAAAAGTACAGTACTCAGTGACACGTTAAGCAATTAGCAAGATCATTGAAGTTGAATGTGGTTGATGCACGGTCTGCGCGTGACTGACATTTCGAGCATGATATTTGAGCCGAAATTCATTCTAAAATAGGCGATAGAGCTGCTTCGTGTATATTATACTCATGCGCCTTCGGAAATTAGATTGGTCAGTTGAAATGTTTTAGTTTTCTACACAAGCGTAGTTACATTCGTGGCAAAGTTGACTTCGAAAGATATAAGAATGTATCTTGGATTAAAAAAGGATTTCCTCGTAACAATTTATCTCTTTCTTTTCTTAATTTTGCATATCGAAGCAGACACTACAAAGAAGTAACGAAACAAAAAATGAAAAACTTCCTATCAGATTCCTTCATAAATTTCACCAAACTGAAAATTTGATCTTCGCGTGTACGATTCGATAAATACCAACAGCGCAACAGAATTCTCTTCTGAGTTTGGTAAAACTGCATGGCGTATTTAAAAGGAAGGAAAATATGTCGTCGCTTGAGAATTTACGAAAGTTTGGAAAGGTAGTTACGACTCGTGAGAACAAACTATGACTTTCGATGTGTTTTTCCTACGGTTAATTATGTGCCACGAGTCGTTTTAGGTACTTACAGTATTTTCCATGAAATTAATTTGAAACTTAAGAAAGCAGTTCCACGTAGAACGTCGAGTTTCATCGACGATTGCATGCATTTTTGAACACCAGTTGAGCAAACTTTTTGTCATCGTGTTGTGAGAGAGAGGCAGAGAGAGAGAGGTAGAGAGAGAGAGGCAGAGAGAGAGAGAGAGGCAGAAAGAGAGAGAGGCAGAGAGAGAGAGGCAGAGAGAGAGAGACAGAGAGAGAGAAAGACAGAGAGAGAGAGAGAGACAGAGACAGAGAGCGTGAAGAGGCAGAGAGAGAGAAAGAGAGAGAGATTTGCCTTTTTTTGCTCATATTTTTTATACTTTGAGAAAAGAAGATGTTTATGCAATATAAATATTTATATATTTTTTTATATTTTAAAGATGTAGAGCAGAATCGTTTTATATTCCAATAGCGTTAAAAGAATTAGCTAGTAAATTGAATCTTTTGCTATAAATTTAAAGGATAAATTCACATTTCAAATCACGAATTACAGAGTTTGATACGGGTTTTAACATCAAAATTATAAGTCTAAATCCAGAGCATTTCTCAGTGGAAAGATTTTAGAGATCTAGAAATTTTCTAAAAATTTTAGAAAGATTGTACAGAATATAAACTGATTACTGATACATCGTAATAATCTCACGATCCCCCATATCTTTCCTGATTAATCATTGCTCGTTAATACCTTTCTCTGCCATTCGTTTCGCCGCTGTAATTTTCTCGATCATATTTTCTACCACGATTCTTTATTCTTTTTTTCTCCGTTCCCTTCCTTTTTATTTTTCCTTCAAACACCGTATTTTTTATCACAAAATTCCATTTGACGTGGTTTATTGCCGAAACTCGGCGGAACAATTCCACTGGCGGAAACGCACAGCCACGAACACGGAAAACTAATAGCGCCTTTTTTTCCCATCGAAAGGCAAACGAAATCAGATTAAATCGACCTTTTTGCCGTTCTTGCCGTGCACCGTGGCTATTTACCGACCTCTCCATCGACGTGGATTTTGGTAAATAACCGTATCGTCCGCTAGCTTCTGCCCCCTTCGATCCACTACACGGTTCTCTGCCGTTTTCCACGTATTTTTCGAGCGCGAAATGTTACTTCAGTTTGACTCATCCTCCCCTCTTCTGCTTGGAAATTGTCTAATTATCATCGTGAATTATTATATCGAGTTCGGAAAAATTTTCGTTAAACTTGATAAACTCTTGCAGTCGCATTAGTTTCCTTCTTGCTTCTTCATTTTGCAGAAGATGAAAGTTTAAAAGTAGACTTCTCAATTAAAAATCTATTTATACTTCCAGAATTTTTATTTCAATTAAATTTCTTCGCAATTCTAGTCTGATCTTTTGTGTGATGAATTTCTTAATCGAAAATTTTGGAGAAGAGATGTTAGGATATTTTTTCATTTTTGTGCAACTTGTGAAATAGACAAAGAATTATTTCTTCTTTAGATTAGATAGATTGAAGTCCTCCTCAAATGTTATATCTTCGGAGGAAACGTTTATATGAGTTATTAGAAATATTGGTTGCTTGTTTTATGACTTTATCTTATATCTCATATCTTGGATACTTTGCTGATCGTTTGGGAGTTTATGACTAGTCAATCTAAAATTCTTTGCTTCGTAATAGGCTTTTAGATCTAAAGAAAAGTCATTATTCTTTCATATTTCTTTTTCTCAAAAAAATTTTGGCAGATTCTTACTATGCTTTAGCTTTAATTATCTGTTATCTTGGTTTGGCTATATTTACTTACTATATTTATATTAGTACTATATTTACTATATTTACTTTGTTATTATACGTGATTAGAAGCCGATACTGATAATGAGATATTAATAAACTTGTGCATATTACCGACCGACAGTCTGAGATGGCTATCTCCGTTAATATTGGTTTACTACATCTGTTAATTTTGTCATTAATGCAAAATTAATACTAAATTCAACTAAAAAATATTCAGAGGTAACAGAATACAAATTACAGAGTACTGATTTCTAAAAAATTTGTAGTTTCTATACAACACACAGTGATTTGAAACTTTTGCTTGACAAAATATGTGTAAATACAAAATTGTCCAAAATTAAAAGCACAGAGTAATATACATTAACACCTGCTGGACGTTTCATTAGGAAGAAATCTGATGACCACCTAAATAATCAACTCATTAAAGCTGAGCGATACGAATTAGGTAGTTATGCCGTGCAATTAAACGACGATTTGCCTTACACAACGATATCAACGTTCAAAAGGGCAGACAGAAAATTGCTTTCGTTTCATTTGCCCGGATTGCAGGCGTTCTTTTGCATTTCATTTCGCATACAAAGCAGAGGTAATATAACTTCGAACGGTAATTTTGTTGAATTTACGGGGTTAAGGGAGGCGAAAAAGAAGATGGAGGAAGAGAGCGGTTTATAGGGGAGTTACTTGTCAAATATCGAGGTAAGTTTAACGCGTAGTTCCTGTTCGCCAAAGTATTTCCTTATTTTCCGTATTTTTTGCTGCTCCGAGGGAAAAAGTTCAAAGTAAGTACTTCTTTTTTGTCTTTCCAGCCACGAGGCACGTATATTTTCGATATGCAAAGAACATGCGACACTTTTAGACTCTTTGCAGAACGAAAGAAAAAGAAAGACGCGGGAGGAAGCAGGAGAGATCGAAATGTTCGTGTAGCGTAAAAGGTTATCATTTCAAACTGGTTTCATAGTCGATGGAAGAAACTTCAATGCTCCATTTGTACATATTTTTGTTGCTGAAACTTAACTGGTAAATTTCCGAAGACTCGTTTACGTGTTATTTTAGAAGTATTTCTTGAATTTTGTAGCAAATACATTCTTTTTCTCCTGTATTTTTTCATGCGTGTGTGTTTTGGCTCGTATATGTGTTTTCATTCAGTTTCAGAATTTTTCACAAATAGATTTCGGTTTGCCTTGGCGCATTGGACAAAAAATCGTTCGAAATAGGACTTCATGTTTCTCTGTACGGTACACTTTTTAATCGCATTTAAACCTGGGGTTTTAAATCATGTTATCCATGTATTGGATTTAAAAACGTTTTTTATTTTGTATAGAAACTACGCTAGGTGTATTTTACTACGAATGTTTTTGCAATTCGCTCAATTTGAATTGGAATGTCATACATTTAATAGGAATAAAATATTGAATGTTCAGCTTTTCATCGACGTATTAATAAGTTTGTAAAGTGAATGCACAGAGGGAATTTCAAATCGTTATGGCAAATGTACATACATATATTTACTGTTCCTTTGAACACATTCGCATGTTACGCGTGCAAACACTTACGCTTTAGTCTTCTATCTTTAATAAGACTAATACATCTTGACTGCGGATTGCGTTTGGATTACATCTAGCTTTTGGTAAATATATTAATTTCTTTATTTATATCAATTTAGGAGGATATTCACATAATAGATTTATATACATAATACATAATATATTTACATAAATAGATACCGCGATATCAAATAATTAAAAGGCATATAATTCTTTCAATATATTGTACATACACTTCTTGCGATGAAATCTCTTCGAAAACTAACTACTTGCGTAATCAATACTTCCAGCCAAGAATCGACCTAACTTTTTAATGAAATTTTATCATTTTATTTTACTCGATACTTTTGTGAGTGAATGTATGTCGTTGCACGGTTAAATCTGGAACAAATGTAATAACTCTCCTAAGACTTTCGAGCACAGATGTAATATCCTTCGTGTTGTAGGTCGTCAACGGGCGCTGCGCATTTCCGGTGGATCCAATAAAACAAACTGATTACCAAGTGCTTTTAACGCCAAATGGAATTTCGCGCGTGTCCCCTGTGATTTATTATAGGTTTCTCAATGTTGTAGCCGAGAATTTCATCACAACGGGGCATTACTCGCTCATATACACGACGAATCGTTAAGTCGACGTATCCGTCGAACCAACGGAAATTTTCAGTCTTGTTGTCGAAAAGCGCTTTCGCGAGATTCGGACAAGCTTTTGAAAATATTCTGATCCTAGGATGCTTTGCTTGATTCACGAGAGCGGTTCTAATGGAAGGACAGGGCGAATTTATGCACCGTCAAGTAGATTTTCAGAAGAGCATTATCTAGACTGCTTCTCCGAAAGCTGTTTCACTTTGTACCCGAGGATCTGGATTAGAATCTATCAACGAGTTTTCCTTCGTCTTTGCTCTGTTCCGATTATTCTCGTCCAGTTTTTCGAGCTGTTGAGTATTTCTTTAAGGAGGATGTTACTAGCAGATCTTTCAATGAGTAAGTAATGGTTTGGATAATTTTATTTTATTGAATAGTGATTCATCCACTAGTGTATGTATTTATAATTTTAATAAATTTATTAAATTTAAATAAATTTCAAAGAATGTTATGAAAATGGTTTAGGCAATATAAAGATGTATGTAAGTAAATTTTTTGATGGAAATTATATATGTTTATAGAGAAATAGGAAAAATAAGTTGCTTTTCTTATTAGCTAAATGTTATTGCCTTTGTCTTGTCATGTTGTCCTTCCGCAAATTGATCAAAACTTCTCTTCATAAATAATCAAGCTTAATTAATAACTAAATCTGATATTAATATATCATTTCAATCTATGTTATATTTGTCAGTCTTATTTTCATTATAATATTTATAGGATTATATCGATAATTATATCAGAATTAAAGTGACGTACCGTAGAATGTCATTAAAACGAATTTCTTATAGATCAAAAGTTAACAGAATGTGACATTTCTGTAATAAATTTCGGAAGTTCAATAGCCCCGCAAAATTTGGCAGGGATCGAATTAAATATAGACCGATCGAATCTACCGCGGTCGAAGTTTATTAATCATTCATCCGCTAAGATCAGTTCGAAAGACACCTCGCTTTTCTAGCGGTTAATTAAAGCGTTGAACGACGAGTAAGGTCTAAGTAGATAAACTTTTCGATTAAATATTCATCCGGCTGTTCGGAAATGAAAGCTACCCTAAGATCACATTGGTTTGCCACCTCTTCGAAATTTTCGTAAAACTTCCTAGAAACGTTTTCCTTTGTTTCTTCGTTTCCATTGCTTCCGTACTTTGCGTGTAAATAAAGAGAAAAGGAGGAATTATGATGTATGAAAGTACAAATCTTCCTTCTTTCTAGATATTTCTATTAAATAGTTTTGATATCTGCGAAGACCAATAGAAATACATATTAGGTAAATTGATTTTGTACCTTTTCACTTTATACTTTTCAAACAAAATTCAAATTTTATTTATGGATGTGATAAAAACTTACTCTCAAATGTAATTTCTATTATTCAGAGAGTTTTACAGGTAATGTTTCTTTAAGATTATCATAACAAAGAAAATATTTCAAAATATTCTATAGGACTGTATTATTATATATAACTACTGCTAAAAGAATTAAAATTTCTATATTTCATACTTTTTCTTTATTTCTTTCTTTTTCATTTATGTTTTTTCTGTTTTGTTACTCTAATTATACTTTAAAAAAGGCAACGTTTGTCAAATTATAAATAACGGTATTGAGCTTAATAAATCTTTTTTAGAATGACTTAAGTTCGTGATTTTTTCCGAAGGTGTCTATTGTACATCGAAAGGCTTAATAACAGCAACGTTATTACTGTTTGAATATCAAACTAACGCACGTTTAATCATTCATATTGTTCATGGAGAATTTAACTTTAAAGCTAATTCACATACGAAGCACAAACGAGCCATTTATTGGTAATTATATTTGAAGAACAGTATATTCCGGACCATTTGTATTTCACGTTGTGCTATCCATTGATACTTTATTTTTGTACCAATGCTTATAATATTATCTTCACTATATTTCAATGAAATCATACAATGCATTTCAAAAACCAAATTTAGAAATGCGACCGATATTCATGGATAATATCAGTGATTAATAGGACAAATCTCTGACTTCGAATTCAGTAATTATATTTTGTATTATTGTCTGCTTAATATAGATATCATTGGAACAAAATTCAAAATAATCATCTTGCTTGCTATGTAAGCGATTACTTTTACTAAAAATTAAATTTCGTTATTATTCTATCGGCAAATGGAAATCTTAATCAACCCTAATCATCTAATCTACAAACCTGATCTACTTTTATTTGTGCTACAATGTAAAGATTTGTTCATACAATTAAAATTTATTTCAATGAAGATTCATGCACTTAAAACTTATTCTATCAGTTCAACTTTTTTTACGTGGCACTCACATATGTAGTACGAATCATGTCTAGTACCAAATCATCGCAAACGAGAAGTCAATCTACACACCCTGTTCATTCATTCCACAGACACATAGAAATCAATTCTTCCTAACGAGTAGTAACCACAGCCAATAACGAGACCGATCCCCAGTCGTTTAGCAGAACATGAAACGGATGAAAGGAAATGGATCTACCATCAAATCGGCTGCAAATAAGGGGCGCACACCCATCTGGTCGCGTGTCGTCGGTGAAGGAAAGATTAGCGGGCGTTGGGCACGTTAGCTCAATCAGTCTGTGGCAATCTAGGTGTCGGGACACGATGTAGGCACGACTCATGGGCTTCGTTTCACCTTTCCCTCGTGCTCTGTCCGCCTGATCAGTGCTTTCATCCCTTCCGTCGGGCCACACCTTGTACATCAACTAATTACCTCGGATTTTAGTCACGCCTTCGACTGTGTTCGTTCACGAACAATTTTAAGCTCGTTAGACACACACAATTAACTATGAATTCGCATTTATTAGCTGATGCTGGTTTTTATTATGTTGTATAATATTAATTATTTCGTTTCGCTGACATCTAATTTTTTTTTCTTTTTTTCATTCGTTTGATGTAAGTGGATGGATTGAGTTTAGAGACTGGTGATGAACGAATTGTGGATGTTTATACAAATTGACATTTTTAATTAAACGATTAAAGTAGTGAAACGTAAATAGAGATTTGTTTAAGGGAAATGCATTTATGGGAAATGTGAATTTAGAAATGCGTAGAATACACGTAATATATAAAAATATACAAAATATCTAAACTAAAGTGGAGTGAGCTGAATTAAATTCCAATTTATTATCTCTACAATTCTAAACAAAGCATATACAATCTCAAGATCTTGATCGTTAGTCTATATTAGACTCTATCAAGACTTTTCCAACCGCTTTCTCAGTATTCTCCCCTTGGTTTTATCCACCTAACGGTACCTTAGATTTCACATTCTCAGTATTCCATTACTCTCTGCTCCATCTCGTAGATTTAAAGCCGCTCTTAATACTCTCATTTCACCGCTCCTCGTAATTCCCTTGCTTTCCAACGTTACTTGTCCTCTTCATTCTCTCTTAATACATCCCACCAAGCGGAACAATAAAAATATCATAAATTCAAACTTAACAGTAGCTTCCTCGTTGCCTTCCTCGCTTATATTGGCTATAAAAAGTGTTGGCACACTATATTTGCTACACCATTTACGTACTAATTAATTAGGTCCGAGTATATTAAATTTCGTATCATTTAGTAGTATCTCCATGCGAATACAGAAATTCGATACTATGAAAATCAATTGTAGGAACTGACGAAAAGAACGCCTCACTGGAAACTAAAGATATGTACTAATACTTGCTGTAGTCGCTGTATTTCCATCAATACACTTCAATCAAATCTCCACTCACCACTCTGATTCTTACCACAGTAAAACTCCACCCAGCATGAAACACTTATAACATTTCCAATTCACTCCCATTCGATTCTTACTCTTCATTAAAACTTCGCCGGTAGTTCTCGAAGAAATCGAGGTCTGAACGAATTATTAACTCGTATGCGCCGCTTATCGGATCTCATTTTAATTCAAATTCGCCTGACTGCATTTTTCCATTTCTCCCTTTCTCTCTCTCTTTCTCCAGAGACTTTCAGAGAAACATTGGACCGATTCGAAAAATTATTGTAACCCTCGTTCCCCAGTGACACTTCTTAGGTCGAAGAAGTAATATGGAACTCAATCGGTTGTATGATATTAATCATCGAAAAATTGTCTCAATGATCGCGATTCGATGATGTTTGGAGCAACGTGGCGATGATGTTAAACGGAATTAAACACACGTTCTTTCGTGGATAATTCCCGCCGGATCACGCGAAAAGAACGCTTGACACGCGTTTCGTCTCGAGCCCACGGGAAATACGCGTATCGAGTTTCCTTCAGGAAGCGACATTTCCGCCCACGGATATTCGACGGCGGGCAAAAAGCGTGGGGTTAAATGGTATCTGTCGCCACCCTCGAGACAGCTTCCTTCTGTTTGCTGAAATTCTACCCTTCTAGCGGGAGTATTTTTGAAAGAGGACCATGTGCGCGTTGATTGGCGCGTTCTGTTGCCACGATAGCTTTCTGTCGGTCGCTTTGTTTCGGGGATGTAGAGGTTATTGGTTACCTGCTGATATTAGCGAGTGCTTTGCTATATTATGGACAACAAGGGAACTAATTTTAACGTGTACTTACTGAATGCGAGGCGATTGGTTATTTAATGTTTGAACGAACTTCGACAATATGGCAGTTTCACGTTTCATTCAGTGCTTGATAAACTTAAAAGAGGATGAGGATGTGAATGATTATGACATGATTCGGAATAGTTAGAACAGAGAAATTGAAGAATTCGTAATTGGGATAGCTTATTGTATGATTTTTGATTAATTTCTGTCGCACATATTGTGCACGAATTGTAAATGATAAAGCTACAAGCTTTCATCAGTATCTGCAAAAAAAAGAGCAAAGTTACTTAAATAAGGAAAAATAATGCATTCACACCACTTCAGAAAACAATGGCATTTATGAAAGACAATGGACCAGAAAATAGAAAGGTTACTTATAAATTCAGCGCTTTTTGACGAAGCCGAGAAAATTAATATAAACTATAAAGAATCTTCCTGGGAAGTGAGTTTAACAAAGTACAGCGGTACTTAACACTTCTCGAAACGGTTGTTCGTTAAAGTTATCAGGTCGAAACGACTTTCCGGGAAACACAAGAGAACGTTGGGATTTAGCGGAACACAGAGGGATTTTAATTATACGCGTTTACTCGCGATACGGTAGAACGATCCGAAAAAAACGAGCAAAAAGCTAGGGAAAAGGAAACGAATGGAAAGAAAGGATGCAAAAAGAAGCTCATTTAAAACAAGAGAAAAAGGAAAAAGAATAGCGACGTATTTGCGAATCTCGTTAGTCGGCCAGCTGCAAAGGCAGTTCCCTTAATCAGCGCGGAAACGTTTCGCGATCGTGTTCGAACGCTGCAAATCGTTCGAGCAAATATTTCAGAATCACCTGTAATGCCGTTCGTTATGAAAAAGAAGAAGAAAAAAGAAAGAAAGATGAGAAAACGAAGAAATAGACAAAAAGCGAAGAGGAACTGCTCTGCCCTGATAGGGCTGCAGGCAACGGAGAAAAGCGAGTCGCGACCAAGGGAACGAACCAAATGAAGAAAGAGTGAAAGAGAGAAGGAAATAAGGAAGCAAAGGAGAGAGAAAAAAGCAGCTCCAATGCAGAGAAATGAACAAAGCACGGAAGAGAGAGAACCGCTCGACAGTAGAACAGAAGAGACGACACATAGCCGAGCAAAGAGTGGAAAAACAAGAGGAAGAGAAGGGGAAAACACAAGAGAGAAAAAAAGGAGAAGTTGGTGACGGAAAAGTTGAAAACGTTTTCATCTAACGACACGATCCTTCGGCATTCGTCTCACGTTCATCGATCCATGTTCGTCTGCTTTATTCCGGCGAGCCGCGCCACGGCGGAATCATTAACCAACGCGTAAGAATTATACGAGTCGCTTCGTGGATGAACCTTTAAGATGACCGATGTCCTGGCCTCACGAATCGCCGATTATATAAATCGATTTTCCGATTCGAACTTCTTTTTGTTTTCGCCCTACGTTCTACCTCAAAATCTCCTTTTTTATCAGATTATGTGATCATATTTGAAGTCGTTCATGAAAATTGCGTCTTGATCACGGCAACTATTTCGAAATCGATTCGCGCGATCACGTCGTGACAATACATTGTAAGCCTGGTCCTCTCTTAGGGGTTGCAAATGATAGGATTCGTAAGTTCAAGTGAACGACGTGTCGATGACTGTGTAATGTGCCGATACCTGTGTAGCACGTCGATGATTGTTCCTTAAGTACAACTTACAGAAAATTGAAAATTGAAGAGATGTACAGGATGCCGAAAATACTATGCAAAGCAGATATTAATATAAAATATGTAACACAAGGTACTGTTCGTCGCTGAGAACATTTAAGAGAAAGGATATCTAAGACAAGAGTAAGTTATTTATAGATATTAAATTTTCGACTAATACATTGAAAATATCGTTATAATTGTAATCAATCTATCAGAAATAACCAACCAGACTCGCATATATAATTAAAATTTATTACAATGAAAATTGACCATACGTATTTCTAATTACCCTAAATTCTAAAATCTAAAATTATAATATATTACGAAATTTTAATAACAAAGGTAGGAATCTGATTAAATAACGCTTTCATACGCAGTAAGACTTTCACATCTCCTGATGTTTTGTAAGGACCAATTTAAATATTTTTCTTCGCAAAATCTTTGCTTGCAACTGCGTCTAGAAAATTTTTATACGATATTGCATCAGAGGAAGCAACGTTTCCATAAAGACCGAAATAAGATTGAAAACAGACCAGACCTCGCTCGAGTTGCTCTTCGACTGGCTGAAACAAGGTGGATATAAATCGCGCAAGAACGTCTCAGCCAGAGGATCGCAGTCGTAGAGAACTCGAGGATGGCTGGAGTAGAACTATAGTGTGGTTTTCGGCAACAAACAGGTTCAACTACTTTTTGACCTGTTATCTTGCTCACGTTCGTAATTGTTCGTGGCACGGAACAGTTCTTGCTATCGAATTCGCGGTTCTTGTGCCACTCCTCGTTCATTTTCCATCGGTCAAGAAGAAATATATTAGAACGAGGAACGTTTAAGAGAAAGAATAGTCTTTGCTTTTTCTCCCGTGTCGGTTTTCAAATCGAAAACTCCAACTTAGTTATGGATATTGTTTCTAGTATTTATTCTGTTTCTCGTAATGATATTTTTTGAAAATGGGGGGAGTTGAAATTCAACTAATGGTAGTTGACCCTATTTGGTATAAAAATTAGAAGAAATTCGATACATTTGATAAACTCTGAAAGAAAGATATTTTTTCGATCTTATAGCTGGATTTATTAATTGTGGACTTATATTACAATAACAAGATACACGTACGATTAGAAATAATATACACGAAGAAATAACAAATAAAATGTATTAATACATAACTGTTTTTTCAATATTTCATTCAAGAAATCGAGCAATTAAAATCTTGCGAAAAATAATTAATTAAATAACATACATATTTATAATAAAAATAAAAGACTTTAGTCTAAATTAGTTTGAAACGAAAAGAGATAATTTCTTCTCAAGATACACCTTAAAATACCTAAAGTAAAATTAACAGAAAATCACAAACGACGAGCATCAATTTTTACTAATTCACCGCTTCTTTTTGATTTCTCGTTTGACAAATAGAATTTCGGACAAATTTTGCTCGGGCAGAAATCAAAAAGCTTCAATCAGAACGAAAAATTCCTATAATCTTGTCGAACAATATTTTTCGTGAAGTTACGGCCGAAGATTGAACACGTGTAAATGCAATTTCCTACGATAGCAAAGTGTTTTCTAAAATCCTGGACGTCTTGGAGCGCGGAATGCAATAGGAGGGAAACGTAAGGAACTTGCGTTTCGCAAACGTGGCGACAACGTAGGTAAAGTGCGCTAGTTTTATGAAAATCAGTATGCTTTGAATGACGAGATCGTCGAAGGAAAATCGCGTGGGCCAACGCAATTCAACCTAATAGCGCAATTGCAACGAAACTTAGACTAGAATTGCTCCACTTTCGGAGAATGGATTCGGGCGCGTAGCTTCGTCTTATAAACTGGCGTACAATGATGGAATATGTCTCGACAGTGAGCGCCTCTTAAACGAGCTTCATCTGTTTGCGCTGTTACCATTAACGTTAACAAATTTTTTCCTAGGAAAATTTAGCGACTCTTTTCTCACTCTGGAAATCATCAAGATTAGCAACAGTGGTTGTGACAGTGGATTAAGTTAATCTTATTTTCAGCCATAGGGGAATAGCTCATCAGGATAGCAGAATGTTCGTGTTAAATAAATATAAAACATAGTTAAAGTATAGTGATAATGATCAATGAACAAAAATGTGTGAAATAGAAAGTAATAAAATTAAAGAATTTCAATATAGATAAAAAGTAAAGTATCCAAAGTAAAATATTCATTATAAAATTTAGAGTGCGAAATAAATTTCTATTCAAATTCTATTTTTTTAGTTGTATTCATAATAATATAAATTTGCGTAAATACGACATGTTTAGATTTACTAGTATTTTCTTCGCAATAAAGTATTTTTTAATTTAAACCGTGTATACTGACGTGATTACATTATAAATGAGCTGGTTCCCCGGAAACGCAAAAATCGTCCGTATATTATTACTTCCTCAAGTAATTAAATGCAAGGGAGCTGAATTATTTTTTTTTTCAAAATCTTATTTTATCGCAAAACTAATTACAGTTTCTATTAAGTCAACGTTTTCTTTTAACCAAGTCAGTTTCTATATTCGGCAACGTTGCTCTCTCGCAACTACAAAGGAATGTTCTATAGGAATTATGTCTGACATCGTAACAATTTCGTTTCTTTATACAGAGATAATTAAATTAACACCTCGCGAGATTATTTTGGAATACCTTAAACTTCTATGTATTTTCACTCGTTTCTTAACACAACTGCAAGATGAAATTGTATTCAATTTTTTAAATCGAGTCATTTTTTTTTATCATATACATATAAACCGTTTCTTCGACTTATACATACATATAATGATACTGTATTGGAGCTATATTGGAACGAAGTATATAAATAATTCATGAAACATTTCAACTTCCTTAGCAAAAACGAATTTAAACATAACCATTCGTTGACAAATTCCTCATTCTTGTCGTATCTTTCATAATCCGGAATCTGCTAGCAAGGGGTTGAAAAATAAGAACTGCTAAGTAAGATGAAAAGTTTCGGCTACATAAAGAGGATACAAACGATTCCCTTAGTTTGTTGACATACAGTCCAGGATCTTAAACGAATTTGACGAGCGCCGTTAGAGGAATGAATTCTCTTTCGACTCGTTCGCGGGAGGCCAAATAAGAAATTTAATCGCCGACGTCGGCGAGATGGAGCGACGAAAACTTTTATTTGTTCCCCGCGAATGAGCTTACGGCACGCGAAGCACGCGAAAAGTCCGAAACGAAGTTTTCGAAGCGACTTCAAGCTCCAGTCGAATATCGCAAATTCGACCCCCGTATACTTTACTCTACGATGAGACGATTCGAATCCATCCTTGAAAATAGAACGCCCTCGCCGTTGCCAAGAGACTCTCTTCTACCAGAGCGACGATTCAAACGCTGCATTCAACTTCTGTCGCAACTTACCTTTCTACACTCATTTCGTATTCGTCGTTTCCCTCTTCTTTGTATCCGGAATTTCTCCGCTACTTATAAAACGAACTCCTTGATGAAAGTTGACGCTTCATAACCATACGAAATTTTCGTGGAAGTCGAAATTGTTAGAGAATTGTTTTTTAAAATATTTGGAATTTTATAACGATTTCAGTGAATCGTTAATTTATTAGGAATTTCGTAACTCCACAGAGTTCTCGTAGAAACAGGAATTTTCAGAGGTATTGTTTTTTAAAAAATAATTGAAATATGCATTATTTGGGAATTTTATTGTAATTTTATTAATTTCATTGACTTTCAGTATCAAACGAATTGTTCGCTTATAATATTAGAATATTAAATCATGGTGTTTTCATAAATATTATTTACGTAATAGTATAGTTTCTCCATGCCAAATTTATTACCTTAATAATTCTGATAATAATTCCAGGTAACAATGTACCGTTAATTGCAAGAAAAATTTCTAGAATGAAATTTTTGAAAATACTACTTCCCTAAAAAATTTTACGTTGTAACTTAGCAATTTTATGCTCGTTTCTATGCCATGTTTCTTTTGTCACAAGAAAATAATATTTCTCATGCTAATACAAATGCCAGGAATATAAACGACAGAAATAAAGTAGCAACGAAGCGAGTATTTTCTAAAAATTCTTTCTCCGATGTCTTCTAGTTTTTCTAGATCGCGAGCAAAACCACGAAATTCCAGGTATCAAGGAAACAGACAATGACAAATCTTTGTTTAATGATTTGCAAACACGAGACAGTTGTTTGATATTTAAAAGCTCGGTAGAAAGGTTAAGACGATATTTACAAAAAATTAGGAGTTTAATCCTAAACTTTATCTTCTAATAAAATAAATAGTTGTACTGAAATAACCATAAATTACAGCCTTGATACTCTGTTTATAATTTCCGTAATTTTTACGATAATTAAATATCACAAGAATTTCTACCCAAATTAATATTAACGAATACATAGCATATTAATGATAAATAGAATATGTTATGAGTTTAGAGGCAGTTTCAAGGAATAATACACGTTATCTGATAAACAATAATTGCAAAGTTGCTTTTAACTCTCACAATTACTTTTAATTATACTACATTTTATTCTGCCTTTTGTATCTTTCTTTTTCTGTACTTTATTATATCCTCATTACGATTCTTTGGAACGTCTTCCTACCTCTTTTACAATGGCAGAACAAGTAATTTCCATAAAATTGTTACGAGATCCTCGTTAGTAGCCAAAAGATTAAAAGACTCTAAATTTGATTCAGACACGATACCAGCGACCTAAAGCTTCAACGATCCTGCTTTATGACCGATGTCCATCTCGTAAAACCTAGCTCTTAAGACGCCAAAAATCCTCTCATTTTCGTTCATCCAATCTATTCTTCCAAGTTACACAACATACAGCTCCAATAAACCGCCCCTATCTAACGATAATCAAACCGTTACTCCAACTCAACTTAATTTTACCAAACTGTTTCTGAATTTACCTCATTCAAGAACTGGAAACTAGATTTTTGTCAATTTACCAGTCTTAATCCTTCCTCCATTTCGTTTCTTTACGAAACGTCAGGCCGTGATCGCTAATTGAAAACCGTCGTGAAATTCAAGTCGCAATCGGTTAAAGCTTGTTCGCTCTGGAGCTTCAAATAGGAGTTCCTTAATCCCGACGAGATTTCACCAGTGTTGGTTATCTGGCGACGATTAAAATGCGATTTTAATTTACCACGCCGCAACGGATTTACACTGCTATGGCTCTTGAAACGGCTCGATGGTAATTTCCACCCCCGATGTCCCGTGAAATCTGACGCTTTTCCGGTTCTCGTCTTCTATCTCGCAGCGTCCTTCGCTTCCATCGCTTTACCCGGAGATTGGATTGTGGCTGAAGCGTCGAGGATCATGGCGTATCGATCTCGCGTATCGGAATCCCAGTTCGTTCGAGTGATTAAATGGTAGATTAGGTTATGATTAGAAGCAAACTGGGTGTGGCGGAAGGAATCTCGTTCGTCAAAACGGCCAAGTAGCTAGCAGTAGTCACGGGATTCAAAGTGGATTTATGTTGGAGAATATGTTAATTTTCTTGCTTCTGACAAGAGTTACATTTGGCATTCGCAGAATTTGTAGAAATAAAAGAGTTTTCTTGAAGAATTTATCTTTACATTTTAAAAATTTTCCTTATTGTGAGTTATTACTTGTAGAAACATTTTATGTATATATTATATGTATTGTATGAACCAATTTGAAATTTCATTAACAGATACCGTAACGGGACTCGACAACCATGATTTCAATCATTTACGATTTAATCCTTAATTGGTATCGTTGAATTATGAGCCATTCATAGAAGTTTGGATTGTATAATTTAATTCTCATTCTGCTATCATTTTCCACGATAATAATTATCAACGTTAGTTTACAATTAAATATTATAAAATTAATATCATAACTAAAATCTAATTTAAGTTGTTATGAAAACTTACGTCTCAACGGTTTCATTTACGAAATAATGTTTAATTGTATAGTCAAAAAAATGTAATTTAATTTGTGTAATCTATATTTGATTAGCCGTAACAAATATTGAATTATATTAGTATAAATATCAATGTATTTTAGGTAAAATAGATGGAACATATAATTAGGTTCCATATACACAACAATCGGAAACGAGAATGAATCATTTCGATGTTCGGCAATTTGAGGCTGGTTTTTAAACACCAGTTGAGTGGAAAGTGATTGTCTGGAAACTCGTTGCGCCTGATGCGATCGAACTTTTTCATTATGCTCCTGTCGGTGACCACTTTTCTCCTCCTAAAGGTCATTGAACCATTTTGATGACGCACGGGTACTGAGAAACTTTTCCGGGGAATTAACTCTTTTGCTCTGATTCGTACCCTTGCTTATGGCAGTAACGCCATCATCCTCTGTGAGAGGTTGAATTATTACAGTTCACCGTTCCCCCATCATTCGACGGCTACATCAGGCTGATGATATGAAGTACCATGAACAACATCGTGCAATTTCTGAATGCTTAATATCGAGTTGTTAACGAGGAGAATTATTAGTTTGTTACTGAGACCGAAGCTGAAGGGTTTTTCCTCATTCGCTATGTGTCTGCTTGTATGACTTTGAGTAGTCATAATGAAATGTAGCTACGTTCGAGTATTTCAAGTAATGTTCCTTCCTTTTTGAAGTAATCTTCCTCTGGAACCTCAATCCATTTGTAAATAAATCTTAGATATTGCATATTTTCATATAAATGTGTTTCATCTATTTTGATATACTAATTTTGCTCTTTTTCATTCTCTAAAACAAGAGGCTTTAATTTAAACTTTAATTTAAGGAAAGAGATAAATAAAGGCAAAAAAACGAATGGAGAACTTCCTTTTTAGGAGAGTGCAAAATATTTATCCTGCCCTAAAAATTAAATGTACTTATCCGAAATAAATATTATTTTACAAGACTTTATTAATTACCTTCTTGTTTTACACTATACATTTTCTGCTATAGTATACGTTACGTTGTATATTAAGCTTTGAAGCATCGAATTTCACGTAAATAACTACACCTTAAATTCTATACTAGTTATGTTTCTCATCCTTTTCCTTTTTTCTTCTATTCAATTTCTGATTGATACACCCTTTCTCGATACGGATACCAAAATACCAATTAACCGCTCACCTTATCCACCAACATCCATAATAATGCTAGAGATAATGGTGCTCCATTTTCATAGATACTATAAATCTCCCATAAATCCTACATTTGTCTTAAAATTTAATCCCAATATTTAAGGAAAATTTGGAACTTTATACTTTAGGAAGATTCTCATTTTTACTATTTTCCATGCAATAAAATAATATTCAATATAATTTCTTCTCTATATAATAATAATTTTTAAAATAATATATATTTGTATATTCATATGTAACTTAGGCTATCCTCAAACAATTACTACACGTTATACGTAAATGAATACTAACACGTTGGCAATTCTAAATTGAAAGGCCATCGTTTATGCTGATGTTCGATCTCGATTACACGCGTTTCTAATTAACATGTTTAATAAAGGACACAGGGTTCGAGATACGTACAAGAGATTAATTACGAAGATATGTTTTAATAAGAATAACTTCTATAAAATATGAATAGGACTAGAGTTATTATTAATAATTAAAAAAGTGAAATAATTTAAAAGTTCAGAATAACTGCAGTTAAATAAATGTGGTGCTATAATAATTTATTTTATTCCAGTTTTTATAAGTATTTCTATGTATTATTTGCATAAAGAAGTCCTGCTTTTAATCGCATAATTCCATTTGAATCTAAATTACAGTTCTAGTATCAGATACAAGAATGTTAATGAATTAAATTTGTAATAAATTGTCTGAAGAATTATTTATCTACAAAAGAAGTACATGCGATATCAGTAAATAATGAGAAAGACACAAAAGGGATAAATAACAGTAGAACAAAGAAGAAAAACAGAAAATAGAGAAAAAATATGAAACGAGCATCGAATAGGTAGAAGAAAACATAGCAATGTAGAGAAGTTCAGTTTCAACAGACAGAAGAGCTGTTCAATGAAAAGTCGTTAGGTTCGCGTGTTTAATACTCAACTATGCTATCCTCGATCATTGATAAATCACAAGATCGTATATCTGTGTACATTATCGTGATAATTGCACTCGATACTGAAGATAGATGGTAGGGAAAATATCGATATTACCTGCTCATAAAATATTGACAATCGAAACCACGTTTCCAGTTAAATTGCAGCGAGAGTTGAAACAAACCCAAATAGAGCTTAAGCAACGCAAAAATTTATTTGTCAGCATTAATTTTTAATATTTTCTACAAATTTATCTATGAAGTTATACATACTAAACGATTTATATGATTTTTGTAACAGATTTACAGAAGCATTATGTATTTCTGATTTTTGTTTGCGTGGAATGATGAAATTAATGCTGCCACAAATATTTTAATAATTTTATGATAATAAAACGCAAAGAATAATTTTTATATTTAATCCAAAAATTTTCAGAAACATTTAGAAGCATCTAAAACATCACATGATTTCGAAATAAAAGATCTTCCTTCTGTCAGGAAAATTTTTTTCTCGCACCCTTCCATATCAAAGATACACGTCAAGTTGAGGAGACAGTGAATTCATAGGGGCGGAAGACTTACATTTTCACAGCTTAAACCCTTGCATGCTGTTATTCGATAATTTTATTAACTCTCTGAAAGGGAAACGAGCGGTCATGCAGTTAAGAGAGAGAGAGAAAAAAAAAGAAAAAGAAATGAGAAGGAAACTTTAAAGGGATTTCCAAGCAGTTCACGATACTCGTCCATCGTCTACTATTTCGAAAGCTAGACATTCCACTTGGCTTGATTCGTTCTATTTCAAGAGATTTCGTTTCCTTTTTCCTATGCTTCCCTCCCGTGTTCCTCTTTCGTATGGCTTTGTTTTTTCGCAAGGTTATACGAGCCACTATTCAACCTTCTGAAGATTTCTTTTATTTCACTCTGGAACAAATAACGAAAGTCAGACGTATCCAGTGATACAATGATAAACGGTTTTCCATTTAACAACCTCGAAGAAATATTGGTTGTCCGGAAAATTCTTTCCGATTTTTTTCATCCCCGTCATTACTTGAAATTACAAATGGAAATGCGATGCATCAGATTGTTTTCCGTTAAATCGTGGAGAACCCATACATTAAAACGGTTTATGTTGGCAGGCTTCATAAAATGCTCGTGGATGGTGGATTTTAATATTTTTTATGTTTCTGCTAATTCACGTGTCGTATAGCGTGGGTTATTCTCGATCAACTTTTTGATGTGATCTTCATCAGTGATGGAGCTGGGCGTTCTTGTTCTTCAAGGTTGAAATCACCAGCTTTAAACCTAGAAAACCACTTTTGCACAGTTCTTTTATCCATAGCACCGTCTCAGCGCATATTCTGTTTCGGTTTGTGTGGCATTTTTGCTTTTCCGATAAAAAAAGCATCAAATGCCTGTTATGCACTTTGTTTTCTTCCATATTTAAAAGCGTATAAAACTAACGAAAATTAACGTGTCTTAACAAAACTTTTTTCCAAAGATGTCTAAATTATCACTTTAAAAAATATTTACACATGTCGTTTGTTTTCAATTATTCTAATATATTCAGACCTGTCTTAATGCCACCTGCCGGAAATCGGCACGAATTTTCCGGACAGCCATAGGATATTTATTATCCGTTCTATTATGCAATGAAGAACCATATTAGTTTCTTAACCCTATCGCCGGAATTTTCTTTCATAGAAATATGTCCTAATATTAAAACTCTGAATGGAAGAATTCAACAATAGTTAACTAGTCTCTTAGCAATGAATTTGTAATATTTTCGTAGAAAATGAAAAAGGCTTTTTTTAAGAACTCATAAAGTGCTGCGTAATGTCTGCTAAATTCAAATAAATATACAATACTGTACAAACATTTTATAATTAAGCATACTAGTTAAAAATGTTCTAATTTTGTAAATGAATTTAAGAATGCACGGTATTATTTTAGTTTTACCGTATACCTTAATAAATATTTCACTCAAGAATTATTCATTTAAAATACTTAATATTTTGTGTAACTTAGAAAAAGTTAAATAAATAGATGATTAAAATACCGACATTAAAGATAAGATAATACACTAATTCAGAATACACTAATACACTAATACAGCAGAATTTAGATCAAATTATGAACTAATGCATCAATAGAATAACACTTTAAAAGTATTATTTTCTATTCATACATATATATATTTTTTTATGCGTATTATATATATTTGTTTTATAATCATTCTTTATATAAAGAAAAAATTATATATATATATATATATATATATATATATATATAATACATAATACATAATACATATATATAATACATAATACCTGCAATAAATACAATAAAATACATGAACGCAGTGATGAAAAAGAATTAACTCGAGATCGCGACAAAGGTTCTTACACATCAACATTCGATCCTATTCCCCCACTCTATATCTTTTTTGTTTTTGCCCGTCGTACTCGATGTTTTCCTCATTAGTTACCAACAATGGAATCGGGCTTTCATGAATATTTACACAATACCAAACGAGAGCGAGCAAGTCAGTCTTCAACAATACATCGGTTATATTTGAGTTTGATCGTCTCTCGTGAATTATGTTGCTATTGTTGGGCGGATGTGCGCGTTTATTTCTTGACACTGAAAGGAAAACGAAGCAGTAGCTTGATGCTTCACGATCGATGATGTTCGTAATGAATATGGAAGACTTATCGATGATCATCGTAGGCAATCGTACATATGTTTTCATTAAAAAGAAAATAGAGAAAGGAAATCCACCTGTAATTTCACTGTCTTATGTAATCGAGGGAGGCTCGTAGATCGTTTATTAATCAACGTTTTTCTATTTATTAATCAACGAAATTGATAATTCCTTTCTTGGAATTAAATAAAATTCAAAATAATAAGTGCGTAAATTTTGTGGTGCAAAATGATGATAATTTTACAATTTTCTATTTTCTATTTATCAAGTTGTTCTTCTGTTTTTAATTAATTGATTTCTAATTGATTAATTAAGGAAGAAAATCGCTACTCTGTTTATTGGAAATCAGTATAGTTTATGATGAATCAGTTTTATGCTTGTTGCGTAACAAAGTTATAAAGTATTGATACTTATAGGTATTCTGTACTCATATTGCTCCTGTAACTTATCCTGCGAACATTCAAATGCATATAATCAAATTTTCGCAAAAATTTACTAATAGTTCTAGAAATTCCGTTCACGTCTGAATTTAAAAATTTCATGAAAATCTAAAATCATGATAAGAATATAAAATAAAGTAGTAAAACTAAAATAAAATTTACAAATAAACAAAATCTGCAACTACAACAGAGGTTACAAGAATTCGAATTGAAATTATTCGAAATTATTCACAGATTATTCGAATTGAAATATCTCATCTTAGTTTATCGTAATTTCATTCGCCGACTATTTAAAAAATGAAAACATTGTATTTCGCGTGAACTATGTATCTGTATATCTAGAAGCGTATTTGTATCATAAGTATGTGGAATGATCGTTCAATTCTTAATCGACTTGTTAGTCGATCGATACGACCGAAGTTTCGTATTCTGGCATTCGGAACGGGGCAAAGACTTCCGCGGCAAGATTCTCGATGGATACGTAGAGCTTACTGGTTTCAAGTTTCCAAGGAAAACTCCGGCTGGAATGCAACTAACACATTTGCATCTCACCGCATCGGAAACTTAGGAGCGACCAGGCCACAACTTGACCAAAACTCAGCCAGCTACATCGAAGTAGTTTCGACTAGAATCCTGTAAGGATTAAGTCAGTGGCAGCCGATGTCAATCGGTGCCTGTTACTTTAGTGTTACTGTTTGTGTGCCAGAGCTTTTGTCACGTCGAACTTTCGCGGGAACAAAGACATGTTTCCGGTTACTTTGCAAGACTGGCAGAGGTAATAAAGATCTTTTGATTTGCATATTATTGAAAATTTTTAAAATTATATAAAGTAACAAGCAAAAATTTTTTTGTATAAATCATACAAAAGTTACTGCTCGATATTGCTTTACTGAGAAAAAGATATTTTTATTCAAAGAAAACTAATTGTTATCCTTTTGTAAACACGATAAAATCGTTTCCACAAAAGTTATAGAATTTCAATTTCTTCGATATCGGAGATTACGTTGTTTTACACGATTGTATTTAATAAACATTGTCGAATGCGTTAAATGAAATTCTAATAAAAACCGAAATATGTGCACCTACATATATTTACAAGCAATATCCAGAATGAGTTTCTCCCGCCATATTTTTCAGTTCTAACTATATAATGTACAGTATGATATCTGTCCCGTATGAAATTGTTCGAACAATTTGCAAAAATATGTAACTTTTATCAAAATATACACATTAATGCCAGTTAATCACTACAAGTGTAATTGTTATAAGTATAATTATTACAAGTACTTATTACATATGTATAATACATGATATTTAAACCACAATATATTTTCATAAGTTCCAGAAACTTTCTTACAATATCCGACTTTTCTAATAATTTCAATAAATTGAATTAAGAATTAATATTTTCATGTAATATTATAGCAATGAGAAATTATCAGCTAAAAGTGGGGAAAATAATATTGGGGTTTTCAATAGCGGTTTACAGAGGCACGAAGTGGAATTATTTAGACGAATCAATATATTTACACAATAATGAAATCTAGGGATATCTCACGAACCGAAGCTAGAAGGAAGGAGGGCTGAAACGAACATTTAACGTAGCATTCGGCTTTCGAGGTCTGGCAATTTTTATTTTGCACGATTTTCCGGCAACGTACCAGCGACCGGTTTTATTCGAATTTGCCGTGATCAATCTCCAGGCACGCGCGAATTTTCGATTTCGCGTTCGAAAATTGCAGCCATTCATTTCGCGATACGCGTCGACGCTAATAAACGAAAACGTTGAAAAAAGTCCGGGACGAACAATAGCTGGGAAATGAGGGGATGCGGCCGACGGGCGCGGCCTGTTCGGAGTACAGCCGAATATTCGATTCGTTTGTACGGTTGCTTTCGTTACCGGCGACAGTTTGTAAATAAATTACTGCATTCGAATTGCACTGTACACTGTCAATTCTGTAAATCTGACAGTATTAGATAATTTGAGAAATCTTTCAGAGAATTAGAGAACTTCTTCATAATTTTTCATTGTGAAATTTTGTAATATTCGTTAATATTCTTCTCTTTCAGTATCAGCTTTTCTTGTAATTGACTTGTGCATCTTCAGAAATTTTGTAGGTTTCCAGCGAAATTTCGTGTTTGAAGATTTGGATGATTGAGAAGTGACATTTTTAAAGTTCTACCATCTTTTTTTCCTTCCAGTAATTTGAGGAAGGTTGCAATCGTAAAATTAAAGCGGATTGTATTTATCCGAGGAAAATTAGAATCACTGAGAAAGAATTCGTTGAACCGTGGTTGTTAGTACGTACACATAAATTCGAGGATTTATTAAACGTGCGAGAGAAGTGTCAGTTTTACAACGACTTCGTAAAATTCGAAGTCAATCGGCAGGTAGTAAAAGAGACCTGTGATCTAGATACGCGACATAGAATTTTTCACTTCGTACTTGGATAGTTTTATCGATGGGATTTAAAGAATTGTTTGATTACTCTTTACAAATTGTTTGCACGGGACGAACTTTAACTCTGAATTCCTAAAAAGATTTATACTTCCTTTACTCGTAGACTAACAAATAAAAAGATACTACAACTAGAGTTGGCGAAATTGACTTTTAATAGGCTCAAATATAAACCTTCCTGATAACTTCTTCGACCGTAAGAGAATGAAAAGAAAATTATCACGAATGAACGCATCACGTCCTTTCTCGTTCCCAGCGATCTTCGTCTATCATGAAGCAGAAGTTCGTTCGTCAGAAAGTGATTTCCAGAAAGCGGAACGAATTTTCTTAGGATCAGGACGCGTTTCGTAGCTGATCTCACGAGGATTCTTACGTTGGAACTTTCGCCTCGAATGTGACGAGGCAACGAAACCTCCAATTTTACTCCTTTTTGAATTCGTTACCCACATTCCCTGAAAGACTTGCCATCCACGTGATCCACGAAGATTCCAAACCTATAAATATACCTTCTCGTTACGGCCATTTTTGTAACTAACTCTGAATAAACAATACAATTAAGTGGTTCATTTTTCGAACACTTGTTTTTACCTCGTTTTCATTACGGTCATGTCTATTTATTGTTTAAAAACAATATTGTCAAATTTCAAAGAATTTCGTCATAAACTCTTATAATAATTTAATTGGTATTTAAATGTAACTGGAAGACTTAAAATAATTTATTCGTTTTTTTAATTGGAAAAAATTTGTTAATAATATATTGTATTTTCTGTTTCAGGTAAGAGACTCTGATTATTATTCACGGATGCAATATTCATATAAAGTGCGTTATCGGAACAAGCCTTAACACTGTATGTAAAAAATTTATTGATCATGTTATATTTTTTAGTCAATTGATATTTTCTGTGACACGATGCTTGAAAGCTTCAATAAAAATTTAAAATCGAATCGAGAAAGGAAAGAGGGTAATGAGTAAGCTATATTGAAATAAATAATATGAAAATAATTTGTCATTAAAATATCTAATGTTGCGAAATTTATTAATCACCTAGATCGAGATAAAAAACTTGTGTTTTCAAATAGAATTTTCAACAGTTCCAACCTAATATATTTATTTTAATACTAATTACACAGTGATTAAGAATAAAGAATAAGTGCATTCTTGATATGAGAAACAATATTTTATTAACAAAGCGTCTAAATTTCCTGGACTCGTTGAGAAATTCCAATAAACAATCAAAATAAATCGCTAAACGCACAATGAGATTAATGAAGCAGTTTTAATTAATCATAAAAAACAACTTTGTTTGACGCGCTGTAAATCCAGTCACTTTAACAATCACCAAAATTCATTATTGGCGCACACGTGCCCCAATTAACATGATTGCAATCGCTAATTGCTGAAACTTTTCTAATCCATCCGATGTCTCAACCGAATCCGCTAACCAGCAGAAGGAAACCATCAATCACGTCCCTATCGTTGTTGTCTAAAAATTTTCGAAGCAGTAGTATAGGAGTTTCGCGTGCACGAATGATCCATGAATCGACAATAGCGTGCACATATTATTAGCGCCGCTTGGCCGTACCAAATATAAAGTCGGGGCATGGCGGTGAAACGGAATTCCGGCCTTCGTAGTCATTCGCGAAAACACCATCAGTGCCTTCTCGGCATTTCACGCGGCACGATCGTCGCACCTAAGAGCTTCTCCCCTCTTTACTTCGCGGGAGAACTCTAGAGAACTCGCGTCGAAATTGGCGGGAAAATTCCATCCATTCGCGAAAATGTGAGCAATTCTGTATAATCGATTCCTAGGAAAAGCGTTGATTATTGGAAATTGTGAAACGTTAATTGTTATTGCGTAATTCGTGAATATTGAAAGTGTAGTTATGGATGAAGCGTGATATTTTGATTGAAATTTAGGGTTATTGGGGACACTGAAGAATTACGGAAAAATTGTAAGTTGACTAATATACTTTTGGCAACTTAGATCCTATATCTTTTTTTAATTTCGTTCCTGTGAATACTCTGTGGTAACTGATGGATTCTTAGAGTAAGGACAAGTGATGATGGTAGAGTTCAAAGTTTAATGTATTTTAATAAGTGATATTCGATAACAAAAGGACCGACTACAATATCGTCGCACGCCGACTCACACTCCGTATCCGCTCAACTCGCACTCTGCTTCTCGACTGACTCTCTGGCCGTTGTAGCACTCTATTGTCTTTTGCTAGGCCCACCGCACACGTGTTCTGCAGACGCTCGTAGCCAGGGTCACGTAGGTCTTTTCGGCGAAGCTATTTAGTTGAAGGACCCGGTAATGCATTGATGGAGCCGACAGCGCCTCGGCTCTCGCGACATTGTCTGTAGTTAGCTCGACGTTTCTTAGGCCCTTCTCCCCGATACTACAACTCTATTCCATAATTTTGCAATTTCGCAATATTTTTTATTAAGAATTAAGGATATCCTTTGAGAAAAGAGTCAGTTATAGACGATGTGTTTGTAATCGGATAAAATCGTCGTATTTCAGGAATCAGGAATCAAAATCACTTGTATCGCTTGCTGAATTTTTCTAGAGCTTTCTTAGCTGTCCAGTTCCTGAACTCCTTAAATAAAATATCTAGAATTCTCATAGATTACAGATAAGCATTGTATATAAATTCTTATGATCATATTTTGTCGCTGCTTATTCACGATTATTTAATCAATCAATAGTTAGAAGTTTTCAAAGAGATAGAGGTTATCACTAGAAATTTGTACTGTTACTAGTCTTTGTAATTTATTAGAACGTTAAATTGCACTAAACCCAAGAATTCCAGCAGTCCTCAAATGTAGAATAAAATCGTTGCACAGTATTTTCTAAATAGCTGACCTATTAAGTTAGTTACAAATTCAAAGTAATAAAGAAAAAAACAAAAATTCGTCCGAGATTGTCCATTTAAAATTTTTTATACGTGTCACGTTTTCCCAATTTATTTTTCCCATAAAACGAAGAAGAAGAGATAGAAAGCAAAAAAAGAGGATGCGATGCGTGTCATTCGCCCTGTTCTTTCTCCATCGCCTAAATCCACTCCCGATCGAATATTCGAAAAAACGTTCACCGTATAACTTCAGCCCCCGAAGTCACACGCTTGCACTCGCCAACGTTAATATCGCGACACCAGCAGCACCGATCCATACATATCGATGTATGAGATCGATAAATATTTATGTCGTGGCACACGAAATATTGATATCGTCCACGATTTAATGCATTCCACGCGAAGGAACCTCTCCAATCAACGAGTTTCCTCAGTTTTTTTCCAAAACGGTCCGCTTGACGATTCGCCTTTTTATTACTTTTTTCAATCGTTTGTCCGCTCGTCCATCGAAACTCGTTTGGAAATTTCTGCGATTCATCAACGCGGCTCATTTCCATTGCGTCGATCGCAATTTACTTCTCTTCTCCAACGATCGACGATAATTTTACAAGGTGCAAGTTGCGATTTAATCGCGTCCTTCGATCTGATTGAACAACAGTCCGATAAGAGGCGACAGGAGACCACCTATAGAAACGAAGACCGAGTTCGGTCAGCCTCTTAATGACCGTTTGTATCGTTTAATGAACGCCGGTGTTCAAGCTAAGGTGTAGTCCCTTGAGAGAAGATACATGTGTAGAGACGTTTTGGAAGCTGCCTTTCGACGTAGGCAATGCATATTTCGAATGACTGCAAAGCCATAGGGAGAGAGCTGAAGGGATCCAGTCGATGGAAGCTGATCTGAGACCCACCCCTCTCTCTCTCTCTCTCTCATCTCTTGAGAGACTTCTCTTAGGAAGATTATCAAGAAGAGACGAAGTTTCCTATATTACGTAACGAAGGGACATATGTAGAGGCATTTTGAAAACTGCATTTTAACTTATCTACGGATAATGCATGCTTCGAATGGTTGCAATGACACAGGGAGGGGATCGAAGAGTTTCAGTAATTGACCCGAAATAGGAGAAGATTATCAAAATGAGACGAAGCTTCCTATATCGTCAGGGACAAGAATGGTAAAGATCGAAGGAAGAAAGTATTAAGGACTGAAGAAAGAGAGAAATGAAACTAGCGGAGGAGTAGAGCAACCTCGATGTAACTCAAATGGAAGCGAAGAATCGAGTGTTTTTTCAGTTTCATTCCGTTTCATTGAAAATCGGTGCTGGTACGAGGATAGATGGAAAAGAACTGAGAAAGTAGGACTCGACGAACGAAGGAAAATAAGAGAGACTGGCAAGCGAGAAAATAATAAAGGAGCTACTCTGAAAAACAAAGAAACTGTCAATGAATCTCGAAGAAAGAGGAGTATGGTTGGAATTTTGGAAGGAATGAGAGACCATCAGGGACGAAACGAACCGAGCGAAATAGTTTGCTTTGATAGAGACGTAGACAGAGGTAAATGCTTGCTAGCCAGGGCGAGCGGAGCACGGCTGGAAACAGTTGTCACTTCGTGATTAGGAGTTCAATAGCCCAGAAGTGCTATTACCACGAGACACGCTTCTGTGTCTACGTGGATATGGATACATGTACACGGATGTGTGTGTGTGTGTGTGCGTGTGTGTGCGTGTGTGTGTGTGTGTGTAGACAGAGGTAGATGAACAGAATGGTAGAGAGAGAAGGAACGTTTAGAGAACTTCAATGCAATTCTCAGGCGGGGTCTCAATATTCGTGAAGTCAGCCGCTTACGCATACTTGTGCAGTGTGCACGTTTGCTGAAAGCAAGTGGACCAATAGCCAGGGAAAGATGACTGTCGTGTTGAGGAACACGGATTCCACCGAGTAACTAGTCGCATCTTGGCCTCGCTATTATACTCGAAAGGCCGAATCCGTTTGGCCAAGTGTCCTTTGCCGCCGTCTATTGGCTGAACTACTGGCACAGAACTTTGGAACCGGCCAAGGATAAGACCGATAATTGGCTGGAGATGGATTCCGATTTTGCAGCTCCCCGATCGTGACCTGTTTGTTAACGAACTCGCTGTTCGAGTCTCTCTGGGGTGCAGTGAAAGCCGAATTTTTCAGGGCAAGGATTTCCAAGAGGCTCCGAATACTTTCCGATTGTGGATCCAGTAAAATGAAGCGTGAAACCTGAAGAATCTGATTTTTACAGTGAAAGGAATTACGAAGTAGGGAAAGTTAAGAGAATTGCTTTTAGTAAATTTGGGCGATGCGAGAAATTGTATTTGGAGAAGTTTGATTTCTTTTAACTTATATGTGTGTAGAATATGACTTTTATTTAAAAGTATATATCGTTTGCAATATCGTTATAATTAGATAGATTGTGATTTTATATGCATTTACAGAAAATTTGAAGGAGAAAAATTGTACAAAATGTACATAATATGAAATAGTATAGCATGCTTTCTATAACAGTAGTAACACAATTTTCGATCGAGATTCTACTTTTATAATTATGTTCTCAAACCTATGAATGTACATAGAAATCCGCAGTATAGTAATGAATTTCAGATTTATTCGTGGTTGTTAAGAATATCAAAGAGGTCACTAATTTCGTTACAAGAATTTACGAAAAAGTGGCTATGGAACGAACTTTGATGTTCCACTGGAAGCTAATACATAAATCATTCTGCTTATTGGACTTTAACTACAGTGAGCCACATCGCGACTCTTTCATCGAAATTTCATAACCGATATTCCCTCGTGACTTATTTGCGGTGATGAATCCAACAACGCGGTACTCTAGAATTCTCGATTCTACGATAAAGCCCGAATCCACAATAAGAAACCAGAATGACTTCTTTCCTCTCATCCAGTTTCGTTTGTCTCTTTTCTACCGTGCTGACACGCGCCACATATAGCTTATCCAAGGAAGTATCTAATTGAAATTGAATTCTGTTTTTATGGAAATATGAAAAAACGGTGTGTCTCTCTATGAGAACTAATATCGAAACCGCAAAGGCGGATATTGCTTCGAGATGCCTAAGTTCTCTAGAAGATGCCGCGCATCGCATCGGCGGGACGTAGGTGCCGTAATTCACTTGGAGTAAGATGGTTTATAACTTTTTAATTTATGAAACAAATTGTATAGTCACAATTGTAATTATTATATAGCTTCAATGAACGTCAAATATAGGGAACATGGAAATATCATGCACAAAAATTATTGATACTGTCCTTAAAATAGGAGTTAAAATTTGTATAGGTCAGTTGACTGCTACTACATTTTTCATGAAATAGTCTTCTACGTATCGTGAAAACGTGTTGCAGCAGAGAATAAAGCTATAGCTTAATTGATTTTCCTCCATTTTTGTCGCTAAATGTAGACTAAATATTTTTTACACAATCCTTTAATTTGTCACTTACGTCGTTGTATCTTCAAGAATCGTTGAATCGTTTGCATGAAATTGTCAGCGATAGTTTTCGGTCAGAACAGCAGGTCGTAATAAATGGCTGGGAGTACAGGGGATGGGAAGTAATTTTTTATAATGGAACATTGGAAGTGGAACGAACAGTATCGGTGCACGAGTTGAAAGTTGAGCAGTATCTTGTTAAAGTTTTGGTGTTACATTTGGTGAAAGACAGTTGCAGCGAGGATCATTCGAAACTGCCTTATTTTGCTTGAACTACTTGTCGTAAATGTTCGTACAGAGATTAGTCGGGGAAATGGGGCGAACTTTCGCTGTTATTTCTTCGGTTGCATGAGCAAATCTATTCGAAAGTGGATTGATGCGCCATAAAAATCAAAGTTATAGTTTTCATTCGGTTCGATGAGTATTGGAGTGTTTATTTGAAAACGCATGTCAAATGTAATGTTTCTAATTCTAATCATTATCAACCAACTACAGATTAGACTTTTTTAAAAAGACTAACAGAATTTTTCTGATCTTTTAGCAGACTTATAGACGACTTTGAACTCTGTAATATTTCTGTCATAGATTAAGAAAAATATATGTCAATTTTATTATTTCTTACTGTTCCTTATTTTATATAATACTTTATTTTCTAACACAAATATATTATAAGTACTATAACTAGTAGTAATATAACTTCATCGCTTAAATAATCAGTTTTTTAAATTTTGTTGGTGCTAGGAGTAGGTAAAGACGTGAAATCCGTTAATATGAAGAAGATTCTACAGTATTAAGAATCAAGTTCCAAAGTCGGAAGATTTAAAAGAATCCAATCCAAATTAAATTTGAAGTTTAATCGTTGTAACGAAACTGTTTAAATCGAACTTCTTTATGCCGCATTTCTTCTTCTGAAAAATAACTTAAAAAAACTTATTCAAACTCTCCGAATGATTTACTAAACGCGAGGGATTCAAAGTTCTGTGCACAATATTTTAAAATCAAGTGAAAGATCCTCTCTGGTACGAGATCTTGTTCGGGAACGTTTTAAAATAGAATTTATTGCTGGTGCTTGATCGAGTAACAAGAAAGGCGTGTCCAATTCTCAATTCGATCCCAATTTGACGATTACCGACTTCATTAAATTGTCTAATTTCACGAACGGCGAACCAGCTGGAAAAAGAAATTGAAACAGCTGTGGTAAGTCCCTTAACACCTCGAGCTCAATTGCGAGGGAGTCAATTGGCGAACGATTCGAATTGGCGGGGAAATCGAATATCCAGGTTATCGTGATTGATTACGGATCACCGCTTCTTCTTCGACCTTCTTTCTACTTTAGCTTCGTCTATTTTCTGTCTTTTCTACGTTATATTCGTTGCCTCTCCCTTGGTATTTCATGCCTCTACGTTCTCGCCATTTGTTCTCATTATTCTCACGAAAGGATTCGCAAAACAGATGCAATTTGAAATCTGACCAATTTCGAAGTTCTATAATACATTATACATGTTTTAGTAGATGTTAATATTAATTCTTTGATTATAATATTGAAGTTCATGGTCCAAACAAGAAACAGAAATCAATACTAAAAGCTACAGGATCCTCATTGTAGACTATTTTCTCTCGAACATTCTCGAAACATTTCTCACTCATGCTCTACTGAAAAAGAATAATGCTCTAATAAAAGAAATCTTTCTAAATCCAAACTAAAGAAAATAGAGATAACTGCGATCATCAATCAACTCCAGAAATATTGGACACCAATAACCTTATAACAGCACAACATCACCAATCAACGATCGGAAGGGTACGAGCTTTTTCATGACGCAATAACTTCAACAATAATGAACCGACGATCCATCAACTCTGTTCTTCATAGTTCGATCCTTGTCTTATGCACAAGGGGAGGAAACGTTTCTTCCCAAAGAGGATTACGCGGAGACGAAGCATAAGGCAAGGGGTTGCTTGCAAAACAAGAGCGTGCAAGCCGCCCAATACACTCGAACTGATTTGCTCTTACGCCTGAAAACGTGTTTAGTCGCTGTAGGGATTTTTAGTCGAGAAAAGAAAGACTTTGATGACGATGTCTGGCGTTCAAATTGACATAATCCGGACTCGTAGCGTAAAGGGGATCCTCTAGGTCTTTGTACTCCTTTTTTTCACAAGTACAGCCCTCGAATACTGGAGATTTTTTAATTCCTAGGACTGCTACGCAACACGTCTCCGTCATTGATTTTCCCTTGACTTTTGACGAGTGTCGCAGACGAGTAGGAATTAACTTCTGAAATTTAATCCACTCTCAAGGCTTTTGGCCGGGATTACCTTCGTTTTGGGCGCATCTGTTGCTCGAGAGTACCTTTAACATCCCTATTCTAACGGAATAGGGTTCACAGCATTTTATAGTTTCGTCGACTATCTGTATTTTTGGCTGTATTTTTTACTGCGTGACGTGCCTGATGAGATGATGAGACTGATGATGTGACGTAGAAAGCATAGATTATTTTGGATGGTAACTTTACTATTTTTAAAGACGATTTATGCAAAAAGCATGACGTTATTTGTCAATTCTCTTTCACAGAGTCTAGACTTTATTCTTTATTAAAATCAATGTCTCGACTTTAAAACCTCTCTATTAAAATTTTCAAGGAGAACTCGGGCTCTGTGCTATTTATTTTTCATGAGTAAAGTAGTGTGTGAAAGTAATATGAGATCTTTGAAGATCTAAAACAGGTACCAGAAAGTACACACTGAGCTATGGATCATTGCGATATTTACATCCACCTCTCAATCTTCTTCAAATTTAAGCTACCAAATCGCGTAGGACGACAATTATAGCATTTTGTTTGTCTAATAAATTTTATTTAAAAACATACTATTTTATTTAACTGCTATCAAATTCGATAGTAATGTATCTATTGTATTACTTTTAGAATAATTCATAGACTTGCAAATCTTTACTATCACGTATAACACAAATCAAGCTGTGTTCATGAGGGATTATCCTTTAATTCTAATTTCTAAGATCCAGAACAAACAGCAGAATCACAGACCGGTGTTTGAAATCGATTTTGAATTGATCGCGGTCAATGCGCCAAAATCGAGGCATTCTGAAGAATGTCCCAAGGGTGCTTTTCCATTCTTTTCTCTAGTGGCTGAAGGATGAATATCACGGCTTTCTAGCCTCCTGTACCCCTTGCAAGTTGACGCCCGAGTCACGAAGCCATCTGTTACAGTTCGTCGAAGTTTCACCCGCGGAAGATCGTATTTATTCGCACGGGAGGAAAGAAGAAGAAAGGAATCTCGTATTTTTCACGAACGGATGAAGAGTTTCGAGAAGTTTGAAGTGCACAACCGATTTGTCTATCCTTCCTTACGGATTCTTCCATGACCCAAAGAACGTTTTGATCGTAATTTTTGATGATTATGATCTATGACTTGATTCGGGGTAATTGAAAGCAGTGGTCGAGGGAGAAAAGCCTGATGATTATTTTATGTTTAATGAAGGAATTAGGCGAGATTACGTTAGAAGTTATCTGGAGTTTAGGTGATATTTCATGGATAAATGGAGTGCGGGATAGTATTTAGCCTATATTGCCTGTGTTGGTTGGTTTATGTAGGCACTAGATAGTTCACGAAATATGTAGAACGATAAAGACTGTGTTTCGTAAACTGAAATTCCTCGGAATTAATTAACGCTTTTGCTAATAGGATGTGGTTAAAGTATCCGATACTGTTCATAATTACTGAGAATTTGTACTCGAAAATTTGCAATAGATAGAGTAGGTAATCAATACTGGATTTATTATTAATATACATTTTAGATAACTTTGACAGCGTTAAGGTATTTAATAAATTCACTTTTTATTATTAAATAATTTCACTTACGATGTTAGTTAGTATTCTATCTCTTTTTAATGAGAATTAAACTAAGTCTATTAATTTTATCAATAGAGGACGAATAATCATTTTTGAACAGTACATATTTTGATTATTAAATATTCTTGTTCGTGGAACACGAAGCCAAACTTTTTATCATGTTATTCCCATGAAAATAAATTTAGCTTCGATAGACTGTCATAAAAAACTTACTACAAGTAATTTCATACGTAGCACAAATTGATTTATCTAAATCGTTTCGTTGGTGTTGCGGGAAAGTTGCAGCCGGGACTAAAAGTTGAAATTAAACCTTTCCTCTCTGTGATTAAAGGAATTCTTCCGCGTAAAACCGATTAATTTTATTCACGTGTGAACTCGCCGCTTTAAATCACACGATCCAATGCACCTGATACAATTTCCTCCGCGTTAGATTACCTAAAATTTATGAGAAGACCAGACAAATAAATTACCATTAAATACTATTGACATAATTCTAATAACTATGCGTTTAACAAGCAAAGCGTTCATATTAATATCGTTATTTGTTTGAAACCTTCAATTTATATTTAGTCTGACCATCTATCGTTAATAACAATATTTTATATATAATAATATTTTATATATGATTTTATGTCATGAATATAGATACGAATATTATATTATAATTTTTTATTGAGAAAGTTCGATAATATCGAAGACTTGGGACTTTGTGTGCGAAAACTCAAAGATCGACATGACACGGTAATGCGAGTGGGGTCTCTGCTAATGCTGTCACGTCACGTCACGTCACGCCTTCCAGGTGGCCCGAACCGAGTGACCTGTCGATGACAGCTTTTCTATCGCTGACGCGCGACGCGATGCCTATAAGATCGAAATTAACCCCTGTAACGCGTCAGTTCACCCCTTTGCCCAGAATTCATTCCGCTCGATTAACTTTGAACCTGCGATCCAAGAGGATTTGAAAGTAGGGCACGTCGATCTTCGCCTGTCTCTCGAAACAGTTAAGTTTCATTCGCTTTGGATATGTGGGAAAAATCTTATTATGTCGTTTCGACTCTAATTTCTTGCACTTGTCACATTATTACTAATTTCTCTTTGTTTGTGACAAAATATTTTGCCTAGAAATGGAGATAGGTAAGAGGTTCTTAAAATTTGTTTACTCAAGGATCCATTAGCAATGATTAAACTTTTGTCTTTTGTGATAATTCTATTGTCTTTTTAAAACGAAGGATTTTACGTAATTTAATTTACGAAAGATTAACACGATTATCTGGGACTATTCAGAATTTTAAATATGAAGGAAGTTCATGTCTGAAATATTACTAATATATAAACATTATATACAATATATAAACATTGCTAATAATAACAAACATATTACGAATGAAAAATGTGAATATTGTGTTGAGAGAGCGCACATATGACATAAATTAGTATTTGTATATAGAAGAAAATACGGCACTATATTTTGCTGTTTCACGCGCAAATTTTTTATCTGCATGAGTAATAATAAAAATGAAAAATGTGCACCGACGAAAATTTTCACATCGTTGCAGGATAAAATGAAAAATAACATTAACTTTTAAATATCAATTCTTATTTCAGTTACTAACTAAAAGTTATCGTTATATTTCTTACTCTAACATAATTTGTTTAATTTTATAGAAATTCAATATGCTAACATATTTCAACTATTTTAGAGTAGAATTTAATAGATACACTTCATAAATAGATATATTGTACAATAGGTATATACTCAATAGATTATAGATAATGTAATATATCAATAGATATTTCTCAAAATAAAAGAGAAGCTACACATAAGTAAAGAAATATACACATACTTAATGCTACATACAATCGAAAAAAATTTGCCCTTCTTATCGCTAAACATAGGACAAACAGTTTCTACACGGTCCACAAGTCAACATCGTTTAACTTGCCACTTGCTTCGTTGATGCTTCATTCTAGTACAGCAGTATTCGCCAAATATTCGGAAAGAAAACGTTCTATCGGATCGAAGATCAGGGAAGAAAGCAAGAGGGTTGTTTCCCTTGTCGGCGATTGAGACGGTGTCCTGGTGAACAGCGTCAATATTTATACAATTTATATCAAGGAAGAGTGCTACGTGGAAGATCTTTATTATTTCAGGCATATGAAAAGCTGGCAGACCAGTTCACTAACCGTAACGTCTTTTTTTTTACCTGGATTATTATCTAGTGAATGAAGACTACGAGTCTATAAATCGAAAGAAACGTCGATGCACCCTGTGTGGTAAATTTCCATGAATAGAATGCCGATCGAAAGTGTCGGTGTCACTCGTTGGGATTGTCATAAGATTCTTCTTCATGCAAAAATTTAAACATTTGAGTTTTTAAAAATTTAAATAAGAATTTGAGAATGTATAAATTGTATTATTCACCTATCTCTTCTCTTCTCAAGAGTTCTCTTATCTCAAGAGGATGATACAAATAATAGTAAACTCTGAGGCAAATTTGAGAACCAGTATTTATAACAACATCAAAATTCATTATCGTTCACGCACTTTTCATTTTACGAAGTTGATCAAAGTGGCTCCTGAACGGCTCATACATGACATGAAATCGATAATCGTCAGTTGTAATAGCGTAAGATAAAGCTTTCAAAATCCCCTAATAACATTTCACATTAACAAATGTGAAATAAATGAACATAAATACAACCAAAACGTCATTCCCTTGAAACCACAACAGAATGTGTGCATTAAAAAGGTATCAAGCAAAAGTGGCACGTTCGAAAAATCAATGTATCACCATTCGTAATTTAAATTAAATATAATACGAGAATCCTGGTTACGTCCGGTGTACATTTATCGGCAATATATATGATGGAGAATAATGCGAGTCGGGTCACTGTTTAATATGTTTAATGCACTCCGCCTGCTGGAATCCTGGTAACTTTTAATCTCATTAGGGAGAGCGCGTCTCCGCGAATACGTCATAGTAATGCCTCGAGGGACGAGTTCTCTAAGCAGTGAATTACTCGCTCTCTAAAAGCACGGGGTAGGGCTCACTTTCCCGCTCCAATGAAGAACAAGAAAGCCTCATTCTCTATTTCGCCCTTTTTTTCCTGGTCCACCATAGTTCGTGCGGCCGATTTTATAACGTTGAATCGCGGTCGAAATTAATGTCACGACGTTCTACCTGCAACCAGAATTTCTCCTACTTTTATGTCTTTTTTAAAGCTCTTTGTTGTCCCTTATATTCCTTTTTCTAAGTGTGAAATTGTATTTTATCTGAAAGAAAAATAACGAAGAGAGAGGTTTAGTGCGAGTTACAGCTTCCTTCATAGAATCAGTTAATAAGAGCTCATTTCAGTTTAATGACACTTCGTTTATATTTCTAGCGTGGCAAGGAAACCGTACTTCGTTTTACGGGACTGATGCTGGAACTTTAGATGGTTTCTTTTTAGGTTCATCATATTTGTGATGAAGTTTGTGCATAATGATTATACGCGAAATTTAATAATACGCTCGGTAATATAGCAGATTTTTTCATTTTGTGTATGAATACAAATTTGAGAAAATTATTGATTAAAAATATTGCGTATCAAATACATCATTTTAAGTAATAATGTTCATTTCGACACAATGTCCACTGCTTTGTCTGTCTTTCTAAATCACTTTGTCTAAATGAGCAGAAAGTAGAATGCAACAAGTGTGTCAACTGCACTACTTAAATAAAAGAACCGCAATGTGTGCGTCGATAGAAGCAAATGTGTTTTATCATATAAAAATAAAAGAATACAAATTATAAAAAGATACCGCAAAAATAATTTAACCTAAATCCTTATTGACCGCTTATGATCCAATTGTGGGTTAGGAATATTTTTCATTTCTTTTTTTAAACATTACGATATTGATAATGTTAAAAAGTGACAAACTTGCATGGTAACATTTATTATTCATTTATTAGTTCGAATTATTTGCGAAAATTCCAGGAATAAAAGGGAACGTCTCGTAGAAGATTTTAGTGGAAACCACTAGAGCAGTTTCCTTCTATCGACGTTTCTATTATTTCGCTCGAAATCCCGGATATTCGTGGCGCTCGAGCAATGAAAATGGACGTGTGAAATTTTCGCGGAACGTAATCAACGATACAAACTGTACCTCGACGTGAAACCAACATCGGCTGTACCGGCATCATTTTCAACTGTATCGACATCGTACACTAATGTCTTCTCAATCGCACCAAGGAAAACGCGCAATATAATTATTGTCAATAATAATTTAACTTTGATTTTCTTCTCTCCTTACTTGGATTTTATAAACATTAATTACTATACTTTGTAGTTTGAAAAGGTATCCCGGAGTTAAAATAGCAGCAAATGGCTTCACAATATTGATTCAATTAAAATTATTAATTAAATATTGAATAATTCATTTAAAAGCTTGAAATCCGATATTGAAAGTCGAAAATTGGAATTTAGGGGTTGGAAACTTGAGTAATTGAAAATTGAAGATTTGATATACATTTGAAAGAAAACTTTACTTGGTTTTCACTTAATTTCTCTATTAAGAATTTCGTTATAAATAGAAATTACGATACTCCTCCCTATCTCTTTCCTGTAATTATAGAAAGATTACTAAAGCTTACATATTATCTACAATCCCTACGTACGCTAAAACACCGAGAAAGATCAATAATGTGCAAATTGAGGATTCCAGTAGAGCATCACTGAACGCATGACGAAAATTTACACAGAATCAAATTACGGATTCGAACAACGCATAGTCATCTCGTCTCGTAATCCTATTACCAAAGTTAGCCCATTAAATCTTTCGTTACTCCAAATATTCGGAAGAGCCGAAAAACAAGAACGCATTAAACGTGATTATCGTGGGTGCCGGATGCAGGCGTACGAAACTAAAAGATTTTAACGCGTTCGCGTTATTCTTCGTTACTCTCAAATGGTTTTCTTCCGTTTACATTGTAATCATGGACTGAAAAACGCACGAAGTAAGGACAATGTGCATTTACGAGGTGTGGAAAATTTGATAAAATAGCTACGCATTATCGAGCAGCGTATTCCCATATCCATTTGTAACTCACTTTTTCGTTAATCTTTAACATTAGCTTAATGTCGAATGATTCGTTAATTAATGAAAATAAATGTTTAGTGCAAATTAGAGAAAAATGTATTAATATACTTCTCCTGTATTTCCACGGCGAATTATTCTATATTATCGTACGGTATATATTTAGCAGGTCCATTTATCTCCATGGCATATATTTTTATAAAAATCAGAAAATACAGGAGGAAATATTCTCGTGTACAAATAAACATTTCAATATGTCTCGTGCATACGTGGTAAATCAACGTTGAAACAACACGGAATTATATGTTTCGCAATATTGGGATTGCAAAAAAAAAAACGTTTCGAAGCTAGTCGAATATTTTTCATGTATTTAGAAGCTTTGGGATCTAAACCTTTCACGATGTATTTCATTTCATATATTATTTTTTCATGGTTTCCGATTCTACCTGCAGTATTTGTTGTGTACGCGCTCGGGCAGGGATACAGGTTAAATCTAAATTTCTTCGACGTGGAATAAAAATCTATTCTGAGGGACAAACCTGCATATTGCTGTTCATGGAAATCTTGTGAATTTTGATCCGTGAAAATCCTCTGCTGTGCTTAGTAATACGATTCATTTCATAAAAATTGTCTAAAGCCATTGAAAATCGAATTTATTTATTTTGGAACAACTTACGTATATGTATATATTGATTGATGAGTACTCAATACTTCGAGTTCATAACAATTCATAGAATTTTCAAAACTGTCATTGATTATATTGGTAATGATAACAAACTTTACAAAATTCCTGATAAAAAGATCTATATTTTTACAAATAATGCACAATTTTCTATAGTTTTAAATTTAATTCAACCTATAGTTTACATTTAGCTTTAAATTCAATTTAAAGCTATAGCAACCGCTACTGTAGACATTTTATGTAAAGAAGATCGAAGATTTGGTCGAAAAATAGTGCACAATTATAAAGAATGTGAAAAACTGCATTACTAATTGATTACATTACTTATAAAATGACATAATACTTATTATATTACTATATTATATAATATTGATATTTCAATATCTATGTATTCGATATTTAGATATCGAAACAAAAATATTAATATTTAAATACAATATTCTAATATCAATATGTACTTAGAAGGTAATAATTCATAAATTTTCAAAGATCTCCACTCATAATTTAGATTTTTCTATTATCTTAAACCACGTCTCGTGACAAAAGTCATTCTTTCTTTTGCAGTGTGCGTTGTTCTGTGAATGGACTCTGGTTCAATCTTGCGACTCAGAACGGTGCTGCAGAATTCCCGAGGAAGAGAAGAGGGACGACGCGACGATTTGACGGGTGCAGAAAAATAAAAGAAAAGAAAAGGAAACGAATGGAGAAAATATTAACCCGGCCAAGACGAAAGTCAGTGTCTTCTTGGCTGATTTGACATTTTCGTGTGCGCGCGCGCGTGTGTGCCTGCGAGGTCTGTGTTTTCATCGCTTCAAAACGGAAGCTCGGAAGAAGAGAAATGGGAATATTGGGAAAATTGCTTTCGTCGGTGTCCCTGGTGTCCATCTGGTGTCTGCTGATCGTCGAACCAGGCAAGGTTCAGAGGGAACAGGATCATCTGGGTAAATCACCTTCTTATTGTATTTGTGCCTTTGGTTTCCGGGCTGACGTCACACGATTTCACTTTCGGTCCGCGGTAACTGTTAGTTGCTTTTTAACACCAGATGAAATTTTTTGGAAAATTGATAATGAAGTTTCTGCGTGATTAATTTTAAATGATGAAACGCGAAATTACTAATATTAAATGAATATTCGTGATTCGGAAAATGGAGAAATTTATATGAATTCTTTGAAACGTTTTCTTTGGTAAATTATGAGCTTTGTTTCAACTCAGAACCGAAATTTTTGTGGCGTGTATTAATAACGGAGAGTTATATGACTTGCAACGGAAAGTTCATTATTTGATAAAATATACGCGGAGGCAGGAATAATTTATTATATAAAATTTATAGTTTTTTTTACGTTATTAATCTGTAAACCATTCTAACATCTAAATAATTTTTCTATAGAATGTGACAATTTTGTTTAGCAGCTTTTTCATTGATAATTCTATTCAGAAAATTATTTTTCCTCTTTGAGAAGTTTATTTTCATTGGTGCATTGTATTATTCGCGCTATTGATTTATTAATCTAATCTAACATTTTTGCAATGTACTAAGTAAGTGTAAATGTATCCATATCCAAATGTAAATGTAAATCCTGATTTATCGTTTCTGTATGTTTGGCAGATTTATTACTCTTCTGCTTGGCAGTTCGTCCTTGAGGCAGATTTATCATTTCGAACAGAATTTATCAACCTTTTTTCCGACAAGTCCAACTAGAATCGCATCTTCCTATTTTTTGTATTATAATATTTATGGTAGTTGATTGTAAACATTTCATCATCACGAATATTAATATCGCGAACATGTCTACTACAACAAACGCGTTTCATTAATGAACAACAGTAAAACACGACTTTGCCGCGCGAATTAATGAAACAGTTGAACTGAATGCTCTTTATTGCATACACCGGAAATTTGGCGAAAAATGAAAAACGAACGAGATATCGAACAAAGGTTGCATTTGCCATTTAAACGCGAGAATTTCGTCTCTCGTTGCGATTCATAGACGCGCTAACACGACTGGATAGCTGCTGCGCTGATTGAATCGTCACGTTGCACAATTATATCGCCGAACAATTTATACGCGCGTATGTTCGCGTTGATATATTTTTCTTTCTACTTTCGTCGATCGCTCGACGATTATAATTACACTGCAAATTTGTATGCAAATCTATATTTCTATGGACAGAATCGAAGACATCGGAGGTAAATAAAAATCTATTCATGTGCATCATATTATGAGTGTTAATTAATATTGCAAAATAGTATACCTTTGACGTGGTATATATTTTTGTGTATTGTAGATATCTCGTACTTTTCTGCATCTTTAAATTTGTCATAGATTCATAAACATTGATAGTCTAATTATGTCCGTATGATTCGTTTTCTGGATTTTAAAGAAATGTGAAAACTTTTAATTTCGAAGAAATTTACAAATGTTGAATTTTTAATTAAAAAGAAATGCACTTAGTTAACTAATCGTGCTATTAAGCCCGTGAAAAGATTGTTATGGAATCTCATTTCTCAGCTACCCCTTTCGCTTGCTTCTTGATCTATCCTTTCCTCGTAGCATTTAATATCACGAGGCCATGGGTACAGCTGTCCACTGAAGCTTTGTTAGTGTTTCGTTGCGAAGATATTCCTCGCCTTTCGGCATTTCATTCTGCATTCTTTATTTCTGCCAGTTGCTATTCTTAAACAACCTTCCCTCGAATCGTTTATCTTGCATTCGTTCCTCGAGCTGCTTTTTACGATCGCACCTGTGTCCTTTAAGGAAATTCGATTGTTGTCCCTAATTCGACGAGAAAAAGAAAAATCAAGGAGACTTTATAAATTAAAGAAATAGAAAAATTAACTTTCACATATAATGTAAAAAATATATTCTAGATTGAATTCTATTTTATATGAAACTTTTGATAAAAAAAAAAAATTACTTATATTATGCTTTCAACAGTATTTCAGTATTGTTGAACATTAAAGAATTTACAAACGTGAATTGAAATTGTTTATGACTTTCCCATGTTATATGGCAAATTCTACGTTGTATATCGCACTCTAAAACAAACCATTTCATTTTGCTAGAGAACGTGTGTAAGCGGGGACGTGTTAAAAGTTTACGTGCAGAAGCACGGATGTTTCTACAAGAAATACTCTTGCAAAGTGCTGCCATAAAGAATGATTTATCACCAGGCACGCGAGAAGTGGCTGCTTTTTATTCGTTTTTACAACGTCAGTTATTTCGAGAATTATAATACGGAAACGTTAACGTAAATATCGCCACGTTTGTTCGCCTAGTTTAACCTCAACAATACTCGAAAAACGAAAAATGTGATTTTCCTTCGTTTCACATAAATAGGTTAACGTGACTGTTTATTATTACCTCGTTTATTCACCAAGTATTTTCTTTAATTAACGCTTCACCATGTAGTAACAGGAATAGAAGAATATTGGCCTGAATATAGTTGCTCTCAATCTGGAAATAAATCGATATTTCCTATGTATATAATGGTAGTACAAAGAATTTATAAATTTAGAATTACTTCGAAAGTATTAAAATAGAAGTTGGTTGATCATATCGATACTCACTTTATATATTGTACGAGTTTAATGGCCTGATAGGTACGTTGAACTTACGAATCGTATAAAATTAGAAAATGACTTTCTTATTTTCGATTAATATAATTACACAGAAGAAATCTTATCTTCCGAAGTTGTATTTTAACAAATATACTACAGTTCCAATGCAAGATAACCAAAGTATATCCCTCAAAAGCAACAACTTCCGTCAAATCGTCTCAAGCAAAAATTCCACAGCGATCACCAGTGAAAACAAAGAAATATATTCGGTGGCCCCATTGAAATCCAGCCTTGGAGTAGTTCGGGCAAAAAGCACAAATTTCATTAAACGGCCCACATAAATCCACGATTACCCTCGTCCAATAAGTCCGCAACAGAGAATAGGAACACACATATCTTTCCCGGATCTCTGCATCGATTTCGACCAGCATTCGATACGATGGGAATCCAGGGGAGCGAACCCGCCATGAAGCATGGCTCAACATCTACAAAAAAAGGTAGAAACGTGCTTGGTTCGCGTCGAGGCCCTCTCGAAAAATGATTAACAATCGGATAGGGAACAGTCGATTCCAGGTTTACAGGCGATCCTCTATTTCCAGTCGGTGATCATCTCAAAAATCGCAGATCGTCGATTGCTTTGATCGGGCTCGATATCGCGGTGAGCCACTTTGATACGTTTGCTCATGCCACGCAAAACCTGTGATTGGTCTCGATGGAGTATTTTAAAAGTCAGGGATTTCTGTCATACAGACTGTGATTCATATCGTTCGTGTTTTATTTACAAGTTGCATGGGTCTTTATTTTATGAGAATCGTTGTTGTGGTTCAGAGGTTAGTAGAGCTTCAGAATGAACAGTTTAGAAAAGGAGAAATGTTATAGAGAAGATGGTCTTCGATGGTTGATCGATGGTCGAACGAATGAATGAATTAATATAATTTGATTATTTTCATTTATATTACTGATCGACAAGTGCATTGTTATATGCCTCAGAAAAATTTCATAATTTTGAAAAAGAAAATATAATATACTGACATTTACATTTTTTTCAAAAATTGGATACTTTTTAAGAAAAATGAACACGATGAAGTCAAAGATTATTCATGATCTGTGGTGTTTATTGTAATGCAGATCTCATTGGCCGAATTGTAATAAATTATTCTTTTCTGATAGTCAATGATAAGTTATGTGATCATATACATAGTGTGCGACGAAGATAACAAATGTAATACATCAGAATTGATACACAATATGACACATAGCAAATTCTACGAATTTCCAAATACTGATATAAATATAGCTTGAAAGTACTAATCAATAACAAAAGAAAGAAGAATTTCAAATTCTTTTAGAATTCTTGAAGAATTTTAAAGGAATTTTTATGTTGATAAAGATATTCAAATTCAAATAATTTTATTTAAAGGCAGAAGTGATGATCTCAAGAAAATCTTTTGTGTTATTTAAGCCGTTCAAATTAAATGAAACACCTTACATATGTATAGAATCTTTTTGAAGTGTCAATTTTACAATATTCGACATACAATAACATTTTCATTCCAATACTGTATTCACAATTATTGTTGAGTAAATTGTTTTCCCGTTAAAGGGACAAGTGGGAATCAGACATTCAGTAGACAAAATCCACAGCTAGCCTCTTATACAACCGATGAAAGCAGCAGAATCGATCGCGTATCTCAATAAAGAGGTTGCCTAAGTTTCTGCGTTCTATCCATGGCCCGATGAAAAGTGAAGCGGGGGCGGATAGATGCTTTTTGTCCTCGCTACCCTACTTGGTGCTCTTTACGCGTGTAACCATTCCGGGGTTGGTAGTTTCAGACTTCATTTCCGGAAACTGAAGCCACCAGGAACTACTTAACCGTAGGATCTAATAACTTTTATCGGTTTTCATGGCGAGCAACGGCCGGTTAGGAACGAAGAGAATAGGCGCAGGAGATGGATGCGGGATAATAGAGATAGATGGACGCGCGGAGGGATGAGATTAGATCGGGGGAGGAGCAGAAGATGCCGTGAAATAGGGTTGAAGGCAGTGGAAGAAAATGTAGATATTTTAAGGTGAAATTTTAAGGGATGATGGAAGACCAATGGTTGATTGCTACATCATAATGGAGGGAAATAGTAAATTATTGGCAAATTATTAATGATAAGTTATTGATCATTTGAGTGGAATGGGAGAATAGAAAAAGTAATGGATAAAATAAGTGGAGTTTACCTTATTTATTCAATATTTATTTATTGAAGATTCATTAAAATTTTTTATAGGAATAATAGGAAATAAAATTATTTACTGAATATGAATGGGCACTTTTTTACGAGAATAAAATAAAGCCAAAGCTGGTGGACATAAAAAGAATACTAATGTTTTAAAGAAATATTTTTCCTCTATCTATTATAGCAAAAACAAACTGTCGGAAGTACATTAAAACGTGTATATTACAGAATAGCACTTCTAAAAAATTAATTCTATGATTCATCCAAAGCTACTTAACAAAACTTCCGTAATTCTAAAACATTACTAAGTGATTATAACATTCCAACTAATCCAATTTTATTTCAATCTTTACGACTTCATACACAACTTAAAATGTCGTCCTAATAATATATGAGTCAGTCTAATACCGCGACAAAGTGCAACGAAGCAAAATTCCTCGAAGAAATAAATCGCCAATACCAGAAAACAAAAATGAAATCAGAAGCTACAACTAGGAATCATACCGGGCTGAAACAAGATTCATAACGAAGAATGACATTGAATGAAAAACTATTTCCAGCCATCGCGGAGACCGGTATCGCGGAAAAGAGTGAAAGAAAAGAGAAATGGAAGAAGTGGAAGAACGATGAAAAGCGGGAATTGGGAAAGAGGAAAGAAAGCATAGAAGTAACACGAACGGAATACATATATATATATATATATATATATATATATATACATACATACATACATACAGATAACAGAATTCATCACTATAAATACATATTCGACTATCTGTAGGATGCATCTATTGACCGTGGTAGGGTGTATCGATAATCGAAGGCGAAAGCCGGACGATGACAAATGCCTTTATCATATATGGAAGTGAACTGTGGCCACCTGCTGACATTGCCACCGTAAATAATTCGCGGCTGCCGCTTCGAATCGCGCCTTGTCATGCAGATGTCGTTTCTATTGCATTTCGACTACGTCAAGGAAATTTCTCTACGCGATGGAACGGTTCGGTGAGCTGGAATCGTGCTACGATAGGATTAGTTGATAGATCCAGTGGTCACAGGTCGTTCTTCCTAATCGAACGCTGTCAGTTAGTTTACGAATGATTTAACGAATATTACATAGTTGCAAGGATATGGAATGTTTAAAAGTTAAGGGATGATGAATGGTTTGATGGTGCAACACTAGATCACAGAAGTATTTGAACATTTAATATTGAAAACTTATATGCTCATATTATGTGTGTTATATAAAACTGCTTGACATTAGCACTGTAATCAGACACGACTGCCATGGTTACATTGGATAAGTTTGAAACCAATCTGGGAATGTAAATGAAATTACATTTAAATATAAATAAAATTACAACACAACAAGACATTTATTGTAAACATTATATTTAGAAGAAAATTAGTATATTACATTATTCTCTAACCATGCTAGAGCGGGAACATTTTTACATTGATTTCACCGGAATTTCATAGAAAAATGGAATTTCACGTGGCTACAAGTAAATCTCTGAATAGAGATAGTTGCGTCGTGCAAATTCCATTTCTGTCGCATTTTGCCTAAGAAACGGAAAATCGATGAAGAAAATCGTATCGCAAAATGGAATTTCGTCTCTATAGAACTTTAGTATGCAATCTTGTGTATCGAAGAACTATGGGTATATATCGCAATTTCCAAGCTCGAATGGCTTCGAATTTATGGCGAAACGACTACGCTTTATCCTTTACTCTTATTTTACTTCTTGCCTTGTATTCATTTTGTTGTTAGTTGTTTGCCGAAATACCAACTGAATCAATTGCGTAAAATTTATTACTCCAGGATACAGTTACGTCATTTTTCTTAATTTTAAATAAGGTATTTAATACGATTTAAGAAACTATAGAATACATTCGATTTCAATCTTATTGATGTTACAACGACACTTTAACGCTATATTATCAAATACAAAATGACCAAATGTTTTCGTGCTATTATATTTATTATAACATTTATATATAATACTAATCAATTAAATCCAAATATATTAAATTTGGCATCTTCTAGTAGTATTTCTATATAATTACAAAATTTGATGCTATAAAAGTGAAATGCCTGATAAAAAAACGCTTCATTGACAAATAAAGATATGTGCAAATATTTTTTGTAGCCACTGTACATACCATGAAATCTAATTTTTGTATACCTAACGCCGGAAACGCTTAAAATAAGCATTCCACGAGATTGAATGGACAAGTAGACGGCAGACGACCTCGAGAATCGATAATCCCCGAAGACTTGGCTGGAAAGAAAAAGAAAACGCGGTCGAGGACGGAAGGGAGAAATGGGGACGGTTTCATCGCTAAACGTAATCTTCCGTAATTAATCGACGAGTGGCGGTTGAACCGGCACGGTGCGGCGGCTAAACGGGAAAGGTGTTAGGTGCTCGTGTCTGAGAGTGCCTAAATCCGCTTAATTACCTGCCTCTCATTTGATTCCCGGCTGCTCGCCGTGTTTCCTTTGTGCAATCCGCTCAAGGGGATCGAGAGGAGAAGCCATTTGGATCTAACAGCCGGTGAAGATATTCCTAAGACGTTGAGGTAATTATAAATGCGATGATTCGTCTCGCTCTTTAGATATTCTCGCTTTGCGGTAGAAAAACCGCGATTAATAGTCTTTCTTCGTGGCTCTTGCAACGTACAGAGGCAACAGGGATTTCGTTTTAACGATGTTAACGATAGTTCTTTGAGCCAGCCAGCGGTTAACCGGTTGTCCACGTTTTTGTAATTCCATAGCGTTCTTGTTTCTTCGAACAAATTTCTTTGAATTTAATGCAGAACAGAAATGTGAAAACATAGATGTAAACAATAATAGATCTCTACCATATTTTATATGATGTTTTGATGGAAATTGTTTTGGTAAATTGTTTGAGATTTTGTAATTGCTTATACATCTAGGATGGTGTAACGTTAGGGAAAGACGTGGCTGATTGTTTATAAACGTTGTCAACGTTAATGTTGTCAAGGAGTGTTGTGAGCGTTACCAAGGTTTGTTAAGGGAAAAATGAGCGTGGTATTGCTGTCAGAGTTGAATCAATCGTGGTCGAGAGAAGTTCATCGTGTTGCTGTGACGTAGAAATAGTGATAAGCGAATTCGTGAAACGCGATATCATATTCGATTTTATGAGAGTGTAACAATATTGTGTTTATCATACTGTCTTTTCTGTTAATTTATAATAAACATTCCTACGTACATTGTTAAAGGAAATTGTTGAAGAAGACAGAGATTTAGTTTGTTGAGTCTCAAGGTAGAAGAGTTAGATGTAATGGATGATTTTGGTTATACAGGGTGTGGGGTACTTGATTTATTGTTGCTTTTATAAGAAATGAAAGTGATGAATTTAAGTTTGGGATAATTGTATAATTTGTCACTAGTGTGTCACGTTGACTGATAGGGAACTTTGGATTTATTCTGAGTGATAGCAACTGTATATAAGGTATGGAACGATGGGAAATTATGGGCGGTAATCTAAGATCATGTTTAAAGCTTTTCTGATACGTTTCGTCTTGACAATAAAAACTGATTCTTCATTATTCCCACATCGTGCTCTCAATATTCTTGGAAGAAATCAAACGAAATTTTATAATGGCCACGAGTGAAAGAAAATTTTCAATTAATTCGTTGAAAACATACAAATGAAGTTTAATAACGTAACAAGTGTTTGATATATTTTTTCAAAACTTTAAGATAAATGTCAACACATTTCATTTAAACATAAATAAAGATAGAATAAATAGAAATTAATTTAATTCATACTGTAGTACATAATAAACCTCGTTTATTTCAAATTAAATTAACTTATAACAATGAAACTTTAAAGTTTTTTCAATTTTCTTCAAAAATTATTTTAATGAATATATTCAAGAGAATATTACTTCTTCAAATTAAAAAAGATTGCTGAATCTTTGTTTTCGCAACGTTGTAAATTCAAGTTTCCTGGTGCAAGGATACAAAGAAATAGTGATTTGTAACATGATTCTGTGGAGGGAAAAGGAAAAATGTACGATAATGCTGAGCAGAAAATAAACTGTGCGGTGGGTAACGATATACATATAATATTGCGGCCGAAACTGACCAAAATATTGTTATTCATGCGAGGAGTATGCCTCAGAGGCAGTATTCTCTTTGGGCGATTGTCAGTGTCCAGTTTCTGAAATTGCTTGTTTGCTACTTTCCCGCAGTTTAGCCTGTACTCATGGTTACGCAGCAACAGAAACATCAGAACTGTGTCAAGCGTTAATAACTTCGCCGAATTTCCTTCCCTTCAAACTTGTCTCGAACAGGTTCTCGGCTGATGCCGAAGTTTACACCCGCCAGATGGAAATATCGCTCTACATTTATGTAGCGCTTAGAAATCAGTCAACACGCAGCTGCACAGATACGGGCCGTATCTGAATCGAGCCACCTAATTTTCCAAGTGTATTCTTCTCGGTATGCTGAATGGGAAATATGTTGTATAAAATACAAATGTAGGTCTGTGAGGGCTTTATGTTTCATTTGTAGACTTCTCAATTTTCACGATAGCAAAAATAGACAAAAGGGCAAAAAATAGACAAATTTTTTAAGTTTACAGCCTTCACTGGTTTTTGATAGGTATCATTGAATTGTTTTATTTGGCAGAATTGCAAACAGAAAGTTTGGTGATCCGAATTTCATTCATATTCGAATTTTTATGTTAAATAATTTTTACCAATTTAAAAATTCATATAATTTAGCTACTCAGATTAGTTGAGCGTAATTTGACTATTCGAATATTACGTATATCGTCAACTCTTAATCCATCTAAGCCAAGCAAATATTTGTAATAATTAAGTACCAGTAATTCCTATCAAAAGTCTAAAATATCTCACATTCTCACTCAGCTTCAAAAAATATCAAGAAATATATCATTCTAACAAATATGAATTTCCACACTTTTATACAGCAATTGCACTCGCAGTTCGAATATTGAATCCCTTTAATCCAATCCTTTCTGACACAGAATGAATCGATGAAAGACAAATAAAAAAGGGTGGTCATTCAAAAATCAAATGAAACAATTGAGAAGTGCCTCTCATACGGTTAAGAGTGAAAGACTCCATCACGCAAAGTGGTCTGCAGCCGCATGTCGTTCGAAAGCAGGACGCGAGGAGAAAAAGCTTAAAGGGAGAAGAAAAAACGGTCGAATTACCCAGAACCGCGACTCAGGCGAGACAAAGGGGTCTACACTCAGGCAAATGAGGGAAGAACAAGGCCGTAGCGTAATTCGTCGTTTCTCGATGCTTGTTTCTCTTTGCGCTGGAAAATGGAAAGCATCGGGACTCAGGGCTGGGGAACAATTGAAATTTCAGCCACAACGACTGAAGAGAGGGATACGGGGGAGAACAAGTCGGTTGTCCGAGTGACACAGCTCGAAACTGGTACAATGGGGTTAGAAACGGGAGTCGAAAGCAGCCTGTCTTCTGGTGTGAGCAAAAAAAGCAGCAGCATGTTGGAGAAAACAGCACAGCTGCACTTGAAAGCAATTCCGTAGAAATGCTTTTATCGTGTCATTGTCCTAGGGAATTTTGGCTTTTGAGAACTGCGTACGTGGGCATGAGTGTTAAGGATCTGGAAAATGATTGGTTTTAGCAGTAGATTTGTTGGAGTAGTTGAAATAGTCAGTTGCAATTTTTCATAGAAATTTTATAGATATATAACAGCTACAAAAAGTATTGACATTACTATCGTATTTATTGTAACATTTACATATTAATCGATTAGGTCCAAGGATATTAAATTTCGTATTACTTAATAAACGTACTTTTACTCTTTTACATCCAAAACTCCATGCATATATGTATATTCTGTGAGCCATTCAAGCTCATATTCCATTTGAAAGATCTTTGCATTCCAAATAGTCTTTCAATGACTTCAACGTTTCCTGATGCATTCGTCCTTTATACCTATTTTTCCACACCTTTCGCTCGAGAACCTCGTTCGCGTACGATATTCATCATAAAATACAAACAGTATATTCAAGCCATCGAGAAGCTGATGAAACTCGTAGAAACGATTTCCTCAAAATCGTCCTCCTTTCTGACGCGAGATTCTTCGTTGGAACGAAACAAAGCAATTCGTCGTAAAGCACACGATTGTAAACCAGAAAAAGCAAGGGAAATGTACAGGGTTACGAAGGAATCCTATCTAACACAGCGGGTAGCCTGTATGATTCGAAGATCGTAAAACGCGTAGGTAACGACTCAGCCATAAAATAGTTCTCCGCGCGATAAACTGTTACAACGATGTTCATGACAAGGTGTGTAGCATAGTTTCCAAGGTAGCATTGAAGGCGCCTTCGAAAAACAGCAACCCGGTCATATCGGGCCGTAACCACCAAGAATAAATTGTTAGAACTACGAGAATGTGAAAACCGTGTCGCGTTTTCGATGGTTCCTCGCGTCGATAAAAGCGAATGCAATAGGCAGTGCATGAAGTGTATAGAGATGTGAACTTCGTTTATGTTTTACGTGGTTTCTTGAAAATTAGATTTATGTTAGGTGTTCACACAACGTTGTTAAAGCTGCACGTGCGTTGTATTTGTAAAGCTTGTTTTGCGTTGTCAGGATATTTTGGTCCATGCAATTTTCCAATTCTGAGTTGGGTTCTCTATGAAATTTGTTAAGATTTGACATGATGTAAGAACATTCGTTTGCCGAGGAAAATTTCAAAACGATATAAGGAAGTCAAATCTAATCTGTTAACTGCAGAATTTAGTTTCAAAAATCTCTTACGGGGTGCGTAATTAAAGTCAAGCAACGATGAGTATACACGTCGAACGCAGGGCAAATGTTCATATTGTAAATTTTACGAAAAAATACAGAATCTTTTTCGTAAAGGAAAAAGGATTACATTTTTATTCAATAAAAATTAACAATTTATTGTTAAAAAATGTATGTTGTTATTAAAAACTTAAAAATTGCTAAAACATAATTAGCAAGTAAAGTATAAAGAAGTAAGTAAAGTACACAAAATAATTCGGGGAATAGCCGGTATACGCAATAAAGTACACAAAATAATTCGGGGAATAGCCGTTGTACGCAGTAAAGTACACAAAATATTTCGCGGAATAGCCGATATACGCAGTGAAGTACACAAATGGGGATGCATTGAAGAAAATAATCAACCCAGTTTATAAAAAGTAATACGTTATACGGAGCATAATCAATATACCAAGGGAATAATCAAACAATCAAAATTTTTTTATAAAATACGTAATAGGTTTACTGAAAGTATAAGGGAAATATACCACTAAATGTCATTTTAGTGAAATTTTGAGTTTCTATAATAAATGGCAATTTCTTATGTCACACGCCGAGGATTTTGAATTGACGTGTATACACGTCGAACGTAGTTAACTGTTTAAATGAAATTTCATGTGATTCGTTTGTGTTTTCAACACGTTTACTATGATAATTAAATTTTAATTTTAACATTTTAGTTTGATAAACTATGTTTATGTTTGGTTTCTTTTATCACACCTTTTAAAAATCATTTCATGTTTTTATGTAATAATATAGCATTCTTTGTATGAATAAAAAATGAGTGTACATCTTCACTGATAATATTTCTAAGATCTTCTATCATACGTACATCAACATATTTTACAAACTTTCTTATTCATAACGTTTCTCTTCTAAATTTACATTTATCTTTTATCTTCTTTTTTTTTAAAGACGATCGAAATTCATGAAGCACTTTTTTCAACACCATTAATTATTTTAGCAAAATTAAATCGCTAAAATACAACTAATCTGAAGCAAATTCTATTCTCTATTGCAATTAAAGATCCAAAGACTGAGCGATAAAACATATTCTCACAAAAAGAACAAATAAAAATAAGAAAAAGACGCAAGATACAAGACAAACAAGCAATGGAGAAAATGGACGAAGCTTCATACTTCGCACACAAGAATAAAAACAGCGCGGAAGCCTCTAAAACGTGGATATAGACGTTTTTCATAACGAGGAATAATAGTTGTTGGCGGAACGGGTGAAACGAAACGAGTTCTCGGCTTCGGACACAAAGCACGCGCTTCGAACTCGCCAGAAAACAATAATCCACTTACGTCAGTTCACCGTGCGGGGGAAAACGAGTTACAACGAACGTCCGGTCTCTGAAACTTTTTAATATCGTTAACGTATGTCGTCAACCGTGGCGCATATTTATGAGAATCCGTGGCTCGTTATTTAACGCGCGAGCAACCACGACGACCGTCTAATCTGGAACTATATTAACAAGTTTTCCGTGGTTCGAAAACGGGTGCCTCAATCGTGCCGAAAAACAGGAAAATTTCTCACTGAAATTTCACGAACGGAACCGAAAATTCCCGATAGAGTATTAATTAGCGAAAATCTCGTGACCACGATGCGTAAGATATGTTAGTTGGATGATTCGAAAGCTCCGGGAACAGAGAAATGGCGCTGAAATTGCCGTAACATCAGAAGGAAAGAATTGTAATACTTATTGCTAATAAAGCTGCCTTCGGGTCTGTAAATAGCGGAAGACAAATGGAGGAATTTTAAGTGACAGGAATTATTAATATCCCGGCGTTTGCATTTCAAATTATATTCAAATAACACGACTTCGAAGCACAGAACTGAATGGGAATAAAACACGTGTTCCCAAGTTCCGACGGTGAGTTGTTGTGACACTTGTAACTGGATATATAGATGTATAGATGATATATGATGTATAGATTAATTTTTTAATGGATAATGACAGATATTTATTGGAGGCATTGAGAGCAAAAGTTGACTAGGCCACATCTTGTATAAAAAAAAAAAAAAAATCACGATGAAATGATAATTAAGTGAATTCTACCAATCAATGGTTTAAATTGGGATTTATTAAGAACTCTGTCTGTTTAATGAATTTAACGTTTACAAATGTAGGTTATGTTTCGCGATCTATGATTGCGATATTTTTGTGCAATTTTTGATGAAAAGGGTAGAAAAGAGGTCAGCCACGCTGTTCAGAATAAATGTACGTGAAAGTAATGAACATTTTTATGTAGAATACTGTTCGTGTATTGTATTTGTTTTGAAATAAAAAGTAAAACATTTTTGATGTAACAAAACGAATATTAGAGATTTTCATTTCATTTGTTAATGCGTGGTTATAGCTATTAAGAAACAAATTAAAAGAGATTATTTAAAATCATATTTCTGTCACAAACTTATAATAATATGTAATATGAAAACATTTATATCTCCAGTTTTAGTTTGAATAATGCATAACTTTAGTTAAACACGAAGATCTAAATTGTCTCACTGAAATAATTGGTTATTATAATGGAAAATGGATAAATTTTTATCTTCCAAGCTAACATTTTTTTAATGAATTAAGATAGAAATCTTGACAAGGCGGAAATTATAAGCTGAACGAAATGAACACGCTCGTTACTCGAAAATCCTGTCACAAAGAATGAACCCCACTTTTTCTTTTCGCTCCATTCGTCTGATCAATTTTATCTCATTATTCTCATTATTCACCTGATTTTTATACGGGTTTCTCGGTATATCTTTTCCCTTCGTTGTATTTCCTCGCCAGGATTTTGTTTCCTCTGAAAGCAGTTTCTACGATCTAAATGAACTCTGTCCATCAACCTGCTTTTATCTTGCCTTATTAATTTATCTTCCCGACCGTTCATCAGTTGCAATTTTTATTCGCCCGACATGACGTAGCTGAAGGAACAGTCGTGGAGACACATCAGGTCTAATACAAATTATTGGCTTTTTAATTTCACACGTCCAAATTGAATAAAATTTTTTGAATTATATATGCAGTGATTCGATCCACGAAAGATTTGTCAATTATTGAAATTAATGAATCGATGTATCGATTCTTTGAATAATAGAAAGAAAGATATAGTAAGTAAATATAGATATAGTAAGATAATAATAGAAATGAATAATAGAATGAATTAGTAAATTATTATGTTCGTCCATAATTTGTTCCATATTTCCAAATACATATCGCAAGTTTTTGTTTTTGCGATATTACCGCGTATGAGAAATAAGCGTCACGCTTTTAACAAGGAAGATCGTTAAAATTTTCTAATTACGAAGAACATCCGAAGCTCTACATCGCCTCGATAAATTACTCGGTTTCTTTCTTCCGTTTCTGCGAGTCGACACGCGAACAAGAAGAATCGCGGATCCTCGGAATTCCACAGCGATTCCTCGAACGCCTCGGCCGTGACCAGCCAAGGAGAAATTCGGTTCGTTGTTGGAAACGAGCGTGCAAGCAGATGCATTTCAAGTAGATACATTTCGCGCGATTCGCATCTTTTCTTTAGCACGGGTGTGCTTGGAACGGGTTTATGGATGCCAAAGAAGATTTCGTGAAGGGGTGGAAAGGAGAAAATTCTGACGAGAATATCTGCATGTTTATAAAACGTGTTTTCTCTTTGCTTTGCCAAATTACGTTTTCTTTTTGTTTTATATTTATTGTATGTATGGTACGTTTGTTATCTTGATTAAAAATGGAGGAGAAATAAGAGTAGTGTTTCATATTATAAATATGGTGTTGCTTATAAAGATTTATGAGAAGAGATGGATGAATACGTATATGAGATGATTATTCTATTCCTGTTATCCTTTCTATCCTCCTTCTTATACATCTTCTTCTATTTCCTTTAAAAAACGTTATTTGAATAAATGGATTCTTGAAAATATTTTGTCAAATTATTAGCTCAACTTCGAAATGGTTTCATGTGTAACTAATTTAACTTTATTTTCTTTGTTACAGGTAAGTCATGGAAGCTCGTCTATTAATTCGGATTGGAATCAAACTTCCTTTTCTTTGCATCATAGGTATTTGCCAGCAGATTTCTTGATCGTTAATAACGAAATATAATTTGTATTGGGTGGCAGAATATTTTTTTTTCTTTATCTCAATTATTTCTATTGTTTTAGTAGTATATGTCAAATTTGTATTACCCCTACAAATCTTTTCCTTCATTCATAATGTTCAAATAAGTTTTATAAATATTTCCAATGAATGAGTGAATTGAAGTGTCTCAAAGCACAGATCACACACGTGTAGTCGACCTAATCTTATGTAATTCAATTTATACTTTATTTCCATATACCATATTTCAATTCCTATTCAAAATACCAAAATCAAAATTATTCAAAATATTTCACCAATTTAATATTTCAATCATCTAACACGATCTGTACATGGAATTCTTTCCAACTTACGTTACCTCAAACGAACAACAAACGCAAGTCAGAAATGATTCTGAGAAATGATTCTGCACGTAACGTTGAAAGGTGTCTCCCTCCTTAAACCTTTCAAACGAAACTCGTAAACACCGTAGCAAACAGAAGGACCCGAGCTACAACGAAGGAAGCTCTGCATCCCAAGTTGTAGTATAGTGAGATGGTCTGTATTGTTTTTAAATTTGTGAGCATACATAAACGCGCTCGTTCTCGCGCCTCGTGGATCGAGGGCAAAGTATGCGGTCCGTGGCATGCGATGAAGTAGAAATAGCTCTCGCTTATCGATGCTTACGTGCGCGATGCGTTCGTATAACTGGAACTTCTTCTTCCTTTCCGCCTCCGTATGACGCTTTTGTGAACAATAAAGCGTAGAGGTATGAAATGCGAGCGCGGATTTACGGAATGTCGAGCACCTTACAAGATGTTCGTGCATCAAGTGGAATATCGAGCAGTTTATGGGCCGCCTCACAATTATCAATCGATTTGATTCCAGAAGGATTCTTGACGCGTGAAGGTAATCGAGTTTTGAAAAGAATCGAATGCAGGTATGCAGAAGGTTTCAATGAGATAGAATATTATTGCCGATTATTCTCTTTAATTGTCTTTTTCAAATATTTTTCTCTTTAGTGTACTTTACATTTACATCTTTATGGCTTTACATTTACGTTCTACGACATAAGTCTAAATGTACAAGAATATATGTATAAATATATATTTAAGAAGTATCGGTGACTTCCAAATACCATAGAGAAATCTATTTTGAAAATTTACTACTTCAGGAAAATATAGGGAATATTGAATGTAAGAATGGTTTTGTACAGCTTTTGTTTGAATATCTACTATAGACTAGATTTTTGCGAAATAGATAAGTATAATTCACTAAAATTAAATTAATATTAGTTAATATTCTCATTATATATATTCTTCAAATTCGATGAAACTTTAAATAGTTAAGTAACGAGCAAATAATGAATAGATACTCAAATATTTACTTCTATTCGACTATTAATGTGATTATGTACGAAGCTACCCTGGTATTTGTTTATCAGAGGAAATGTACGGTTCTAAAGTTCAATTACGCGTTTCTTAAGAAAGATGCGGAGTTTAGAAAACGATTTAACAAATACGTTTATGTAGGAAGAACGAAGGAAAGTATTTAAGGGAATTTAGTGGAATCGTTGCTCGCGATACCGTGCTTTGAGCCTACGAAAATTTCATTACTTCGGTTCGTTTGAATGTTCGATTGTCCGCTTGGAAAAGATTTAACGCAACTACGTCAAAGCCGCTAACGTCTACACGCGGAACCTGATCTTCCTTTCAAATTGCATGCTAATTGTCCTTGTCTGACAAACTGGGTGAATTTACAAGATGATTAAAACAAACTTCGATCGTGTTTGTCGCGACGACAGCTTCTCAGAGTATCTAATATGCGTAATCGTGTTCGAAAATTCAAAATAGGTGCATAATTCCTTCGAAAGTGGAATGATTCCTACGGAAGCGATTCCCATCGTATTAGATATTCTAATTTCTTTCTCTCGTTGGTTTGATATGAGGGAAAAATTTTACAACGTTTCTTTATAAATATATTAAAATTTTAATATTAATTTTGAAGTTCATTACTTGATATTTATTCATATTGTTAATCGAGAAAAATTTGTTTCCATAAATTTCAATAAAATTTATTAGAAGAAATTTATTAAAGAATTATTAGGGTACGAGCTTTTTAATCCAAACGTGGTGTAAAAAAATTGATTACTGCATAATAAGGGATCAAGTAAAAATTTTGTAGGGGACCGAGTGGGCAATTCTCACACATTTTCTTATCCACCGAGAAACTAATGAAGACATACTTGCACTATTTTTGCACAATACAGAATGAAGGTTGCAGTTTCGAAATGTGGTGTTAAAGCAAATAGGCAAAAATTTGACTTACACCACTTTTGCATTAAAATTTCTCCTACATTAAAGAATCCATTCATATTATTTACTAAAAATCTATTGCACAACGAATTTTGCCTCTCCATTTATCGTACTGAAAGAATAATTCAGAATAAGAATTGCACTTTACGATATTTCATACGATAGATTTCTTGAAATTTTTTTATAGAAAGATGCTTAAAACTTAAGAATATTTTGATAGAGTCATGTAGAAGGCTCTGCGAAAGAATTATGTTAATATTTCCAATAGCTAAAAAATATTTTTCACTACTTTTGACATACATAAAAACCGCATCAACTTAAACCATTTTAACTTGACCACCTTAACGTCATTTCAAAACAAAAAAATACCACATAGATGTTTCAGAAAAAAAAAAAAAAAATATAACAAGATCTTCAATCGCGAAGCATCCAATCTGTAAATATCGACCACGGTCGATCACCTTAGCAGTCGAGTGACCAAATATCTACGTATAACTAAAGAGAAAGATTCGCGAGCTTCGACGATGACGAAGCAGTGAAGGGTGAATTTTTTCCTGTCAAACCTGTCCTCGAACACGACGAGGCCGCGTGACTGTGGCCGAGAAACATACGTTTCGTCGAACGGATTATTTCCGTCCAGCTAAAAAGAAGGTTGCGAGTTTCTCGACCAGAGAAATAGGGAACGCGAGGGAATGTGAGGACACAGTTTCCACAGTGGAACGTAAAAGACGCGAAGCACCAGGTGTCGAGTTGCACGCTCGAGCTCTGATCTTTGAATTTTCCTCGGGTTTACGTAGTCAAAGAGATCCGGATCCATGTTCAGTTCGTTCTCGACCAAATGGAAGCATGAAACGAAAGTCAACTGTCTGTCTATATGTGTATGTATAGAGGAAAATAGCAGGGCAGGGTGAAATTTATTGAAATTGAGAAAGGCTTAAGGGACAGGGTAGTATAACGTTGAGAACTGGTAACAACGAAGTGGAGTTAATTGGGTTATGAGACAGGTTATGGAACCGTGGTAGCGAGGGTGATTTTATGGCATATGTATTATGTTTTATCGCGTGCTGGAACGAGGGCGAGAGTTGGGAAACTGTGGTTCGGAGAGATATTTTGTAGTTGGATGGTGATGTAGGTCGTGTTCGTTTTCGTAAAATGAATTATGATGTGAATTGTACGCGTGGATTTAGTGGAAACGTGTGGATGAGTTAGTGAAAAGGACTTTAAATATTAGAAAAAATTAATTTTACTATTTGGATGTATTATATTATAATAAGTTAGATTAAGTGTTGATATTCTTCTTTGTATAACCTCACTCATTTACAAGTACCTGATATAAAGCCGGTTTCTTTCCTTGCAAAATATCGAAAAATTTCACACCATATTGTGTTTAAATTGATTACACGAGAAAATGTTTCTAGACCCTAACAGTAAGTGTTGTGCACCTTTCAATTCAACGTCGTTCCCATCTCAAATGGAGCAGCTTTATGATATCGTGTCGTAAGCTCTCGTCTTGCACGAAATTTTAGATAAATTTAAATTTTAAACACGGGGCATGCTAATTCGATTGAAATTTCCTAGGACGCCGCTGTACGTATAAGTTCGCGATTCACATAGTTTGAGATAGAAAAGGGATGCCGGAAAGACGTTTATTTTACGTCGTGTCGGTATTACCGTGTACTCCTTTAACCTTTCATCCCAGTCTCTTCGTAGAAGTACGACACAACATCTTCAGAAATTTTCGAGCGCAGTAATTCCATTGAAATTTTTCTCTTTGTTCTACGACGTTTCCGTATTTTCGATTCTTTGGACTCGACTGGATTTTTCGCGCTATTTACTTTGACCACATAGCTCGCTTCGATCACGAGAAAGGCTATTTGAATTTTTTGCAACATTTTGTAAATTAAATACCGAATTGGATTTTATTGATTTTGATCGTTGGAAAACAAGAAATAACTTGCTCGTGTCAGTAAAAATCGTAAAGAGAATATACGGTAGTGAATCTGAACAGGATAGTTCCGATTTGTTTATTTTTAACATTAAACATTAATAACATAAACGTTAATTTATATCTATATAGCGGCACATGAGTTTAGAGGACATTTCAAATCATGTTGATGTTTTGCTTCAGAGTATCAATATCGTTAGGATGCACATAATGTAATAATAAAGAAACTCCGGACAAAACAATGTCACCGCTACGTGCAACTGTTAAGCAAACTCGAATTCAAATTTTTCGGCTCTCTCCCGACCAGTATAAGTAAACGAACGCGATCGTAAGGATTTCAGTATCTACGACTATCTACCGAGTGTCTATCAGTTACCAACGAGTTATTAGTCAGTTATTAGCAGTTATTATACGAGTTATCGATTAATATCTTCGAGTTATCTGCGAGCAATCATACACTGTCTTTGCGAATACGTTTGTATGAGCGACTTTGGACATTGTCTATATTTATTTACAGTTTATTTAATTCAAATATATTTGACGGGTTGCAACAGCAAGTTCTCGTTACCGTTTCGTCAATCCTCTACTATTCCACCACATCTACTAAGGATTTTTGTTATTTTTATTAAATTCGACTACTATATTTTTCGATATAAAGGTTATTTTACGTCACACGTAAGTATAGCCGATTTTGTAGAAATAAAATTAACAAAATAACCAACAAAAAAGAAACAGATTTAATTGAACGGAAAGGTAAAAAATCGTAATACAGAGATCCAAACTCTTATATTTCGCTCACACCCATTCAACATCTCTCCATTATACCCTATCGATTTCATCCCTTAACGTACCTCGTGTAACGTCTCCCAATCTCTTTCTCTTCAACTTTACCCACATTTTTATTATACCACGATAACCTCAAATTATACGACATCCTATAAAACTGCTATTCTCACTCATGAAATCTCGTTCATGTCATGTTGAGAAACTCAGGTTACACTCATTCGAGTTGGAAATTTTACAGGACATTAATTCAATCGGCGTTGAGTGATGCAACTATACACGTACGTCTACATGAATTACCATAGTGCTGGCAGAGAGCAGGGCATTACTCGCTCTCTACTGTTGATCTTTGATCTCGATCTACGGATAGGGTGGGGTGAGGGGGTCGTAAGGCGGGCGAATCGCGAAGCATCACCGAGTTTATTTTACTTTGTGAGCGCTGCACTCCTATCCTCGCCTCCTTTGTGCCTTTACCCTGCATTTACCCTGGCAACGATAACGAAATTGAAGGAGCAGCGTAATGCGGCTGAAACTGTCTGCTAGCTACGTTTTGGTAATTTCGTTCCTCCCAACGTTATCAGAGGGTAGCTGCCTTATCGAGCCGTAGATCGAGTTTGAAAGGTAACACCCTTCTTACCTTTTATTTGCCGGCTAACACAAACTGCAAAGCTGTTGCATCGATGTCTGTAGATGTTTGTGACAGTTTATACGAATCCGTATGCAGGCTTTGCTTATTTTTATGATTGTGTGATGACTGTGCGAGAAGTAACTGCTAAGAAGAATTTATTGAGAAAGTTAGTATTTGAAATTTGAAAAAAAAAGGTAGTGGGAAGATATTTAGGGAATAACTTTTTATTGATATTAAAATATTATATATCGTAACTTACTTTTATCCAATGTACGAATACAAAGTGTATCTACAAACTTGATGTAATTGTAACTATTCTTTCCATATCTTCTTTTTTTTTTTAATACATTCAGAACTAAAACTACAGTTAATTTTCGTATCTGCAAAGTTGATCAGTCAGAGGATACTTTTATCAGGGAGACAAATATTTTATATAGAACCAGAAACAGCACATTGTCGTTTTTGGGTTTAATCTTCGGTCTTGCTGTTGGTACTGAGAAAAGTGTACACAGGCAATGTCGGAACTCGTTCCGTTTCCTACTGTCGCTATCTTTTCCTTTAATATCACTATTGCTCTACTAGCATCGTAGAAATTCTTGTCGTTTCTCGATTGCTATTAAGCGACTATGTTGATTTCAGCGTCAAATAATGACTTGGTATTTTCGATTTCGATAAAGGACCATGACAAGGCATGATTTAATTGGCAAACAAATTCGCAAGTAAAAATGATCGGACGTAAATTTCCTAAAAACTTCTGAAATTTTATTTGTAATCTTAGAAACTTGATATATTTTTGAGCATATTGGATTTTATGATTAGAAGTTGAGGTGTTTAAAATTTTAAAAAGAAATTAGAACTAAATATTACATAGTGGAAAGGAATAAAATAATAATAATTTATACAGTTGCAGACATATGAAATGTATCTGAAAATTCTATTTGTATATAACAGTAAGGGATTAGTCTATAGGTTGAAAAGAAATATATAACATATTTGTAAGTTAAGATTAAATGTCAAATGAACCAAAACAAAGTACAAATTTTGAAACTAATCAGAATATAACAAAATATCGTCTCTGAGAATTCTACTGACATAAGGAAATAAAAAACTACTATATCCATTATGCATAAATATATTGATAAAGTGCATAATATGAAAACAAACAGGATGTATGACGAAAAAGAACATTACGTAAGAGAACGCAATTTTATGATCCGTGATGTATTTTAATCGTTCGGAAAAGTGAAAATTGAAACTTTATTTATTTGTTTTAGAAGTTATGAGAAGTTTCAAAACCAAATGTAGCGTATAAAAATATTTTATCGACATTGCATACGTGTTTTCGTGATAACGATATTGAATGTTCTTTTGATCGTTCGAGCGCTTTAAAAAGCGAATACAAAAATCAAAGAGCGCCGCGATTAATTTCATACAACGTGCTCAATGAGCCATAACTTTGTCGACCTAGACGTATTGAGGTAATTGGCAGAGAAAAAAGCATGTATGTGGTTGCTAACTGCGATCAAAGGTTTTCGACTTTCATTAAAGTTATTAACACAACATTGTTAAAGTTATCGATCTTTTTACTTTCTTTTATAGTTTAAAAAATTAATTCATATTTGCTTTTTAAATTCCTGTTAGAACCGTCAAAGCGTATCCATTTAATCTTCCTATTTCATTTTATATTTTTTAAATGTCTTCTACTTCTACGTTATACAATTTTATTTTTTCCTTAAACCTCATAAAACTTGCTTATATGTACGTTCATCACTTTCATGAAAACCAAATTCTTTTCTTTTATATAATAATTCTAAATTGCCTTAAATGGAGGCAATTTGAAAATTAATATTCAATAAAAATTATAGTTGTATAATTTTAATAATACACATTTAGATAATAAATTATTTACTAGAATCTCAATCAATTAAATATAATTACATGGATTAGATGGATGTTAAACATTTTTCGGTCATCGCAACGTTAATTGTAACTATTTAAATCGCTTGCCTGGAAAAACATGAATTGGTTCGTAAAACCACATTCTCTGTTAATTATCCCTGAATCAGACAATATCGTACGGGAGCAAAGAAAGCTTGGCTGACACGATTATCTCAGCTTTGCAGACGGTGACGTGAACTTAAGAATTCCTTGCTTTAACAGAACTTTTCAGCCAGGACCAGCACAGGGCATCCAGCCTCTTTAGAGAAAACTTTTTCCGCCATTTATACTGTGTATGCAGATTACGAGCGAATCTCGCCTTAATTAGTTGTCCTCGATTGGACAAGAATAAGCTATGCAAGTACATTATCACGCTTTAATAATCTGCTTTGCCTTTCTCTCCTTCAATTTTCATAACACGAACGTGCCGTTGCTTTCTTAACTAGTTCAGTGGAATCAATGAATGAATAATTTGTTTTTCCTTTATTTCTTTATACACAGAGAATTGTACATTTCTCTAAAATTGTTGTTCTATCGATTAATGAAAGTTAATTGTTGATTAATATTTACAGTAAGTGAGTTGTAATTTATCAGAGACATTTGATACTTGTTATTTGATATACGAGAATTGAATTTGGAAAAATTTGATGTAAGAGCTGAAAGAATCTGGTGAAACTTTTTATAAGTAAGAATAAGATTAATTTAAAGGCATCAAGAATTTCGTGAATATTTATTTTGCAATTTTTGGAATATTTATGATTATTCATAATATTTGAAATGTATGGAACATTTTCAATTGATAATAAAAAATATGATAATAAAAAAAAATAAAATTCAGATCTCTGACAAGTCATTTGTCTATCTTGTAACAAACAAATAAATGGAACGCAAGAAAGCGCAGCATCACTGTTGATATGGATTAACTGAATCATTTGCGACCATCAAGTGAAACAGGCCATCGATGAACCGACGTGTGTCGTAAGTCGACTCCTGAATATTCCTGCGGGCTTCTGCTACAGCAGGCGAATGCAAAGAGGCTGAAAATGAAAAACATCGATTCAGCACACGGAGTTTTTCTCTGATTGCTTCAAATTTAACTCTCGATAAATCTTCTGCTTTCCTAGAAAATCGGGCTTTCGATGAAACCATGATAGCGTATGAGAATAGATACAATAAATCCAATTAAATCTAGTGTATTCATACAGCAAATGCCCATGGACCTTTTCACTGTACCTCTAATTCTCTTGCAAATTTTAACAAAATACTACAGATCTAAATCGTAAAAGTAAATTAGAATAAATCAATGAAATTAAATTTTACAAATTCTAAATTTATAAATGTAATATAATATTCTTCATAATTGCTGTAATAGTTCATAAAAAACATAATATAGTATACATAAATAATAAATAGTACAATAAATAATACCTTATACAAAATACATAAAAGAATATTTAGTAAATAACACATAACATGTACGCATAAACTAACAAAATATTCATACGTCTCTGTCATATACTTTTCATCGTGCCTAACTTCAGCTATATTTCCCAACCACAGAACGACCAGTGACGAATTCGTGAGAATTTTGTATACCAAATTTTCTCGACTTCCACCGTGGATAAAAAAGGGCACAGCAGTTGATTCAAGGCGCATTTAAAATTCAAATGCGTCGCTTGAAAGTTCCTTCGACGTCGTTCGATTCTCTTCCAATGGCGAAAATAGTTTGTCGCCAGAAATTCCTCGTAACTACCGGTTCGAAAAATTTGTTTGTACGATAATCGAATTTCACGCTTGTTTCACAAATAAAATAAATGGAAGTTACAGTGACGACTGGATCGCTTTGGTGGAATATAGTTACTGGCATGACGTCGTCACGATCGTCAAATGAAATTTGCATCGATTGTTAGTCAGAAACATTCTAAAGCGTGATTCTCGTTTCGAGCAACATTTACTCTCGTTGATGATCGCTCGTTCGACGAAATCTGCCGACCGTATTGAAAATGCGTCTATTTTCCTGCTGGGTTTAATTGAATATGCTTCCGGTACGTCCATTGTTCTTTTGTTCATCAGTGTTTGCCATAATGGTTGCCACCGGTTCGCGTGATGACGAGGGTAGAATTATTTTACGATCTGAAAAATATTTTTGGTAAATATAGAATGAGTGCGAGGAAATGAGGATAGAATTTCGAGTATTTGTTTGTCTATTTATCTGTTTGTTTAATGGATGGTACATTTGGTAGAAACAGAAGAAAAGGAAGCAATCTGCCATACAAGCAATGAAATAATCTTAAGAACCGTAGATATCGATGTCCTTTTATAACAATCATTTTACAAAGTGTTCATCTGAGATGAAAAGATTTTTAATAATTTACGAAGATTATTAATATAACCATTTAAAAATCATTGCGGTAAGCAGAATGTTAAATGTAGACTTTAAATTAAATGTGATAATAAAGATTATACTAGCGAGAAACTATATATTCTTTATATGATTATTGTTTCCTGCATTGCAATTTAAGCTAATGGGTGGTGTTCAATCATTAATTAATTCTATCAGAAAGAAGAAAAGAGGGTATCATAGCTCTAATTAGATCTGATTCCTACGATCTCGTTCATCAATATGGAAAATTATTTCAAATTACTAAATTTCATTTTCCAATACGCGAATCTTTCTCATCAAACCAATCGTATAATTCCATATTCCTTATAATGAAACAGACCGAAACGCGACAAAATTTAAGGTTCATTGACCACAAATTCAAGAATTTATCACCGTCATGCGAATTTTCCAATAAAAGTTTATATTCGCCGACAACGTTGTCACGTAAACAAAGACACACACAGTTGAAAAATACTGGATCGAGCTGCTTGTTCAAATTGGAAACTGATATTGACGGAATCGAGGAAAAAGGGGAAGCTGGAGCGAAATAGCGATCCACACGCAAATTCTCTGTGTCCACGGAAAACCTTTTGTGACCTGGAATTACGTGCTGGAATTAATTAATAACCGATACACCGACAAGATAGGTCTAATGGCTGGCCCTACATCGGGAGCATATAATTTTCCTTCTTTTTTCCTTTTTTCCTGACTTCTTTTCATTTTCTTTATCGTTTCACATATTTTCTATTTTGTTATATTAATCTGCTTCCAGTTCGATGAGCGAACCAAGTGAAGAAAAGGAGTGGAAAATGCGAGTAAATGACGCAATTTGAAATTTATCTGTTGTTTTCTTTTGTGAATTGTTTTTTATGTTTGGTTCTTTTATTTCGTATGATCCATGATATTGTTAGTTTATTGCTCGTTTTACGTATACGTAAGCTTTGTTACATAGGAACTCTATAATATTACGAACTGAGTAATAAAGTAATGTAGTTAATCATCTATGTATGCCAAAAATGTCGTATATCAATCTCTTGTTTAATAATAAAAATAGATAATAACAAGTTTGTGAGATATATACTACAAATACAAAGAACACAGTGAAGTGAAATAACTTCATGCTATAAATCGCTGGAAGCAAGAACACTGTACATTTCAATTTATGGCTTGTCTATTGTGTGTAGATCTCTTCTTGTAAAACAAGATTGCAAAATATGTGCGATATTGTTCTTTATTCGTTTCTGCATTCAAAATTTTAAGATTCCTCTTCTTCTTGTTTCCTCTATTTATATTTCACAGTATATATTTTTCAACACTTCTACAGTTTCATCTTCTCCTTATGCTATTTGTAGCAACACCTTTCGCTCTTTCTGCATATTCTGTTTCGCCAACTTCTATGTATATATATGTGCATGTATTCTTTCTACCCTATATTTTTCATTCTTTTTTCTTTCTTTCTACCTCGTCTTTTTCTTCTTTCCTTCCTGTAGAATATTCAACAATTGAAAATTGAAAGCGCGTAATTTTTTAGTAGTTATGATATTTAGGTCAACTTTTATCTAGGATATTCCTATACATATGAATTCAATGTTCAAACATTCTCAATTTGCCAGTAAGTAAATATGCCCTAAATTGATACTACAATTATTAAATCTATCACGAGATGGTTGTTCTCAATTGGAAACGACGAGTTTTATATTTCTCGTTTTTATTAAAAAAATTTATATTGTCTTGTTTTGAAATGGAAACATAATTATAAATATCTATTCATCCCCATTATATTACTGTAATTATCTTTTAATGTCACACAGTAATATGGATTTCTATAAAGACTCACAGTCTACTTATTATATTTCTTTCTCATTCAAATATGCCCGACTTTCTAAAAAACCACTTTTGAGAGATTTTTCTACCATTTACGTTTTCGTTTTCGTCAGGTTTCTATTACAACCTCCGCGTTTAATCGCTACGCAACACGCGGACAAATTTCGACTCGCTAAACGGCAGGATTAACTGCCCCACCGGCGTCACACTCGTACGCGTGATGGATGGGATATTCTATAAGCGACGGGCCAGCGACGACCCAATTTAACAGATGCGTTTATCTGAACGCGTGCCTCGCGTGACTCGTGACAATGACGCGCGCGTGCATCATAGTTCATCCCTTTTTCGTGTCTCTGTAGACTCGAGCCGCGATTACTCGTATTTTTGGCAACACCGATAGAATTCTGCTTTCGAGCTCTCGAGCAACGGGATCGAGTCGTTGCAAAATTTACGAAAACTCGGCGTTTTGCCGCCAAAGTTACAACAGCTCGCCGTAATTTTGCGACCGAACTGATAAAACTTTGTTATTCCACAAATTCACCTAACAGCCTCGTGCTTTTGATTCATGTAAATATACAATGTTAAGGATAGCGAAGTGCGTCATGATTACGGTATGGAAACAATTGTTATATTTAAGAACTCTCGTGTGTCGTTTAATTGTGTTGGTTCATAATCGAAGGATGAGGAAAGGGTTGAAAGTTGAGCGCTGGTAACTATGAACGCGAGAGTATTCTATAAACAAAGCAACGTATGATTTTCTGAGTGTAGAACATTTTGAGAAAAACGACAATTAGGTAGTATTATACACGTAGTAGGTGTATTTAAAATATTACTATATTATTATTAGTATAGTAATAAAGAAAATTATGTAAAGTAGGTAAATCTTGCTTTCTCTTTAAAAAAAAGTCACATAATCTTTGTATATTATCAATTTCCTTCATAAACTCTTTATAAATTATTCGAATTTAGTTTTGGAATACTGTACCTCTACAAAAATAAATATGGTATAGATTGAGTATAGTGACTCTGTTCATTAGGATTAGGAACGATATAAAGCACCCTGCTGTTCGGTATTATCCGTTGATTTGCCTAAGCAGAATAAATAAATGTTTGATACTTGGTTCTTGTTCGAGGAATGATCAAGAAGTGGTCTTATTTGGATGATAGGCTATTTCTAGAGGCGCGAGGATGCGAAATATACTGATGCTGCGAATTCTCTTTGATTACCGTGGGTTAAATAAACGGGTAGTTTCAGAATTTGTTTGCTCAAGAAATCGTTATTTAACTTCTTGCGTAGCTAATTTGCAGTAGATGATATTTTCTGGTCTTTATTTTTACATGCTTCAAATTTCTCGTTAGCATTATAACGTATGTCATTATTGTGAAGAATTTTTGGAGAAGAAGATGTATTTTCTTTGATATAAAAATGGTACATATAGGAGTAAATAAATGATTATCGAAAACAAAAGATTAAATGGAAAATGTATACAGTGTGGCACACAAAAATGTGAAACAGTTAAAGACCATTCTTTTATTTTAAATAAACACTGACTCGTGCGTAGGGAAGTTTTCTTCCTATTAATTCAGAATTTATTACGTTCCTCGGAGTAGTCTGGTAATTACCAAGCTTTTCTAGTTAACAATAGAATTATAAACTGTATTTAACCAACTACGAAATTTTGGAACTTTCCCAAGTAAATATACCAAATTATTAACTTTTCAATCTGCATGTATAATAATCACGTTTCTCGGCGTTTAGACAAGTTTAATAAAAAGATGAAAGAAGTGGAAATTTACTTTATGCAATAATAAAAATATAATTTTGTTTCTAGCATACCAGAATATGCAGTACTTCTTCACACAACGAATAAGATCATTCAGATAAATTATTATACAAACATAAAAAAGAAAAGTGACTCATTGTTATTCGAAGAATCTGAATTCATTGATTCATTTTACTTATTTTCAATCAAAGAAAATATCTAGAACATCTTCACGTTTTTCTATTTTTTACTTAGTGCAATTGATCAATGTAGCTTCTAAACGGCCCATACGTCGCTAAATAATTGACTCGACAAAGGTCGATCACGGCAAGCCGATAAAACGGAAACGAGTCGCTGCGAGCGATCGTAAAATCACGGCAAATACACATGGGAGCTGGTGCACGGTCTCCGGGTAACCAAGTCGGAATAAATGGGGCGAGTTAATGTCGAAAGAAACAAAGTTTCCGATCTGAGCGTTGGCGCAGGCGCGCGCGTGTACACGGCCTGAAAGTTTAATCGGCGAAATCTTAATTAGAGGCTGCATTTATTAGGGCGGAACTCGCGGCAGGATGCGCGCGTCGTCTTCCCTTTTGCATCGGCCATCGTATGCAAAGAAGATACCCTCGTTTTGTTCGCGTGCGAAACGGATCCTCCGTACGCAGTCCTCCGTACGCAGATAACGAGACTGGCAATTATTGGCGAAAGGCGGAGTCTGGAAAGAAAAAGAGAAAAGGTGGGAAAAAGGTGCACATGGAAAGTCGGAACGCTTGAGCTGGCTGCAAGTCGAACTGGTAATATTTTTTAGCCACTACCATTTCGACGATTTGACTGGTTCTGCCCGCCACGAGCTGCAGGCGGAATCGCGATTTTCAAAGTGCGATTTCGATCCACTCGCGTTTCTATGTTATTTGCTCCCTTTATTTGTCTTTTTAAAGTAGAACTCTAGTAGAATTTATTAGAACGAAATTTTAGTTAATACCCGATTAACTGTACTTTACTAGTGGATGAATTTAATAGAATGTATAATATGTATAATACAAATGAAATTAATAGAATGCCAAGAGGTTTTCTATATTCCAGCGTGGTTAAAAGTGCATCACCGTCTTTCTGCAATTTTTTTGTCGTGTTTGCGTTCTGTAGATATTAAATAAACATTTCAATGGTTCGATCCATTTGATGTTAACATGCAGTGTTTTATAAGAATGTCTGTAAAGTTTCGTTTTACAGTAGACGAGATAGGATCAATCCTTTGTGCGTGTGCTTTTAATAAACATAGAAATCTAAATATGTTTTACAAACATTGAATGAATGTTTCTCTTAAAAAATATGAGGATACACACAGCTACTTTTCATGTATGTTCTTTTGTATTAATATAGTGACGTAAATACATTAATGCACTGTATTTGCACTGTATTATATCTTCTATACGTTTTATAAGCATCAATTTTCAAAACAGTTCATATTACTTTATATCAAAACGTTGTAATGATATAAAACTGAAAATTGATACAAAATGTGAAATCAAATGTAAATAAAAGACGATATAATAAATATAAACTTCATTAGAATGGTTTAAAAAATAGCATACAATGTTTATGCTTGTTAAACATTCTATGTTTTTTTAGAGAGAAATGAAAAGACATAGAAATTACAAGATTAGTAGGAAAAGAGAATTGCAATAGAAATGTAAACAAGGATTCGGTTTACACGTGAAATAGTGTGAAATAAATGCATATATAACGTTTTTATAAAAACTTACCAAGGAAAGAAAAACAAAAATAACATTATTCATTCTTTATGATCAAAATGTCTATTATACGAGATACTATCCATCTTATAGGTCTAACATATTAGGTTTACAGTATATTATACATAGTTATAGCTACAATATATTATAATACACAATAGCATATGTTTAATGCTTTATGTATTGTATTTATTTTCTGTATTATATACTACTATAGTACTATACTACTATTTGTACAATATATTACACTATACCTATACTGTATAGAATTGTATTCAACACGTCAATATCATATTGACTTTTGCACTTTGCTGCACTACATCTATCTCACAAAAGTACACTTTTAATTCAACGTCCAGGCAATTTCACTCCATCCCCGACATATTTCAGTCCGTCCCCTGCTCCAAGCTGTTAACACCATAGAACTGTACTTGAACAATGTTCCATTTAGAGAATCGTTTCAATCTCCATTGCAAAGTTATTCCATCCGCGATCTGAACCTTTTATTCAAACCGTGGAACGAAGCAGGTAGATGGAAAGTGGCGGCAAAACAGGAAGATTCGTTTGGAACGTCACGCCGCGTATACTTGTTTATACGGTTGTTTCACAGCACGTGGTAGGTTTCTATTTCAGTCGGCTATTCTCGAGGATTTCGGCCGGCACGAGGTTCAACGTGCATCGCGTGGAAACGAGCCAAGTTATTTTTATTTGCCCAACGAACCGGCTGCGTAACAAGAGCGGGTCCATCGTTGGACTTGCTATCGTTAGCCTAATTGCACCACCGATTAATTATTACCAATAAGCAGGACACGTTTCGAGAAAAATATCGAGGACCACGGTAAACCTGGAACAAGTTTTGGTGTTTATTAAACGTTTAAATTGGGCTGCGTCTTTGTAGTTCGATGTTTAGGGAGGAAAGTGCAATAAATTTCTAACATCGGTACAATGTGCAGCATTTGTATCATTTCCGTTTGTAGGTACGTACCTACAGTTGTATGTTTCACAATAGTATACAACAATAGTAACATAAGTATTCCTAAATATGAGTGCTCTTAAAAAAGGAGCAATCTGTATTTTTAATTGCCAAAAATGCAAAATATAAAATTTGAAGAACAAACTCAAGACATTATCGGATTTTTCAGTTTTGTATTATTGAGCAATAAAACGTAATAATTTTGTGAAAAATAGACATACATCTTCCTATATGAATTACATCTTTTAATATATTTTCTATTAATTTTTCGACCACTTTGCTTGGTGAATATTTCTGAATATTTTACTATGTAATAGATCTTGTAAATTTTGTTAATTTATAACATTGCAATTGATATCCTTTGTATGTTAATAATATTCATTTGGAATCTGAGTTTAATATAAGGATCTAAGTTTAAGAATAATAAAAATATAAGAATCTAAATGTATTAACGATAAAGTACCTAAAAAGATATTCATGGATTTCAGACGAAAAAATGTTGGAAAGCAGAACATTTTTTTTAAAAGACAATCGTTATATAAATAGAATCATGTATGCTAAGAGTACATTCGTGTACACTTGAAGCAAGAAAAGATCACTTATCTCAGGGCGGCGAAATTCATTTTGTTCAAAATGAAAGCGACGATTCATTTCTTATACCGCGACATGTTTCATGAGAGGACATCACTTGAACACGAAAAAGCACTTAAAATCTTCTTGCTCTGACTCTCTTATATTTCTCGATGTTGATAACTGCTCCATCTAATTGCTATACGTTTAAGTTGTGTCTCCTTATTGGTAAAGGGAAATAAATATTTATAACGTTAGTTACATTCATATTATTATACGTTCATCAACAAATAGTTTGTCACTTCTTCTCTTACTAAATTCCTAAAGCTTCTTCTTTGTATTTCATATTTTTACACGAATTTTATACCTAAAAAACTCATTTTATGAAGGCATTAAACATTTAAAGAAGGAGCAAAAAAATTAGGTAGAATTTATGGTTCTTCTAGTAGCTTTTACGGAATGATCGATCATGGTGACACTACGTATCCAACTACGACATACTTTTAGAGTGATATCACATTTTCACATAAAAATATAGCGACCTACAAATCAATCTTCCGACCTATTAACTATGTTACTCTCATATTGTACCTTTTCCCTCACGCACCCTTTATCGATACTACACAACCATACGAAGCATTTATCTCCTGTAAAATTATATATTTAGCGGTAACTCATAAAAATCACATTTGGGTATAATAAAGGTATAAAAAATATGTAAATTCTTTATTACTAAATTCTAAATACAATTCACTGTTAGGTCTTACATAAAATATGATATCTCCAACGTCAGTAACCGCATATAAAGATTCGAAGAAATCGTTGAGAATAGAATAAAAGAAAGATAGGATAAAAATGATAGCTTTGGATGGACCTGAACATCCATTTTGCCGGTGTTATTCGAGCGACGCACAATATTATCCCTCTTGACGCGACGACGGAAATGGGCAGCGATTTCGAACTGGTTCAAGGGTGAATAAAGGACGATCGCTCTCGCGTGTTAAAGGCTCCGTGGCCGCAGGATAAAACAATATTTCGTCCAGGGATCTCGCCTCTGGCAAGATTTTCGAAGCGCTCGTAAGAGCACTCGAAAACCCTTTCTTGATGGCCAGGATCGATCGATGTGCTTCCATACGTTACAAAATGTCGACTCAATGTACGTCGATCTTAACGTTCAATGGTCATTCGCTTCCATTGCACTCGTGTCGTAAAATTCATCAGAAACTACCTTTTCGAAGAAGTTGCTATACCTGTCACGATTTCTTCCATCAGACAGAACTGAAACTTTCTCTCTACGCTTATCTTTCTTCTGTTGTCTTTAACACTTTTCTCTCCTATGCTTTTTACCCCTTTTCTTTTCTTTTCTTATTATCAGCCTCATTGAGATTAAAGTAACAATAGATATAGTATAAGTTAACTCTGTAGTATAACTCTGAATTTTCTATTTTCTGGTTCTTCTCTTTTTTTCTTCGTTCCATGAAATGATGAATAGAAGAACTTGAAAAATTTGAAAGAATCTCCTTTTTCTTCATCGTAAGTCCGATATTTCATCGAAAGGATAGAGAATGCATAGAAATACAGGTATTTACATGAATAAGAAAGCAGAAAGATTAGCATTGAAAGAATTTTGTTGAAATGGCGAAAAGGAATAGAATCATACAGTATTAAATCGTTCGTTATTGATGAATTACGTCATCTTTTCTGAAAATCCAAATGCACTTATTACTGTAATTACTATTAATTACTAAAGGTTTCTCTGAAAAAAAATTATGAATAAAAAAATAGAAGAGATTAGATCGTTACTGTACACGATCTTGATTCTTGATTTTATTCGTAGATTAAAAGGGTTCTATGAATTTTCGGATACATTTACAGAGACCTAGCTGCAGTTAAATTGTTAATTGAAATTAACTCGTCCATGAGTCGAAAAGAGCTATCTGATTTCTGTGAAAACACTCCAACCCCGTTCTCGAATGTTTATTAAGGCAGTCGGTATTGATTTTTTTCGACGAAGGCGAGTGCTTCTTCCTTTTGAACCCTTTGAACCCCTTTAAAACTCTTGACCCGTTTATACGGTCGGTATTCACGGTATGGTACGAATATTTACATAATGTTCCGTGGCACTTCATATTTTTAAAGAGCTCAATTTTCGTCTAGCTTTTTACAAATAAAACTTTTATTCGCCCATTATAAATCATTCTCGTCTCATCCTTGATCCTCCCCTTCTTCTTTTTATAATTTTCCTAGAGCAATATAACTTCTGGAAACATCTTAGATCACGAACAGAGAAGTTGAGAACAAAGTAATTTTATTATTCATTAGGTATTAGTTATAGAATACAGGTTTTATTATATATAAACATTAGATTGCTTGATATCTATAAGTCATCAGGACACTAAAATTTCAATTTTTCAGCAATATTGAAATAAAATACTACATTTACTTTCTCAAGCGAGCTAAGTCTTGCAGAATCTCCTTCACTTGAACTATTAATCGCACTAATTGACCTTATCCAAGTGCTACTGATCTTTGAATTCATTACATAGGAAATTAATTTGTTATTTCTCTTCCAATGCTCTTTTAGATATACATGATTAAATCAACAAAGCATAAAATCTTTTAAAAAGCAAAAACTTTTGCATTAATTAGATCGATTTAATTTAAAAATACGTAATCTACATTTTATATTTTTTTCTTTTCTTACTTGACATATCCTTATCACTTTGCTATGGTTTTCATTCCTCGTAATTACTTGACATTTCCTTACAATCGCTTTCGCAACGACAAATGCAACCACTCTTCCTAACTCTGTCTTTAGTTCTCACGAGACGCGTAAATCGCAGTCGGAATTGCTCTCGATTAATATTACTAACTCGTACTCTCAGAACGCTATTTGCTTGGCAGGTTGGTGTAAGTGTCCCTGGCACAGACACGTAGGCAGTTTAGCCGGTTGCAAAATGCAGAAACGCGGCATGGAAACGTGCTCTCGCGTTCCAACTCAAAAGCTGCCGAGAAGCACGCTCGCTTTCCTTCCTTTCGCGCATCCTCCGGAGATTCTACACTGTAGATTCTCGTGTAATATTCTACTCTCTCTGCGCCATGCTGATTCCTTTGTGGCGAATTTATCCTTTCTGGTTGATGGAAATTGTTGCCAAATTTGTCCCTCTTGCATTGCAACCGGATTTGGTGTTTGACATTTACGATATATGTAATAGCCTCCATTGTGTGCAAATTGGTAAACTTAGTTTTGCAAATGTATCGTGTAAAATCTGTTTTATTTTATGATCAAAATTGCTACAAAAGATAGGAAATATTTGAATATAAACTAGAAAACGGTAGACCAAAAGATATCAAATTGATGTATTAATTTTGATAAAAGTGATTTAGAATTGTAATTTTTATAAAGTAATTGTCGATCATTGATTTAAAGGTCACTCTTACTGTATGAATACTCAATAATTAATAAATCACTAATATTTCTAATCTTTTATAAGTATAGCAATTCTTAAATATAAAACAGATAGTAGGAACACTTCTAATAATGTAGGAAATATTAGATAAAGTATAAGACTCGTTAAAATAGTTTAACAATGTTACTACATCTTAACGATGTATGATAAATTTAACATTCTAGCCCCTATATAAATATAAAATAAAACCAAGAAAATGCTTCATAAAACCGAGAATGGAGATATCAAGTGAGAAACTACGGTTTCAATAACACAAGCAACTATATACATTTACTACGACAGAGGTTGCAATTAAGCGAAGCGGTCAAACAGAAGAAGCATCGTGTCCCTCACAAAAGTCCAGACATCGTTTTCCACGATACACTGCGTCATTATAGACCGCAGCCGCGGTGGTTTTTTTCATTGGAATAGTTAATTGGCAAGTCGTATCCCAAGCGCGTAACATTGACGCGGAACAAAGACAACTCTGTTAAAGTCCATGCAGTCGCGCCTTGTTTCACCATCTCGTTTCGACGGGTCGTCGCTTCGAGCTTTCGCGGTGCGAAACGTTTTAATACCGCTCGCTTCGAGTTTGGCGCGTTCATCATTTCACTTCTGATGTATGGGAATGTTTCGCGCGCGAAGAATTCAAAATCGAATTCCATACGCTTGTTGCATGGGACACATTGAACTTTAATTGCACGCGATAGACCGCATCCATTACGCAATTCGGTTATTCCGCAGGAATTTCACCATATTCCAAACGAATTGGCCGAGAGAACTGTTTATACGAGTTTGCATATTTCATCTAGAAACTCGCGGATTTACTTGTTAATCCGTTTACAGAATGTTTATCACCCTCCGCTCCAGAGACTTATATTCTCGCGAGTATTAATAGGATATTGGAAAACAGCCTCTATAAAGTTTCTTCATCTTCCAACCATAATATACTGCGCGATCTGGAGTGTGCATTAGTGTATGAAAGAGTTTTGAGGTTTGGATTTTTACCTCCAATTATGTTTTTTTTGTGGTACACTAACACAAGTGTCATATCTGATGCATAATATGAGGTCTGATCAAAAATTACCTAGACTACTGACAGGATACTTTATTCGTAAAATATGGGTGTATCGTTGTATGAAATTTTCGAGGTTTGTATAGGTTTGTATAGGTCTAATTGTATCTTTCTTAAAGTACACTAGCAAAATTATATAATACGATGTCCGGCAAAAAATTACCTAGTCTACTGGATCTATAATGTTTATCAAATATTTCTGTATCGTTATATAAAATAGTTTTGAAGTCTGGTCCATTTTTTATAAGGTCATAAATTTCACACTATCCAGGTATATAATTAGTGTATTTGAACGTTTGAAGAAAAAAAATCTTATTTTCATAAATCTAAAGCTTCCAAGGAAAATTTTACAAAATAATAGTTGTAAATCTTATCCTTCTATGCATTTTAATTTATCGAATGAACCAGCATGGCTTCTGAGCGACTGAAGTAACAATTCAATATCCACCCAACTATGTGCTCAGAAAAGCGCCCATTGTTTTCAAAATTCTTCAATGCCTCGCAATCTTAAGCTTCCTGAACCATTGTCGATTCATGTAAAATTTACACTGATACTCGATAGATTTATGGTTTGAGCTTGTAAAAAGAACATCGTCATAGGAAAAACAAACAGTATCCCGTGAAGCATCAGTCAGCATGTTGTACATTAGCGCTTTGTGCGTGTTTCTAAGTGGGTTGCGGTCCTGGCTTGGTCTGCTAGAGCAAAGTACGTTGGAAATACGCGTTTCACCAGGCAAATTGCTTATTGCGGTGCAGCTGTAATATGTAATTTTCCTGCATCAAACGATCTGTCGGCAACGGTATTACGGCTGACAGTTGGAGTCGCTTCTGGTTAACGCCGAGAAACTGTCGGAAATACCACGGCCATGTTATGGTGTTAAGTTGGCCCTAGATCCTCCTTTTCGACTATACACTTGCATTTCATACTTGTTAACCCTTCCTGCTGAGATTATATACTCGAATTTGCTTATATTTTTGATAATGCCGTGATGTTCGCTATATATTATAATATATTCGTTATATATAATATATTATAATATATTCAATATATTATAATCGAAGTGTCACAACGGTAGTCAATATATGTATATAAGATTTGTTCGTAACTATATTTGTATTGCGATAACATCAACAAAGAATAAACTATGAATTTTTATAATTTATATTTGTATTTTATAAAAACTTCACGATAAAGAAATGAGGCAAAATTCCTTCGCGAACTTTTCGCTATTTCCATTGTATTCGACGATGTTCTATCGCATTACAAACAGCGTGTTTGCTCGTTGTCGAAACTAATAGGAGAATTGTAGCATGGCATGATTGTATATTTGCCATTTCCTGCATTGGGAAACGAGGTTACCCTCAAGCCGAATTGAATCAGTTTGTCGAGGTTCCTGGTTCACTTGAGTTTTAGTCGCGTTTTCCTTTTCAACGTTCCTTAAAAAGTTTACATTTCCTTGGATTTTTCACCGACGACGGGAGAAGTGCTTCAAGTTTAAAAATGTTCTATGCTATGTATTCCCATTCTAGTTCGTTAAAAGTCAAAGCAGAGTTTGACATAGTGAAAATATATGCAGGATTACGGACGAAATTTATTTTTTATTTTTGTTTTATTTAACAAACGAAGTAAGAATACGAAACATAGTAATAGAAAAAGATTATAAATAATTTGGACAATAATTTAATATAAATTCTACAAATATATAAAAACAACATAAAATTAAAATGATAAATTCTACCAACAAAAGACATAATCAAAGATAAAAGTAGATAATCAATGAAGCTTAATGAATGTTCTCACGTTATACGCGTAATTATTATATAAAAATATCAAACAAGATTTTTCTACCATTCATCAAATTACTTGTTCATTTAATATTTCACGTTTAACAATTTCCTTAATTGAAATTACTTCGACACGATTCAAGAAGTGTGAATAAATCGAAAGAGTTCAAAATTCTTCTTGGATTCTTAGGATGAGCGTTTGCATTCATATCAACAACTGCTAGTGGAAATGAGACATAAATCCGTTGAAAATGTCACAGGAAGGGACCTAATCCATTTAATCTCCCGCTGAAAAATCGTTCCGCAGCGACACTCGTTTCGCTTATCGCGTTATTATTCCTTATCCGCGTGTGTGCCTCTTTTTGGACGTTCTCCAAGGTCTCATCGACGGGATGACTTATGATGACGTTTCTCGTTTCTCTTCAACCTCCCAACTATCTCGTATTGAATTTCTGTATGGTATACATACATTTAATGCGATAAGATACGCGTTCATTTTTCTTTTCTTTGCACTATTTATTGGTTGATATTTAATCGAGATGATTCTTGATCAAATTATTAGAAGGTGAAAGTTATATTTTATTAAGATTTAAATAGGAAAAAAGGGGATGAAGTAAAATATTTTACAGACAAGTTGAAGTTACGTTTAATCTATTAAGGACCAAGAGCGAAATAGTAAACAAAAACAATATTGTTAATGTAGAATATATAATATATTCTACATTACATTCTACTAGTTAGAATATATATAGTAAATTATCGTGGATTAATTTTCAGGGAAAATAATTATGAATTATAATTGAATTAATTCCTGCAATGATATTATATTAAACGTAATTTATTATCAACAATTGCAGTTTGATATTCAAATATATCATAATTTCAATTCTTCTTAATTCTTCCTGTCACAGTAACCAATCAAATCAAATAAACTTTGACTCAAACTTTATTATTTATGAATCTCTTATTATGCTTATTATCTATAATTATCTATAATTAAGCTCTTATTATCTATATTATGAAGTATCTTATTATTTTCTCATAACTCTTAAAAGATCTCCGTGATTTCTCCATCTATGCAAATTTTCCAAAATCATCGCGGGAAGGAATGAAATTGTACTTATTTTCTCGTATTTCATCGTCTGCTATTTATCAAAGTTCCAGCCTTCTTTTTTATCTATTTATTCACCCACTCCTGGAGCGCCGAGGAATTTCCTCGGAACAACGTATCCAGGAAGCAGCACGTTTTCTTTCTCTCTTCCTTTCGCATCTTCGTTCCTGAATCGTTCATGCAGCCTTCCAACGACGCAATTTTTCATCACTGTGAAAATAAAGTGCGCTCTCTTCACAACGACGAATTCGCTCGTCTTAATAAATCTCGCAGCTGTTCTGTCAGCCTTTATTTTCTTAGCTAAGTCAAGGGACGTGTTCACGAAAGTTTCGAATTCCTTTCTAAAATCGGCCCTCTATCCGCGTAAAGCGTCCATACGTCGCGAGTAGAGCGATTTCGAACAAATTCACTCAACGTTCTTCGATGAAGCCTCAGCGATCCGTAGCTCGTCTCGCGAGCATTTCCCCTCTCAGCTAAGATAGTTCTCGTGTTGCCATCAGCTCGTCGTTGTGTCGGGTGAAAGAGACACCGTTCTTCTCTAAACCAAATGTAATTGCATTCTCGTGTATGTAGCTGCTGATATATTATTCATTTGCTGCGGAACTCGTGTCTTCCGATTCGATTGACTCAGCGATCACTAAAGTAGGATCGCATTGGTAAAAAGTGGTTTTTTGTTTCGATATGGGATAATTATTTCTTCTTTTGGATAAATTAGTAGGCATTAACTGGTCGAAAAATTATTACAATAGACTATGTATTTATTTTATTGAAATGTTATTTAGTTTATTATGCATTTTACGTAACAGAGCGCTTATTTATTAGGTTCTATAAATTTTGTTTTCATAGTATCGAATTTTGATAATGATACAAAAGTACTACTATATGATAATTTACAAGACTTCCCTTCCTAACTTAGATGCTGTTATAGACTCTTAAAGTATGCTTCTTAAAACTAAAAGCATCTTATGTACGATAGCATCTAGTAAACCTCACCTGCTTTATTGAGGACTAAATATTTAACGGTCGCTTCTTACCAGTGGAAATTTATGTAGTATCTGAGACTAATGTTTAATGTTGAAATATTACAAAACAGCATCAGATAGGTATCTTTACAAACGATAGTTAGAAATATGTAATCATAAAACTAGCTCAACTAATAAGATAACTTAAAAATTAGACTATTACAGTTAAGATTATTGTATCGTCGATGAAAATATCATAATTTCACATAATTTCAATACTATATCTATTATTTCATAATCTTGCACATTTTTTGATAGACACTCAGAGATCCTGACAAGAATGAATACTATCTTCTTTATCTTCTTTATCTCAAACAACATATATATATATAATATATATATATACATTATATATATATTATATATATTATTATATATATATTATATATATTATTATATATTATTATATATATGTTATTATATATATGTCGGGTCAGCACTGGGAATGGGGTTGTGGGCGTCAAATGAATCTTCTCGAGGATTAGCCATTGATACGGTACACACAGGCGTAGTTTATTACAATGATAGAATTATTACAGTCTTAACAATTGATCACGGCGGTTCGGCACTCGCGACACTAGTGACGATGCTCTCGGGCTCAATAACGAATCCGCGGTCAACGGGATGACAACAGAACGTACTCACAAAGTCTAAGTCTGAGAATGATCACTGATCGCGAAGGCGTTACTCTTGGATCGATGAGATCGCGAGCGAGAATGCCTTTCCCGTCCCAATGATGCCACACAGGAAAACTATAACGGGGTGTGTCTAAGGATACGAGATCATCGGATTCGTCGAGAAAAGCCTTCGTTCAGAAAGTGTTGCTGCTAATTGGTTAATCTCCATATCGGTGGTTAGAAAAGGATGCTAGCCGCCCTCGAGGGAAAGTTGCTAGTGGGAGACGCCGCTCGTTGAAAAATATGTCTCCCCTATCTTCCCGTAGTTGGGCCAAAAACTGTTTGTCTGTTAGAAGGACTTTAGTTAACTAAACCTTAAGATTTATGACGGGCCCTCGGGCTAGCCGAACATGTACTGCGGAGACGCATCGACATCTGGCAATCATCTTACTCGAAGAATAGGGTCTGCACGTGGCGAGCCACGGGACAGAAACCGTTGGAATGTTTACTGTCGCGTGTCGCCACAAATATTTCTTTTAAGGAGAGCTATAGAATTACTTCATACCTCTGTCAGGCAAAGCGTTCATCCCGTGACCGCGGCTACGTTCGGCGACTGACTGTCGCCTCGAGCCCAAGCTCATTATCACAATTCTCGAATAATTACAATCGGGTTGAATAACTACAATTGTTCAATTACAGCTATAGTAGACTCTAGGTTACAATGTTGCGGGGTTATCCAAAATTCCAAAGGCTCCGGTGTTCTTTCATCTCCGACACGGCCATCCTGACTATCACACGTCCTCGTGTGTAACTAAAATATCGTATTTCTTACATTAGATTCGATACAACTGACATTATTTGCGATTTAGCTAAATGTCCAAGTAAGTCAAGGGTCCAGTGCAACAACAAAGTTTCGTTCGGAGGTTTGACAACGGAAAAATAAAAGAGAATAGGAATTTGTAATGTTATAATTTGTATTCAAAGTGTTAGGTGCGTTCTGTGAGTCGCCAGTCAGACCGTAATGACACAACAGATCATTTTCGATTTCGTACACCGGTGAACCTCAGTTTGTTGGATCATATTGCCACGTTGGGTGCATTACACCCAGAAAGCACGTAAGCCCACTCAACGGGTTACAACAAAAGCACGTAACCCCACTCAACGGGTTACAACAAAAAGTACATCAACCCACTCAACGGGTTACAACAAAAACACATCAACCCTCTCAACGGGTTACAACAAAAACACATCAACCCTCTCAACGGGTTACAACAAAAACACATCAACCCTCTCAACGGGTTACAACAAAAACACATCAACCCTCTCAACGGGTTACAACAAAAACACATCAACCCTCTCAACGGGTTACAACAAAAACACATCAACCCTCTCAACGGGTTACAACAAAAACACATCAACCCTCTCAACGGGTTACAACAAAAAGTACATAAAACCACTCGGTGTACTACTATGACCACAACGCAGTGTTAATGATCCTCTGAGGTCAGTGTACTTGCATCGTTATTATCACCGCCGTTGTCATCACCGCAGACGTCTAACTCAGCAGGGACGCAACCTTCTGGCATTTTTCTCAGTCTGTCGTGTCTGTCCTTATATGATCGTTTGCCGTCTAAGGTTTTTAGGGTATATCTATCTCCTTCCAAAATCTCGGCTATTACGAATGGACCCCTGAATTTCGGATCTAACTTCGTCTGGTTTCTTTCCTCGTTTTTACGTAACACGAAATCGCCAAGGTTGAACCTAACTATTTTAGCTTTGTTTTTGTCGAACCTATCCTTATCGTATTTGGCGCTTGCTTCTATATTCTTTATCGCCTGCTGTCTTACATGGGAGATATTTACCTCTCTTTCTTCGATACTGTCGGGTAGGGATAAGCCGTAGGGTCTCGCTGTTTTACCGATTAGTAGTTCCAACGGGCTTGACTTAGTCACGCGGTTGGTGGTACAATTTAAGGCCAGTTGTATTTCCCCGATCGCGTCCTGCCAGGACCGCCCGGTGGTTTCTATTGTTGTGAACATGTTTTTTAGCGTACTCATAATACGCTCTACCTGCCCGTTGGCCCTACTAGCTCCGGTCGCAATTAAATGGAGTTTAATGTGTTTATCTTGACAAAAGTCTCGAAATTCTTTGCCCGTAAAACATCTTCCCTGATCCGCTATTATCCGGCAGGGACTGCCGAACAAAAATATAGCGGACTTAAGCGCTTTAATGGTGTTAATGGAGTCTAACTTACGGGTATGGTGCAAGTATACGAACTTGGTGAAGGCGTCGACCAACACAATGACGTATTCCTTCGAATCGTTTTTACCGCTTAGTTTGCCCGTTATGTCCATATGAACCGTATGCCAAGGTATACTGGTCTTAGGTATGGGGTGTAGTTCGGCTTGTACTCTACCCGAACTCGCCTTTGAAACTCGACAAGCATGACAGTTCTCTACGAATTTGCGAACATACTTCGCCATTCCTTCGAACCAGTAATACTCGTACAGTTTCTCAAGCGTTTTATCCCAACCTAAGTGCATAATGGACTGGTGCACATGGTTAATAACAGACCACCTAAATCCTCTCGGAACGATGGGCAGGCAGAGAGTTCTACCTTTTCTCTGTATTTTACGATGAAGGGTGCCGGACCGTAACTCATACGTATTCGCGACGTCTTCCGCGAGCCCTTCGTTCTGTAATTTGTCGACGATCTCGGAAATTTGTGGGTCGCGACGTTGTTCCGCCAGTAGCCAATCGTCGGAGATTTCGGTTAGGTTAATTTCTTTCTCTACGATTTTGCTGAACGTACTGCGATCCAAGTCTACGGGATTTCGCGAAAAGAAATCTACGTGGGCCATCCGTTTACCTTCCCGGTACCTAATGTCAAAGGTAAAAGTTTGCAGGTAAGCCCACCATCTGTAAACCCTGTCGTTCAAGTGTACCTTACTACTGGATGCTTTAAGGGAGTTGCAATCGGTGACAACGAGGAATTCTCGTCCGTGTAAATAATGACGGAAGTGCTTGACGGCGTTTACAACTGCTAACGTTTCCAATTCGTAGGAATGATACCTAGATTCCGCAGGGCTAGTCCTTTTGCTGTAATACTCCACTACTCGACTTTTCCCTTCGACCCTGTGCATTAGGATGGCTCCATATCCTTCCGAGCTAGCGTCCGTATGTAATTCTATGGGGTAATTGGGATCAAATATCATTAGCACCGGCGCGTCAGTCAGAACGGAAATTACCTTTTGTCTTATCTGTTCGTGCCTATCCGTCCAAGGTATATTCTTGTTACTCGAGGTAAGTGCGTACAGGGGTTTCATTACTTGTGAAAATTTGGGAATAAAGCTTCGGAAATAAGAGGCCAAACCTATGAATTGCCTAAGTTGTGTGACGGTCGACGGTGCAGGTAGAGAACTCAAGGCTTGTATTTTACCCGGGTTTGGGCGGACTTCTCCGTTACGAATTATGTATCCCAAGTAGAGTACCGATGTAATTATTCGAGAATTGTGATAATGAGCTTGGGTTCGAGGTGACAGTCAGTCGCCGAACGTAGCCGCGGTCACGGGATGAACGCTTTGCCTAACAAAGGTATGAAGTAATTCTATAGCTCTCCTTAAAAGAAATATTTGTGGCGACACGCGACAGTAAACATTCCAACGGTTTCTGTCCCGTGGCTCGCCACGTGCAGACCCTATTCTTCGAGTAAGATGATTGCCAGATGTCGATGCGTCTCCGCAGTACATGTTCGGCTAGCCCGAGGGCCCGTCATAAATCTTAAGGTTTAGTTAACTAAAGTCCTTCTAACAGACAAACAGTCTTTGTCCCAACTACGGGAAGATAGGGGAGACATATTTTTCAACGAGCGGCGTCTCCCACTAGCAACTTTCCCTCGAGGGCGGCTAGCATCCTTTTCTAACCACCGATATGGAGATTAACCAATTAGCAGCAACACTTTCTGAACGAAGGCTTTTCTCGACGAATCCGATGATCTCGTATCCTTAGACACACCCCGTTATAGTTTTCCTGTGTGGCATCATCGGGACGGGAAAGGCATTCTCGCTCGCGATCTCATCGATCCAAGAGTAACGCCTTCGCGATCAGTGATTATTCTCAGACTTAGACTTTGTGAGTACGTTCTGTTGTCATCCCGTTGACCGCGGATTCGTTATTGAACCTAGGATCATTGTCATTAGTATCTCGAGCACCTAACTACCGCGGTTACTTGTCCGATTCTATAATAATCGTATTTGCACTAGTCAATGTCTTCTCCATTGCATAACGACAACGTGTAACCCAAACGAAGATTCGTTTCACGCCCCTAACCCTAATTCTAATGTAAACCCGACATATATATATATGTAATATCGTGATATAATGTGTTTACAAAGAGTGGACAATAGAGATGTTAATCAGACAGAAAAAGACGATTGTTGTTCAACCTGAACTATTCACGCCAAACGCACAGAAAACAGCGCAATCCACACTCTCTCGGCAACGCCACTCGCAACCTCTGTCTCCGCTCAGCTCGCACTCTGCTTCTCGACTCGCACTCTGCTTTTCGACTCGCACTCTGCTTTTCGACTAACTCTCTGGCCGTTGCCGCATTCTGTTGCCTTTTTCCTAGGCCCACCGCACACGTGTTCTGCAGGCGCTCGTGGCCAGGGTCACGTAGGTCTTTTCCACGAAACTATGCACTTGAAAAGACCGATGACACATCGATGGGCCCGATGGCGCCTCGGCTCTCGCGACATTGTTCATAGTTCGCCCGATATTTCTTAGGCCTTTCGTCCACGATACTACACTCGGCCATCCTGCAATAACATCTGCCCTCAGATGTTGCCTTCTATCTCGCTGTCATCAGATGCGTCACTTTCGGCGTTTAGGACCCAAGGTTTCATAAAATCGAGGTGTGTGCGGGTCCTTCCTTCGGTACTGCTTCGCACGCTTTCTTCTTTTCTTGTAACTTCGACGATTCTCCTCTTGAGTTGCGGCGATCTTCTTCTTCGCGTCCTCACGTAGCTCGCGACGTTGTTCTTCAAACCTCGCGGCCCACTCTTCGTCGATCAGCTTTCTAATCTTCGCCTCTTCCCTGACTTGCATTTCGACCCCGACCAGTAGCTGGAAAGGAGTCTTCCCTGTGCTTCTGTTTACGGTGGAATTCAGGTATTTCTGAACCTGGTCGACATGCTGCCCGTTCCCCCTCGGCGCCAGTCTTCGCGGTCTTCGCGCTACCGGTTTGTCGCTTTTCAGAACTATTTTCGCGGTTATCCCGACGTCTCTCTTCTTCTCCGGCCTATACCCTTTAATAATATCCTGAATCGCTTCACGATAATGCGGTTCCTGTACGTGTGTTAGGTCTGTTTCGTCAGTCTGTTCTACTACGTTAATTCTAAACACATCCGACACGTCTTTGTTAGTCCGTTCGTCAAGCCGCAAGAAAGTCACTTCGCCCCGTTTAACCCGTAACTCTACCTGATCCAGAAAATCAGTGCCTAACAACAGGCCGTGCTTCGTCAATATTTTGTTTGAAACAACGTGCAAAGTGATTGGCAGTTTACACCCATCAACCGTCATTACCTTAGTGAATTCACCCCAGGTCTCATTGCCAGCGGAACCAAAACCGTCGAACTTAAACTTGCATTTACCTAGCGGTGGTGACCCTAACCTCGCATACTCGTCTGATCGGATGAACGTGAGATCACTACCCGTATCCACTAATGCCACAAACCTACAGTCATCTATCGCCACTTCTTTCACATACTTCCCTTTTTCGGATCTTGACACTACGCAAGTCTCTTTCGGTCGTGCCGTACACCTCGCTGCAATATGTCCAAATCCGCTGCACTCGAAACACCTAACACCTTCTCCCCTCTCCGGACACTTAACACTTAGATGATCCTCACTATCGCAAATGAAGCATCTTCTTTTCTTCATTGCATCTACAGATTGACTGGGCTTCCCGTTCTTCTGGGTTTTAGCCGGCTTCACAATCGACTTTGCTCTGCGACTCTTCTGCTCTTCGTACATCACTAACCTCTTCCTCAACTCTTTGATTGACGTAGCGCCGTACAATATAGCCTTATTGTTCTCGTCGTCTATTATTCCATCCACTATGTATTCCACCTTTGCTTCCTCCTCCATGTCCACATGGCTGGCTATTTCGAGCATGCGGTACATGTAGGCCAAACATGCTTCATCACTCTCCTTTTTTGTTTCTTCAAGTTTCTGATGTACTTGCCTACTGTTGACTTTCCTCGAAAATTCTTTCACTAGCCCCCTCTTCAACTCATGCCAAGTCCTGGCATGACACTCGAAGCTCGCGAATATTTTCGCTGATCCCTTCAGCAGCTTCCTGGCGTAGACTGCCTTCTGCCCATCCGACCACATGCACGTATCAGCGACTTCCTCGAACGACTCGAACCATCGTTCGACATTTTCACCTTTGTCGCCACTAAACGACTCTAATGCATCTTCGACGTCTCTAAAACTCAGTGTCGAACCAACGCATGCCCTTCGACAACATTCGTCACGGTCCTGATACACCCTTCGCGTATCTCTCTTGTATCCTCTTGCGTTTTTCTTGTCATCTTCATCCTCACTTTCGTCGTCGCTTTCTTCTTCCGACGATACGTCGTTACCATCCATGGCCGCTTGTAGCCGTACGCGTAATTCTACTTTTCTTCCCGTCGTTTTTAAACCCAAACTAGCGAGGCGCTCCTTCAACTCCTTCGTATTCATTTTCTCAACATCTTCATCTTCGTTACAATCACGCTCAGCTCTCTGTACATTTTCGAAATCTCGTTGACCGGTTAGCTCTTCACCGCCTGTCGATCCCTTACGATACGATTGTCCAGCCCTACCCGCCCGATTCAGCCTTGCAATCAGCACTGACCTCGCACCCGATATAGGGAGGTTCATTCGCGCGAGCTTACTCCTCAGCTCCTCCAGCGTCGAACCCTCTTCACCCGACAATCGCTCGTCCCCGACGTTTGCCATTTTTCACACTACACAAACTTAAACCGTCAACGATATCGTCTTTTACCGCACCGCGTACCGGTAAATTCACAACTAGCTCGAATAGCTCTGTTAAACCGTTTCGTTTTCTGTCTTGTCCAATCCCGGATGAGCCCCCAAAAATATGTAATATCGTGATATAATGTGTTTACAAAGAGTGGACAATAGAGATGTTAATCAGACAGAAAAAGACGATTGTTGTTCAACCTGAACTATTCACGCCAAACGCACAGAAAACAGCGCAATCCACACTCTCTCGGCAACGCCACTCGCAACCTCTGTCTCCGCTCAGCTCGCACTCTGCTTCTCGACTCGCACTCTCTGCTTTTCGACTAACGCTCTGGCCGTTGCCGCATTCTGTTGTCTTTTTCCTAGGCCCACCGCACACGTGTTCTGCAGACGCTCGTGGCCAGAGTCACGTAGGTCTTTTCCACGAAACTATGCACTTGAAAAGACCGATGACACATTGATGGGCCCGACGGCGCCTCGGCTCTCGCGACATTGTTCATAGTTCGCCCGACATTTCTTAGGCCTTTCGTCCACGATACTACATATATAATATTATATTTATTATTTCCTATTCTAAAAATCACTCTCCGTTAAACTTATTATTTTCTGCATTCTATCTCAAAATACCTTTCAAACCTCAACTCTTTAAAACCATTCCAAACGACTTCCTATCATTCAGAGCCATCTTCAATCTACCCGAAGACAATCTCATAAGTCATCAGTCATTCCATCACGAGCAGTCAGAAATTCTGGTCACGAAGAAGCAAAGGTTATTCGAGGATCGGAATAAAGGGCATCCTCTTAACTAGTTCGAATGGAGTTTGCTAATATTATTCAGCCTCGTGCTCCGTTGTCTATAATTCCGCGGAAAAGGGTTGAATAAGATTATCTGATTAGAGCACGTCTAATCTTGTGAGCGCGACACCGCGAGAAAGGATAGGGGTTGTGGGGAAAAGGGTAGGTTAAATCCGACATCCCCTCTGAACGTTTCAAAACGCGAACTTTCGTATTATCCGCCTGACGAAACAAACGCGCACAGGTTTGCTGATATTCTGTGTAGCGTTTCAGCGGAATCGCGAGCCAGGACGTTGCAATTAGGTACGCGAAGGCGTTTAATGGCGAATGCAACACGTGTGCGTGTACGGTTCACTGAAAGACACAAGATATTATTAACGAATGGGTAATGACCGATGAAATTTGTGGGTATCTCGTCCTCTTTCGTTAGGCATGTTATCTTGATTGGAGATAATTGCGGGCCTATAACATGATGTTTTGGCAACGAGGCGTCTCGCGTAGGGTTACCACGTGGGTGGTGATCACGCTTGCTGATAACCTCTATTTCCTTTGTTTTCCCTCCCCCTTTCTGGAAGAGGTTAAGACCATGGAATTTGATGTATGTATTTGAGTTTCGATTTAAATTGTTGAAGTTAAATCTCATATTTCCTCTGAGTCATTTTTTGTCTAGTTGTATTATTTTATTGTTAACTTGAAATTTTAACAAAATATGAAAGAATCGAACTAATGCTAAATGCGATTATGTCAAGATTTTTAATATTTTAGAATTCTTTTCGTTTGTTGAACAGAGTAATATTATTCGGATGCAGAAGGGTTATAATTAGGTTACGGCAGATTTATAATAGAATTCTACTTGATGATATGCATTGAATCGCAGTTTAAATAAGAGTTTTCTGCTGATAGAAAATTGTAGCGCCACTTGAATTACATAAGCTGTTCGGGTAACTTCTTTTTTAACTAAATTTTTCGAACTAAATTTTAAATATCGTCGTATATCCGCGACTGATACCGCAGCAAGAGTCCAACGGCGCAATTAATTAGCGTTAATATTCACAGGGCCCTCCGCTCGAACGCTGCTTTAAAAACAATTTAATTAATCCTCGTCGAGACGGAGGGTTCTTTCATTCGCGCTATTCTGCATCGACGCCTTGACCTTCTTTTTTTGCCTCCCACCATTAACCTCTCCGTCTGCGTGGCATTTTCCAAGCGACGCGGGCTACTGTTACAAATGTAATTCAACTTAATACCCTCAACAGAGCTCAACGTCCACGACAGAGGACAAAATCTGTTTAATCAGTTCCACTTACTGCTTGATAAGGAATTAAGGACAACGAGGATTGCTCGAAGTAGAGAAAGGGAGAGGGAAAACAAAGCTTTACGCTCAATCCCTGGTCGCATATTTGAGATCTACACTTCGGGAGCATTTTCGCAGATCTATGCCATTTGCTTTGTTTTAGCCCAGGAATTAACGGACCTAACCTTCCTGTCGCTGCTTTTTTGTCGCGTTAGGGGTGTGAACAAACTGAGGAATGCTCGTAGAACGAAATGTCGTGTAATATCGTGTACATGGTGTTTGTCAGCAAATGGTACACAATTTAGAGAATATTATAAGCCAAAGAGTTTAATTTAGGTTCTGTATTTCGATTCTTTGTTAGTTAATTATTATTTAAAAATCGACTAAAATATCTTCAAAGCTTGTTAACCACAAAATTAATATGTTTCTATAACGGTCAAGAGTTAATCTTGCATAAATACAATAATAAGTGTCATCGTAAAATAATTGTATACTTAATAAACACCTGAATGTATATAGATTAATGTAGATGAATATGTTTTGTAATATTTCTAGAAATATATTTAAGTATGTAGTTAATATACAGTTCAGCACAATACTTCTAACCGGACAACACAAAATGTCTTAACAATGCGAAATAACTCTCACCCCCAATTTCATTCATCTATTACCTTCCGCATGTATTTTCGTATAAACTCTGCAGACATTCCCAGTGACACAATCGGTCACGTGCACCTAAAGTCTAAAGATTAAAGTGATGATACACTCTTTTTTTTCATGCTAATCTGAAGTATACTTTCCAAGTATTCGTGATATTACATGGATGGATATCCATGTATCCAGTCATTCGCTAGAAAAATTCAAAACAAATTTACGTTTCTAAAATACAGAATGATAACGCAATACACAAAGGACCTAATACATATGTGAATAATAAGTAGGAATATTTTTAATATTCAAATTAAAATATCAATTTCCAATTAGGTTTCTTTTTATTCTGATTACATTGAAAAAAATGACAAAAATGCATACAATCTTAATTAAAATCCTACATATTGGAAAGTAGTAGTAAAGAACATTTCTGAATAAATCTTACATCTGCAGCTCTTAATCATTCAAAGAATAAAGTTTCCAGGCGGCAGCATCGCAAAACTTTATTTCGAAACTTCATTTTTCTTCATCGTCTAGAAAAACTAATTACCTTAACAGAGGGACTTTTTCCCGAGCGGTCGAACAGATTCTGAATTTCGTTGGAGAATTTCAACGAATCGCGACTGAAAACCGGAAGTGAGCGCAGTGGGCGTTTGAATATTGAATCAGAATAATTCTCATAATACAAATGAATCGGGTTTCCAGAAACTTTTCGGCTATACTCGGCGTCAGCAAATAGATCCCAGAACAAAACTGAAACTGCCTTTGGAAATTAATAACAATCGGAACTTTGTGGAGCCACGTTAATGCAAGCCTCAATTAAAATTCACGCTCGAGGCAATGGATCGCCAAAAGCGAGAGCATGTGTGGAGTAACAAGAATGATTAACAGTCGGTTTGTGTTCATGAACTTCGATTTCCAGCGAAACGACAATTTCGATCTGTACAGTGGGAAGAACACGAAATCAATATGAAGCATTGTTTCCGGTAAATTCAATTTCATTGATTTTCGTCGATGGGAATATGGATTTAACCCCCTATAGGCGAAATCTTATTCTCATTGTAACAGGATATGTACATTGACGAGCATATAAATAAGAGAAGTTCTTTTTGAATAAAACTCAAATGAACTTAGTTTGTAAATTTGAAACACAAATTTTAAATTCGTCCTATATATATTAATGGTGCTTCAAGGTACGAGAAGTATATTTTTAAGACCCATATTATACAGAAGAAATATAAATACTTATTTATATAACTCTTCGTGAAACAAATAATTTAACAGATATTTTATTTACAACTTTACGTAGAAATTATATTGCTTACGTTCTTTTTCGTCGTTCAGCAAATGATCTGTTCTTAATATACAGTAAAAATTTATATTTATCTGATCTTTGCGAACAACATTTCAATTAATGCTTCATCAAACTGAACTTTGATCAATCAAATCCATTTATCGTTTTATTGGCATAAATTTCTATCGTAATAAACCATTTACTCTATAGAGATTTCAAATAAAACAACTAGTGAGCTTATTTTAAGTACTACGTCTATCTTACACTAAAACTGAGAATACATACATCCAAATGCACGTGTTTGATATGTAGAAACATCGAAATCGCAAACACAAACATGTTTTCGCTCCTCCATTCGATGGAATTTCGCGAATTGAAAATTGCGTTTGTTTCGATTACCGGTTCAATTCGGCGTCGGCTTATCGTCTTAAAAGTTTACTGGCGCTCATTGTCAGTACCGTGCGCGATGTTTCTCCTTGAAACGTGCCACCGTATTCTCTTCCCCGCGAAATCATCTTACGGCACGGTGTGTCTACTCGCTAGAGATTGCTTCGATAAGTTGAAATAGATTCCCGTCGCCGTTGCTTCTCGAAATGTTTGCGCTGGATATGATAATGGAAACGTGCTCGCGCAAGCTTTCTATGTAACACAGATGCAACCTTGTGTATTTTTCTGGATTTATGTCAGAACACGGGAATGCTCTCGCTTGGAAACGCAAGACTTGTAGCACTGCAATTAGAGATACTTTTTGAAAACGGCCTGTCTTGTCCGTTTTAATATTCAGTCTGTTCCGCAGATGTAAACTTGTGAAAATAAAACCGTGCGTAATTTTTTGGAAAGATGTGTATTTGAAGAAACAGTTGTTGCAAGAAATAAAACTTTTAGGCTGTTTTAGCTACTTGAGCGTTTTGGAATTTTTTGGATCTCCTCATGTCATATTTTTCACTTTATTTCATGTATTTTTCATCTTTTTGTGTAAAAATAGACACATCTGCATTTTTGTAAAAGTCGCAAATTGCACTGCTAATGTGATAACAATAAACTTCAATAAACTTTCAGAAACTGCGTAACGAACAGCAAAAAGATAAAAAATCAATATTTTATATTCACCAAATGTTGCAATATGGCGTGCCCATTAAAAAGTTTATAAAGTATCTCATTATTCTATGTTCGCAACATCGTATCGCGTTTCGTTGCGCTCCGCTAACAATGATTTTCATCTGAATTACTAACAACGAAATAATAGCCATCTTCCTTGAGAAAGAAAATAGGCAAACTCTACAAATTCGTCGACATTTTCTTGGTTAATTTAATAAAAGCCAGTACAGATGACAATTTCAAGATTACATTTTCAGATATATACCTTGTATTCTGTTAAGTAAATAGTTAGAATTGCACATGAGGATGTTCTTATTCGTCTTGTTTGCGTATTTTTCTTGAGACTTTGTGCATATGAAATTTCGTATTAAAAAAATATGAATGATGAATATGATAAAGATTGAATATTCATAGAATAGTATTAACTGTAATGTTTCCTAGAGACATGTATAAATTAAAAAAAAATTATCAAAACTATAATTGAAAGATATGAAATTCTTGGATTTTCAATATTAAAAAGAAATATCTTCATTGATATTAAACATTATCTAACTGTTAGACGTTAAACCATTATTAAGTAATTTTTTATATTTATAAATTCATTAAATTAGGATATTGGAAAATATAAGGTTGTTCGAAAAATAGAGATGCGAAATAAGAGTAATATGTATTTGGAAAATTTTACGATAAAAGTATGGTCTGATTTAAACAATAATGCCTTTGTTTTGAGATAATAGGCGACGTGAGATTTTGTCAAGCGTAAAATGCTGTCCGCGAGCAATTCCAATTTCTCTGCTCGATTTCGCGAAAGAAGCATCGTAAATTGTTTCTAACTGATAGAATGGCTTTTCCACGCGATTGCTCTAAATTCGGAATTTTATATGTGACTCGATATGACTAGACACAAGATTTCGCTAATTTTACGTCGTTTATGTGTTTCTCTCGTTCTCCCGTTCCGTACAACACATTTATCGGCATTTCCTGATTGTTCTCGTCGACCAAGGATATTATAGAATATGGCCAATTTTTTATTCGAAGTATTGAGAATTTGATTTAATATATCTATTAACATATTGAAAGAATAGGTCAATTTACATTTTCCTTATTTTACTATCTTCGCTAAATCGTCAAATTATTATTATAATGCTAACCTGTTCTACATTAATATTTCATATTAATGTTACACTTATCAGATGTTTGTTATCTGTGCTACTTAAGTTTCCCTTTATAAAAATAATTTATAAAAATTCTTCAAAATCTGGTATAATTTAGATAGACCAAAGCAATGTTAATAAACAGATAAATTAGTAGTAAAAAGCATTACTAACATCATACCTCCTACTAAATTAAATTAGATCCTAATAAATTAGTTTAAACTTCGTTGAATTAAAATGGAAATTTTATTCCAAAAACAGATCCTAATATATCTTCATTTATAAATGTCACTCAAATTACGTTCTATCAGACGATCATTCGTCAAGGAAGGATTTCGTGTCGTTTCCAATGAGGAACCTTACCCGAAACTGACGAAAGCATGAAATGAATCGAGTGCAGGTGGGTGAAATCGCGAAAACTGTCGTCTATTGGCAACCCATCCGGATATTCACGCTCCATTATGGGAATAGACGTCCGCTTGGGTTATTACCGTTAAGTCGGTTATCTTGTGCCCTCGATGAATTCCCTGGAAAAGCTTCACGAGGTATTCCGTCGTGGGAATGCGTCCAACGAACCTCGAGCAATGCAACAAACCGGAAGAAATTCTGTTTTAAGAAACGCAACCGCGCGAGCATAGTTTATGTTATTTGAACGAGAAAATGAAGTAAAATCTTGCTTTGCGAAGCAATTACATCGTTTCATGATACCCGTCATTACTTCATATTAATATCGGAATTTGTATCCATCGATTCGTAAAATTATGCGCGAAGGAATTAGTCTTATGTCTTAAGGTATTGATTCTTTGTGAATGTGTGAGTGAAGTATTGAATCGTATAAATAATACATAATACAAAACATTCTCAGTTATCTCATTTGGATAAATGGAACTAGTGAGAAAATATTATTAAATAATATGTAATAAAGAGATAAAAGAATTGTTGCAGTTGCCTTAACAAAAAATATTCTTTGTCAAATTATTTTTATTTTAATTGTAGATCACTTTTTTTATATTTGGATAACGAGATTTGTTTTATTTTCATATTGTTGTTGTATATAGTAATTATTATCCAATGAATTGAAAAATCAAATTTTATAATGAAATTATTTTCTTTCGAGAGAAACATTATACATATCAAACGAACTGTATTAATAATATAATATTTCATTAAACTTGTTGTGTATACCATTCGTTGGTACGAAGTTAAAGAATAAACATTTTGAAGTAATTTATTTTAATGTCCTCCTCTGCAAGCTGTACAAATTATTATTCATGATGGGCATCTTGTATCTTGCAAACGATAACAAAATTATTATGAACTTCGGGCACTCGTACAACATCATAATATATATTATAGATCATAATATTAAAGCATTAAAAGGTATTCACCACTTATAATTAACATAATTTTGATGCGACCATAATACTGATAATATTTTTGTATTGTTAAATGAAAATAGTAGAGTTGCATCGTTTAACTTTCCAATTGATGTTACCACGTTAATGTATTTCGTGCCGCTTTAATTTTATTAATTGTAATATTTACATATTACAGTTTGTTTATATGAAATGTGAATGTATATAATAATGTTGTGCAGGGAACTATACATAGCCTGCGATTTTATTTAAAACGTTCCGAAATTCTTGCATAAATGGCAACTCTTCAGCGACAGAAGCATCTTAATCCGAACTTCACATTGATGCTGTTCCTTTTTAATTCATGAAAGCTTGAGAAAGTGAGACATCGCATCAGTTACTAATTACTTGTTAATTTCTTTTTTTCTTAATCGTATTTTATATAGCAAAATGTATATAACACTTTGTTATTTGTTAGTCATATATTTTTTAAATACGCAAAAAAATAATATTAATAGAAAAAACGATGTACATTGCATTACAAAGAATAGGAGTCTTAAAAAATAAAAATGTGTACTGTGTTAGTAAGAACCAGGAATCTATCTCATCAGGGATTAATCGTTTAGTTTCTGAAAACTTGATCACTACAAAATTAAAATGAGCAAATTTTCCAAGAACAAAAGTAGTCAATTCATCATTTAAGTGTCTTCTGCACAGTTTTCTAAGATATTTACATATTAAAATTTAACAACTCCATCTCATCAAAACGAATCAAACGTTTCTTCAAATTTATCACTTTCCTATATCATCCGACCAGTAAACAATATACAACGAAAAAAGCAATAAAATCTAAAAGAAAGAAGACTACCCAATGGTACTAATAATCGTATCGTTTCTGCAGAAAATCTTCCCACTTTAGCGGAAATTATTATTTTCACGATGCAGTTTAAATCCAACCCTATTAAATTTTCTTGGTGTGTCCTTTTCTCCTTGTACTCCCTAGGTTTGCGGTTCAGGACATTTTATTTCAACGCCATAAATTTCGTCGAACATTTCGACGGTACGGAGTCAAGACGCACATACACTCAGCATCTCTACGCGAGAATCGATGGCTAGGGCTGAGGCACAATTCCCGCGAGCTACGATTCACAATATGTTTCGAACGTACGAAAGAAAGAGAGAGAGAGAGACAAAGAAAGAGAAAAAAATAGAAAATCGATTGTTGGATAGTTAGAAGCTCGACGACGAAGAACCACTTCCTACCTCTCCGAGAAAAGAAACGCGTTGCGAGCAAAAAGTTCCTGCCGCTACTGTGCAAAATGTATCCCACGTACCGGCACGTAAAATGTTTTCGCTTTGCATGGCCTACTCTCGACCCGCATACGCCCATTTTTCAATCACTTTATTCCTTATTTTGCCATTTTTCGCCGAACTAAGAACCGCTCGCAAACTTCTGCTCAGTGAGACTGGCCAAGTGGAATCAACAATTAAAAATATTAGAGACGTTGTTCGGTCAAAGTGAAATTCTAGATTAGTTGTTCTAATAGTCTTATATTAGCTGGTTTTTCGTCGAGGGAAAATTGCACTGTAATATTGGAGGTTGTTATTAACTCATTACTAGTCGTTACGTTAATGCGATATTTCATATGGGATTTCTTTTTTTTTTTTTTTTAGGTTTTTTGCTATTACTCACTTACGTAGAATTGTGGTATACGATATTTGTTTCTGTTTCTTCTTCCATTTAAGTTTTATGGCGTTTAATGAATACACATATAAAAATATGTAGTTTGAAGGAAGTGTCTACAACGCTATTACAAATTGTTTCTCCGAAGATGAATGAAAAATAAGATAATATTTGAATATAATGAAGATAATGTTTCTCTATTTTTTATTGCTTATTATCCTCATTTTCTTATTAAGGTATCATTATGTATCAAAATGGTATTTACCTACATTCTAGGACAAGTGTTAAGTCCAAGCATGGAATAATCCCGTTTTGTAATTACACAACGAATGTATTATAATAGATGATATATTGTTAAAAATTTATTTAGTATAGAATATTTATTTAGTTGAGGATATCAATGTCAACTTTGCGATGATAATTAACACGGATTGTGATTTCGATACAATATGGTCTATAACGTTGAGTGATGAACACAAATGAATATATGATGTCTGAAGAACATGAATAATTGAGTGGGTCTACTGAAATGCATTATTGTTCTCGTAAGTAGTAGAGCAGCCAAACTTTATGAAATTTCTACGTATATACATATAACTAGTTTATGTATGTGCTTCAAACAACAATAATGCTGTCGTTAATTAATACATTCCTTAGTAGTTCCTACGTTCCAATTAATACTACTTTTGCTACATTTTTTTATTATTCCTACTACACAAAATTTATATTTTCTAGAAAAAAAACAAGAACATAACAAGAAATTGTTTTTAAATATTAGGTTGTCCCAAACATGAAGCCTAATCTGTCTAGTGTTGCGGTCTTTATCTCAATAGAATAAAATGGATCATACATAATTCAATAAAATAATATGAAACGAAAAATGTTGTGCATCTATTATTTCCTTATAAAACGAAAGAAACTTTTGGGACAACCTAATGTTTAGTCAAAATTAATATTTTCACATCATGTTTTATTATTTACATTAATGTTGAAGTGGTCATCACTTCTAAGAAAACTCTACATCTGGCCTTTTTAGTTTTCTCAAGCACTGAAGCCATCGACAGCGTATAGACAAAAGACTGGGACGAGGGCAGACCATAAACAGCAGACAGGCGACGTTGGCTTCGGGGTTTTCAGTTATAGGGTAACACTGCTAGCGTGCGGATCTGGACCAGCTCAAATTATATTCCTACTTGTACTTACACTTCTGTATTAAAATATATTTTCCACCTTACAATTTATCCACGCGTTTCTCTGTTTATACATCTAATGACCTTAACAATTAATGTAGTATCGTGGACGAAAGGCCTAAGAAATATCGGGCGAACTATGAACAATGTCGCGAGAGCCGAGGCGCCGTCGGGCCCATCAATGTGTCATCGGTCTTTTCAAGTGCATAGTTTCGTGGAAAAGACCTACGTGACCCTGGCCACGAGCGTCTGCAGAACACGTGTGCGGTGGGCCTAGGAAAAAGACAACAGAATGCGGCAACGACCAGAGAGTTAGTCGAAAAGCAGAGTGCGAGTCGAGGAGCCGAGTGCGAGCTGAGCGGAGACAGAGGTTGCGAGTGGCATTGCCGAGAGAGTGTGGATTGCGCTGTTTTCTGTGCGTTTGGCGTGAATAGTTCAGGTTGAACAACAATCGTCTTTTTCTGTCTGATTAACATCTCTATTGTCCACTCTTTGTAAACACATTATATCACGATATTACATTAATATAAATTATAAATTACTTCTGAAAAAGATTAGTACATACCATATGTGTAGGTTTAATTAACTTACTAATAAACTTTAAAGCATATTACAATAGCATATTACATTTAACTTTCTTAATATCCATAAATATAACTATATAATATAAATATACTATATAATATATAACTATATAATATAAATTTTGATGAATATATCTGAAAAATATTATCTTCTTCTGTTCCTCATAAATTCGCCTCTAATGAAATTAATGGCATGTAACGGGTATACCAAATTTCCATCTATTTTTCCTCCACAAATATTTCAAGTAAATAGAAATAATAACAACTATGTACACACGAACACATAAAATTTTCACTAATACCTATCACTTTGAGACACGCAATTAGTAACCCATAGGATGGTTCTCATCAATGCGAAGAACCAATCAGTTAATGATCAATTAATCATTCAGCTAGAACAGAATCATTTCGGTTGCTCGTAATCAGTCTACTACAATGATTCTGGCGTGCAATTAGCGTACAATACTTCTTGGAAGCACGTCGTATCGATTCAGCGTACCGGAATAGCAATTCACGCGATCATTATAACACATGATCCACTGTATTTACGCTTGCTTATTCGTTTTTCTACCTTCTCACCTTCTCGAAATGCGCGCCAATGTTACGCTTTAGACGAACATTTTCGCTCGAGCCACACAGGAAATTTATAGCGGAAGTTCCCTTTGCTCATGATCAAAAATTTCGCACCCGTTGACGCAAGACACGCGTGGGTGCCGATGAAATTCGTCATTTCACGATACGTTTCCTACGAATCAGGGCAATTTTCGAGCAAAAGACGGGTTTTGAAGTTATCGTGTTATCAACGCGACGTTCCTATGGTGACGATAAATGTATTGGATAAACGGATGTCAAAGCAGACGATTGGATATAGTTGGTTTGAGGCAGGAATTTACCTAAAATATTATTCTCTAAGGAATGATACTTGCTTGAAGTATCGTAAGATTAAAGACGAAAAATCGTTTTGATATTGAAATTATCTTATAAAGCGTATGTATGAAAATATTCGATGCGAATTTCTCTTACTTTTATTACATTTTCCTTATTGATTTAAAATTATTAAAAAGCAGCTGAAAGCATGTATTTTTAATCATATAATCCGAGAGAGAAAATAATTTATATTTTAGTTATTACAACAACATTAACTTTCTAATATAGTTTAATTTATTCACATATTAATACAAGATATAAAGTTAGTTTCATATATTCGAAGCTGAAGAATACATGTAAAAAACAAGAATAGAAACAATTAGATCGGCCACTGAGACGAACGAAAATAGTAAGTAGAAATAGAAAGAAGATTTATGTACATCAAACTATTATAAGCTATATTATATTAAAATATAGTTTTTAGTCATTAGTTGATAATTTATAGTTCCTAATGCTTAGTTTTTAAAGGTAGAATAAGCAAGGTAGATAGAGTGCAATAGAATAGAGTGGAGTAGAATAGAGTGGAAAAGAGGGGAGGTAGACATATAAGAAGAGAATTAGATGTAAGAGATGTAAAACCGAAAGTTTGTCCAAAGCCGAAAGGCACGAACTAAACAATAATAATAATAATATATTAAAATATAATCAAAATACCATCAAAAGTATTTTACTACTGATGCTATTTTCTATATTCGTTTTGATTAAAAATTATTTAGTTTAACATATTTATACTATTGTAACTTTTTAAATAATATTATTTATTCTTTATCTTTCTTAGCGCGAGAAACTTCGTGAGCCCCTTCCTTCTTTTTTTTTATACAGCAGGAAACTCGTTCATCAAAATGTAAAGCTGTCGTGGAAATTTCTGCTCAACAAATGTCGTGCGCCAATTCCTGAACTGTCCAACGTTGTTTTATCATTTCATAATTGGTTTTGAAATACTCGTATCCTGTTCGTCCATGTGGACGAACTAACATTTAGCTCTACAATAAAGGAGGGTTCTAGCTATTCGAATCCATTGCTCATCGACTTCCCGAATATAATAGCACCTATAAACGTGACACTTTTCGATATTTGGAAAATTTTTGCATCCCCAGATCCTATGAAATTTTCAAGTCGATCGGAAATTAATTTATTTCGTATGAAACCAACCAACGTGAACGAGAATTAAAACGAGGCACTCTTGGTCTTTTTTAACCTTGTCGAAAATCTATACGTCTCGAATATTCGCATCTTTTTTAGTTTTTCATGATACTTTTCAAACTTACAAATCTTACAAAGTATCTCGAGATAAGAGACAATAAGTTTTATAGGATTAAATAATTGAGTTTTAAAAGATACGACAGTTAACGTAACATTTCAATGAAGACCAAATATTCCCTCACCTAAATTTCTAATCCAATAAACAGATTACATTTGAACCTACGGACTATATTTTTGCAAATTCGTATTTTTTCTGATATAATTAAAAAAGTGGAGTATATGTAGAGCATTGTTTTCTCTATTATATCATACACAGTACTTTAGTTTGCTTATTTTATATATTTTTGCATATTATATGTATTTTTTGTATTTTTGCATCTTAAAATTTTTCACAAATTTAACAAATGTGTTTAGAATTTACATTAACTTACAGAATTACTATTTAACACTTCAATTACTATTTAACATCCCAATCTCTTTATCTAAAACTAATGTAACTTCGTGAAAGAAAATTGCGACCTAATACATCGGTACAAAATATATCATATATAAAAAGTTTACGATACAGTACTTTGTCACAATAGCTAATAACTCACTCTTCTATTTAATGAAATAAAAACAACTTATGGTTTCGATAAAAAGAATCTTATGGTTTCCGAAAAGGAAAGTTGCCACTGTCGCCAAACGGAGGGCTGTGATTTCCCATGGCAATTCCGCTCGACCGGCAATTTTATTCTTTAACCAGGTGACGAAACAAAGGGACGAAGGCGACAATATTACTGGAGAGGAGATAAAGCGAAGCATCAGAACCTTCTGTCTTTTCGTCGCGAAGAAAGAATCTGACCGGGCGAATATCGAAAGTTCTCGTCGCGGTGAAATTTTCGAAATTCGACGAGTTGGGCCGAGCAATGATTAAAACGAGCTGTGTTTAATTCCGGTTAAACACGGTTAGATCATCATTGGATGAGGGGATGAGGGCGAAAAGAGCTACAGAAGCTGTTGTGAAAGAAAGGGCCAAGATGGAATGGGTCTGTGTATTGTGTGGCAAGGGATGAAATTGATTGATGCGCCGCTTCCGTTCCAGACTTCGAAAGCAACGTCGTTGGCTCTCTTTTTGTTTGAAGAAACGCATTAATCTGAATTATCAACCACGAAGGAAACACACAGGAAGTTGGTGAAACACACGCCAAGTTTGTCTGTTCTCTGCCTTGGAGTAACTTAAAATAGAGGAAGGAAATAAGTATAATTCTTTGTAATCTTGATTACATTTTTCTTCTTTCTTTCTTGTGTGAATGATATGAAGAAAGGGCACAATTGCTACATTAAGAATGCTTACGCAAGTTATATTTGTATAAGAATAATTAAAAGAATAGGATCTATGCAGAAATTGGCATATATTTTGAAAATTTTATATTTTACATTTTATATCTGATATATTATTTGGAAATTCAATGAACGATGAACATTTATTATTTATATTATTATTATTCGATAATTATTACGATATTAAACAAATGTATATTACAATTTAAATATCCCTTGATTTGACCATTTTTATTTTAACACTAGGATTAAAAAATTGTCAGAATGTTTGTTTTTGTAATTATTGCATTTATACAAGTATCTTTAGCAAAGTTAATATGGGCTCTCATTATGGTAGAAATCTAATTATATGCATATAGATACTATTTGGTTCCATTACACACCATTAATTATATTCACCTGTATTATTAATTTATGATTAATAATGAATGTAATGATAGTACAAAAATATAAGAAGAGGGAAAGAAAAAGTTATTCGAATTTTCATGTTTTTAAACGAAAAAATTGTTTTATAGCTAGCATCAATCTCAGCATCAATTTATAATCGGGAAATACCATTCGCTTCGGCAGTTGATTTCAATTTCCCCGAAATTAATTTATCCGAGAGACATACGTATGTGAATTTCTGCGTAGTGCAAAATCGAGATGGTAAAATTTCAATCGCGAATATTTATCGTTGTAATGTTGTCGAAAAATTTCCATGCATTGCAAACGAAACGCGCCACGAGTACGTTTGAAATAGATCTTTGTTTATTACATTCTCTCTAAAAACATTCATCAATGTATGTTTCGATTGCCTTTTATTTTATTGCATTTTTATTATGCCACAAATTAAAACAATTAATTAAACAATGATGCAAAAGTTACGTCTTGAAAATTGGTTTAGATAAAAGATCTTGATCATAATAACAAAATATGTTGAAATATTTAAATATAGATATTAATAAAAATTGTACACTCTTTAAAAATCCTGGGAAATTGTTGTTAAAAATATATTGTAATTTCCAGTTAATATCAAAATAATTATTTTGATTATTTTAGACGAGCACTCATTACTAAAGACCTTTCGTATAATAGTATCTTATTTAATATTTTTAAAGTATCTTTGCAGTAATCATGATATTATTCATAATTTAGTATGATATTTAATTATTAATAGGCACAACACCTTCAAAAACGTCAGTTGTTATAGTTTAATTTAAATTTTTTATAGAATTATGTTTCATCAGATTGTCTGAATTATTGAAACTCAAATTCTACACAATTACACAAACTTTTAATGAATATATAATAGTATATAATATAATTACAACACCATGTTTGCATTGATCGAAAAAAATCCGATGTGATTTCATTAATTAGACTGACCAAGTTATGGAAAAAAAAACAGCCCTGTAAGAGTGGGAATTATTTTGCAGTAAGTTTTAATACCTCTGCAATGTTTAATTACGTTCACAGCGAAAATGTTTATGGAAACATGTTGTTTGTAATCGACTTACACTGTATTGTATTTTTTCGATCGTTGCCTGATGAATATTCTATAGAAGAATAAATAGGATGCGCGTTCATCTATTCCCACATCTGGTGTCAATATTTATCCTGTTTTCGAACGAATACCTTCAATCAATATTTATGCGCTGCGAAAAGAAAATATTTATAGTTAGAATCACAGTAGAATCCGAAACTGTTCCTGCAATAAATTAATAATCATTGTGTATATTCATACATTATATAAATATTTACTAGAGAATGACCTGATTGCATTATTGGCTCTTTAATATCTAAAAATTGATTTGTAAATTCGTAGAATCGTTGATTCCAATGAAATCTTGATAATATATTAATATGTATGATATAACAGGTTTTTGATAAAGATTTTTATACGAATTGATTCTTACAAAAATTTCTTCGCATCTGTATATAAAGTGGACTTACGACTTTGTAAAATATATTACAATAAGTTGCCACGGTTAAAATAAACGATCACTTTGTTCCATTAACTAGATTATCTGAATTGTCCATTTGGCCACGGAAATAGAAAAGTTAACTTCCGTTCTACCTCGTTACATCCTCGGTTCGCTGCAATCCAAGAACGAAATCTAGAAATGTTCCAATCGAAGAATGTAGTTTCTCAGTAGAAAGCGTTTACTACCGATAAAACGTTTAACTAATTGGATTTTTTTAATGTCGTAGCGTTGCAAGCGTGTTGATCAAAGGATATTAATCTGAAGATATATACAATTGTAATCGTACCACTGTAGCTTCTAATAATTATAAAATTTATGGATTTCGTATGTTTTCGAATAGTAAAATATTCAAATTCCCAAACTTTCAAATTGTGCAATCATCGAGTTTTCAAATTTTCAAATCTCCAAACCTTTAAAAATTTTTTAATACAAAATTTAGATGTCGAAAATATACCGAGTTGAGAGTTGAACTCCTACGTTAATTTTTAATGAAGAGAAGTCTTTTCTATTAATTGTGCAACGCGAGAATAAATACATTTCACTATTTTTCTTCGCAATGTTATACAATTAAAACTGAGACCGTTCCATCGAGAACTGGGTTCATACTCTGCGAATTTGTTTTCCCTTTAATTTCGAGAGAAATTTCGAGCTGGATTTTTAAATGCAGAAGACAGAGACAATCCTTCAACCGCAGAAATCGGGAGATTGATATGACTGCGACGAGTCATTGAGTTCTAAAAGGTTGGCATCTTTTCTACGTTTTAGTTGTTCAAATGAAGAACAGGGTTTGTTCTGGTTTGTACGATGAATTTCGTAACCAGCTCGTATTACGCATCTTCCGGTTTCCGTTACGATGAAAGTGATCGAATTTCGTTGCGAATTGGGAACATAGTACATAGAACAGTACATAGTTACATTTTCGAGATTCTCGAGCTTCAACGGATTCGATTTGCTGAAGGAGAAGCTGAGCAGAAGTGAAAAGTATTTTTAATGAAAGTTTGGAATATTAAACAAATTATTAAACAAATATTAATATTAATATTAAATAAATTTGAAATTTTTTTTATATTTTTAGATATGCTTAATGAATGTAAATTATTAGGAGAGGCAATTTTGATAATCAAATAACATAATTAAAATTCAAGAGAAAAGAAACTTTATATCATTAAAATTTAGCTTAAGTCAGAATTTTAAAGAAATTCATTCAAGAAAGAAAATAAACGAATTGGAAGAGATGTTAATCATGATATTATTCAAATTTATAATTAGTAAATTTGTTAAATTATAATATCTAAATACTTGAGGGGTATGAAAAGAGAGTCGTGCGTTTCGTCCCGGGACTACCGGTGGACTCGTCAGTAAGGCTATGCCCGGTAGTCCCTGCCTTAGACGTAGAGGGAGTCTCGCTAAGTGCGGTATTTATATCAATCGCTCGTATATTCGACCGCTAGCGAGTTAGACAGACAGACTCGTTGTCGTCGTAGCCCTCTAGTGTTGGCGGTTGGTACCCGCGGATCGCCCGGGAGGTGGTGCGCCGCGTTGATGCCTCGACCTGTCGGCGTCCTCTGTTGATACCGATCCGCCACACAGCCTCCCCCTAGCGCTACGCTATAGCGTGACCCCAAAGCTATATAGCGCGATACAAGTTAGAGGGAATGGCTCGTCGTCGATGATGGAAGGCTGATCGTCGTGGGGACGAGGTGGTTGTCTCCTCCTCTGACGTGCTGCTGGAGGTGATGCCCATGAACTATTGCAATGGCTACATCACTTCCTGACTTGGTCGTCGTCGGTGGTTGGCTCCTTTCCTGACTCCTTCTCCAAAGGTGCGTGTTCGTTGTCGGTGGTCACCAATGAGGCGTAATTTTTCCTATTCGGTCTTTTAGGCGACTTGCGAATTCCGAATTGGCCTGTTGTTTAGTCGGTATAAAAAATTCTGCCGGCAATCGTATGCCGGTGCCATAAACCATTTCGGCTGCCGTCGCGTTTAGGTCCTCTTTAATAGCTGTTCGTATGCCTAATAGAACTATCGGCAAGATATCCACCCAGTTGCTCGTATCGTGGCATTTGATTGCTGCTTTTAGTTGTCGGTGCAGGCGCTCTACCATCCCGGTGGACGCGGGGTGATAGGCTGTCGTGCGCAAATGTCTGATGCCGAGCAACCGGCATAGTTCGTTAAATAGGTTCGACTCGAACTGGCGTCCTTGATCGGTCGTTATTTTTAAAGGCACGCCGAAACGAGATATCCACGTGGAAAGGAGAGCCGAAGCGACGGTTGCCGCCTCCATGTCGGCGATGGGAATGGCTTCGGGCCAACGCGAAAAACGGTCGATACACGTTAGACAATATCGGTAGCCTTTTGAATATGGCATCACGATAATGTCTACGTGTAAGTGTTCGAAACGGCCCGCTAATTCTCCGAATGTTCCGACGGGTGAGGATACGTGCCTGGTGACTTTACATTGTTGACACGGGATACATTGTCGTGTCCAATTTCGGGAGTCCTTATTTATGGACGGCCAGACGAAACGCGTCGTCACCAGGTTTTGAGTGGCACGTATCCCTGGATGGGAAAGTCCATGGAGCGAATTAAATACGTCGCGCCGCAAGGATTTCGGTACGTACGGTCGTACAAAGTCGCCCAATACGTCGCAATATATTTCTACGTCGTGATCGGGGAAACGTATTTTCTTTAACCGTAGCGCGGATGTACCGGAGTTGACGATGTTGCTTAGTTCTTTGTCGGCTTCTTGCGCGGCGGCGAGAGCTCGATGGTCCACAGACTTTCCTATCGCTTCGATGCGTGACAGAGCGTCGGCAACATTATTGTCTAACCCCTTGATATATCTTATGTCGGTAGTGAATTGTCCGATGTAATCTAGTTGCCGGAATTGTCGCGGCGAACACTTATCAGGATCTTGGTTGAACGCATATGTAAGGGGTTTATGATCGGTGTAAATTATAAAATTTCTCCCTTCAATGGCGTGTCGAAATCGCTTTACCGCAGTGTACATAGCGAGTAATTCGCGGTCGTACGCGCTGTACTTTCGCTGCGCGGAGTTCAACGGTTTGGTAAGGAAACCTAACGGCTGCCAAGAGTCGTTGACGCGTTGCTGGAGGACCGCTCCTATTGCATAGCCGGATGCGTCTACCGCGAGGCTAACAGGTGCGCCAGGTATCGGATGCGGTAACATCGTGGCGTTAGCGAGGGCGCGTTTCGACTCGCGGAAGCTGGCTTCGGATTGCTCTGTCCATTTGATGGGCGCGTTGCCCTTTTTTCCTCCTTTTAATAGGTCGTTTAGGGGTTGAAAAATTTTTGCGGCCCCCGGTATGAAACGTCGGTAGAAATTAATCATACCGAGGTACCTGCGTAGTGATTTAACGGTCCCGGGGAGCGGTACTTCTACAATAGCGTCAACGCGTTCGGCTAGCGGCTTTATCCCGTCGGCGTTTACGGTGTGTCCCAAGAATGTGATTTCGTTCACACCGAATTCGCACTTTACTGGGTTGATGACTACGCCATACTCGTTTAAGCGTTCAAACAAAATCCGAAGGTGTTCGCGATGTTGTTCTTCGGTTTCGGATGCGATTAAGAAATCGTCTATGTAAGCGAACACGAAGTCCAGACCACGGGTAATTTCGTCAACGAATCTTTGACACGTTTGCGCGGCGTTTCGAAGCCCAAACATCATGTTGGTTGCTTCGAAAAGTCCGAAAGGTGTCGTGATCGCGGTTTTCTTAACGTCTTCTGGCGCGATCGGGATTTGGTGGTAAGCGCGGACAAGGTCGATCTTTGAGTAGACACGCTTACCGTACAGATGTTGCGCGAAATCTTCGATATGTGGTGGGGAGTACCTGTCGGGTATGGTGCGAGCGTTCAACGCACGATAGTCGCCGCATGGTCGTAGACTTCCGTCCTTCTTTGGGACGACATGCAGGGGTGATGCCCATGGACTCTTCGATGGCCGCATCACTCCTTGCTCGATCATTGTTGCGAAATCCGCCTTGACTTGCTTGAGACGATCCGGTGCGAGACGTCGAGGTTTACTGTAGACGGGTGGCCCGGGTGTGGTTTCAATATGGTGTACCACACTGTGTCGGATTTTCTCTCGTCCGAAGGCCGGTGGAGGAGTTAGATCCGGGAACTCCGCCAAAAGTCGATGGTAGACCGATTCGCCGATTACGGTTTTGATGGATATTTCTTCCGTCGTGGCAGCATATCCCCATGTTGATAATTGGGTTGTCGTGTCGAGGAGTCGTTTGTTTCGCGGGTCCACGAGCAACCCATAATGGCTTAAAAAATCTACGCCTATGACAGGCGTTTGAACGTCAGCATTTACGAAGTTCCACTTGAAGGCTCGTCTTAGGGACAGGTTAAGGCCAATCGCAGTGGTACCATACGTTGCGATGCGCGTCCCGTTGGCCGCGAATAGTTCGTACGCGTTTTTCTTGACGTGCCTATGGATTTTACTGCGGGGGTATACGCTGATGTCGGCGCCGGTGTCTACAAGGAAAGAGATCTTCGTTCCCTTGTCCGTAACGAAGATGCGGCGGGAACTCAGGCCGTCGTCGTCTGCCGCGTCTACGGACGGCTGGTCTCGTTTCCCGACTTCCACGTGCATGGGAAACGACAGCTCCTCGCGCGTTCTCCGAACTTTGCATGATAGAAACACAGACCGTCTTGCCGTGGCCGATCTCGCGAGCGCGAACGTCGGTGGTATCGCGAACGCGAGCGTGATCGTGATCGTGGTCGACGATGATTAATCATGCTCAACGCGTTCATCTGTGCCTGCAACTGTGATATTTGCTCGCTCAACACGTTGATTGCGGCTGCCATTGGTTCGTATATTCCAGTGTTTTGCGCTGGTGGGTCCATTACTGCCGTTACCCGGGCGGTGCGCCGAAAATCCTCCGTGAATTCTTCAGCGATCAGGTCCGCCTGCCGCAATAACCTTTCTGGGTCCGAATCGTCGACTGCCGCGAGGATACGCCTGATGCGGGCGGGTAATCGGTTCCTCCACAGCGTGAGGGTAAAATCATCGGGCGTGGAGGGGCTGGAGAGTTTTTTTAAGTGTTGGTAAAACTGGGATGGCTTTCTATCTCCCATCTCCTCGCTTTCCACCAACTTCTTTATCCGGGTCGCGTCCGTATCGGATAATTTGCGAATGAGCGCATGTTTTAATTTCTCGTAGCGTCCGATGTCTGGAGGGTTCGTCATTAGGTCTTCGACGTCCTGGAGCTGTTGATCGTTGAGGCATTTTGCCAGCGTCACGTACTTAATGGTGTCTTCCGTAATTCGCGCTGCCTCGAATTGTCTCTCCAGAAGGGCAAACCATGCCGCCGTGTTCGTGGGCAGCAGTGGAGACATGCTGATCACCTGGCTGGCTATGGTTCCCTGTGTATTACTTTCCATCGTCGCGGTGCACTCAAAATCGGTGGTTAAAAACGATAGCACTATCACGGTCACCTCTTTCACTAAATGTCACGTTAGATCACGTCGGGGCGCCAATGAGGGGTATGAAAAGAGAGTCGTGCGTTTCGTCCCGGGACTACCGGTGGACTCGTCAGTAAGGCTATGCCCGGTAGTCCCTGCCTTAGACGTAGAGGGAGTCTCGCTAGGTGCGGTATTTATATCAATCGCTCGTATATTCGACCGCTAGCGAGTTAGACAGACAGACTCGTTGTCGTCGTAGCCCTCTAGTGTTGGCGGTTGGTACCCGCGGATCGCCCGGGAGGTGTTGCGCCGTGTTGATGCCTCGACCTGTCGGCGTCCTCTGTTGATACCGATCCGCCACATACTTCATGATCTTTTTAGCAGAATTTGTGTTACCGATAGTAACACACAACTTTTGTTTTGAATTTAATTCCGCAACATTGTTACTTTTTATTCTATGACATATTACATGGATACATTACACAGTATACAAATTAAAATTCCAAATTTTAAATTGAGATGGTTCTTGAAAATCTCGTCAACGTAACAGATGACATTGCTGTCAATGATTTTAATTAACGCTATCATTAAATATGACATTAAAAATGCAAGAATGAACGAAACGCTTCAAATTGTCGTTTACAGCTGAGATTGAAGTTGGACGAAAATTAATTTTTAATTTATGTACGCTTTTAATGCATTATTATTATATGCAGCGTTATTCTCCTGTTTAAAATGAGTTTCGTTTATCATGGGAGGTTCGTAATATTTTTGCTTTCAATGTTTCTGATTTTCGATCCTTGAAGAAATTTTGAAGATTTTTTCTTAAAATTCAATATATTTTCTGTTGTTCGTTAATTACAATTTTATAATGAAATTAGCAAGATAAAGAATACCTAATAACATTTTTATACTTTCTTAAATATTTCATAATTTTAGCCTTCTTTAACTCAAAATTTACCACGAAAATCTAACAAAGAAAAAAAATAGTCCACTAAAATCTATAAATAACCAAAAAATTTTATCGTCATCCTTCATCAAAATTTACCTTCATTAAAATTTTCCTAATCTTAACTTCCATTAATTCAAAATTTTCTATTAAAAACTGATAAAATTAATAAACAACCAGAAAACAACTCTTCTAGCAATTATGCCAATTCCCATTAGATTTACCTTCGATACATTTCAATTTCATTGTATACGCTTAAGTAGCGTCGCAACGTTTATAGACGTTTACACCACCGTCTGGTGTCCCTTCGATCGGAGGGATGTTGTGCTAAGCCGGCGGTAAGCTTTCGTTTCGAGTACCCTTTAAAGCTCGGATTAACCGGCGGACAAATTAACTTGGGGTTAACTTTGGCATCATTTGATTAATCGTATGCAAATCTCAAAGAAAATTTCTTTTTTCATTTCTCTATCGCGAAATCAGATCGGAACCTGTTGAAATCGAAAGAAATTCCACTCATTTCAGCTTTTTATCAACAACCTCTAATTAGATAGTTCTGTTAACTTTCGCTCATTATGTTTTACTTACTGATTGCTTTGGGTTAGTCTTTTCTACACTTTTTTTTGTTACTTTAAAGCTGTTAGCTTTTTTACCTGTACCTGCATTGAACAAGTTGTCGTTCTGTCAATTAACGTCGAATATTTTTCATAGAAAAGTGATACTGAAATTGGCTGAAAAGCGAGGAATATTTGACGTGACGCGACATTTTAATTAAACCTGTGTAATTATATGCTTTTGATAAGGTAATGGTTCGTTGCAGCGCTTCGTTATAGTGTCCTCAACAGTCTTTTGTTCGGCGATTAACTAATAGATTTTAGTTATCGTCCCATTCGTGTGATGTAACAAATATTGTGGTTAAAAAATACATAATTTAAATTAATATGATTATTGTGAATTATTAGATCAACTTTTTTAGGCTTTTTAGGTTTGGGGAATGTTGTGACACAGCTCAAATTTATAAGAATAAAATTTTTTAAATTAGTTCTCTGGAAATGTGCTCCGTTTTAGAAATATTCATTATCTATACCTGATAAGAATCTTTACAAATACATGTTTGCTATTAATTCGAAAGAACTGTACGAAACGTATATACATATTTAGAACGCAAGATACAATTAAAAGCATCGAGGTTTCAATATAAAACTTTCTTAACCGGATTCTCTTTCAGAATCTTTAATTATTATAAGCTATACAATAGACGAATACAACGAATATCGAGAAAAATTGTATGTTTATAATCTGGACTTATTTAATTACAGAAAGAATTTTTAAGAATTTGTATAAATGAAATTCGACCTTAAAATATGGAATTGTAGTACAAATAATACAAATGGAATTCGATATTGTATAACACTTGATGAGTAACACAATTTTCTACCGAGGCTGCGTTTTTAAAATTATTTTCTCAATATGAATTTGCATAAAAATTAGTAGTTCGATAATAATTATGGAGCAAGGCCACCAGCGTCCACGCAACAATATGTACAACATATAAACTACCAATTTGTCTTGCCTACTTATCAACAGAAACCGGGGAAGCCATAGCAACCCCCAAAAGCGTATTGCAACCCGTTTTCCAAGAGGAGCACGGTCTCGGCTGAATAAACAACGCTGAAATTTAACATCTCTCTCTATCTCTTTCCTCCACGTTCCTGTTTCCGTTGTTTTCTGCGGTGTGGCAGAGCAGAAATTCGGAGCTGTTTCACAGCTTGACCCGCGCCATGAAAACGTGGACAGGATGCACTTGAAATAAGAGGTCAGCCAGCAGGAGGTTGAAATCGCGGTGCAGCCGGAAAATACGCTCGCGATAAATGTACCACCCTATGTATTTACATCTTTCGGGACAGCTTTATGGTTGAACGAGAACAGAAATACAGACCACCCCCGCTACAAGGGTGGTTCTGTTCCGCGTTCGAAGCCGACGTTTCGGTTGTTTCGTTCGCTGATTCTCGTTCTACCGTTAGTGTTTCTCTTCTTCTTCTTGTTATTACCTTGTGATTGACGGTTCGAAGCTCTGAACTTGAAGTATTTTTAAATGAAACAATAATTTACATCGAGGATGATAAATTAGAATTTATATTGTAAATCGAATAAAATTGCTGCAGTTAGGCTTTTAACATGTGATGCCCACTTAGTGAAATCAACTTCATTTAAAACTTAAAAATTAAATTAATTAAAAGTTAGAATTACATCCAATTCCTGTTTCTAGTCATTCAAATGGCCTTTTCTTTTTTATAATATAATTGGTTCGATGTTAAAAAATTGTTCTACCTTCTAAATTACGTATTTCCTATTTCGTTTCAATAGCTAATATCCTATGTTTGTGATGTGGTGTGATGTAAGGTACTAACGCAAATAATAGCGATATAATACTGAAATTACGAAAGACATATAATATTTGGATAATAGAACGTTTAGATAATAGAAATGAAGGTTCTGCCGTATTTGGAATAGCAGATAAGGTTATATTCGGCTAGGATAATCAATATTCCTATACTCTCGTGTAGTCAATAGTCAAGTATTAGACAACTTTTACAGAAATGGAGCTAAAATTGATATTTTACGTAATGATATTCTTCTATTGTCGATAATTCCAATACTTCTCCATACTCGAATTTTATGCTTTTGTCAAAAGAATGTTTTCACTCTTTTATTCTTTCTCTGAAATTACAATTTGTTGAGCGTATTTAACAAAAATTCCTCGATGGCTGAACGTAATTTGATATCGAGCAGTGTTTTCACATGTTAACTATTGTACAAGCATGTTTTACAGCGTGGTTCATTCGAAACTCAACTTTTACTGGGTAATATCGATTCACTACGTTTTGTAACATAAATACAACAAATATACGCGATATATCGTTTTCATTGTGGTATTGAAAGTTGTGGCCACATTTTCGCTTATCATTGCGCAAACGTGCTTCAAAGCTAATAAGAGTATTTTATAAATGAACCAGGATTGGTACCGAGTCAAAGGCATAAAGATACGATGATTTCGTGCGGTTTCCTTGTTTTTACCAAACAAAGACTGTATTCATGTCGCAAATATCCAATTCGGATGCGGCAGTTCACGTTGATATTGGTTTATCGTTCACACAATTTGGCCGGAGTTCATTCTGAAAGAGGCTAAAGCTTAGTTTCCAAACTTTAATTCATACGAATGATATTCACATAAAAGAGACTAGAATTTATTGGTGTAATAAATCAACCTAGTGGTGATCATTGTAACTTGATTGCCTCTGTTGCTTTTGTGCAATGAGCTATTTATCTCTTGTATTGTAGTTGCATTAAGAAGCAGGAGGAAATTTGGATGAAATTTACAAAACAATGATAACCGAATCTTTTAATTTTTGATAAATTATGCTATATATTAATAAAGGTAAATATTCTTCGTTAAGAATGTAATATCGTGATATAATGTGTTTACAAAGAGTGGACAATAGAGATGTTAATCAGACAGAAAAAGACGATTGTTGTTCAACCTGAACTATTCACGCCAAACGTACAGAAAACAGCGCAATCCACACTCTCTCGGCAACGCCACTCGCAACCTCTGTCTCCGCTCAGCTCGCACTCTGCTTCTCGACTCGCACTCTGCTTTTCGACTCGCACTCTGCTTTTCGACTAACTCTCTGGCCGTTGCCGCATTCTGTTGCCTTTTTCCTAGGCCCACCGCACACGTGTTCTGCAGGCGCTCGTGGCCAGGGTCACGTAGGTCTTTTCCACGAAACTATGCACTTGAAAAGACCGATGACACATCGATGGGCCCGACGGCGCCTCGGCTCTCGCGACATTGTTCATAGTTCGCCCGATATTTCTTAGGCCTTTCGTCCACGATACTACAAGAATTTTCATCAAAAATCTTTATGAAAAATTCCTAAAAATAATATAAACCATCTTATACTGTGTTTTACAAATATTTTTTCCGTTTCCAAAAACCAATTAAATTGATTTCCTTGTTCCCTGAGAAGGAGAAAGAAAACCTATTCGAAGAACAAATTCAAACTTTTCCAATCTACTAGCCAATAATAACCACACTATTCAAAAACCAACCACAATTTTAAGCACTACAATCATCTCAAAAACTTTCTGTTGAATTAACTCAAAAACGTGGCTCAAGAGTATCCTCTTCGCCGTCAGCGAATTGTATAAAACTACTCTTTATCAAACTTCTAGTCCGATTTCTTTTACCCCAACTTCTCCTACTTTTAAAAGCACCATTTCCAAGAAATTTCATAGGAATTCACAAATGCGGACAATGCAGGGAAACCATCGCAAATTCTACTAGATATCATATTAATTTCCGCACGAGTCGAAAGGAGTATAAAAAGCTTAGCTCGAAAGTCAAGTTATCCCGAAGACACGTGAAACCTTTTCGGTTGCTACTTTAACGTCGGACACGTGATTCGAATATCGTATGCACGATTGTTCCAGGCTGTGTTACATTAGTAGCTGTAGCATACAACCCTTTCGGATAATGTATCACAATGGCTGCAAGATGTAAAATATTTTTGGCCACGTTTGTGGGTCGTTCGTTCAAGAGCACACTGGAATTCTGACGAATAAGCGCGTGGAACGGCGATCGATCCCATTGATTGCATGCGAGCGCATTTTGATCGGAGATTAATCGAGTACAGCTCTGTACGATTCATAAAAGTGTTCAAATATTTGCAACGGGAGATTATAATGTGATATCCGTATGCTTTAGTGCAGGATTGGGAATTTAATTGCGAGCGTGAGAAATGGAAAGAGATTTTAAAATGTCTGTGTAGCTGTGTGATGTGATGTTGGCAATACTGAACTTTAATTGATATTTGTAGTTGAAGTTATGTGGAATGTTTGTGGTTAAAGTTATGTGAGACATTTGTAGGTATATTTGTAGTTGAGATTACGTACAATTAAGCTTCAAGTATTTATGTTTCTGTAACGTTACATGTGATTTTATGATAACAAAAATTTAAGTTTTTTTCTTATAAAGTAGCTTACAATGTAACTTTATATAATTTTAATAGATGTCATATTTAACGATAAGTTCCTTTCACATGAAAGCAGTAATATTTGTAATTACAACATTAAAGTGGCCGTGCAATTTAAAAAAATCTGTTAATTAAATCATGTTTTATCGCAAAATAAATTTAATCAAATTTGTAGATATTAAGTCGCTATTAAAATTAAAACACTAATTAACTCTTGGGTACTTTCGATTCCAAGTCTCTTTGAGCTTTTTGACGTAACTTTACGATGGAAAATGAATAAAAAAGCCGGACATCAAAGAGGAAAAATGTAGCGGGCAGTTTCGAGGATGAGACCAAGCAGAATCATTAATTTTCAAGCATCGAACGAAATAGAAGCCTGGAATTAAAAGCATTACAAGTTGATTCGGAAAAAAATTTACGCGCATGCATGAGAGAGGGCAAATTTCATATCGTAGAAATTTATACTAGGACCAGGTACACGCCGTATCGACAGTATAAAATAATGACCATTTCAAAGAGAATTTAATTCTTTGTCGATGCTTTTTGTTGCTTGATACGACCTCCCATCTATATCTTTTGTTACTCGTCTCCCTTTTTCATTGATTTTCAATATGTCTAGTAGATATCGGTTCCATGTCGCAGTACTTCTGAAATTTTCGTTGTAATATTTATCACATCAAACGACATGCATAATTGCTATAAAGCCGGAAATTAGAAAATTTGTTCCAATTTATTGCAATCAATTGCTGACTACAATCTTCACTCGATTTGTGAATTGAACCCGTGCAATGTATCAAATTATACAAACAAATATATTTATTGCACAAATAATTTTTTTCCAAATGAACGATGAACAAAAGAAATAAAGTTTTTTCAAAGTGTAGAAATATATTTAGGAAATTTTGTAAGTATTTAGAAAATTCTAAGTAATTTTAAAAAATTCACATATTAAATAACAAATTTCAATGTAATAAATTTCAAAGTTTGAACATTTGAACTTTGTTTTTTTGCTTTTCTACGCATACAACTAAAATGTACGAAGTAACATGGTTTCATGTTACTTAGAAGGTAAAATCACGAGAAACGCAAAATTCAGATATTAAAATCTTTAAAACAGAGAACATCGTAATACAAAGTATACGTACATAAGTATATTGTTTATTATTCTTTGTTTTTATGGTTTTATGGTTTGTAACATAGGAAGAATGCAGAAAGAGATATTCCGCGATAAATGAATGGTTTAGAAGAGCACTAGAAAAAAGAAGGATGAATTCCTTTGTGGTTACGGTTGTTTAAAGTTCTCGAAAATATGAAAGTAGCAAGCTGACCCGGTAGGTAGTGTCTAAAAGCTGTCGTCAAATGGATACGTGATATTAAAAAACAAAAGAAGTACTTACTTGAAACAGAAATCGTGCGTAGAACAAAGAAGATTACAGGAAAAGTAAAAAATATTTTCGTATGAAAAAATTCATAATCCACTTTCTATAAGAAAAAAAGTTTCCACAATAAAGTGTTTGTAAAACATAGTTAAAATGGAATAAGTTTCTTGTTCTATATGTTTAATGTCTTCAAAGAAAATGTACACATAAGTGTTTGGTGCATATCATGTAACTTAACGGTAATTATATTTTAAGAGATTCGTCAAAATCTCGGAAACGCACTAGTGAAAGAATTGCAAATTAAAAATGGCATACGAGCAAAAATTTATCGAGTTTTAAAATCTATTTCCTATTTATGCTAACATAATCAAATAATACAATAGGTGAAACAATATTTTTAAAACATTCAGCAGCGTATCAAAGCACTTGTTTCAAATGACTCTTTATTAAAATCAGAACAACTTCGTTCATAAAAAATACGACATAGATAAAATAAAAAATTAGAAGCTTTTCGAAAAAAATATTCCTCATCAATTGGTGAGACGATCTAAGGTATTTGAAGGTAAATCCTCGAGATATCGAAAGATGGATCGCGATTACACTGGTGGTTGTCGGATCGCCGTGAAAAGCGATTTCAGGAGCGAGCCACACTCGTCTGCGTCTCGTGATCGCCGCGAATGTGGCGAGGATATCTTCCATGGGGGTCGATCTTTTTCCTTCTGGCACACTTGTAAGAGCGTGTGGAGTTAATGAGACGGAAGAACGGGCGGCACGATATTGCAAGTTTGAGAAATAGCCTCATAAAGGCGTTACAGCACTGCTGAAACTCGAGGTGAAGCCCGGCAAGGATTGAAACGTTCACGAGATTCCGGACAAAAAAGCCGCTGTCATGAGTTTCTGAGACGTACGATCGTGCTTCGTATAATTACGCGTTGGTAATCTCCGCCCGTGAGCTTTACAACGTGTATTAAAGACATAACGGGCAATAGTGGAAAGCTTCGAAGCATCGGGGATCTTTGGTTCGTAGTTTCAGGCATCGTAGATGGTTTACAGTGAAATGCAACGACATGTGATTGGAACTGTTGTACTTTCCGATATTTTGGTTTAGGGAGTTTAGTAAATATGATGTAGGGAATGGAATTTTAGGCTTTTTAATTTTTCGATTTGGAGGATGAAGGGATAAGTTATTGTACAATGGGAATCTTAATAAGATCTGGGAAACGATGCTTCAGAATAATCTGTAAAACAATTTATTCAGTTAATTAGGAAGGTAAATTCAAACTGTTTAATGCTGCAAATTAAAAACTCTAAACATAAAAAAATGCAGATTTATTGTAAATTTCAATATTCAAATTTAAAGATTAAAATTCAAAGTTCAGATCTAAATATTAAAATTGTTAAATATCCCAATTCAAAAATTTAGATTATAAAACTTGATAGTGTCTTTGTACTAGCCTTTTCAACTCATAAAATTAAAAAAGTTTCTTCGAAACACCAATAATTTAAGGATGGGACAAATTTCTAATTAAGCGATCTCTATAATCTTATTGTTACGTCTAGAAACTATTTCCCAATAATCTTTCTAACCATTTAACCATTCACTCCTTTCTAAACCGAACAATCCTTATTCATCCTGAAAATACCATCGCAATCGGGTTAACCTCCATAGCGATACGTTTCGATCACATTGGTATAAAGCAAAGAGAAACGAGGATCAGGTACTTTATTCTGACGATGCGTCGATGCAATTAGATGTTCGACGGCAATGAAATTTACCTTTCTCCCACATAAACGAAATTACCGGTGTAGAACGAACGATAGCCTTCAGGCCACGTTTCACCACAACTTTGCCAACGTTTTGCGAAGCAACGATCGGTAACAAGAGGGTTCGAAGCGTAGAGGTGGATGTTCCTCGAAGAGCACTCGTCTAGTCCCACCTGAATTATCGGGTCTACTGCTTCGACATCGATCTATCGGTTCCCGTCCTACATGGTTGAAAAGCTGAGAAATTTCGCACGTCTGTTCGTCCCTTTCATGTGGTTTGCGCGAGAATTCCGCAAGCAATCAGAAATTTTCCTTGCATTTCCAACTCACTGATGCTCAATTAGGAGGAAGTTTATTATCCCGAAAGTTGTGCCTACATGCGGTTTCAATGGTATATGACGCGTGTTTCATTTGTTTTTATAATACGAGAGTGAAATTGAACTGTATTAATCTTTTATATCCGTGGTGTTTTCATTGTGAATAATGATTCTGTTAAAAAAAACTGTGTTTTCTAAAGTAATAAGAGAATTAACTAAGATACGCACCTGTAATTTTAATGATGTGTTATTGGACCGATGATTATTATCTTTATATGAATTGTTTGATTTTATTAAAAACGTACCAAAAATGATTTTTATATCAGTCATATTATATTGAAAATAAAGAGACGGATACAGATACACAAATGATAAAAAAATATACAATATACAACTTCTCTTATTATAAAAGTAACGAATATCATACACTGTCGCAAAATTGATAAAGAATTTTAAAAACATTTCTGCCACCCTTATTTCTAGAATTACTTATTAGTTTTTCATAACAATAAAAAATGCAGTAGGAAATACATATATTTGTATTTTACCGTAATATTTTATTATCTCTTTATAATGAACAATTAATTTCATTACATTTTACAAGTATTATACATAATGATGTGTAGCTAACAGAAATTTTCTTATTTCTTTTTTCATGCTTTCCTTCGGACTGCTCCATTTTATTGGTCATTTACGACGACTTTGGTGATGGCGATGGTGGCGGTTGGAACAACGACACTGTAACAATTCGCATGGTAACAACGACACACTGATTAACTCTGGTGATGGTAACCACGATAACGTTGCGGTGTATCGTACCGATGGTGACCACAATGCCTGGTACATCGTGGTGACGGTGACAACAATGACACGTTAATAAATCATGCTGATGGTAACCACATTGGCATGCTAACAAACCACGTTCACGGTGACTGTACTGATACACTAACATTTTGTTGAACATCTTGTTGGGTCAACGACTTAATTGCTCCGCGTAATGTATCCCTGAACGCTTTTAACTACGAAACATTTCTTATATCCTGCTTAATTTATATCCTATATTCTGCAATTGATGTCTTTATTTTTATTAAAACAATGTCTTTTATTGCGATAATGTTTCAAACATTATGTTTTCTTCATTTTTTGAATGTTGTTGCTTTGGTTTTATAATTGCGATTTCCTATACTTGCGTCTACTTCGCTATCTTTATAATATAAACTTTTTCTATCTCGCGTTTCATTATTTTTGCTATGAAAAAATCAAATTCGTTTTATATTATTATAAATTTCATTCATTATTTCGCTTCAACTTCGGACCCACACAATCTATCACTATTTACTACGCCTACTAACGCCATTGTTTCTGTATAACCACTATGCATTCTCTCTGCGCAATTGTTGTACTAACAATCTCCACGTTCTGTATAACGCTATTCGTTTCTCTATAATATTTCTATTATCATACTTATTTAATGATGAAACTTTTATCAACATCATCAACATACGATTCTCTTAAAAAAAAATTATTTAAAAAAATGGAACTAAATTAACAACTTTATAAATGGTTCGCTCTGTCGTTCTTCTCGATATCGATCATGATACCAATCGGTTTGACTGAAACGCGGTAACGTCTGCGGTTCCGTGCGCAAACTTGCCGTTGAACTTCACAAATGTGGTCCGTTGTTCATCCCGACTGGCTTGTATTTCGCGTGTAAACGAAACGACACTGCTTTCGCGGGTGTCATCGATACATCGCCGTTCAACCAATCCTCGATTTATCCACTCGTTAATTACCGCCAATCTCCCGGAACTAATCACCATTGCGGCGACACTGTAACGGGTCATCAATCGATCCACGCCGTCGATGGTTCCTTCCTTCCGATCGTTTCTATGTATTTCACTTCCCTTTCGTCCTTTTTTTCGTTTGTATATCTGTTCGCGCAACTCTTTCATCTCTTGTTTTATATCTTTTCATATTTGAATATTCTGTGCCTCACATTTATTATTATCTTACATTTCATTGTCATCGATGATTGAAATATCTTTTCAATCCCATACAAATCACACGATTTCCTAATTGACCGAATAAATTATTTTATTTTGATTTTTTGGCTGAAAAATTTCATCGACAATTTCTTTTATAATTTCATTAATTAATCTTCTCGTGTACTTGCAACAATTCTCTTTCCTCGTTAAATAATCTTCATTGTTGCATCTTACATCGCATCTTACATTGCACATACATGTTGTTTAACGTAACAGCCTTGTTATTAGGCACCCTGAAGACCTATCAGCGCGCAGCTTGTGACGAGGAGTCGATGACACTGAAGTGTCCACTAGGTACCACCATCTCTGTCGTTCTAGCTCAATATGGTAGAGCAGGAGCAAATGGAACCGATAGGTGTAGCTCCTCTGATCCATCCATGTACATTGGGGACAGACAAACGAATCAGACTTGTATCTGGCCGCAATCGCTGCAGGTATGTGTCTAGAAGGCAACTTTTTAAATAATTCAGTCGTTGAACGATTTGAAGAAGGAACGAACCTCTTGTGATAATTAAGAAATCAAATCGAATTTTCCGTATCTCCTGTTATTTGATCTATTAGAGAAATAATAGCTCTAATTTTTTCACATGTAACAGTATCTTAAAATAATAAAGATTGATGAAAATTGATTGAGGTTGATAAATTAATAATAAATAATTGAATCGAATAAATAAATGATCGAAATCAGTAAAAATAAGTAAATATGCAAGAATTAGCGCTGTGAAAATGATAAAAACGAGTTACTAATTAAATAAACATGGGAAAAATAATGTTATAGCGCTACAAATTAATTGAGATTAACAGAAATAGATAAAAGTTAATAGAAACAATAAAATATAGATAGAAATATAGCAATAATGTTTACATATAAGAATAGAGTAATTATGTAATAGTAATTATGTAGTTATGTAACCCCTCTATTTCTTCCTCTTTTCATATTTTTTTATTTTGTTATTCATTTGCATTTACTGCACTTAACGTTTATAAATAGGTAACTTTATGTTATCGCATTTACGATGTGTGGACTCATCTTTACCATCTTCTGTGCATACAATATGGTATAGATGATTATTATTCGTGCGATGAAGATAAGTCGGTGGTTAACTAAAACCACGTTAGCATAGCGAAACTTTATGTTAAAGTAGGATCTAAACTACGATCGACGCATGGCTTTCATCATCAGCGTTAGGAAGCTTCGTATATCGAATGTTCTATATTATTACTTCCCATAACTTACTAATTAATGTTTGATTTTACCAACTTTAAATTATGCTTGTACGTCACATCATCGACTGAAAGTTGTACTTTAGCTCTTTACTCTTTCACGGGTAATTGGACCTCTGACCACAGATTCGAAGACATTAAGTGGATAACTACTAGTAATATTTATTAAGAACGGATATTCTATTTCTATATATGCCGATATTAAACAAGCTGAAGTTGATTAAAGAAAATTAAATATTTTACGTAAGGAATGAAACTTTATACATTAAGAATAAAGTTTATCTTTTACTTACTTTCAATTATTGATATTACTTTAGATATTAATTCTTCACAAACATGTATTAGATTGTCCGAAAAATGTCTTTCTTTTACAGACACGTCTTTTACTACAACGCATCTTTATACAAATATGAAACCTAATCTGTCGAACGTTGTAATCTTTATCTTGATAGAACAAAATGGATCATACATAATTCGATAAAATAATATAAAACGGAAAATGTTGTGCATCCATTATTTCCTTATAAAACGAAAGAATCTTTTCGGAACATTTCGGAACATAATTTTCAAACATTCTTATGTTTTATAATATCTCTCAAAATATAAAACTATTCTACTGTAATTTCTTTTTAAGTGTTCTATTTAAAATTATTAGTATCTAATACTTTATTTGCAAATCAACCTTGCACAATAAAAAGACTATCCACTTCTTTACTTAAAAATTATCCAAAACCATTGAGCATTTAATATGAAAAAGATCCATACTGGACACTGAATATGTAAGCGATGAGAGACATTTAAGGTGAAAATCAAATGTGACACACTGCATATTAGGTTCCGCCTTGCTCCGAAATATGTCTGAAATAATTTCCACATCCATCTTCCGATATCGGAGAAACTTCGCGGAGCAGTAACTTCAAAAGTATCGGATCGTCGTAAAACATTACGAATCGGATAACCCGTGATCCGATCTTTGAAAGTTACAACTCGCAACCGTCCCTCCCGCGAAACTTTATGTGTCATCTTATATTTATCGGTTTCTTGCGAAATTCTGATTTCTAATCCGTAGGAGGACGCAGACGATTGCCGTAGCACCAGGATCTCTTTCCGGTGAACGAGAAATCGAGCCGGAAGGAATCGTAAACCGTATCCACTTTGCCGAGTTAACCCTTGCACGCGGCTCAACCCTCGTAACTTCTGCTTAGGTCTGTAAGCTTTCGTGCCCTTGCTACGCCTCCGAAAAAGATTTCCACCGAAACCTTTTCATCGTTAGGATTTCGGATCAGGCTTTAGTCGAGTCGTGTATTTACTTACTATGTTGCGTCTGTACGATACTTTCAACCTTTCTCTTTCTTCGTTTTTTCTTCGATCATCGCTCTGTTTGGAGAGTCGAGGATTTCTTGGATCGGTTTCGTTAGAAGTAGGTTTAGGTTAACGCGTTTGAAACTGGTGGCACACTGTGTATTTTATGTAGTGTTCATCCGCAGTTTAACCAATGATGTATCTTTTACGTCATATAAATGTATTCTCGTTATTATTTAAATGTAATAAACTGTGGATGCTTATACAATTTCGTTCATTAATTCTTTGAATAATTTTGTTAAAGACCTTTGCTTAAGATTCATTATACTCCAAGTAAACTGGTATAAAATTCTGAAAGATTGTTGCGGTAGATGGAACGTATCTTCTAAAATATTTGATGACAAATAGTGCTGATAACTGAAAGATAGACTCGAAATATAAAAGAATATCAAGAATTCGACAGAAGAGCATGATTATTTCTAGTTAACTTGTTCCTCTTTTATATCGCCGCTCCTGTTTTTAAATCAGCTCAGGTCTTGATCACCTTGTTTACGGAAGTGCATAATAACTACTTTGAAAGTCTTAAAGATCACTCGATTGGAATGTTTTCAATTCTTGAACAATTCGCAGCATGTCCTACATTCGCTTACATTCTTAGCCCTTTGTTTACCATAAAAATGCAGAAATAATGTTGCAAAATAATAAGTAAAGTTAAGAGTGCAGCTTTAGTCTCTCTTATATTTCTATTATATCATACAAGCAACCCTTGAGCCAGATATTAGAAACATTTTTCCATGACAATAGGAATTCGAAGGAAAGAAATTAAAAGATCAATAATATTTTTTAAGTACTGTTATCAATGTCTTTGTTACATTCAATCGCCTGTTGAACCAAATACCAGATGCTTTTTCAATAGCAGTAAGAAAGAAGAAAGAAATTAAAGGGTGAAATTTCGCTTGGTTCACTGATGATCCAATTTGTCCACCCAATTTGGGATTAATTCTTTCATTATCTACAGACAGTAGAACTACTTTATCTTCCAATTAACCATTCTTAGAAAAGATTTCTTTATATTCTTAAAATTCTTTGTAAATTAACGTCTTCAAAAGTCAACAAAACAAATTTCTATCTCTGTACAATACACCGTTAACCGTTTTTGTACATTATCATTCGTTTCGTCGTGTTGCGGAAAGAGCGACATTTGAAACCGCATTTCCTCTTCCCTCTCGAATAAGTCGGTCGCTGGCACACTCGACGAAATAGCCGAGTGTCGTTTTCAGGTCAGTTGCCATTATCTTTTCGAACGTGGATTTTAAATGGCGGCCATCTCCTCACGCCTCTTTCGTCCGCTTATTCGACCTGACTCCGCTCTGTTTCGCCCGCGACGAGACTCACGATTACCAGTGGATTTCCACGGAAAACGAGCCATGTCTCCTGCGTTTTCCACTTTCGACACCTAACCGACCGCTTTTTAGTCTTCCTCGATTTTCTTCGTGGTTCGGATGAAACGGAAATTACACTTTTAGTCGTTTCATTTTCACTTCATTTCGACCAAAGAATTAATGACTGCCATTTTAAAAAGAAAGTAATAGCGTTATCGAAAGGATTCTCATTTTTGCGCAGATTTTCGAAACAGAATAAATCGTGAAAAATATATCATATATCTCAACGTAGATTTTAATCTAACTCTAGTGTTGTTTTCTAGATTTCCATATTTCCGTATTTCTTTTAACAAGGCTTTTATTTTAAGGGGAATATTACAAAACTGCATCCAATTCCTATGTTTTGGTATTTTCACGTCAAAAATTGTGTAAAAGTTTTATATAATGAAGTTGAAAGTTTTTCTTACATGCTTGCTAGATAACCCCAATATTTTGATTACTTCCGTAAGAATTAGAAAAATTTAATTTCTTAAGGTAACTTCTACTTCTTCAACGAAACATTCTGAAACGATGTTTTCTAACTCGAAGGTTATTTTAGTTTTGCAAAATGACATCGTTTATTTTAGATGGAAAATGTGAAATTTGTGTGGTTGTCCTGTTACAAGGATTAATTTGTACGTTAGTTTGCGCAACAGAGATTAGCAGGACGAAACGGAATGCCAGGTTTTGCAGTCGCTTGCAAAATCCTATTGTGTTTCCGTGCAATTAACTGTAACGTAGAACGAACATCGCAAGAGGGTTTATAACTGCATTCGATTTTCGATTCTGAGCGGAGTAAATTATACAATGTATATTATTATCGAGTATTTATTGGATATCTGTTAAAGTATAATGATTGTGTTAAATTAAAAAAATTCAAATTTCATTTTATTAATTTTCCAATTTTGTCATTAATTTATCTTAATTTTCCTTAGACTAGTAAAGAAAATAAATCCCATTTTTTATTAGAAAAAAGAAAATGCTGTAGATTCTCTTTGTTTGACAAAGTAAATCATTTCAAAATTTTTTGTAAAAATATAGAGTTAAGGGGTTCGTTAAATCATATAATTTCCTTTTCGTCTCAATACACACTACAGACGATAACTTATCGATAAAGTCACAATAGAAATTCGTACCGTGCTATCCAATGGTCAGGAAAGTCGTACAAGGATTTCGTATTTCACGTTTCCATTGCTCTGGAAAGCAGCTATTGTGCGTGATCCTTATATGGTGCTGAAGAAACTAAATAAAATTGCTCTTTTTATTCGATCAATGATCTCACTCTTGATGGCGTTTCCAGTAAGATCTTTTTCCAGTGAGTCTTCAATATCATAAAATAGTTTCTTTCACTCATCCAAATCATTAATCATGTCAAATCAATATATTTCACTCTTGCCACGTAAAAATATTTGTTTCGCCTATTATCATTTAACCATCATTTACATTTAGAGAGTACATAATTTTCATCTTCAATAAAATTCTTTTATTTTGATTTAAAATTATTTAAAAAAAATTATTATGACTAAAAAAAAATATATATGTAGTATCAGTAGAGAGAAGATACATTTTTATGTGACCAGCAGTTAATTAAATGATAACATGGAAAAGATATATTTTTACGTAGCCTGTTTGAAATATGTTAATTAACATTGTTATAATAACATGAAGTAATAAACCAGAAGATTTATTATTCCAAGTCTGAAATAGTCGTCTCTGTTAGAAAACTAAAGTTTGTTAAAAAAATTACTTTCTACTAATCATTAACGATAAAATGACATTTTCTGGAATTCTTTTATAAAGAAAATATAATGTTTTAAAATTTGAAACCGTTTTCTCGAAAAGAATACATTCATCATTTTGGTCAATCAAAAATCTATAAAAGCATAATACGTTGTAAATACGTCCATCGTAGAAAAATTAATTCAATTTCTCATAAAGCAACGTAACTCGAATAAAATCTAAAAAGTTGTGAAAACCTATAATTTCCTACTACCTAAAACCTTCTAGCGTTTTCTCAAAGAATATTGGCCGCCATACCGCGTAAGTATCAATTCGTACGATTATGCAGAGGAGTAGAGCATGGAAAACAATCTTTCTCTTTGCTTTCAGAACCATGCACTTAGTATAATGTGATCACTCCGATGACGCAACGAAATATCGTTCGAACTCATTTACGTTTTTCAACTGGAGTTTATCGGAAATGGAATATGAAGATGTCACGCCGAACCGTGGAGGTCAGGCAACTGCGGAAACATCGTTTAGATTTACCGAACAACCATCAATTCCAGCTTTTACCCTTTCTTTCTATTTGACGATTTTTTCTGTGGAAAACGAGGCGGTGGCGAATATTAAACGGAGAAGAATGTCAACAACGGAAGATTACGAGTTGCAATTTTGCCGTCTTTAAAGCCCTAACGCGACTCCACGATCTTTAAAAATTAAAACTTTCCAGCTCATCCTGTTATTCTCCTCACTTAACGAGGTTTTCTGGAGAATTGCGCGTTAGCCAAAGGGATAATGTGTTTCTTCTTTCTCTGAGTGTTTTTTCCAGTATTAGCATTGCATCAATTCTATATAAATAATTAAATTATTGTTAGAGATAATAATTTGGTATAAATATAATTAAATTTCATTGTTAGGTCGTGTATATTTATTTAAATTTTTAATTTTCTTAACAGAAACTTAGATAGAGATTTTTTTTATTCTTTAGATGTTATAAAAAGTACATTAGCTGGCATGTTTTGTATATTTTTGCATATTATGTATATTCTACACATTGTAGCGCATTTAAATTTTTCATAAATGCATAAAAAGATGCAGTCTACCTGTTATGAAAGCCTTGAGCATTTTAAGAAAGTGTTTTATGTGATTAAGCATAGTCGAAGTAGTCTTGAACAATTAATTAAACTGACGAAAATGTTTGAACTATATTCCGGAACGATATCTCGAAGAACGATTCTTCATTTACGGAGAATGCAATCCATCAGTATTTTCATCATTTAATTCTCCAATATTTCCGTAAATTCGTTCATTTTAACAAGGAAACACTGACTAAATTAACCGATTGTTCCACATACTATTACAAGTATTTTATTTTTAGTACTTCGACAGTTTCCATTATATTTAATATCCCTTCATTAAATCAGGATAATTCTGAACAACCCTTGCCTCTAATTAATTCATTAATCCTCTTGTCGATCGCTATAACAACCTTTGGCACACTGTTTGCCCAATTTCTATGAGCACTCTCGAGAAGTTTCGCGTATTTATCGACCAGAGTAAAGGAGATTTGGCAGACTTTCAAGATTTGAACGACAGAGTCACTCGATGATCATGTAAGTCTACCTCTTAACCGCTAATGACCAAAGTAAACTATTTGCTCGACGTCAAAAGACGCGATTCTTTGACGGAAGATCGAAGGGGAAGTTGGAAGAAGTCGACCTTTGAAACGCATTCGCCGATGCAAATTAGCTTCTTGACGCTCTTTAGAAAATCGTGTTAATTGGAAGACTGGTTGTCGAGACCATGGGATCCAAGCGCGCAAAAATTAATTTCTAATGGTCGACTTCCTATTATCTGTGATTCGCTCCAAGGGCTTTTGAAAAGTCAACTCGTGCTAGCTTCAAGTCCTAATACCATAGAAAATTTATCGAAGCGAAGAGAACTCCAAAGAACAACATATGAAACGTTTGAAAATTCAATCTTCAAGTTTGACAAGAGTATTGATGAGTGGAATATGAACCGAAGTTTTGTTCAGATTTTCTATTGAATATATATATAGCGTTGTGTAAAAGTTTCAGATCTGTGTTGTTTGTTCTGTAATAGAAATTAAATTTTTATTAAAAACATATTGAAGTGGGGGAGAATCTATGAGAGGATATGTGAATCGTTTGAAAATTTGATCTTAAGATTTGTTAGGAACGAAGTTAATGAAGTTTCTTTTAAAAGTTTTATTGAAATTTTCCATATGTAGTATATAGTGTTATACAATTATTCGTATTATTGCTTCTCTAACCGCAATTAAATCTAGTTTGTGAATTTGGATGGTATTATATGCAAATGTAATTTCAAGAGATTTTTTAAATATTTTTAATAATTAAAGCCGGCATCTACGTTAGCTCCCTAAATTATTTGAATATTTACCATAGAAAACTTTTATGAATATACTATTGTAGGATTTTTTATTTATTTAGAAATATTAGAAATTGGGGTTTCCAATGATTTCTATTCTATATGTTAATTTTATTGGTCGATAGATCTATTTACAATGGATTAAACAGGAAACGATGGTTATTTAACGTGAACTAAATACAGTAATGTGCCATAACTAAGACAACTAAATAGTTAATTTACAACTCTGGTCACCGCGGTTCCAATACTCTCTTTCACGCAGACCATCCTCCTTGACAACGCTGACAACACACTCCGATAACGCTGACCACACTGACTTCTCAACTAACGACTGCCCATTAATTCGTCTTTTTCCCTTTAAGCATCCCTTTGTCTTTTCTCATAGCCCCACCACGTGGAACATACGTGTTCCGCAACAGTCCGCGGCCATGGTCACGTAGGCCTTTTTTTTCGCGTAACTATTCGACTGAAGGACCGACGACACATTGATGGGCCGCTCGGTCCATTGAAGTTTCCAGACCCTTTTGGCCTGTCGGCAACATTGTTTATGGTTCACCCGATGTTTCTTAGGCAATCTGCCCACGATACTACATTATTTTTGTAACATAAAACTTTTTCTCTAAATGTTAATAGATACAATAATAGTCTAGTGCATATAATAACAACCGGAATATCTATAATTTAATGTAGATCGATATTGCTACTGAGAATTACTTACAGGAACCACTTGCCTGATATTGACTCGTTCTCCCGGAAGTGTGAGAAAATCGACGATCGCCGACCACGTTTTCCATTTTGATCCCGGCAATAAGGGCGAACGTGTGCAGTAAACGTTACACCTTATCAGAAGCTGTCCGTCCGAACCCCATTTCATACAGGTTTCAAGCCGAAGGAAAAAAATAAAATTTTTACAGCCTTCATACGACCACTTATTCGCATTATTCAGGCTTTATTGTATACGTAAAGGAAGGAGAAAAAAGAACCGTGGCTCGATTCGCGTGACCATAAAACCAACGGAATAAACTATAAAGACGAACGATTGGGTCGATGGCAATTCCGGAATCATACTTTCAAAAAACATACGCGTATTCAAGCTCTTTCGTTGCCCCTTTTTCCATTTTCTTCCTTTTTTGTCTACTCCTATCTTTTCTTTTCTTTTTTTTACCTTCGACCTATGATTTCCATGAAAATGTCGAATTCTCGATGGATTAAAAATTCGAATCGATCCCACCGCGTTTCGTCTGAAAATTTCAACGAAAGATTGAATTCCTTTTCGCTGGCCTTTCTCCTACCTCGAGCTGTGCTGCTCTTTTCATTCGGTTGAAATATAGCTCGCAGACCACGCGATACAAATACAATCGTAAACCACGATGTAGGAAAGAGAATTCTCCAGAGTTTCACCGGTGTATGAACGGAATCGAAAATCTTCGACGAACGTCCTTCTCTTTTTCGCTTTATTCACTTTCTATTGATGGCTCATTCAAGAGAAGTACATCGTTACTTGGATGATTCTAGGGAAACTGAGAGGGATATTTTAATAGAAATGTTTTAACTTTTTTAACATTTCTCTTGGAATTAAAATAAGATGATTTAAATAATCACACTTGAACTTATAGCAATTTGTATCTATTCATAACTGCATAGAACTGTATTATCAAATGCCGCACATAATGTAATTAATTTATTACTCTATCGCATACTATTTCAAACATACCACAGAAAATTCTCCTACGTGTGTCTCGAAGTTGAAATAATTTCGCCGTCTCGATTTAACGAAAGTGATCTTATTATGCGATAATGAGGGGGCACACGTGATATCGGGTCGCATAATGAAACTTGTATGGCGTAATTTCGAACGATAATACATGCACCATTCATCGTTTCAAAATAGCAGACACGTTCTCAATTTTTCGAACGTATCAAAGTATACCTTTTTAATTTCAACGATTTCGTGATTATTGTAAATATAAATATGTATGTAATCAATTATTGCATACATATATTTTTTTAATTGGAGCCACATTTTAGGATTTTATAATTGTATAATCGATTGTATCAGTCGTCATCAAACACTAATTTCTGTTTAATAATACATAATATTGCTAATGACATTGTTTGCTCATCACCGTAGTTGTCTTTAGAAATTCCATTTACAATGCAATCAGTATGCTGCAAAATTAACAGTCACGCAAACGCGATTTCTGGTATGAATTACTGACATTATTTGAAAATTGATTTCCGATGTTGCAATATTTAACAAAACGATCTGTGTAAGCTTCGTTACAGCATCAAATTTTGCCATCGGAATTTTTGGTCCTTTGTGCCAAAACAAATTCGGGTCAATGAAAGTAATAAATTTGAAACATTTGAAAATCTAAAAAGTGTTTCATATTAAACTTCTACAAATAATTTAAACAAGAAGTCAATCATGTTTGATACGTTTTGGTAAAATGATAGTAAACCTCCTAAGTTTACCTATCTTTGACGTGCTCATATTTATAAAATATAAAAATTGTTAAAAAAATTTTCCAGAAGCAAGAACCACGAGTTTCATGAAAATACATGTCAGGAATTATTCTCTTCAATAATGCATGTAATAATGAAATATTTATTATTAATGAATTATTATTTCTGATCTTCCCGAGTGTGTTTGCTATTGACGCTTGCGAGAAGAATAAACGTATTGGTCTATTGATGTACGATACATTGTCACGAGAGTCGTATGACAGCTTGCGAATTCAGAAGAGTTCTCCGATATACATCGATTTGGCAATTGTATACAAGCAGTCACCAGAGAAAGATATACGTGTTATTAAAAGAAACGATATTTACGTTTCACTTTGCTCTCTTAAAAGAGCAAAATTTCACACCATTTTCGCAATGATCAAAAACCAAGAATAGACAGATAAAAAGGATTGTTATTCCATCTTACGCAATAATAAAAAAATTAATGGGATTAAAAACAAAACAAAAGACGAAAATATAAAAATAACATGTTCTACCCTGCTCATCTCACTAATCTAAATTTTTTTAATTGCGACGTGCGATTATTCGAACGACAGGTACGTTCATCGTAACTGCGAGATGTATATTTTTCGAAACGTTCTTCTTTTTTATCGACTACGCGCATCGGGAGCTATTCCGTGGAGCGATGACTCGCGATCACGATAAATCGACGTATACAATCACGTGGAACACGATCCCAGTTTGTCGTTAAATTCCGATAACAAGTCCTAGTTTTTCCAGGCTTGAAATAGTCGGCTGATCGAAGTGTCTTGATAACCAAAAGCTCATGATATTGCAGATATCTCATGTGGCAAGTCGATGGATTTGTCTTTCCAGAAAAAAGAGAAAAATGAGGATATAAAGAGGAATGATGTTTTTGTAACTGCGACCTCGTTTATTCGATGTTGGAATTAATTGACTCGTATTTTCTCGGAAAAGAATGGACCTTAACTACCTTGTGCATTGCGATTGCAATATTTTCAGAATGTTAGAATAGAATTTACGACTCGTTTGTTTTTGCTAAGACACTAATGCCCCCTAATTTAACTCTATTACAACCTTTAGATCCGTTTAATAAAACATCTTGAAATTACAAACTTAAAACTAATTGAGCTATATAAAGTTATAACAAAATAGTATAAAAAGTAAGGATGTTGAATGACAGAAATAGGGATGGGAAGCATTATGTTTTTGGAGCCAAACTAGTTCTCTCAAATATAATTTTATTAAATACTGGTATTTATATTTAAGAATAGTTTAAGGTTGGAATATACGAATTTGGAATATATAATTTATATAATATAATCATAAATACTCTGTTAAACTTAACACGTATAACATCCATTCCTGAATTTTTTTTCCTTAATACATTCACGACAGAGTAAAATGTATTTAATCTACTGTTTCTTTGTTACTAAAAGATACGGTTAAACTTGAACTTTGAAGTATTTTTTTTCAGTTTCGTGTTAAAATATTGTATATTCATATCTACTGTTTCATTAACGCATAAAGTATTATAAATTTCTTTATTTGTTGAAACAAAATTAAGATACAAATTTGAGTAGTAAGGTTAATATATTTATAGTTGAGTAATTAACGCGAATACAAATTATAGAAGATTGGAAACTAAAGAACCCATCAACTTTTCCTGGTTATGACAGTGAGGCATCATCCTGCTAAATGATTCGTCGAGGCGACTCTAAATGGTTGAAATCCGCTTGAGTTATGCAAAGCCGATTACATAAAATTAATTGCTCTGGACAGTCATCCAATTTAGTCGTTGAGCTCAAATCTACACAATTTACAGATATTATTAGCGGCTGATTTATTTCATCTCAATCAGTGGGTTTTAAGTGTCCGAGATAATATTTAATAACGTTTCGTTGGTAATATAATTAGTTTTAAGTATTAGCTAATTACGATATTATTGTGCAATTTACTTCTGCCAAGGGCATTTAAACAATAATTGTCTCGTATATCGTATTAAAGTCTGTGTAAATAATTTGTAATATTTCATAAATTGTAAATGTAATTCCATTTTATCCAATAACCGATACCTTTATCTTTTTTATGTATTTTTAGGTTTTGTACAAAAAATCCACAAAATTTTCATATATATTATTAAACGTACTGAAGTCGGGTTATCTTTGTTCTATTAAAACGTGTTATTTTCACCAGCCAAACGCGATCAGCTATTCCAAATAGAGAACTTTCGCTAATCAAGCAATCTCTGTGTATTCTATCTTAATAATATGACCATCGTCAAATATTTTATCAGGTGGCTGTATTTCACTCTTCAAACACATTGGTTACATTTTAATCGTTAAATATATCGCGCAGTATTCTGATTTTCAAACAAGTCCCCATAGAAGAGACAGCTTTTCAGTATATTGAGTTCTAAAACTTTACAATTTTAAAAGGACCAAAAATGTAATAAAAACACTGATTATTTCTAAAGAAATTAGACTTAAACCGTTAGAATATCTACTAGATCAAAAACGCAACGTGACCTTTGCGAACCAGAACAATGATTTTCACCTCGTATCTGCGTCCCGTTGATTTCTTTGATATCCTGTTTTCGGGACGATAGAGGAGCGAGAGTATCGTTAACGGAGGAATTAATGGGCCACCGGATAAGCGTCAGAGCGTGTAAGGCTACGCGAGGGTGACTGCGACGAAAGAGGAGAGACGTTTCTGGTTAGGGAAAGGAGTGAGTTAAATAGGTGAGCATCGATGTACGCCGGAAATCGATTTCTCCCGCGGGAGACTTTCTCATTCGTACGTGAAACGCATGGAAACAGGTCGAGCCTGAAACCCCAATAATTAAATGCGTGCTAGCAAATATTCGATCTGTGAACTGAACGTACCGAGTCTTTCTCGTCTTTCACTTTTTGTTTCATGTGTGACGAGTCAAATTGGATCGTGGTTAGATTTTTCAAAGGTATTTCTGGTATAATATTGATACCCGTTTGCAGTATAACATTTGTTGGATTCATACTTCGTTGGGATTGATTCATTCTGCATTTCATTCGCTTTTTCTTTTTAGGAATACGCGAGATTGCTTTCCGTGAGAATTTGAATGACACAATGAGTGCAGTGAAATTGGACATGTGTCGCGATACAAAGTTTCGGCGTGAATTTTATTTGATGCATTGTTTTAAGGATTCTATGTCAGGATTTGTGGTTTTAGTATGATATCGTTGATTTTGATCCTTGGAAAGAATGTATATAGGAGAAAATCGTGCAATACCGACCATACAGTACTGACTAAAATTAGTTCTGGTTTTTTCACCAGATATTCGCTCTTTTTTTTTAGTAAACGAATGAATTTGACAAATTCTGTGTAACATATTTCGGAGCCATATTATTTATTCCATTGATTTCGCTATTCTGACATGTTAGAGGCATATGTCGATATTCCGAGTGGTAAAAGTTATTTTCTAGAGCTGATATTTTGTTTCTCAAGTAGGTAGATGATTTTTTTCTATTATACAGGGTGGTTGGTAACTGGTGGTACAAGCGGAAAGGGGGTGATTCTACACGAAAAAAGAAGTCGAAAATATAGAACAAAAATTTTTTTTAATTTTTTTTTTTAATTTTTCCATCGAGACAACGATCTACAGTGAGATCCGTTATAACGAGACGTGATAAAGTGCACGCGTGCCGAGCGAAAATTCAAAGTCGATTTTCTCGAAAACAAAGCCTCAAACGAAAAATTTTTATTTTCGACTTCTTTTTTGGCGTAGAATCACCCCCTTTCCGCTTATACCACCAGTTACCAACCACCCTGTATATGCTATATCTAGTCTATTAACTGTAATTATTATCCCCAGTTTTGTAATTTTCTTTGTACATTATATACATTATAATCTATAATTGTTTTCACGTTTGTCGTCCAGTATCGAGTAATCAACTGTTGACCAGTACAAACCAAGTGTCTTTTTACGTGTAAATTAAATCTGTTGGCAACTGGAATTAAATTAGAAGATGTTCAGTTAATCTTTTTGATGCCTTTTCACATAGAAAAATGTTTGAAATTCCAAAGTAAAAAAAAAAGGGGGATATCATGAACATGAGACATGAGATTATGAAAGACAGAGGAGATCATGAATGCTACTCTGAAGATACTCTTCGAAAATAAAATGACCCAAAGATAAACCGGTGAGGTTTTCAATAATCCAAAAACAATGAATGCGAAGAATAGGCACACTTCGAATGCATAGACCAAGATAATATTAATTATTTGATTGCGATATTTGTACCAATAAAATTTGAATAAGAATGTATTCTAACATTTAAATGTTAACGTTTTTTAACATTATTGTTCCTTAAGACCGAAAAATTTATTAATCAAATAATTGGTCGGACGACGATTTTTCATTTCCTACAAATTATAACATTTTTACTCTTGCAAATTATCAATTCCTATTACTGAATTTGATAAAATTAACTTCTTTTATTAGGTCCTATTTGTATTACAAACTTATTATAAATTTTGATCTAGTATCGATTCTAGAACAAGATATAACAAAAAGCCTACAGCGGCAGTACTACACGATGTAATACGATTGCACTCCTCTAGTGCATGTCTATTAGTTTCAAGTATTTCACATATATTAACAGTAATCTTATATATATTTCAAAAGATAAGCGAAAATGTAATTTTTAATAGTTAATTAATTCCGATGATAAGATATTAAAATTTACTGTTTCTAAGATTTTTGGTCTTGTCCATTGCGATAAATAAATGAATATATAAATATATATTTATTTATTTAAATCAAATCATCGTTAATTTTTTTGAAGATATTTTTAAAATAAAATATTACCTTTGATGCATTTATTAGCTCTGTCAGCTGAAAAAAAGAAGTTCGTTTTATAATACGTAACTCGGTGAAAAACTCGATGCTATTTTACAATTTTAAAAGCAGAAATAAAAAAGGACGGTGTAATATATTCTTATCGAAAAAAAGTTCAAATATTCGGCAAACATGTGGATGTCTGCACTTTGAAAAAATATAAATAAATTTTACATGATTTTACACTATTTACAAATTTTACAATATCCTTTATCTCGTATAAATTATTTCTGGAACGAATATGCTTACCTTGGAGTTTTCTATGAAAGCAAGATCTCAGGAATTGGAGACGACATCTTTTAGAAGCAATCTTAAAAGGAGGATAAACAAAATTCCAAAAATCCCGGCAATGAAAACTTTCCGATTATATCATTTCTCTCGTTTACTTTTTGTAAAACACACTTCAATTCACTATCTCTATCTATCTCACTATATATCTGACCATCATAACAATTGCAAATCAACAAAACGCCATTGTTTTACTCTGTACCGAAATTTAATACCACATCTGAAATTTTCAAAAATAAAAATAATAAAACCACTGCCTAAGTCTTTCTTATATTCTTAATACAATATAACGATAACAAATAGAAACAGCCATACAGCGATGAAATAATGATGTTTTATGCAATGTTTTTGAACAACAACAGTTGTCAATCTAAAAACTTAATTAATCAATTTCCAAACCAGAAACGATGCTAACCAGATAACGAGCCTCCAAAAAGTATCACGATATTCGAAGGTACACATAGGTATATTCATACTTGGCGATTTTTTAATTAATTTTTCGTTTGGCACAATTTTGGAGACAGTAATCGATTTCTCAGATTAATACTGGTGAAGCAATAATGCGAGTACCGTCAGAGCAACAAGATTGTTTGTCTTTAGTATCCTGCGCATTTCGGTGAGACAGAATACGGACTTTTGGTATCCAAATACTGTGAGGTACGGAAATAAGCGTTTTACTGTTTAAAATTTTTTACTTTTTACTACACAAGTGATAAAAAAGATTCGAATGATCGAAACGTAGAATATCATCCTGCCTATGGTTACTAGGCCACGTTTGTTCTATTAGGAAGGTAACTGTCTTTGATGGTAATTTAAAAAAGAACGCTCGCGTATTGTTCTTTACAAAATTATACATACAATGTGAGATACAATGGTTAATTGTAGATTTAAGATAGAGCGTATAATATCGTCGTAAGTCTTTCATAGTTCTTTTGTACAAGTCTCAGAAAAATTACTTATAGAAATTGCTTATTAATGCAATTTGTTAGATTACAAATTTTTATGTAAATCCAAATTTGTATGAACATAACTAAAGAGAAGGAACAGAAATAGATAGGAATTTAATAAATAAATATTATTAATATTTCATATTAACAACAATCAATATTATAATCAATAATATAATATAAAAATATTATAAGAAATACTTATCCAGCAGCGTAGCTTATCGTTCAAGCAGTCTCAAGCGTCATTTTTCAAAGTTCTTTCATTAACAAACAAAAAACTGCGATAGAATATCAACGATGGGCGTGACATCGAAGACGCGTTTGCCCTTTCTCCTCTTCTTTGCCATTAATTCGCTTTTGTCGAGCTGCACTGTGTCATGTGACGATACGAAGGAAAGAGCACAGAGGGTTGGACACAGCGTAGAAAGGGAGAGCACAGGCTAACAAAGGTACAAAGAGGAAAACAGTCGAGTTGCATCGAGAACCAGGGTCGTGCACAATACAGTCTCAGAAGCGCTTTGATGTCTAGTCGAAATTAATGTGGCGTCCCCCTTTGGCCTGACGCGGTTATTGCAATTGCTGCGGCAAAACGAATGCAACCGGAGTAAAGCAAAAAAAGTTAGCGCGATGGAAGAGAGAAAAATTGTACGACCAACTAAGGTCTCCGCTGGTTCCAGTTATATTAAGATTGCCACTCAATTTTGCGCCAGTTACATACCCTTTCAACTAACTTTCGAAATTCGAAATTCATTTTGAATTTTAGAATTTTTATGGACTTTCTATTCCTATAAACGACGTTGTGGTTTTTACGAAGATCTTCACGATGAATGAAATTGGGATTACTGAAATGTGTGGATAGATTTTGTCTTTGTCCGAGAATATTTAGTAATAATTATTGATGTACACACTCATTAAAAGATTTTAGAGTAGTTGTTACGTTTGCTTTACTTCTAAAATGGAAATTAATAAGAAGATGATAAATAATTATAGAGATGAGGCAAATCATTGATTAATGACTAAAAATAATGTATCAAAGAACCGCATTATTTGTGAAATAACTGAACAACAATGTGCTAAAAGTAGTATAAGATGAGAATTGTTGTAGTGTTAAATCCAATCTCTTAATCACTTTCGTATTTTCACGAAAATTTATTTTATTTTTTAATGAGCATCATGATTGAAATACTTTTCCATATTTTTCCATTTCTTTTCCATATGGAACACATATATAATTTACTCAATTATTTTATATGATTTTATAAATTACCTGATTTTTTCAAATAACATTTTTTAAAGTACTAGTTGCTTCTTTCATGATTAATCCTTTTACGACTATGATCCGATATATACAAATTCGAAAAAAAGAGGCTCGTGGTGGATTAAAGCTTATACGTGTGTCGGACTAGTATTATTGAATATTTTTTCATGTTTCTGACTACAACATTGCAATAGTAGAATATAGGATCGATACTGCACCTATTGAAAGCGAAAGGGATTTAGTTCAAGGCAATATCCACTGCAGAAAATATTTAAAACCGATAGGATTAATTTTAAATAAAATAGAAAAAGAAATGCGTCTATTCATTTTTATTTAGAAATGAAAAAGAGAACATTAATTTCAAGCTGGTATAGAAGTGACGTTCTACTTTGTATTAATAAAATTTTCTGTTATTTTATGTTATCGGGGACATTTTCGTTGAAATCAATATATGTATATATTTTTATATTTTTTTCAATCAATTGTATTTCGCTGATCCTACATCAAGCTTGACAACTGTGCAATGGTCAATGACAGAAGCTGAATCAGCGAATTTTTACTATCACTACCAGCGACATACGCATTTTCAAGAAGCAAAAAGTAGGTCGCTGAGATCCTAAGAATCAGATGTCATTGAATTTTCCTTACATCTTAAACGCTGCACTTTAGAGCTGTACATGTAGGAATCAGGTTAGCATATGGATTTGAAATGAAACGTTGTCGAAAGCATATTCATTTTTTAATTTCAGAATAGTTTGCATAAAAAACCTAAAAGTTCCTTTTTTGATGTAAGTCTTCACTCTAGACATATTAACAATTCCAACGCAAAGGTATAACAACAAGAATAATTAATAACAGAAATTGTCAGTTAGAATATTTTTACACATTTTGCAATCCGCTCGCTCTATTGTTAACTTCGTGTTAGAATTTATCGCATATAACGACCAGAAAATTAATTCACCGTATAAGTATAATTAACCAGAGGAAATTTTCACGATTATTACGAATGTTACGCGATTCCAATACAGTAAAATATCATTCGTCATGCTTTTCTACGTAGTAGAGTTGAATAAATTCGAGAAACAAATTAATCATTAACTTAATGGATACAAGATTGGAACGTATTGCTGTTAATATCGCCCAAGTAAATTGGTTGCGTATGCATACGTGCTCCCGTTTATTGGGAGAGCGTGTTTGCGTTATTTGGTGTCTCGCTGCAAAATATGTAATCACACAGCAGTAAATTACACATTTTGGGTAGAACTCTGTTGATACTGTGACATCACATGTTCTCGTGGTCCTAAACTACTGCACTGTATACATGTCAGAGTGCATGATCTGCTTGCGAGCGACACGTACAGAGCATCAAAGGATCGTATAACTGTCAGAACGATTCTACTGAGTAAAAGTAATACAGGATATCAGAGAAATTGATTCTGAAATTCATACTTTCAGCTGAATTTCGTGACATTTCATTATTACGTAATGTATGTAGAACTGGGAATTCTTCTAACATAATGTCGAGCTAAATTATATATTAATTTCTGAATTTTTTATTTAAAATCGTCTTAATTTTTCGACGTTGATATTTACAAATTTAATAAATACTTTAGAATAAATATACTTAATACTACTAATTACTAATATTAAATATATTTAAAATAATACTTTAGAAAGGTAAATTTATGACTAATACAGTAATGAAAAATTATTTTTAAAAAATAAGAATACTATACATTTAAGAGTTAAGCTATTTTTTAAATTTGATGATGCTTATCTTTATATTTAAGAATAGTTTAAGGTAACAGTACATGAATTTAAAATAAACAGTTTACCTGATGAAATTACCAACAATACTCTGTTGAATATATTATATAAAACGTTCCTTCTTGAAATTACTGCATTGTAATTTTCTTAGGTTATAACCAATACTAGCATTATCGTAAAGTGAGCGGGTCGTCTGAATGACGCGTTAGTACTCACTGTTGCAGACGGTTGTGGATGTTTGTCACAAGAAGAGGCAGTGCAAGTTCAACACCAGTCCAGAAACCTTTCAGGGTGATCCGTGTCCTGGATTGCCGAAATACATCGAAGTCGCCTACCAATGCCGTCCTTGTAAGTAATCATGCTTTCCTTCTTATTATTTTTTTTTTCTGTTTGGCATACTCTGAAAACTGTCCGTATCTATGTTGAGATCATTTCTCAATAGCAGTACATATTTGTGAAGTGAATTTTTAAATACATATCTTGATGAAACATATGATAAATTAGCAAAATGTGTTACGTCCACTCGGTGCAAAACTTTCTAATATGATGGCGAAAGTTTGAACTAAAATAAAATTGCCAAACGTGCATACTAAGAATATATCATAGATTTTATTAACACACTAATAGTTTGCATGATATTGCATTAGAAAATGTATAGCTCGTATACAGAAGTAATGATTTTAAGTAGAAACAATCAACATTGGTCAGACAATCTGGCAATTGTACATTGAACCTCTTGATATCAACAGAAAAGAAAAAAATTATTTTCAGAATAATTACTTAGAAAACAATTAATATTTTAATGTTCAATGTTAAATTACATGTAGAAATTTCAAGTACTTAAAATAACATCGCGTACCAGCTGAAAAGAATTGTTTGTATAGATGTTATTCTTTAAAATCATTCTTTAGTGATATTTAAACTGTCAAATATTACATTCCACATCATTTTTTGCTACTTTAGAATGACTTTCATATTTGGAATTGAGTTCTTGAACAGAGTATTTCGTGTATCTCTTGTATAGTATCTCTCTGTACTACGTTCTCAAAGTGATATGGTCGCTGTATATCTTCCAGATAAAATTGAAAGGTACATAATTATTATCGTGTAACGTTTTGTCAAGAAACGTAAAACATCTTTAATTTAAGATCTCGAAGAAAACTTGAGATCTCTTTAAGCTTTAATTGCTCATTTCATCTTTCCTCCTATCCATATTACATAAATTGATCTTTTTAAAGTTAATTTTCTGAAGTACTAAGAATGACATTGACGATCAGGTAAGTGACTCTCTCATTTTGAAGATGATGGGTAATAAAGAGAATTTAAATGGTCTACAGTATCTATCATTATAATCTTGCAGATTATCATTATAATCATTATATCCTTCGCAGTACGCTTTTATAAATGACATATCTATCATTAGATGCTTGAAAACTTAGTATAGAAGACGAACTCAAAGAATATTTTATGTGCTTCATTCTAATAACAGAGAATGAGAATATTTCTGAATGCATACAATAGATTTACAGCATAAATGATTATACAGTATAAGTAGAAATTAAATAAGCTATTATATAAACTTTATTGCTTGCCGTTTGTTATATACGTACATGTGTATATTACGTCGTTCATGTACATATATACATTGCATGAAATGTATGTTTTAGAATCTACTTAAAATTTAAAAAAACACTATTCTTAATTCACAAGATTCGTTAATTGAGATATTCTCAACGTACAGGAAACTATGCACAAAAGTAATCGAACTGATGACGAATGTAATATAAAAAACCAAATTGTAAGAATGGTCAAGACCCATTTGCGCGAACGTAACGCGAGGTCCGTTTTCGAGACGAGGTCGTTTCTCCTCGTAGCACTTGTCGATACCGTTTTTATGGACGCATCGGACATTAGCCCAATTAAATGTGAAAAGCACGGATATCGATGTAGCTTTGGGAAGATTCTTTTTGTAGTTCTATTGATGAACGTCATTTGGATCGTGCTTTGTCTTGAAAGATGTACTCGTAAACATAACAAGATAGTAAAATTGTTTGCGAATTTTTCCTATAGCTACATTAAAAAGAAGTTAAAATATTATTTGGCAAAATATGGTAATAGAAAAAAATAAAAATATAATATGTATAATAAAATATAAAAATATAATATGTATAATAAAAAATAAAAATATGATATGTATAATAAAAAATAAAAATATAATATTTATATATAATTATGTCTAAAAATGAGAAAATAAGTTTTGCAAAATTATTACATGCGAAATTATTGTGGTAGAATTTTTGCTGTAATCGAGAAAATTAAATATAATTGCTGACAATTTCTTTTTTACTTCTATTTATTTTTGTTTCACCAACTAGCAATTCGTTATTTATAGTTATAATATTTTTAACAATTTATGGATATGTTACGCTATAAATGTATTAAATATTAGTAATATAGTAAATGTGAATACATAAAAAAAAATAAAAATAAACGAAAAATGTGAATACATTTATTAGTAATAGTAAACATTTTTAAATTTAATCTATACTTTTATTCAAATCTTACATAATTGTATATATTAACTATCTGTATGTAGTACATATATATCTTTATTAAATTTTACGATTTCATTGTCACATTGTATTAAATTATATTACGTAATATGCAACCCTGTATCATTATGTCCCATTCGTAAAGATTCTGTTTTAAACGGAATGTACGATTATCGAACTAAATCCCGTTGTTTATTTTTCTTTTAAAATATGAGTTCATCTAGTGCGGTAAGGGTGGCAATATCACATAAATATACACAAATCCCACAATATACTCCCGAGATTATGAAGTTACGCTTTTCACGACGCCGGCGACATTTCAACATTCCGTAGCTGCTGAATTAAAAGATACATTTGCTTTTTTGCTCTGCGGATCATGAAAAGGCAATTCAAATTTCATTATACATATGCATATCTTGTTGTTTGATATTGATATTTTGTAAAATATAAGCGATTGGGTGGAAGTTACATACATATAACATAAAGAAAATAATGGGTAAATTTTGTGATGTTTTTTGGATGTTTTCTGAATGGTTATAAAATTATATTTTGATAAAATTACGAATTTACATGGTATGGTTTGTCTGAGGTGATATGAGAATTTTAGGGAACACATAAGTTATTAGGGATTGTAGAATTTTATATGGTATGTAGTTTATTGAATTTCCCCTTTCGGCACTAAATAACTCGCATCATCTTTATTAAATCGCATGGAATTTTGAAATACTGCAAGTAATAGATCAGCATTATTTGCCTACGCAATTGTTTTACATGTCAGTTCCAACGCGATTATTTCTTATCGAAGATTTTGAACAATTACAATATTTTTTATGAATATGATAATATTGGAAATTTTATCATTTTGGTTATTATCATCTTGGTTATTAAAATTCTCTTGCAATTGATGTTTCAAATTACTATAATTAACCTAAAGGATATTGAAATTTTAGTTCCTTTTAACCAGTTTCACGATACAAAACTAGTTCAATGATAATAAAAAAAAATATCAACATCTGATATTTAGACTGAACTCAACTTTTTCATCGGAATTTTCCTTAAGTCTGATAACTCGATTCTGTTTTAATCGTAAACCTCTTAGTATTAAATTTTAATAAAGGCAAATTGATTTTAATTAGGCCGATTCTAGTAACTGCAAAGATGACCATGCTGAAGATTTAACAAATTCCATTAAAATTAACAAATTCCATATTTCCATATTTTAAAATCGCACCTGTTCGATAAAAGAATATTCAATTCCGATATCTCAGAATTACATATCTCTCACCAACATTTATTAAAATTCCTTTTCCTTCCATTACTACGGCCTCGTTTTAATCAAAAACCCTAAGTCACCACGATGGCCAACGAGCAGGAAACGCGGACCATCCGGATGTAGCGCGTTAGCACAGTAAATAACAAGGTGAGCGTAGTAGGTGAATACCGACGTCCATGGAGCGTGAAACACGGAACGGAAAGAATTAGTGCGTCCTGCGGCAAAAATTACTTGGAGCTTGTTACTGCAACAGGTTGTCGCCGTATTGTGGATGCACGGATCCGTATGGTCGCATTCCTACACCATTAATATACGTACTTTACAGGGCCGTGTAATAAACATGGCGCCCTATTTTACGTTCTTACCACGTGGTACCCTAATATTTCATTTTCCTGGTCCTTCTGCTTCCGTGCTAAGACTAGTAGGTTTCATCACATACGACGCGCAAGTATATTTTGGTGATTAGCGTTACGACCCATCAAGGATTTAAATATTACAGATGTTGTGTCATTTATAAAGTCGAAGGATTACCAAACGCTTGACTGTCTGAATTTTGTTCATTATCACATAGGTACATATAAACCCATAGATTATTTTATTATTAAATTCTATTCATTGTATTGTAAAAATTAATTTAGTCCAATTATTTTGCTCAATGATGCATGCTTATTTGTCAAAGATTTCTACATTTAAAGTTAGTCAACTGTTAAAACCTCCGTTATGCTAAATTTTCCGTTAAATTGTTGCAGTGAAATAAAAATTTTGATTCCTCTTGGAAATATAAGCGGTTTGAAGTTAAAAGCTAATTGCTAAGGGTAGTGATTAGCACTGCTTAGTGCTGAGTCCTTAGGAAGGACTAAAGTCAACATTTATCAACGAAACATGGTTTTACAGACTTTTTTTAGCTAACTATTTGTATCCTTCACAGAGTGATATTAAATTTCGTGTATTTTAGAGTTTATGATATTGTATGCATGTTTTCCAAACATTTGCACAAGTAAGTGTTTCAAAAATTAATCTAACCTAAACTTTTATTTTTACCTAAGTACATAATTAATTCCGAATTTCTCAAAAAGCAAATAACTTAGAGGTTCGTTACCCCTATTGAAAGACAATGAGTATGCTACTGTAAGTGAATTATATGTATTCAGTGCATCCTTACATCTTCAAATTTTGAATAAATGCATAAAAATCCGCAGAATAATAATAACTATAATCACTTTCCGTCACTCTTTAACATATAAAGTTGATGAATGTGGCTTCTGACTGCCTCAAATAACGTTAGATCAGTTCTTTTCTATTTTATACCTAGTGTGTTACATTATGTGCTGGGTGGCTATCAGTATTGTACAGTAGCTGTCGATTGTGACAAATGTCGATAGTGACGTTGCCGCTTGGTGGATAGACGCGCATTACATCATATTGTCCGTTCCATGTAATACAGGAAGTGATATCTTGGCGTATACGCGTCTATGCAGCGACGTTCAGTGGACAAACGGCCTCTGTTGAACGGTTCTCGATCGATCGTCATGGATGTCTTAAGTGCCACTCGAACCATGATGCCCAACTAATAGAACTCAGAGGAATTCGAAAGTAGAAAGACATTTAAGACACGTCCAGGAATTTTCCTTAGGTGGAATTTTAATTTACGCGGGGAATCTTGCTTTTCGATGAAATCGGAATTTTCATCTGGTTTTGATTTGACAGTCTCGTTTTTCGGTCTGGTCTTGGTTTTGATAAGATGGATTCAATTGGCCCTGGATTAGCTATGAAATATATAAAAATATTTCGGTTTTGTGAATAAATTTAAAGATGTTTGACATTATTCCAATTCTGTCGTTGTTTCTTTAAAAATTGGGACATATCTGATGTATGTGTGCATATTGAAGAAATACAATAAGTAAGAGAATAAAATTTCAAAATTGTACACACGATTCAAATAAAATAAAATAAAATCTTATTTATCGTTACGGACTAAGAAACTTTTAGTTTCTTTATCGAATCAGTTTGTCAGCGAAGATAAATTAAATAGTGGTTAAACGATAATTGGTATCCAAATACTTAAATAAGAATACAGATATATACGTACTCCTATACATTAATTATCTGAAACTTCATTAAAATCACTTCTTTAGGGAGATCATGCGACGGTTGCAAAAGCTCCTTGTAACTTCTGCCGTACCTCGAAGGTAAACAAATCCTTTGTTCATAGTTTTGTTAGAGCAATTCCAAGCAATAATATTCCTAAATACGTTATGTGTGTAATATTATCGCCAGCATACTTAGCCAGCGTACTGGTGACATCCGTGTACTAAAACAATTAAATCATTTCAAAGTACGTTCAACTGTGTTACCTACATTAATCAAACAGTGCTAAGGAGGCACGCTTGCATGTATTAAACGGTTCTCTATATGTAAAATACTACACTATGTTCCACGAAAGAGCTTATTTCCGAGGATTGAAACTGTTTGTTGGAGAAAGTTTCGAAATGTTCAAATTTCAAAATTTAATTTTTCAAAGTAAATATAAATATTCTTTGTTACTTTGTACGATTGTTCTCTGATTTCTTATATTTAGGCTGCAGATGTTTTTGCAAATTTATATTTTTGTGAACGCAATTAGACAAAATTACTAAAATGGTGGAATATAGTTTCAGAAAACAATAGATAAGACATTATTACGATAAAATTGTTGTGTACCGCGTTTTTTAATCAAGTTTTCAGTTCCTATTTTATAAAAAGAAGCTCCATTGTTCTTGATTTCAATTTGAAAAAAGAAACCATTATTTATAAAGCGATCGAATAGGTAAAACCGTAAGACTAAATTTGTAACGCTTCGTGGCGCGTAGGGAATATTGATCCAGAAAAAACAACAATGATTCCGTTGCAACGAGTCTTACAAAAGGTAGAAAAAAAAAAAAAATAGGAGTATGAAACGAGATTCTGTCGATCGAATGGTTAAACAGTTGGCTTTGTAGATCAGAATCTTTCGCTGTGAGAGATCGATTCGAGTAAATCGATGATACGCGAATGGATTGTGAACGAAAATCTGTGTTACGTGTCGTAAGCGTGCAAATTGCTTGTGCCAGATTAATGTTATCGTGTTGAACATCCTGAATCGACATTTAATTAAATAAACGACGCGGAACAAAAGTGTTTTGCTCGCTTGCACTCGTGTCTATCACCAACTGGTCACTGAATGATTGTCATTAAGTTTAATTATTCAACGATTAGATTAATCATCGCACGTTCAGAAAAACCTATGTGTTGGTGTGTATGTGTTGCGTGTGTTTAGAATTTGGAAATTAAACTGTGATTACGAGGATAATAAGGTGGAGCGTTCGTGTGTTAATAATGTGGTGGAATTAATATGATGGATTCGAATAGCTGTCAGTAGTTCGTTCGCCAGAGGTAACAGTAGAAACACTGATCTCCAATATGTATTTAAATATACTATGTGTATATGTGAATAGTTACGTGTATAGTTACACCAGACATGTTAAGGGTACCTATTTGTCACTGACAGCCTTAATTTTGTCAAGGACACTTGCATGTTTTTGATAATTGTAAAAGCAATTCTAATGTCAACCATCATTCTTCCTATATGTCAATTTAACACGTTCCAATAAATGTAAAGCCATTGATTATTTTTTTCATTACATTGATTTGATACCAAGAACAAATTAAATTGAGAACATGAAGTATGATGCTCGAGAATAACAGTGTATTGACATTCATTTACAACAAAAATTATTTCCAACGTATCAACACGTTTTGAAGATGTTGTATGACGAAAGAGATATCCTACTAAATATTAATGCTTGATTCAAACTCGACATTTTAGTTTTGAAAAATCGATTTGTATCATACAATTTTCATACAAATGAAATTTTGCAGAAGCGTAATATTTATCGAAATGAAAATATGATTTTATTTGGTGTCTCTTTATTACTTTACTTGGAATTACTCCATACTGTAAGAGTCAACGTAGAAATAAAACAACGAATGAAAATAGCTATATGTTTATTGACAAATAATTATTTCGCAACTCTCTGATTTGTATTCTTCCAGAAAGTAACATAGGCACATCGTAGCAATACATAGGTACGTGTCTAACAATGATTTGAAAATACAGTATTAATTTTCGTTTGCCATTTTTTTCTGCCTCTCTGATAAAATTGCTTACAATCAATTTTTACACTGGCAACTTTCGATACTAGCTGTTCACACCAGTGGCAACCAGTCATTATTGATTTCGCAGGGTCAATACAACTTCGATATACACTATGCACCGTATTCTGCACGCGTACCATACCATGGTCTATACTCTTTCTTTCATCTCCTTCTCTCGTTCTCTTATTCTTTCTTTCTCTCCATGCAGTCACGTTTTTTCCGTGGAACAAGTTATACAGTAAATCCATTAAAACAATGAACACTAACTCCAATATAAAATATCCTTCTTCGCGTTGCTAACCGAAACGCTCTGACAATCATAATTAAAACACTCCAATTTCTTTGTGAATATGCGTTATGCGTTTCTGACGAATAGTTGAGGTTATCAATTACGATTAGCACCGGTAATTCTTATTTTATATGCTGACACAATGTCTCGAATATTTACAAAAATAAGAAAACATTTTGAAAGATTTAGCCATTTGATTCAGTTAATCACGATGTTTCTACCGCTTACATTTATTAAAATTGTATACGTAAATTTTACTTTCTGTAAATGCTTTTTTGACAAAGTAAACAAATACAAAAGTCGATAAAAGGCCCTCAATACTAACAACAATAATTATTGTTCAGAAAATTAAAATTAAATTGGATCGTAAGTATAATTGGCATTTATCCTATTTCAATTATGACTTGAATCAAGAGTGAGGCCCTAAGCCAATTTATTGAGTGACGTAAATTGAGAAAGACATAGGGAATAACGTTAAGAACTTCTTTTAGAGTGTTCCTCTTTGTTGAGGGGAAGATTTAGGTTCAATCCTGATATCGATTGAATTTATTTAATAGACCCTTGGATAGTTTATTCGACGAGTATTTCTTTTCGCTGACACTTGATTTTGGCGTCTCTTAAATCTGTCCAAGTGTTAAATGGATGTAGAGGTTCTTACCTGCATTCTTACCTGAATAAGGGTTTTCAATTCCAAACAACCTCACCGTTTCCTGGAAGAAGCTTTATTAATTTGTATCCAGCAAGGCGGCAATTCATTTACTTAAATTAAATTTGGTATCAAAGCAAAACTTCAATGAATTATTTTTAGTTTAAGATAGTAAAATTGCAGCAATATAAACATATACATATTATACTAGGTTTTGTAAATTACTAGAATATCTACGAATAGACATATTTCGTTGATTACGTGCGATACTGATTAATTTTAGAGCTTCAAACCACAAGTAGATTAATTTGTTGTCTTATAAGTTTTTATTTCACAGATACGCTATTTCATAGTATTTTGGTTTCACTTACATAAAATATTTTTCTTTTACTGTAAGTATTTTTAAAATTATGTTGAAATATTAATTAAATGTAATTCTATTAAATTGTCTAACAATAATAACTTATTTTACATAAAATATTTGATAATTTCGCCTCAATATAAGTGTAAAAAGAAAATGAAAAAATAATAGAAGAATACATATAATAGTAGCACTGAATTTTCCAGGGTTGAAAAATTATTACATTTATACGCTATCATTTATATGCATTCCCTGTGTATAGAATATATCATGTCATATTTTGGAAATCAGGTGATCGTGCTGTAGACCAACCCTTGTTGCTAAAACTTTTAGAAATGAAGTTTTCCAATATTCCCAGTTGTATTCTTTATTCTTCAACGTATTTGTTTGATACCATTCTAGTTCTATTTTTTCCAAATACATCTTCAAGCACTTGATTTTCTTCTCCTCATTCTGGATTTTTAATTTTTCGCACTCCGTTTCATATTCTGATATCCAATCTGTGGCTTTCTGTTTTCCATCAAATTGTTTTAAGCTGAAGTTTGTTTCTTCTTTATCATAAATATTGTGTTTTTGGAGAGTTTCTAACAGTCTTTCTATGTCTAGACTAGACCTGGCTTCCGTCTTTATTTTCCTTTTGGAAATGATTCCTACTTCTTCTAAGTACATGTTCTGGATGTCCCATCGTCCATTGTGAGTATGATATTTCTGTATTGGCCTACCTTGATTAGACTTTTCGAGGCATTTCTGACTATTGCTGAATTGAACAACCGAGGATGATAATTTCTCACTTGAAATATTCATCTGGGTACACATTATCCAATCTTAAACACCTAACCTGAAGCTGAAGTTCATCAATTATTGAACAAATCCCCGCTGTGCGTATTTAAACTACGTAAACTACGTACATCCTCGACTCAACTACAAAGAAAAATGAATTAGTCAAATGAAGCACGTTTAGCTAATGACGTTGTAGCGCAATAAGTAGCACGTGTGTCGTCGCATAGATTTGCGGCGGACACGTGAGGCATCGCTTGGTTTTGGCGCACAATGTGACACGTGTAACGTGTATCCGTCTTCTTGATTCAGTACGTTTGAATTACCGCTTGCATTGTGTATATTTTCTTTCATTTTCTTTCGTGCTAATGCCAGTGAATTTGTATCTGTCAAATTAACACACGCTTCATTTGTGACAATCATTTAATAATTGATTGAAACGGTACAATTAATTCTTGTACAGGGTGTTTCATAAGTGATAATACTTACAACAACTTACTTAATATTCTTTAATAATAATTAGAGAGAAATAAAATATCAAACCAAATACAATTGAAATTATATCGTCTTTTTCCAAGAATATTTTTACTTCTACAAAATTTATATAGAAATCCATCCCTATCTTCATATCTTTCAATTAAGGCTTAATACAGCATTTTATTTTCAAATTGTCAAGCTCAGAAATTTTCAAGTCTAAATTTTCGGATTTTTATATCCTTGAATTTTCACATTTGTTACTGTACGATAATATTTTTTACGTATTATTTCACTGCTTAATGAGCTTATTCGTTACTAAAAACGCCCAAACTCTATTTTCCCAAAAACGTAGTTTTACACGAAAATATTTGGTACTATATTTTTTTGGTACTTGACCTTATTGAAATTATTGAGATTAATAATTATTGAGATTAATCGTAGTTACGTTGGACTCGCCCCTTCAAATACAGTGTGCACATTCTCCATTTTGTTTCTGTTAACATGATCTCTGGCGATTTGAAAAGAGGATCATTGCTATAAATGTTCGTAACAACACACACGAAAACTTTAGAAGCCATCAAAACTGGGTCGATCGAAGAGGCAGTTGCTTGATAAAAATGCTTTGTGCTAAATCTATTGTCGCTTCCAGTACTCGAAGGAATTACGTCTTGCAACTGTAGTATGACGCCTTTTTTGTCTTTTTCTTACCAATTAACGCTTCAATTTGGATATCTCGCTCGAAAGATAGTTCGATAAGGGAGTTCCGATGTCTTCTTATCTTATTTTAAAAACCATTGTATAACTTTGTCCTTTGACGAGCCTCGTTACATGCTTGACGAGTTACTTTGTAACCTTTTCTCGTCCAAGAGGCTATTTGTTGCAAGTTTCCAATCGTCAGTAAGAACAGAAAATCAGTTTGATGCTTGAAAATAGTTCGGTTTGTAGTTCTTAGTTTGGCTTCAATTGTTTGGTTGATGGTGTAATTATTAAGTCTTTCCTGTGTGTCGACTAAAAAACGTTTCATTACTGGTAAACAAATTTGGATTTTTGAGCTTTCTATGCTTTTGAGCTTTTGAGCTTTATCAATGGTAAAAACCGGATTTGCTGTCAATTTTTAAATATTTAGATATACAATATTTACAATGGCGATGAAATTTGTTATGGTACTGTAATCGTAAAATAGAAATGGTTTAAAAACCAGATCGTCATAAATTATCAGATATAAAGATTCTCAATTTTTCTAAATATATTTAATATCATGTTTCTAAGATATCCTTCTTTTTTAATAATAATAAAAAAGGAAAGAACGATTGAATATCATATCTCCTTAACAAGAATCTTCTTATTCCTACAAAATTTATATACAATTCCACCCTTATTTCTTCTTTCCACCCAAGTGTATTCCACCTCCTGTTAACCAAATATTTCTTTCAAATATTCCACATTCACTGGGAACCTTCCCCGAATTGCCTCTTACGCTCGTTTCACATACACTTCCGTCAATAAAGAATCGCTGGAAACGAACCGGAGGTCGTTTTCCTCCCGCATTCTCGTAATTTTTCTTGAAATCCAGAAGAGGCGTTTCTGTAACCACAAAACTTTGAAAAGTTTGAAAAGCCGCGAAAAAGAGGCGGCGTAAATCGACGGCTCAATGAAGTAGGGTTACAACACTTTGTCTCAGACGTGTAAGAGCACTCGGCGACTTTAAAAGAGCGGTTCGTTTCCCGCGCGAGAGATTCGTACTTTTAAAGGTCGCTTTAAACGTGACTTCGGGAGAAACCACGCTTTCAGGCAGATAATTATAATATGCATCGAGTTACACTAAGTGTTTCGATTATTTATTGAAAATTGTTGTGTCTTTATTCTTGTTGGGATTTAAGGTTTAAAATAATTCTAGCAAGAAGTTTTATTTGAATTTTATACAAATATTTATAGCATGGAAAGCTATTCCTTTTGAAAATAACTTCACATTATGTTGCATTCCATGAATTTTGTTATATTATATGATATAAAAAATATAAAGATATTTGATTTTTCTCGCGTAAAATGTAAATAACTACAATATATTATTTTTCTCGTAGATTTCGATACTGACTTTTATATACGAGTGAATTTTAATTATTTCTTGAACTTTCTCTAAATTATATTTTTATAAATATCTTTATAATACACGTTGTGTACGCGCACATAAATGAATAATATTAGGCTGTACACAGACTACGTAACAAGTAGTTAACATTCGAATGCATAATTAGCCACAAATTTTTTGCATGTAGGAAAACGAAGTGCATGGTTTAAATATCGAAGATAATCATTTTATTTACGATTCAATTACGCAGTTTATCGAAATCCATGCCGAGTACCTACACCATATCTTCAGATTATGGGTGCAGTTTATCTTCTTTATTGCCCGTTGTTCGATTTTCTCCTGAACAATTTATACTGTCACCTACTATTATTCATTACGACAATCACACTTATGATTTTCAAAGTAAAATATAAAATTGGCAAATCAGATTGATACAAATCATTTGTGACTCGTGTTATTATAATCTAATTATAGCAAACATAATCATTTCTGTCGTAATCAATATCCAATGAATTTAATTTGGCAATCCATAGAATGGCTTCCAGAAACTTCTCATTGTCAGTATAATTGCAATACCATAACATTTGAAATTAATACCTTAGAATCCCAATTATCCAAACATTATACCTATAAATTGATTCACAGGCGATGTATTTTCGTCGACAGAAATTTATGACTAGAATGAGATTTCTTTCCGTGAGAATTTCATTCTTGATAATCGATACCATAAATATTATCATTCGATCAATCTGATTCTTAACTTGCCAGATTACTATTGATAAAGCGCATTATCTTAAAGTAGTATTATCAACGTAGAATTAGTTTACTATCAAACAGACGTCAAATTTCTAACTGAATTTGAAATTTATATTTCGTTATTCTGTAAATTTTTGTTGATTTTCTTTAACGTATTATGACATTGAATTGAAATGATTGATCAGAACCAGGATACGTTGACGTGCATTTGCAAATTCATATTTCCGTAATTAACATTTAATATCTCGTAAATATTAAAAAATTACTTACTTTCGTACATTCGCTTACCAGAAAGAGATGGCATAAATAATCACAAATTCTGGAAGAAATATTAAAAAATAGTGTTTAGAATCATCATTTTTATGCATTAATTTTTTACATTCCAATTTACTAATTTGATCATTATGAGTTCTTAATGATCCAAATATTTCGTGCGTCATTTTCTAAATTTACCTGACTCTTAAAAAAAAAAATGTAGATATTTATGTTGCTCCTCTATTGAACCCCTCATGTAATCATCCGCAAAATTCAAGAAAATGCACGAGAAGTGCGTTGACCTTGCGTAAGAACAAGTGAAAATCCTGGAAATGTGGTGTTCGTTACACCAATAAGGTTGCAAAGCTACGGAGTACACTATGATTGCAACCACAAAAACGTGTTATGGTAGAGCACCTGATCTGGTTGGGTTCGTTGGAATTTGAACCGTAACGAGACGAAGCAGGTTTTATCGAAACCCGTATCTCTGGCAAAAACCGTTTCCATTCGACTTGTTTATGCGATTGTCAACGGGCACGTATAGACCAGGCCAGGATATAGCGAGCTCGTAAAATCAGTCAAGAATGAAATTAACACATTTTGAGTGTCAGAACAAACGAATTTTTTTTTATTGCAGTGTCAATTTTTATTGAATGGTATAGAAACGCACACATATTAAAATAAAAATTGAATATGGTTTATTTTTTAATAACGAAGAAATTTTTATTCCGATATCAATGTATTTTATATCGAGTGATATAGTGAAATATATTGAAATAAAAGTTAGATATAGTTTGCTGTTTAATAGCGAAGACATTTTTATTGGAATGTTAATAAACCGATGAAAGTCAATGAAACACATATAAAAACGAACGTATTTCATTACATTGTATGAATATAGATAGATAGATCTTAGTTCCCAGATTTTACTAGATTTCGACGTCATAAAACTAGTTGCCGTTTGAGTTAGTACTCAAATAGCTATGAATTTGTTCACGATACAGCATAGTATAAATAAACTTTGCAGAATATTTTAAACGGCAATAAAAAAATATGAATACATTTAAAATGTTAGACAGTTTTCCAATAAACATTGACAATATATTTATGACCAAAAAAAAAACAAACATCATTTTTCAAAAAATGTTTCGAAAAATGTAACGATAAAGTTATGTCATGTTCTTTCGTGAAAAGTAAATATAATAGGGAAATAATACAAACTCTTTGGAATGAAACGGTATTAAAATATTAATGCTACATTTTCTCCTCCACTAGCAAGTGAAAAAGTAGAATTATGTATATTTCACTTCTTTTTTTTACAAACGATGACACAATTTGCGAACCTAAAGATGTTTCTACTACCTAAGATAAATGACAAAATACCAAAGTGTAACAAAAAAATAAATAAATAAATAAATAAATAAAAAGATTTTGTCAACCTGAGATACGAAAACCTAGAAGTTTTGAAGTTCGGAGACTACGATTTTCTAATCATATTAGCATTCATATTCATACAACAAAATTGTATTTTATCATATTTTGAACTTGTAATTACGTTGAACTTGACAATAAAAAGCAACAGTGGAGCGGTGAATTTATTAAAAAGCTCCTTTATGTTCCAGACGAGTTCAGAAGTAAAGTTGCCTGCGAGAATGACGTCATCAATCTTGTCTGCCACCCTGGACAAAGAGTTGCCATTTTCAGCGCATCGTTCGGCAGAACGGAGTACGAATCCCTTCAATGTCCTCAGCCGCACGATGTGAAAGAAGAAAGTGAGTAGATTTTTTTATTGTTCTAAAAGTTCGTTTTGTAAATAAAATTCTAAATATTATTGTTGTATTTAATATACTATGAGAGCCAGATATTCTAGCAACTAGGTCACACCGGATATTTTTTTTATATTGCATAAAATAATAAAAATCTACCTCTCTATTTTTTATTCATGAAATCAAGTATACTTTCGTTTGAAAATTCCTATACATACGTAGCCTGTTCGGAAATAAAATTTGTTAAACTACAATAGTACATTTAAGCTATGGTAAGGTGGCGCATAATAATCATGGGTTTCTATAAAAATACTTCATTATTACTTTAAAAACTTTTCTAATTTTAAGTTTAGTTTGGTAATTCTAGCTTTAACAATATTCTTTTAGATAGAAGTATCAATTAATTACTCTCGATTTCTTGATACCAGGAAATCTAACTTCAGTTTTGTTTCACATAAATTATAAAAAGTTTGCGTGAAATTGAAATTTTGATCATCAATGTCTAGCTTTTAGCTGTGGAAAAGATTTAAAAACGCTCTTAGATACAAGTTAGCATCTTAATAATTCTACCAAATATCGTTCTCGGAACCATAAAAGCCCTCAAAGAAAATAACGACCAAAAAGATATTCGAAAGTTAGTCGGGTCATTAAATGTTTACGCGAGCGTAAACATTCATGACCGTGCCGTTGAAGCAAGAGCATAGAAGATATACGATATAATAGCAGCTTATGAATCTCAAAGAGCAATTCTGGTTTTTGATAAGTTTTATAGCAATACCAATATTCCCTAATTTCCTTTATCTTAACGAAAATATTATTCTTTAATCTTACCTCGTATTTGAGTGTTTCAACAATAGTTAGGACAAAGTGTTATGTTCTACAGTGTTATGTAATTTTTCCACATAAAGATAATTTCATCTAATTTCGGATCAAATATATACTTATACAAAAAATAAATAAAATAATCGTAAAAATAATATAACTATTAAATATTATATCATAGCTATATGTATATTTAATCTTAAAAATTGTAATAACGAAAAAATTTAAAAAATCTGATCGTATATTTAAATATTGATATTTTGTAACAAGAAACTAGAATTAAGTATTGAAAAACTCTTCTGTTATCAACATAAATATAATACAGTTATCGAATTTAACATTTCTTGCAGAAACGTGGATATATTTTTAAAATTCTATGTTCCTAAAAATCTAAGGAACAGATGTCCTTTCTTTTCATGAAGTTACTTTACATGGAACATGACGTTAAAATAAAGATCCATGAAACTGCACATTTACATTCAATAGTCGGACGAATCGATTCAAAGTGCTGCAATTCGTGACGGACTTTACGAGAAAATGGAGCAGAGGTCGGGTCGCTACCAATCCCTTTGTGCCGATGTCCAGACGGCATCCTCGTGAGGATAACAGCTCCGAAAACACTGAAATGCCATTGGCTACGGATCACTCCCTGCAAAAGTTTTATCTGATACGTTGATTTTGGCCTTTCGTGACCTCGTTAGTCTATGAATGCTTCTACGGATGTTTCTGATTATTGCGATTTTAATTCTCTAGTCGTAATTTAACATATTCCAATGTAGAATCATCAATCTTTCATTTCTGTCATTTATCATAATCATCAGTGAGTGCATTAAACGTCAAGAATAAATAGATGAAATTATCATTTTTATCATCAGAAATTACATTCATAATACATTAACTAATACTTTAACGAAACAAGAAGCTTTATAACTAAAACTCCAGTTACTAGAAATTTAATTTCCATTCCATGATATTTCTCTGACAAGGGCTTTTATTAAAACTTCTAGGATTAGACTAGATTCAGTACGAACCTCCCTATGAACGTTCCTTATCAAATAAATTTTCGAATCAATTGAACTCTTCCTACGGTTGGCAGGATATTGTAACAAATTCAAAGGTTTCCTTCCTTGTTCTTCGGCTTCGCCCACACGTAACAATGAACTACTTGTAATGGTCGTTTCCCGAATGGTTATCTACGATACTGTCACTCGCGATATTGTTTCAATCTGCGTGTTTCTTGGCCATGTGACACATCGTCCTGCTCTATCATGTCGTTCTCACAAAGGTACCTACCGTGACGGTGACATGCAGAAGTGACTTTTGACTCTGATACACTTCGAAATTTCAGAGAGGAAGGTTAGCTAAATTGGAACTTTGGAAATTTTTCCAAAAATGATTGGAAAAATTTTAGGAACCTTTTGATGATATTTCATGATTGATACATGAATGTTTGTTTTTCTGATTTAGTTTAGGATTTCTTTTCGTTTACTAAAATAACAAACGACACGGATGACGCATGTTCTCGGAACAAAAAGAATTTGAAAAAGAACTAAAATAATTTGAAAATAAAAAAAAACTGAAGCAATTTGAAAAAGAACTAAAACAATTGAGAAATGCCGTTTAAAGTGAACTAAAGAGAATAAAATGGTGCTTTATATTCATATGAGCGTTATGCGGGATTCATGTCAAGCGTCGGATTATTAACCATAGATTGATGAAGTTGACATTTCCATTAAGCGCTCTGAAGTAGTCACAGTCGACCTTTAATCCGGTATTCAGCTTTCATTCGACGAACGATCCGCGCAATTTCTGGTAAGCTGGGAAACTAGCTCTTTTTTTTCTCGTCTATGAAGCTACGAGCGAACGTACTGAATAGATCAATTCTGTCTGGTTACAGCTTGTATGGCATCGTACGCGACGGAAACCGTGATGAATTTGTGCCATGGGAAACGTCGCTGCTCGGTGGTGGCAAACAGTTCGACGTTCGGTGAGCCTTGCAATCCGGAAAGCAGAACGTATTTGAAAGTTGTCTACACGTGTGGTAAGTTTGATTATTCTTCTATGAATATGTTAATTATTACGATAATGTTAACGTACGTTCTTTTTAATAAAAAAGTTTATGTAACTTTAAATTCATGTCAGAATATTTGTGATTATTGTAGTGTTACTTCAAGGTTTTAAAATGTGATTTTTTGTGATATAATAGAGGTACTTTTAGGAAAGCTATATTTTGGAGGTCATTATTCTACTAGAAAGGAGAAAATGAATTTAAAATTTCTGAATTAATTATCATTTGCAATTGATAAATACGTATTATTATATATACTAAAATAATTTGTACTAAATAATTCGTCCTCCAGCTGGATTCAAAAGAAATGGAACCTTTTCAAGGATTTTGAATCCTTTTAATAACAAAATGATCCTTCGATCAATTGAAGCATTTAATTCTCAGTTTCCATCTTTAAAATATTTATCGTCATTACAACGCAAAGCAATATCGAACGTTCTTTATCATTTAATCATTTAATTAATTAAAATTTGTGAAATTACGAAACAATTACGGAAACAATTATTATTAGCCCTTTCCAATATCCAGCAATATAAATTAATTATTATAAATATTATTCCTTTCTCGTTCATTAACTTTAGAATAATTTATTTTGTAATATAAGACAAATTAAAATCTATTTCTACATATTACAACCATTGTATTGTATTAATAAATTTACTAATGAACTATAAACACATTAACATAACAGTATTAGCGATTATTTAATGTACATAAATTCCAGACAAATTTTTGAGTTCAATTTCCTGTATATATATATTTGATAGGTTATTTGCAGAGTATAAAATCGATAGTCGAACGTTATAACACGCTCATTGGGAATATTTGGGACGAATTTCGATATTTTTCACGTGCGACAAATGGAGCGGAACATTTGTTTTGCGCGGAACGTCATGTTCTCTGTGATCTTTTATGAAACCGGTTTGCCCTGGAAAACTGTTCGCCGTTACGTAATAAATCACCGTGTATTTTTAATGTACGAATGAAAACAACCGAATGACGGAAGCAACTAATTTAATTTGAACCGCGAACAAATACTGTCTCGGGTCCACCATTCACCAATTTTTACAAACAATTTCACATCTGAGACGCATTAATTCGCATTATTTGACACGAAAAAATTTATTCGTTTACTTGCTATTTTATGAACTTCTGTCACTTTTTACCAAGCACTTTTCGATCCAGTTTGGTAATCGTGTAATTCTTTTTTATCTGAAATGATTACTTCTGTTAAAATTGGATAATAATAACAGAAGTTAAAATACTGTATTGATATTTCAGAATACTTTCAGATAGGATAAAACATATACGCGAAGCAGAAGTTTTGTGAGAAACAATATATATGTATATATGTGTATAATTAGTGGAAACTTTAAAATAAACATTATTTATGTCGTTTCATCTTGTACAGAACTAACATTTACTATTAATACATACATTCATTTAATATTAATAAATCTATCAATTTAAATATTGACACAATATGATACTAAAAATTACATATATAGATGAAACTCCAATTCAAAGAATGTTCTATGTATCACAACATTTCTACGAAGTTTGAACAAATTTTCTTTCAAGAAAAAAGGAAAAATCAAATAAAAGAAAGATAGATTTTGTGAAAGATAACCGCAGCAGGACATGAAAGATTAAATATGGCAAAGCCTGATGAGCAAACAACAGAACATTCACGAACAAGTCGGAAGTCCATGTCAGCAGCGTCGATTGACCCAAAAAGCTTGAGGACGATTGACGCGCAGCTGCCTACTCGCGGGAAGTTCTTCTGATGGCTTTTCACTCGGGATGGCTGGTTTCTGTACTTAATGGCCAGTCAGTCTGAACGAAAGGACTTGCTTAATAGCCATTGTTTGGACCGTTGGCAAGTGAATAATGATCGGTTGTATTCCATTCGGAGGTACCGCCAATGCGAACCTATAATACTTGAAATTCACCAATTTTCGAGTACGTTATATAGAAACGCTTTGTTTCCTTAGTGCCTGTTTCATCCGCTCGATTATTAAATTACACATATTTGTGTATTTATAGGAAATTTGAAATGTAAAAGTGAACATAATGAACATATGATGTACAAAGGTATATAAGATATTCAAAACAAAAAATTCGTTATAATATTTAACGAGGGAAACAAATACATATTTAGTTAGCTTTTATTTTTTAATTGTACAGTATGACTCTTCAGTAAGTATAAAAATTAATTGGCGAAAATAATCTTGAATAAATCGGATGAGAAAATTTGTGGATGAATTTGCTTAGAGTAATTATTTTATTTCTACTTTTTTGCTGCAATATAAACATACATATATGTATATTTTAAACTTTGCACCGAAGTGATGCTATCATATTTTTACAGATACTTTCGTTATTTCACAATATTATTTAAACACCTTAACATTCTCAAAATTGTCTGAAGATCATTTTTACTTAGACATGTAGACATTTTTGGCACAAGTATGGTTCCAAAGTTTTATTACTCAAATGAATAGTACAGAAATGGAAAGAAATCTTTATGGAAGGAATGCGAATCTGATTGGTTATTTTTGACAGACTCGACACAATCGTAAAGTTAAGGACACGTATTGGTCAAATGTGTTACATATACAAACAAAACAGTGTAACATTGAGTGATGGTGAGCGACAGAGAGCATTACCCTCCTTATCATCTCCATAGTATACAAATGTGAGAAGATAATACATAATAACCAATCATTACATAAAAGGAAGCTGACTAGTCAGAGTATGAATCTGAAAATTAAAAAGTTAGAAAAAGTAAGTAAATAATAATGTGAAACAGGTTGATGTATCTAAAGTAGGTTGTGAAACAGCAACACTCGTCAGGGGAAAATATCTAGGAAGCTCTTTGAATAATGAAAACCACTACCGTAAGATGTAATTTCCCCAAAGAAATTAAAAGCGCATTATTTCTTGTATAAAGCAAATAAATAGAGCTAGTATATCGCACGATGTATGTGTGCCTCATTCACGATAAAGAAAAATAGAAATTGATATATTTATAATAGACGGAAACATCAATCTGTCAAATCAAAAAGTATCCAGAAACTCACCATAGAAAATAGTAATCAGTCAAATTACAAGATACCCGAAAAATCATCACATAATATCCTGAAAAATTCTAAGAAATGTAATTTTCACTATCCCAATTTCCAAGCCCCACTAAACTCCTTTAGGAGAGTGTTATAATCATCCTAAAGAGAATTCTTCGATAATCGTCAAAGGCACGTGCACTAGAGAAGCTCCTTTTTCCGTTTCTTCCAAGAAACCACTGCGACTCTTTTTACATAGTAGAGCAGAGATTTTACAAAAGAAGATTGTAGGGCCAATTTTCTAATCTCGATGGCGCGTCATGAAGCATGGAGTTTCAAACCTTTTCGAAAACAGGTCGCTATCTAACCACTGGCCACTAACGACACTCTTGACGATACATAGAGTAGTCAGCTATCTCAGCCGGTGCGTTTCTGTGAAAAATTCCAGAATAATGATACCGGCACGGCCTTTAACGAGCCACGTCGTCCGTTCGACCCGAAGAAATCCGCTCGGGCATCGAGCGTACCGCGTCGCGTATAACGAGCCGTCGCTTGTAATGCCAAGTTATTTTCATTGTGCACGCGATACAGGAAAGAAACGGAGACTGGCATCTCTGCTTTTACTCTACTTTCTTCTTCCCTCTTTCTTTCTAACTGGGTTGAGAACTAACTATGGATTCAACCGCGGACGCTTTTAATGGCACTCGTCGCGTAACATTGTCGCTGCGGTAACGACCGACTGCTCGTATCGTCGGCGAGTTTATAGCACAGGCTGGGCCTGGGATCACCGGTTAACACGGAAAAATGAGCATCGTTATGATGTTTGTCATTTGGTTTGACCAAGTTTTGTTTTTCTTCGTTTCCACGCACGTTTCGGGCTAGACACAGTAGAACATTTTTCGACAAGTAACAGTGTTGAGTTTGTTAATTGATGGATTAGTGTGATTATTGTACGAAAAGTGTTGATTTTTTTGTTTAAAAATCTATTGATGAATTATGGAGAGAGACAGTACCTCAAATGCATTCTCCTTACTTTAATTATTTGATGATTGCATAAGAAAAATATGACACGTCAATTAATAAGTAAGAAGAATTAACAGTAAAAGAAATCTACAATTGTCAAATCTAAAAGTGTCGGACTAAAGTTTTCATCATAATCAAGATTTACAACAAACTTGTGTAAAATGTGCAATTCAGCACTAAAAATAGAGACATTTTCATAAAAATGTTTAACACGACTGATTCAGTTTCATAATGCATCCAGATGACGTGTATTAATTAGTACATTTTATCCATTCCATTAAATTAATGTAGGAAATGCAAAAGTGCCATGCATGAACAGCCCTAGAGGTTCGTACTACCCTCGACACGTTACACATATTCATTGAAAAAATAAAGAAAACTACGACAGATAACGAATGTACGAATGCAAATGTTTGCAGTAGTCTAATTGCATATTAATCATGAGTGTATTACCTGTGAGTGAAAAATAAAGGTGTTTTACAGGTTAATGCAATATTAATCGTATTTTATCTCTTAAAGTAATAACTTGATGTATCTGTAAGAGATCGATACATTAAGCTGTGCTTGCAGCTTTCTTGCTGTCAGCCTTGATCAATTACACGCGAATATACAAATTAACCATGTAAGTTGCAACGATAGATTCACTCAAAAAAGAAATAGAGATAGAAATAGAAAATAAGAAGACAAGCTTCTTCGGTAATAAATATTTCAATTAATACTTTTTCACTTTTTGAATCACACGGATACAGAATCCTAATTCTAATAATACATGTATAATATGATTTTTATTATTCTTATTACTTTTCGATTGTCAAAAGTCGATTTAGAATTTTGTGAACTTTTAAATAAAAAAATATTTCACCATAAAACACGCAAATAGATAAAAGAGTGTATTAATAAAGGACCAATCGTTACAAATTGTTGTTCAACAACCACTTAAATAAATATATAAATATAACAGAATAAAAATATATAATATATAAATATATTGTGGCGGCACTCAACAGCAAATACTACCACTCGACACTAAGTAGTGTCGGAAAATGGCAGCGCAGTGGTTAGCGCCTTAAGTTACAAACATTCAGAACCCGGGTTCAAATCCCGGCGATCGAAGTCTCTGATTTTTCTGGAAAAATGGAAGAAAAACAGCAGTGTACCCCATCAGCAGTGACATCTACACCCGCAGCAGAACCTATCTCGGCTTCCACGCAGCCAGCAGCTACAATTAATCACGGACAACACTTCTTACTACACCTCAATATAATGAAAATGTATAAATATAATAAAAATATATTCCAACTGGAAATAACGTTGAAACGTTGACCGAAAGTAAAACGAAATTTCGAATGTAACTACATTTCTAATGTTCTTTTTCTCTCATTGTAACACTGCAAAGACATCGCTTAAGGCATCGCAAAGATAAATAACAGAACCATAAGAGACAGTGTTTAAAAGTTTTGTTTCTAGCAACTTCCCCAACGATTTTCCATTTCACGCGCGAGATAAAAAATCGACTGTTCACAGCGGCAATCAATTCGAGTAATCGGTGGAGTGTTTCACGTACTCACGGCTGGACGCTCTTTTTATTTAGTTGCGCATTCTATTTCCCCGTCGAATTTTATACGCCGATCATACCGCTTCCATTTTTTGACGACACGCCGATCTTTTCTGGGATATTTTTTCTGAAACATAGCTCACGCTTCGATACTAGATAAAACGGTCTACCGTAATTGAGAACACAATTGTAAAAATTCAACATAACCTCAATGTGCACCATATCGAGAATTGTAATTTTATTTCAATTTAATGTGTCAAATGAGTTCAGAGAGGTACTCATTAAAAAAGAGGTACAATATTAACGAGATCGTGGAAAGTGGAATGGAAAAGATAAGTGATATATTAACTGCGAATGTTTATGCAAGTTTATATTTTTATGAACATACATACGTTATCACTTGAAATTTTCAAATCATGCTTTTGATGGGAAAGAATTTTGGGCTTTTAAAACTCTTGTTTCGCAAATGAGAAAATAACAATAGTTATATTTATCCAAAATTAATTATTAGACTTATGTCTTTTTCACTTAAATATCTTTTCTTCCTTTTAATGAAAATTTAAATATTCCTTCCGTATATATCTCAGTAATTATTTTTTAATAATTTCCAGAAGATTAGATTAGATGCTATAAGGAGTACTTTATTTTAAACATTTTTTGTATTTATGTATTTTAGCTGTATTCTGAATATTTTTGTGTCTTTACATTTCCTATGAGTGCATAAACATTTGCAGTCTAATAACATAATAATAAAATTGAAAAGGAAGTGTAAAATTGTGTTTTGGAATCAGGAATAAAGAGCAATAAGGGTGGATAAAGGGGAGGATGATCGTAGGCAACTCGAATCATGGTTGCTCGACGCAACTCGATGCAAATACAGGTTTCCTATTATGCAAACAATCCTCATTACATTGCCTTAAATACAATACCTTAAAATACAATACGTTTAATATAAATGTAAATATAGGACACGATGTGCCGAGTTAATTAGCGGAATTCGTTGAATGAAAACTAAATGTTGAAAGAAATCTAAATGAAATAATCTCAAAACTTTTAGTCTATTCTCCTTGTTGATACTGTTTCTACTTTTTCGTATATGTGGTATACAGCGGCTAAATACAAAAAGCAATTTTATACGTCTGGATTACAAAATATTAAAGTTATTATTTGTTTCGATATGAAGTATTTTCTGAATTTACTTTTTAACATCGATTTAGTGTTTTATAATATATAAAGTTGTTTTAGCAGAAGTAGATAAAGTTACAACGATTAATGTTACAAAATAACATTTTAATATGGATTTAATATTGGAAGCAAATTAGAGTATTTTCTGATGTTTAGAAAAGAAATATAGAACATTTCAAAATCAGATTTTGTTCGTGAGTAAAAGATTTCCTAAGTAATTTTTATCAAAACGCTCCTTCTTCACAAATTGCATCTCCTCTTAGTTCATTGAATTATCAAATACTTCATATGTGAAGTACAAGCAGAGTCTTTAGTTTCATGATTATAATACCAACGATAATTACTTTCGTCAAAATTAAGAGTTGCACAAAAGAGTTATCGAGAGAAATGTACAAAAATAGAATTGAAATGTTTCCAGATTTCACATTAAAATAACAAACTACAAAAGTCATCATTTATTTTTTTTACTTAAATGAATAAAATTATATAGATCTTCAAGTCTTTTTCTATTGATTACAGCATATTCCAACCATAGAATAAAACAACATTACAGCACGCTACCATTTCCAAATCGTCCATTCGAAAAATAATCGGCCTACTCTGTAGTGGCATTTATCCTCGAACAATTGTACAATTCATCGTAGGGATATTTTCAGATAGAATTTCCATCTGTCGTCGGGTTTTTTCATTAAGATCCGATTTATCGAGGCTCGTTTCGCGAATCGCGCACACGTGCCTGTGTAGGTCCGTACCAATTACCGATGCATTAGCAAACAGGTGTTTCGCGCATTGCATTCATCTACCCATTCGTATGTACCGACGGATATTCTAGCCACGAAATAGAACTCGTTATTCAATATACATGTTATACTCTTGCAAAACGTCCTCTCTCTTCAGCAACAAAGTGATCCACAATACCGATTGACATGTGTGAGGTTATTCGTCTTGCGTTTCCGTTAATCATTCTTTTCTTCGGTTAACTACAAAGTACGTATTTAACGTGTGCACGTGGATTCGCTAATCAGGATTCATTTGTCTTATATTTAACAACTGAGTCGCCCATTTACCAAATTGATTAATTTCATAAAACAAAAAGTAGAAAAATTGATAAAATTATATATATGGACTTACCCATTTTAACCTGTAAACCCCTCAATTGTTATTTCTTCTTCAATGAATGTACATACTAGATGTATATTATATAGTACTTTTATCCAAAAATAATCTGATAATTCTTTTTATTGAGAAAGAAGGAGAGTAGAGAAAAAGGCAAAACATGAAAAAAGAAGGAAGGAGAACACGCTGTGTTGGTATTCTAATTTAACAGTATGTCATGCACGCCTGTATAAGGCGCGGCAGGGGAGCTTTTTACACTAGTAAGCAAAATATGCGCATACGTTCAACAGATGAAAAACTCCAGGGAATAATCAACGTGCACGCCACGGAGACCGCGAGTATTCTTGCCCGCGAGATCGAATTTCGTTTTCATCCCCTGACAGTTTTTATCGTGGCAGGTTTTACCGAAGTATACCTATTGCAAGTTTTCTTGCGTGGAAGGGTTCCAACGATAGCCGTGTTGCAGCTAATCATTCCACGAGGCCCGTGTGAAAGATGGGAGCATTTTGCGATTCACAGGTTGAGATAGGATTGAAAGATTTATTAGGTGAGAAGATATTGGGAGAGGTTAAGTGAATTTCTGAGTTTTATTTTTATTTTCTTTTGAGTTTGATTATGTATTCATAAATATTATTAAATGTGGATATGATAAGTAAATATTAAGTTGTCAAGTTTAATCCCATATTTGTGAATTTTATTGAAGACTATTTTAGTTTTAAAATATAAATCGGAATGTATGTATAAGTTTTAAAACTATTTGAAATTCAATTCTGTCTATTACAATCGCTTACAACACCACAACAATATACAAAACCATGTAAAATTTCTTGTATTTTTCATTTAAATATTAAAATTCATTAAAGTTCGCTCAATGCCCGACATGTTGATTACGACATGTGCATGAAATCAAACGTGATTCCTATTCCAACAGCGATCCACCCGTTGGAAAGCATTGCGATGATGTTCTCTTCTTCGTGCCGCTGCCAACGTTAGACCATTGACCCGGAATAATTACGAAGCGATCTCAAAGTCTAATTGGATCCGCATGAATTATCCGCGTACATCAAAGTACTTTGCGGCGAAACACGCGATGATTTGACACCATGCTTGGTCTTATTAAACAAGTGGTCATTGGTATTTAGTACAGATACAACCAACTAAGACAGTAATCAATTCTTTACGATGGTTATTTAAAAATTGATAATCTTTAATTTGCACTAAAACTTTCATCTCTTATTTGTTAAGTAATATATAATTTGAAATCTGTTAAAGGTATGTATAAATTTATAAATTTTTTTGCGAAGTATTCTTTTTTTTTGTATGTTTGACACATTTAAGAAATGCGAAGAATACAAGTAAATAAATTCGATTGTTTTATCCCTTGGGCAATATCTTCTGAATTAAATATTCAATAAATGTTCTTATATAATTAAATATTTTATGATTGATGATTCTTTGAATTAAATTTTGATATTTCACACACGAATGAGATATTAAACTCTGTGTAAAATGTTTTGTTGTGAATGTATCGTGGACAGTTCACGGGATGACAGGAAATTTATGTGACACGTTAGACGAAGTATGAAGGAAAGTTTATTCGGGAATCAAGAATATGGCGCATCCTTTTCCACTTCATTTGTCGTCGTTAAATTTTCTCGATGACGTGTCCCGAAGAAGCGCGAACGCTGGCGAAAATGGAAGAATAAGCGGAAGAAGGAAAAATAAAAAGCGACCTAAGTGACAGAGGGAAGAAAAATGGTTGAAGTAAGACCTGTCACGGAGCTGTCTTCAGTTTTTTATGGATTATTGGATCGATGTTGTTTTTCAACTATGGATCAGAAGCTTCTACGTAAACTATCAAAAAGTTTTAATAAATATTCATTTCTTCATATCTCTGCACTGCTTCAAATAGATCTAAATACATTTTAACAAGCAATTCCATTTAATTTTTGAAAGTTAACTCATATTTAATTATTTTCATTATTGAAATTAAACGGCCAATTTTATTACAATGATGAAATAAACTCCTGTAATGTAACAATTATACATGTATATTTTCTAAAACTTCTACTCTTTATTTTTTCCGTTTCTTTACTTCATATTCTTCATTTTGCAAAACTTCAAATTATTATTCATTTTCAATGAAACTCCTCGTGCGAAAGCATAAAAATATTTTACGAATAGTTCACTAAATGTTTCCCAGAATCCGTTAGCCATTAGACGATCGAGTGATTGTCCGAACGACTCGACGAAAATTCGTCGAACGAAGAGGAAAACAAGTGTAAATAACACGGAATGAACACAATGTAGAAACGGGCCTTTCATGGTTGCTATAATAAATATTGTGTTTCGTAGGACAAATGTCCTGTTCTGTTATCGCGGCTAGTAAACACGGAGAAATTACGGTCAGTTGTGATACTCAGTCTTGTCTTTTATTTGGAAAGTTGGAATATTGCTCCGGGTGGCGTTCCATTTTGTTTTTCCTGCCCTCTATTTTACTTGAAGTCTTTTAGTTCGCATTGGTGCTTTGCGTCGTCCTTTTCATTGACTGTGTTACTGTCGATAGTGGTATAGTAAAAAAAATTTGATTATTATTCAACAGAATTGAGATTTAAAAAATATGTTAGAAGCATGTACATGATATCTCGAGGATAGTATAAGAAAAACGTATATATTGCATTTTTAATCATATATCAATCAATCTATTTAGACTTTAATATTATTTTACAAAATAATCGAAATGTCCAATTCGTAATTTTTTATAAATATTTCTAATTTTATAGATATTTGATTGATTTATAATGTTATACAAATTTCAAAGATTTGCATTCTATCATCTCAGTTTTAAAGTAGACGATCATCTTTCATAAAATTACTGAAAAGCACGATTGGAACATTTTAGAATATTTTGTATTGAAAATTTGAAATCAGTAGAATCCATCTATTTCTTATTTTCTGTGACGTAACTCTTGAACTCTTTATTTACAAGACACTGTAAATTAATAGTTGATTAATGTTTTAAGACATTAACCCGTTATATCTGATTGAACTAAAGTAAAGGACGATCAGATGTCGAAGAAGAAACTAAACACGAAGATGAAACTCCAGACGTTTGCTGATGCCCGTGCCACGATACTCTTATATCAAGTTGTTGCATAAGTTACGTTCATCGTTGGTCTGAGGTAAAATAAATATCATGCTATTTCCCAGAAATTTCTACTACGAATATCCTATATCAAATGAAAAAGAGAACATTAAACTTGTGATTGATATGCTATTTACTTTCATTTTACAGTTACATATAATATCGTTAATCCACATTCTTATAAATGTATACAGCCATCGTTGTTTATTTAATTGGTTCATTAACATATCTTCATTTCTATTTATTTTTTTTTCTATTTATTTTTTATGACTTCAGTTATAAATGTTTAACAACCAGAACGCTCTGAATTTTAAGTATTTACGGTTCTAATTATTTATTTAATCTATAAACCTATTTATCTCATCATTATATCTATATCTATGTATGTATCTCAGCTTATCGCAAAGGAATATCTATATTTTGCTTAATAATAAATTAAATATTAAATAAATCCAATATTTGCATAAATTTTATTAAAATATTAGCACTGCAACATAGATTGTAATAGAAATTGTATCTTTCACATATACCACGATATATCATATGGTCAAATTTTAAGGGTTGCAAACACCATACAGTTAATCGTAGTAGCAGCGTTCATTGAGTTCAACTACTGCCAATACGGGTCAGCGACCCTTCCAATCAAATTTTGACACGAGAAAGTCTGGCAATTACTAATAAAGTAAAAACTCATGCATCAAGCAACACTGCAATACTGATTATAAAACGAAAACCCGATTCAATTGTCATGCGTATAATTACAAAGTAGGAATCCAACCATGAATTTAACATTTCTTAAAGTTTCGAAATTAAAAATAGTTCACCAAGTGAAACTCTTAATCGATTCGAAATTCAGTATTTGTTTTCTACATGCGTTATTTTCATCGTGAAATCGCTTTTTATTGTTTATTTTTTGAGTAAAAACAGGTTTAACGCGCATAAAAAAGAGGAAGAGCGATTTCCCTCGAAATGTTTGACAGAATCTTTAAAGTAAATATCTGGAATGATGTATTCTTTGGCCAAGAAAGCTGTTTGAAAGGTTCTCAAAGGATCTCATGTCCTGATTCCGAAATTGCTTCTTGGCGCGGAATAAACGTTAGAATATCGCTTTCATTTCTCCTCGGTTTCGTTTTTTCTCCTCGCACAGATAAATTTGTCCCGTATTCATATTGGTATTACCTATTGAGCTTATTTCGTATTCATGTGTCCTCTTCTTTTTCTTACGACAACTGTGCGAATTCCTGTTTGAGTCGTTTGTTCAATGAAAGAAGCTACGTAAATAGGATTTTCTCAAATAGATAACTATCTGCATATGCAGTCATTGCGCAAGATTTATGTCGTCTAAAGTTTAATAAAGCTAGATATCAATAGGGTATCGTCGAGCAAGTTTAACTTATTTTTAAAATTTGATAAAAATGTAATATCTATATATATATAAAAATATTCGAAAAATATTATTATTTCAGAACTATTTAGAATATATTATTTACATCTAGTGGATTTTTCGATGTTGCTCAGCAGCTCTATGAATAAAACTTATCACAAAATGTCTTTTCGTAGAATCAGAAAACTTTATCGTTCGATTGAATCTAATCGAAAGTGTCACGGTGTGTAGCAATGAAAATAATTTTCCAGAAACAATGTTTGGCGGTATACAAAACGAGGAAGCGTCGAATGCAATTGGCCAAGACAGGTGGACCACCGGACCTGATTTTTCCGATTTCCATTTTAAAGAGTGAATTACGCGGCACATGGCCGCCTCATGAAACATTGATGAACTAATCTCCTTTGGGGATTGACCGTACGCCCTGATTTTCAATCCTTGCCTGCGGGTTTTCGAATGTTTGATTTTTTCTTTGAATGAAATTATCTTGGCGACACGGGTTATCCTTACATTCGTCGGAGGTGACAAAGTAAACTGACGCGACGGACAGAAATTAGGTCGAATGAATTATTTCGTCCACTAGCTACTTACGGTTATTCTTTGCGAGAAAGTCAACGTCCTATTCGGAAAATTACCAATTAACCGGTGTAATATTCTTTGTAAGACGTTATTACGATGGTTGAAGTCTGTACCTCCTTTCAGGGAAAACTGAAGGAAGTAATTAAGCAAATATTTTTAAATTTTAAATAGTGGATTAGAGTTAAATTTTCTAGTACTTGTTAACATGGTATCTTTTAAAAATATATATTCCAGAAATTTTGATTTATACGTGTACATGACTCGTGAAATATTCTAACACTTTTAATTCGCTCCACATAAATTCGCTATTATTTCAAAATCAATTGCATATTGTATATTTTTTAAAGAACTATTACTACATGGAGGTCATGTTTTATGAGTGAGACAATTACCTTAGTTTTCATATGTGCGTAAAAAGATCAGGTTACCATAACAGAGCAATACGATGACTAATCATTGGCCATTGTGGTATTGCATGCGCTAATTACAGGTATTGTCCCATGGCATGGACCAGTTTACAAGGATCAAAAGTGTTTGCTTATTGATTGTAGTACAGAGAGTATTCCAATTTCATTCGCCGTGAATAAAAACCTTCGTGCTCAATTTATTGCAACGTTGACCTATAATTGCTGACATTATGACAGTTTTAACTAACCTTTAAAATTTTACAGAAAATTTACGTTGGTGAGCTTCTCTTCATACATTCGTGAAATTCTACGAAGCGTCACATCTTAATATGACGCAACGATGATAAGGGATGGAGGAATTAATTTAACAACGTCTCACGATGGGATCTGCATTATTGGGAGTCCTGCTGAGAGTCATAAGAGTCATATTTACACGCAGGAATTCGCTATTTACGCGAAGAATATTACATAGCTGCGAGAAGTGTACATACTTGCGAGTTTCGTCTATCGATCAAAGCCATTTGTCAGCACCAGCAAACAGACTTAAATGGCTATTTGACTTGAGTTCCTTTGTTAGTTCATTTAAGCGTAAGTTGTGCAGTGTGCTTTGTATATTGTTGTGTATTATTATATCATGTGTACATTTAGTATTCGAGTTCGATACTGCGTCAACTAGGAGTAATGAATGACATATCTATCTATTTTCCAATTAAATAAGATGAAATTTCTGAGAAATGTTTTTATTAGCAGCTAAAAAATATATACTATTTACATAAGTGTTTTACACACATTTTAATAATTTGCATTTGTTTACATAATATTTTATAAATATTGACCAATGACAGAAATTGTAAACTAACCTTTTGGTTACTGTATAAGAGCTACTTCAAAAATATATAATTGATCTCATTCCAATAACTTCTAATTATTTACATAATATTGTGTAATGTATCATCGTAAAATAATGTGTATGTAAATTTTTGCTGTTTGAAAGCAAACATCACATTTTGTTCAAATTCGCCATTATATATCAGAATATTAGACGAACGTATACAACGTCAAGCACAAAAATGTCTCAATAATTCTAAAAAATTTATCAACAATTGTGTGAAGCAATCTATAATGACTATTTAGTCATATTAACAACAATATGTTTTTTATACAACAATGATACAAGTAAGAATAACGCTACATAGCCTGAAGCAACTCTCCTTGAAGTAGGAAGTATACACTGAAATATACACAATGTTCTAACAAGAGAAACTGGTATTTCCTTGGTGGCTGCCCGAATAGTTCGTTTGCTTACCTGAAATCTAAGTCTGATTCTAAATTGTGCGGTGTGCTCCTCGTTCAAACGCCTTTGATCTATTATACTTTCGTGAATACAATGTACATAAATTGCATTCAAGAATCATAAATTATTAATAGGCTATGGATCTCTTTGCTGATTTATGTTTTTGTGTATTTATATACACAAATAATGAAATGAATTTTGAATAGTGATTTGTTTTATCCACTAAATTATATTGTAATCAATATCTTATTTTGGATATTTTATATATTTTTGCACATTATCTACAATTTATAGATCTTTGTAGATCTTTTGTAGATCTTTACCTCTTTAGATTTAGATTGCAGAAAGAAAAATGGTAGTTTTTGCAGTTTTTGCTGTTCCGTCTATTATAGCCATGTATGTAGTATGAAATGGAGCTTTATTACCTCAAAAATACCATTTGAAACGCTTTCTCGATAAAATTATTGTAGAGAGAAGACTTAATGGGTTCAAAAAAGAAACGAGTCACATTCATTTACTTAGCTATTTAATGTGACATGAACACCGATGACTGACACGGGTTCTCGAGAGAGATTTCAGCGTTTTATCGTCTATATTATAAATATTTGGAAAAAGCAAATTGAGCAAAACAATTAAATCAGTACAACGATAAACGTAGAACAAGTAGCTCAATGGAAGTTAAATAGCAATATAAAATCTATGTTAATTAAGCGTCTACAAATTTATTTTGGAACTTCGAAATAAAAGATTGTATATAATTCAGACTAAAAAAATCCACATTTCCAAACGAAACTCACAAACAATTGCAATGTGGTGAAATTGTAAATGCAACTCGAATTTATAAATTACAAAATCATTCCATGTGGAATAAATGCAAAAACATTCGTCAATAAAATTAACAATGAACAAAATTCACAAATTAAATCGAATCAACGAATAACCCCAAAATATGTTCCATACAAAATGGTCGAATATTTTAAAATACTAATAATACTACTGATAGTCGTTTAACATTTTTTCTTCGTAATATTTTATCGTACAGATACATTTGAAATTCCGGCGGGTACGATAAACAAACTAGTGAATTTTGCAATGGAAAACCGACTTATCCGATATCGCCATTGTACAACGAGCAAAATTTTTGGAACTCTGCATGACAAACTCTTCGCTTTCTGAACAGAGCGGAACCGGATTTCAGCAATCACGCGACTAACAGCGGAACGTTCGGTTTGCAGCCGAATAATCCAGGTCATGTGGAATAATTTTAGAGCGAATCGAGTAAACTGGGCGCGATCGAATTTTAAGGAGATCAACGAACTGTTTGAGATGCACGAAACTATTCCGGCTGGCTCGCGCCATTTCCGAATTATTTCAGAACTGCCGATCAAGTATTACATTTTCCTTGTGTAACCAGTAACCTTGTTTTCCGGTAACGATCAGCGCTATTGTTCGATTCGAGATCAGGGACATTCCTGTTTCTTCAAATTTTATCGGTCGATTTTAGTATCTTTTTGTGTATCCTGGAATTATTTCATATTATAATGTATGATAATACGAAATTTCAGCCATTTTCTTTTAGTGAGTTAATTATAATGTAATTATTCTACGGGCGATCTAGTATATAATATTAATTAATTTCTAACGAGAGTCGCACTAATTATTGTACTATTTACTGTTGGTATTCTAAATCTTCCTAGGCGAAATAAACCTTGATATGAAGAATGGGATTTATTAGCTCATAGTTTATGAAATCGAGAACAATAATATTTTCGGAAAAGTATATGAAACTGTACTTCTTTTAGACATAAATAATCTTTTTACCTATGACTGTCTTGGAAATCAAACTTGGAAAAAGTTACTCAGTTCGATGTATCTACTATTTCCCATAAAATTCTACATAGATCTATCAAACTTGAATACCTTCGTAATCTTTTTTGAGCTACTTGTTTATCAATGTAATGAAAATTTCTTATCAGGTTCTGTTATGGTCTTCATCATATTCAATATCTATTTCAACACAAAGAGCACTCAAATGTTAGAAATAAATTTTATAATAAAAGTCATATTTTATTTTCTTCTAGAAGGTAAATAAGATGAATTTGTAGGAAAATATCGGGAACCATGGTACTACCTATCCCTGACAGAAAGCCTATAAATCGAGCGGGGAGTAGCAGCTTGAACTGAAAAGCAATCACACCGTTATCAAATACGTGCAGAAAGGAATTGTTTCGCGTCACCTCTTCCTTCAAGTCGCTCGATATTCCATTGGAAAGGCCGTTTGACTTTCCAGCCTCAATATTAATTCGACATTCACCTTCGACTCGTCGTTTCTACCGACGCCCCTTTAGCCTCTCAAATACCTGGCATTCGTCGCCCCCTTGGAAATTTATTGCACAGCCGGTCGAAGTACGTTGAATATTTTAGAATGGCAGATCAGAGGACGATATACAACTCCGCGTCGTGTTCGATTGCGTATTTTTCGAACGTTCGTGAAACATGAAAGATTGAAGATTTTCATTTAATCTAGGTATATATTTATCTTCATAATATTCCCGGTACATCAACATTCGACATCGTTGCAAGAAACACAATACTTGATCATAAACAGTCTTTTAATAATGAATAAAATTAGTAAATAGAAAGTCAGAAGCGAAAATATGATATAGTCAAATAAAACAGGAAGCTTCGCATATTATTTTCATTTGTTATTCATTAAAATTTGTTAATTTTAATAGACCTGTTTAATAGACCCACGTGTAACAAATTGAAAATTGTACAATATTAAAATTGGAAATTGTTTTCATTTTGTCTGGATAGCATAATTTTATATCGGAAGAATATGAAGTATTCATTGTGTATAGCAAAAATTTTGTAATATTCTAAAATTTACACTTTTTTAATTAATTTTGAAGAACGTAGGGCACTGAATGCAATTCGTCATGGTATATGCACTATGGAATTGTTACTAAATGAAAAAAATTATATTACTACGCGATACTTCGCACGTGTTTCCAATTCATTAAACGAATCCTCGAACTATACTAGCCGAGTTCTATGTTCATACTTCAATTGAACTCGACTACATCAATTCTGAAACAAACTCTTCCCATAGTATTGCGTAAGTTTGTTTGCGTAACTATTGTTACACTTCTGCACTGTATAGATTCTTGGAACATTTTTCATTCTCTATTTCGGCACTCTCTTAATTTTTCATAGAAAGTGTGCCTTCAATATTTTTTATATTTGTTGAAACTATTTTAGGTACTATTTTAAAATTCATAACTCATATTTGCTCATGATTTATTTATTGTTTAAATGGATATTGTCTTGCCCAAGTTATTGAAATTAATTGACCATTTTACTATGCACCTGTAAATTTCAGATATTAAACCAGATTTTTAACTGAGTAACTATTTTTGTCAAATTGGTACAAAATTGAAGAAAACAACGTACAGAAAATTGTATAAGATACAAAAATGCATTATAATATTTTTATACATAATAGAATTTCATACACATACTATGAACATACAATTTTTCACTTAACTAATCTAGGTTTTCTCTTATTGTACTTTCACATAACAAATAACGTGTGTTTACATAAATTTATACAAAATTCTTTATTTTTATAGAAACTTACGATATTTCTTAAATGTACGCTCATAAATAGACAATTAAAATGTTTTTATCCGTTACAAGTAATGGATTATTTATCAAAACTTTGTTATGGAGCGTGGATGAAGTACACCACAAAAAGTAGCGGATAAACTCATGGAGCCTTGCTTCCGGAAGGTGTTAATACTTAAACTCTGTGTCATTTATTCAAGTAAGTCGAGTGGAGTGTAGAGACGGAGCGTAGAAATTTATGAGAAACGGCGAGAAATTATTGCGCGGGTTCGCAGTTCACGTTGAAATGCTCCAATCAAAATTTATGGGTAATATTCCAGCAACCAAAGTAAACGTTTTCCACCTTCGAACGTCCCACTCGTGGGGATGATACTGTTGCGACGCACAACTTACTAATAACCAGTCGGATGGCAACTGATCGGTTGTTTATCGCGAGCCTTGAACGTTATTAGCGTCCAACGTGGAGAAATACAATAAAGGTAAAGAGCGAGGTTTTATTCACCTTATTTATTACACTCAATACTCGGATTACACTGATTTAAGTTACTATGTTCCACGTTCTACTCTGAATCCACTGTCCGTAAGTGTACTGATTGTCCTGTTAAATATACTGTTCACTGAGTGAGTACTGGTAAGTGTTGACTCTTAGAATACTGATGCAAGAGTCTGTCCTGTCCATAGGTTACGGAATATACTGTTCACTGGTACGTATTGACTCTTCGAACACTGCTGCGAGTGTGTGTCCTGGGGCTGTTGCTGTGGTAGCGGAAGGTTCGTCGTGGGGGTGTCCCAGGTCTGTTCCTACCTGGTCCTTGGGTAAAGCCGTATGTTTTTGAATGGGCTGGCTGCCTTAGTGACGGTTCGCGCGGGTGACCTTACACTTGGGGAAACCCGCGTGTCCCGTCTTCCTGCGATGTAGCATAAACTAACGCAATTTTGTAGTTTATGGGTTTTTTCCGTGAGGTCCTAAAGTACCTGGCCTGAACAATAGGCCCACTGTTTTACTTACTGTCCGCATTACGGTACCCTTGACGGTCGCCCTGCTCGAGGCTCGCGTCTGGTGGTCATACCGTAGCGGTAATTACCAGGTGACCCCTCCAAATCTCGAACAGATACATTAGTCGTTTAACACATTCACTATTACTAACGTATGGCTTCTTCATTTGTGGAATCGCATTCTTTTTCTTTTTATCAAAAATGTATTTTCCTAATGTTTGTTCATTGTGCATTTTAATTTTTTATTTTTTTAATTCTTTTTTTTAATTTTTCTATAAAACAATATGTCGTTTTAACAAGTATACAAAAAAGCAGTTCCGTCAGCTAGTTATCAGCTAATTAAAGCGACATAACATATGGATCGAAGACACCAAAAGTGTTAATTACATATTATTATTATATAATCTTGTAAGAGATGAAGAAGATAAAGATTGTATTAGTTATTATTTAGATTTCTAAATTTTTTTATGACAATATTCGTCTCTGCTCATAAGTATTAAGTATCGCTAGTAATAGAAAATTTATAAAATAAATCTTTGCAATATCTGATCATAACTGTATCAAATCTGATCAATATGTATCAAAAAGAACAAGATTCTTAATGTAAATTGACTGAAATAATAATTCTCAAAGTAATCAATTTTGACGAAATTAATAATTTCCCAACAATGTTTCCAATAGACATTGATTATTCTTAATCTTTTATTTTATTTTATCTTTTTTATTGACCTAATACTTATAAACTGGTGTATATTCTGTGTTGAAGTGGTTACCACTTCTAAGAAAACTCTACATCTGGTCTTTTTAGTTTTCTCAAGCACTGAAGCCATCGACAGCGCGTAGACAAAAGACTGCGACGAAGTCAGGCCATAAACAGTAGACAGGCGACGTTGGCTTCGGGGTTTTTCAGTTATTGGGTAACACAGCTAGCGTGCGGATCTGAACCAGCTCAAATTGTATTCTTACTTATTACACTTCTATTTAAATATATTTTCTGCCTTACAATTTATCCACGTGTTTTCTCTGTTTACACATCGAATAACCTCAACATTCTGTGATCTACCAACTGGTGCGCTGGTCAGTTGACCACTGTAGAACAAATGGGTTATGCTGAAACATTGGTCTCGAGTAAATATTTGCTCGTCGTAGGGGAGATGTATACATAAAGTCGAATACTATTACCATAACTGAAATTTTTGTTTTTACGAGTGAAGGCTAGGTATATCGTAGGTTATCGCTCTTTCGTTCTCTTCATTCTTCTGAGTTTTATTCGAAATATTTTTTGGCTAGTACCTAAACAACGAAGTATTCGTTGGAGGTACGTTTAATGTCACATGGTTAGAGAAACTAAAAAGCTTGAGAATTAAAAAAATTTTAAATAAAGAACATAAAACAAGGTCAAAGTGGAGTTGTGATGAGAATAATTTGAAATAAAATTATCTCTTGAGGTTTACAAATGCTTTCTCAGTTTAAAAATCCTCTGAAACTCGACGGTACGAACTTTTAAAAGGTCTGTTCTATTTATTTAGATTCGCTTTGTTTTATATTTGCGTATTCTTTGTTATTGATCATTTCTCGTATGATACCTACTCTTTTATGATGTCGATTTGTGTTACGAATTAATGAAGCTATATGCTATATCTATGACATAAAAGAATCAAGGGAAATATTTACATGAACTATTGAACAAGGAATGGAAAAGAATTATTATATTGCGTTTCAGCAATGATTACAATAATACCAGTTACAATTCGAAGTGCATAAAATATAATTCGATTAGTGTAAGTTATTGTATGAATTTTATTTCGATTCTATTTCTTTATATTATGATAGTAATTTGAATTATGAGTTACATTAATTAATTTTAGATTAAATGTCATCAGTTACTTAATTTCACTTAATTTAGTCCTGTATTCTACAGCTTACCCAATAAAACTGATAATTTTTATTACATAAAGTACTAATCTCTAAACTATTACAACCATTATAATTTAATCCAATGATAAACTTCTACCAGAACTTAAAAATCTATTTTACGAGAATATTGCCAAAGTACACGATTATTCACATATACAAAATGGAACGAAAGAAGGGAGCAAGAGTCAGTCGCTTTCCCATTTCGGAAAATCGGAAGAGGGAGTCTAGGATTTTCTTCTAGCTGTTCGGAAAGGGCACTCCATATACGAAGCGAATACATTACTCGAAGAGCAGCGGCGAAAAGTATTATCGAGAGAGCGAATTCGAGGGGACAACCAGAGGAGAGTTCTGTATTCATAGAAGAGGAGCCGGCCTAACCTGTCCCTCCTTTTGGCCGTGCGATAAATTCGCTTCTGTTGACGCGGGAATTGAATTTCCTGTAGCGTAGCCGGGGGCCAAGCTAGAAAGTCGAACGAATTTTTCGTTCTGTGAGAATGCATCGAATAGATGCTTCCGATAAAACTCGGCCAAAGTGGAAAACCCTAATGTCGAATCTACAAAAATAGCGTCCATCACTTTTATAATGTGTCGGAAAAATCAATTCTATGCCATGAATGGTCTATGGTCGGCTATGATTGATAAAGTTGGTAAAATTGGGAAGCTGTGGTTTAGATATTGAAAGATTTTTCAATCCGAAATTAAATTAAATGGATTAGAGCATTAAAAGGAAAACTAAAAAATTAGAGATTTTAGATAATAGAATGAAAAAAATTATTTTGCAAATATTATTAGGGAAATTTAAATTTAAGATATACGTATAGATAAACATATATATAATATATATATAAATATATATATAAATATATAAATAAAATAAATATATATATATATATAAAATGCATAAGACAAAATAATTCTTGTAATTTGTTATGAGATATTGGAATCATTTTTATTTATATCAAGCATGTTCTAGCTGATTCTATTTAAATTGTCTCAAATCCTGCATTACTATGAGTTGAATCGATCAATACGATTTAATTGTTTTCAATAGAACAAGTTGTGTAAATCGATACTTGCGTTTTCAATTTTTAAATTCAATTGGGTCGGATTCAGTATCATTCGATTTACTTCAACACTACAGTATCCTCACTTTTAAATAAATAGTAATTAGTTCCACAAGAAAACCAATAACTGAATAACGTTATTATATAATAAAATAATCCCGCGAATACGATTCGATAAGTCCATAAAATACGTCAGGGTGATTAAAAAGTTTCCTATGATATAATTATAAAAAACAATATGAAAATTGAAAGAATTTAGAGACTATTTGTTCAAATATTATTATGTTCTATTAAGTTGATGTATGTTATTATATCATGACCACAAAACGCATGAATTTTACAGCCATGATAAGTAATTGAAACCGCGATACAGCGAATGGAATTTTAAGCAGCATACAGACCACGGAATCCAATCATAATTACGATCGGTTCAAAGCTTCAAATCACTAATAATTAACTTCGCTCATTAATTAGTTCACAGTCGCTGGCTCGTGTGTTAGATATAATCTGAAATATTAATTCTCGACAACGATAATCGGTGTCATTACGCGCTCTCGATCGAAATTTCGATTGCCATATATTTTTCCTTGCGTTATCCTTATACGAATATCGTGTTTCTGGGCAAAATTCATAACCTGATGATCCTTAAGAATTAATGGAAATAGAATTACTAATGAAGCATTGTTTGTCAATAATGTACAATAGTGTACAAATACCTTTCTTGTCGTTATATATATATATAGATTTACTTTACCTACTAAATATTATAACGAATGACTATCATAATGAATATTTTATATTTCTTTCGTATTCTGCACACGTTTTGCACCTGTAAACTTTCCATTACTACGGATGTTATGTATACATCTATTTTACAAATTCTTGCAGATTTTGAATCTTCCAGAAATAGACGTCTACAATCTAATAATCGCAAACGATAAAATTCTTACAGATTCGTTTATCTCTAATTTTGTAATTAATTCACATCCCATCAAGACTAATCAAATGTGCGGAAATTGCGGAGCAGGAGCGCTCATGAAAACGATTTTTCCTTTTTTTTATCGCGCTTTCACGAAAATTACACTGGATACATTGTCTATTCGTGGTCGAAGAAAAACAATAACGACCAATGTGTCGTAGCGAGAGGATTGCTCACTCTCAGACATAAATCTTCCAGGTCGTTTTTACCTCTAGCTCTGGCCCGTTTTTCACAGTTGCTTGATAGCTGGTCGTCTCGAAAGCGCACTCAACGCCGAGCGCGACAGTATTCTTCAATTTAATTGCCATCCCGCTGGCTCGCTAATTATCCGCGTCGCGTTTATATTCTTTATCGTTGAGCAATCTCGAGCGTCGAGCGAACGTGAGACGCTGAGGTTTCTCGCTAAGTAATTTCCACTTCCGGACGCTGCAGTTTATTTCCTGCTAGGAAAAGAGGAGCATAATCTTGCTCGGTTGCTCTTTTCGGGAAATGTACTTCGCTTTTTTGTTTTCTTTTTCCTTTGAACAAGTGCTAGATGATAGAATGAAAATGTGAAGTGTAGTGGACAGTGCTGAAGTGCTTTTTGTCTGAGTTTTTGAGCAATTGTTGCTTCTCTTGCTTCTGGAGTAATGTTTTGAATAAATCTAGTGTTGTCTAATATCGTAAATACTTTCTAGTTTTATACTGTGTACAATTAATTCCTTTTGGAAACTAAATTAACCAATCTCAGTTTATATCTTACACAAAAAATAAACTAGTAATCGCTCAAAATTACAATCACATAAACTTAACAGCAAATACCAAATCGATGTACTTGTATCTAAATTTCATTTACGTCTAACACGAAAGCGCCATCTGTAAAATTGATCTCTCGCACTATAAAATTCAATCATATGTGATCAAACATTAAAATCCATTTACTTCTCTCTAAAATCTCTTCTAAAACCATCATAACTGAACTTCATTTATGTATAGCATTAAAACGCACACTAACGATCACTTAAAATTCCTCCATCCCAAAATTTCAATCACAGAACGTGACATTTATTTCGGACAGTGATAGTATTTAAATGAAACACCACGCTTGCCAGTTCAAGCACACTATTCACCGAACGACGATAGTTCATTCGATGTTCTCATCGCGGCGAAGAGCTTACATATATATACGCAAATCGGCAGCAAATCGTACGAGGGGGATCAGTTGCGTGGCTTCGCTCAATTTCCTGCTATGAGGTCCCTTTGCCGGACGGATGAAAGGGCCAGCAATGATTCGTTTACCAAGGCGGCTCGTTAAAGCTCGCTCATCCTCTTTTGCGTTGGCGACGCCTATGGCCAAAGCGTACAGGGTGCTAGCGACAAATCAAGCGTACGTGGTCGTGTGCGTACGTGTCTCGTGCACACGTGATAACCGTCGTCCGTGTGTGCACATGGTTGAGCAATGCACGGTCTAGGTACCGATCTGTTGATCAAAGTAACGGTGAACGTGTCCAACCCCCCTCTGATGTGGACTGTGGACACTTTGTATCATAGGCGTCGCGCGAAAACCGGTCGCTTTCATCATTCTTCAAACCATGGCCGATTTTAAATTGAGTACTACTACTTTATAGCGTTCGTTGTATGCATTTGTGACGTAGCTTGAATTTTTGTTAGAATTATGGACAAATTTGAAGGAGTATGTATGTGACTTATATATGGCGATGAACTTAAAGGAATTGTTTTCTTGCATTCTTGTATTATATTATTATATTGTAGACTTTATAAATACGTATAATATTATTGTGTTGTAATGTTTCAAAGCATATGGACCTTTCTACACTTAGTAGTATAGAATTGGTAACGTTCATCGATTTGCCTATCGTAATTTAAACAAGTAATAAAATCAGTGTTCAAAACCATAAAGAAATTAATCAGATATAAAGTCATTGGAAAAATTAGTAAAATGTATTCTAATATATGTAACATTTTTATTATAAATAAACTATGGGGCGATCGTATCGTGTACGCCTATGGATCACACGGCATCATTCACTACCAGAACTGAGCTCCATACGGTACTTACCCTTTTCTAAGGACGTAGACCCGTAAGGGTGGAGATCCTGCAACTTATTAAAGGCCCGTCAGTTGTCTCCCCTTTGAACACTGGAACGAACGCATCCCGCGCGTTACGTTGGTAACAAGGGGTGTGCCGCCGTTCAACCTTAAGAGTGGCGTGAAACGAGACGTGAAAGTCTGCTCGGTCGCGTCGATTCTTGAGAAAAAAACAGTCTCTATCGAACCACTGTGAAAAAGGTTTCTAAACTCTCTGCTTTGACAGATTTCGCTTGAATCATCGTGTAATTTTCAGTTATATGAGATATCAGAATAACGTATATGAAATATCGTTGGAACTACCTAAGAGTATAAACGTTGAAGTTTTTATTGATCTATTTATTTAAAGGACTTAATTTTCGCTTTTAGAATTTTGTGGTTGATAGGTTATTTGTGAATGAGTTTCGTGACTATTCTACCATTTTTTTCCATGTACATATAAGCATAGAATGTTTGGAAATTAATTTATCGAAATTTCGTCGTTAAATTTTTAATCTAGATTTGAATGCGATTCGATGCAGGAAAGGCATTTAAACCATCTGATTAATGGAAATACTAAATCTCATAATGTTATAAAATACAGAGATATTCAATATGCTGGGAAATAAATTTAAAAATATTCTTCTGTGGAGATTTGTGGAATTAAATGCGTAAAAATATTAACTAAAACGAATATGGAAGCGAAAATACGTTATATGTATACAACATCCAGAACGCGAAATAATCGAATGATACAATAGAATCAAATAATAATATATCATAGCATAATCACGCGTAATGTGGTAAATTAAATAATGCACCGTGTTTTAAGCGGAGTTAAGCATCAAATAAATTAACAAATAAGGATTGAAATAAAAATATGGCTTTCCGCCAGTGAGAAAGGAAATAATTTTGTAAACTCTTTCTTAAAATTTCCTAAAGAAACTTAATTTTCTTTATATTTATATAAATTACATTTATATATGAAATGAATACACAGTTATATATAAAATACATTCATATATAATGAACACTCTCATACATTAAATTATTACAAAAAATTCGCTTTTCACATGAATGATACATTCTTCTGTACGTTTAGAACATTCGGGACGGTTTCTTCATTCCCCTGAAAAATTAGTGTCATTATCATCAACGTGTCCTAAATTAAGCCTTCAACAATGGAGTGGTATCATTAGTGGAAGAGTTTTAGAAGCTGAAACTATTTCAAACTCGCAGGATATAGATTTTGAAAAGTGAATATTTTAACGCAATGATAATTCATCGTTATAAAGCTTGTCCTGTGTAATTTAAATTTATATGCTTTGTCCTAGTTTTATAATATGTTTCTTGAAAAAGCCGCTCGTATTGTTTTTTCGTTTTAAACGAAAGTAAAAAAGAAAAATGGAAAGTAAAACACAGTATGAGTATGGATAATTTTTATGCCGTTGCACGTACTAGACTGTTTCAGAAAGTTTTACATCTCAGAAAAATGTTAAGCTGTCCTCTAATATTCTTCTCGAGTCCATACTAGCAGATCTTGGACGAAACACTCACTTTCTCTCTTCTCTCATTGTGTCTAAAGTATAGGTCTGTTAGGTGAGCCTTACTGAAGATTCCATACTACTAATATTCTTCTCAGCATTACTGTTCTGACATCAATCAACTTGTAACGGAAGATCTGTCTTGTTTGATATTAAATTTGTATTAAAACAAATAGAATGAAAAACTGTTAATAGAAAATCAATTATTTAATAATAAAAATAAATAAAGAATAATAATAATAAAAATGAAGAATAATAATAAAAATAGAAAGCTAATCTACACGTTCTTAGAATAAAATACATCATATGACAATACGGTTACATATAATATTTTTTTTTTCACGCGAACAAATAACAGTGGAATTTTTGTATGTCAAAGTACTAAAAAAATATTTATACGAGTCATCTGAAACCCAATGTCATAGTTTCGGTACGCAATTAGCAAGCTACCGTAAAAATTCGAACGCGCGCAATCTACCTCACTTTATTCGATCATTCAATAGTCGAAGGGATACAACTTCGTGTGGAACAATCTGCGCAGGCCGATTTTGAATGTAAATTGGCTAAAATTAGCCGACCGTACATGCGTTCGCGCACATTGATAATTCGCGTGTAAATAACGAATGCAACGAGAATATATCGTTCCTATCTTTTATTATTGTTTTTCCATCGTTGTGTTATTTTTGTTACAATTTTTATTTGTTAAAAATTTGCTTTGTGTTGAATAACGAAATACAATTTTGAAATTTGTGTTGAATAACGTAGTACGATTTTCTTATGTATTGTACCATAATGTTTATTCCGACTACACGAATTGAGTTGGCGTAGAATTTACGGATAGGTAAAGTGGATTTAACGATAATGGAGTTTGTGAAGTTTATAGAATTGGAGAAATTTTCAGCGTAGAGATATAATTGAGATAAAGTAGTTAATAAATAAATCCATCTAAAGTATACAGCAAATTCTTTGTCTGTCATTTCATCAAATTGTGGCTTATAATTGTTCAAATGTATTTAATTGTTGTTTTACTTTGATGCTGAAATTAGCTTTTCATCCTTCTGAACATATAATAAAAATTTTTATCTCTATTACTAATAATAACAATTCCTGCAATAATACTCTTTCAATCTCGTCACATACAAGGCAAAGTGTGTCAAGTACGTCAAGAAAACTACAAACTTCCTAAACAACTTAACATACAATGCCAAGATGAACAATTAATGAAGATTTACAAAATTGAAATACATTATTAAGGACAGCCAATAAGTAGTAAAATTCATTATTTTAAGGTGTTTAGAGTGTGATCTTTTATGAGATGCTAAAGATTATGATTTCATTCAAGGATCATGGAAAAATTGATGAACATACTGAAGAAGACAATTAATGTGTACGTTGTAGTTAGATTAGACGATAACACGAATGAAGACAGTAAATGTAAATCCCTACGAAATGTATTCGCGGTGTGCATATTGAAGTAAGTTGTGTCCTCCAAGGGAACTGTTTTATTACAATAGCAACAAGCAAGTAATTAATTAAGACAAAGCGGACAACAAATGAGTATGCCGAATAAACGCATCCATTTCATTTTCAAATCCAATTATGCAGAAAGTATTTTCAATTCCGTCTTGATGCGCGGAACAAGATTAGAAAGACGAAGAGAAAATGAAAGAAAACGATAATTATATCCGATTAAACGCGCTAACTGTAAGAAAAGTATTACCGAGTGTCCAGGGAAACAAAAGAACGAAGATGCGAATGAAATTAAATAAACGAGACATTACTGAATTATTTATTCAAATAGGATATATTATAGAATTAATAGAATAGAAAACTTTTTCTTTTACTTTAATCAAAATTGGGTTGTCTGGGTTTTGAAATTTGGTAAAATTTTCGACCTCCTTACTTTAACTAGATTATTGTGAAATTCTAGTTTCTTTTGAAAATCTTATAGTTCATATGTCATGGTCTACCAGCTATGGTCTTTTCATGATCATGATGTCTCTAGTAATAAGATCTGAACAACTACTAAAAATTAGTGTAAGGATTTGATACTTCGTATTCAATATTTCATGAATTTTTTGGAAAGTTTCCAATTACCATTTATATTATACAAATCTCTAAATTACCCTTATTCTACCTCAATCTCCAAAGTTATTGCAAGAGCAGAACTTGATATTTTATTTTGCAAAACGAAATGCTTCACAAATTTCCTGCATAAAATTTCAAATTATCGCCCTCACCGTTCAGATTACTAAACCATCTTGATTTGCCTTCAATCTTGAAAATTAATTCAAGAAGATGGTATGAGTCGTACAAGTGTCCATTCATCTTCCAAGAGGGACTTCCGTACTGTTACACTGGTTTCTGACGTCGAGGCGTTCGTTCTCTCTGACCCATCTGCGTAAGCACATAAGGGTCGTTTCCATCGACTGCCCGACGCAGCTTTCTAGAGAACCCTAATGTGCTTCCAACCTCTCTTTTCGCTCGTGCAATGCTGCGTGCGATATTGTTGTTTGCATACTCGTTCGAGTTTATCTGGTGGAGAACTCTGTTATGTGGACAGGCAACAACGGGTAACTTCATTTCTTTTGTGGTAGCCATGTGAGAAGGAAGTGATATATGCGCTGCAAAACCGACAAGGATAGGCGGTGGACGTCCGATGTAATAACTCCGTAATTGAAACTCGGAAGGTTATTGCGCTTCCTTCTGTTTGCTGTTCCAATACCTCTCTCTCTTTTTTGGCTTTTCGCTATGTTTCTATTTTCAATTGCTCTTCAATGAATGCAAATGAAAATATTATGAATTTTAAATAGTGTATTTTCTGTATTATCTAATATTCTAGATTTGATATTTTATCCTAGAGTGAATATTTAGTTTTATGTTTGTACTAATTTTTGGGCATTAAAAGAAAATTAAATAGTGGAAGCAATAGTTTCGGCGAAAATAAAGTTTTAGATGTAAAAACAAATTTGATATTTTTATATTTTAGTTTTGCGATTTATGTAACTACTACAAACAATATTTTGAAGGGAAAAGACATTGATATTTAAATTTAGACAGCGAACTGTGTATTCGTCATTTATTTCCAATGTAATTCAGAAAGTAAGTCAGTTGTGAATACAATGGCACTAGATAAAGCGCTCTCTTTACGTTTTAACTCAATAGAAACACAAAGAGTTAAAGTTACTGAAATGATTTGTTCAACTCTTTGTGACAATGCCACTACATGTTTGTACGGAATGTAGAAATTTGCGATGAACACTTACTCTGATAAAAAGTGAAAGAACATTTTCATAGATCCACCACAAAAAAAGCATTAATATGTACTACTTAATATTGATTCAAATGATATTCAACAATAAAATATAACATCAAACCTACTAGAGGGATTCATCGTATGTCTTTCACACAGCGTCAAATTTCTAGTTAAAGGCGGACTGCTTTTATAAAAATAATCCATGGTGAGTTTAAAATATACTTGATGCACTTGTATACCGGTGTGCAGTAAAGTTATACGACAGATGGTATTTGTCAGCGCGTCTCTACGTAATTCAAACACGTAGCACTTCTGCCAGTGGATATGAGGGATCACAGATGCATTTCGTCGACCTCGAGGAAGTATTTTTTCATTAACTCAGACTTTTTTTTAGAAAACCATCGTGTGAGTTTTAGCCTGAGAACGTTTCATTTCAAATTAATATAAATTTTGCAACACTTCATTTTAATTGAATTTAATTCTTTAATTTTTAAGAAAAATTGTGTTTGTCAATCTTTCAGTTTTTTCAATGTAACTTTTGTTACTATTGTAGACCTATTAACATTTCATAAACGAATCTTTCCAGAACAATTGACGATTTACTTTCTACTCTTCCCATTGAAGTGCAGCTTTTCAAATGACAGCCTACACAAACACGTAATTTAAAAAACAATTTGTAAAAGTGTTCTACTGCTTTAAGGATACAAATTAGTCGAATGAAACGTCCACGTTATTCTATTTTCACTTCCCTTTTTAGTCTTTTTTTTCAAATTACAGAATGAACTATTCGAATAAGGACACACACTATGTTTAGTGAAACGTTATTAGTTAATCACTTTATTAAATTTTGTGCCCTAGGCTTGCACTTTTAAACGAGCTTAATGAATAACAAAGTACCGAAACGCAGATTATAAAATTGTTAAATGAATATGCACAAACACACTCTAGATATAAATTTTATATTAGACATGTTCAATTATTCATATAACTAGACAATAGAATAATTGTTAATTTGCATCGCAATTGAAACAATTAGGCTCTAATACTGAAATAAGCAATTTTGTCATACAAATTAATTGAATCGAATGTCTACGGGTCTAAATGATTAAATTACGATGTGAATTGTAAATGTTTTGAACGTGCATTTTATGTGTAACAGTCAAAGAGACGAATTTAGTAAAATTATTCATATTCAGATAGGATAGTGTAATATCGTAGAATAGATCTGAATTAGAAATCGGTTGAAAATAGAAAAAACCGTGTACGTCGTGTTTCTGTGGTTCGTTTACATTTAAGAGTGCCTACGTGACTAAAGGCACGTAGTTGGTAGTTCTTACATAGGTATGAGGGAAACAATAGACAACGTTAGAAGAAGGACGGTTTCGCTATCGAAGGCGAATCGAAAAGTGTGCGTGTTGCGAGAAGGAGAGCTAATTGAGTCGTCGAAGAGTAGAGTCGTTAGAGTTTTCGAGTCGTTGAAGAGTAGAGTCGTGAGAATTGATAGAGTTGTTAGAGAGAGAGAGTGTGTGTGTTAGATTCGTTGTGACGAGAGTGGTCAAATAACTGTAAAGTTATTTGATATAGATACGAGTATTGCATTTAGTTTTTGTTAAATATCGTTCTCTGTCCAATTTATATTTGTATATTCAATTTAATATTAATAAATTGTAAGTAATCGAAAAAAAAATTTCTATCCTTATTTTTCGATATCACAATAGGAAGTAGTTATTGTCGGTGTATAGTCAGACGTGGGACTATTATCTTTCCAAAATCTACCTTCATCTATTGTGATTTTCTTTTTCTATATTCTACCTATGTTTCTATTTTTATTGCCTTTGTACTAATTTATTTAATTCGTCTGAAACGATTTAGTAAAAGCTTTCCCATCAAGAAAATGGTCCTCTTGTGTGTATTTTGTTAAAAAATACAGTGGAAAGCACAATGTAAACTTTCAAGCACCCGCTATTAACGTAATTTTACCCATGCACTATTTGTATAATTTTGATCGCTCTTTCTTTGTTTTCATCTTTTTATGCTATTAAATAACCATTTTATAAATCAAGCATTATCTTAAAAATTTTGCCTATGCTTCGGCAAATTTAATGCGTTAAAATATTATTAATAAAATTATAGTGTTATTGACGAAAATAAGTAGGTAAGGCGCAGTATATATACGGTTAGACAACGTAATTTAAACTTGATGAATTTCTCCCTAAAGGATTCCTTCGCAAAAATTGTTGGTTCTATAGAAGTTTTAATAATCTGAGTCTTCTGAAACTAATTCTCACATTGAGTTATTATATAATTAAATTACATGGCTACGTTTGAAACAAAAAGCTTGATGTATGCGATTCAATTACGATTTTCGGTCATATTTTTCTTCATTTAATATGTGGCGGATCGGTATGAATAGGACGCTGACAGGTCGAGGCATCAACGCGGCGCAACACCTCCCGGGCGATCCGCGGGTACCAACCGCCAACACTAGAGGGCTACGACGACAACGAGTCTGTCTATCTCGCTAGCGGTCGAATATACGGACGATTGATACAAATACCGCACCTAGCGAGACTCCCTCTACGTCTAAGGCAGGGACTACCGGGCATAGCCTTACTGACGAGTCCACCGGTAGTCCCGGAACGAAATTATTTGCTGTTAATCAAAATTGTCAATATATTTTGTGTGAGTTTTCAATCAAATATTTTATACGTTAAACTGTTGAATAATTATTCTATGACGAGAAAGAAATATAATGAAGCTTGCTTCACTTTTCGATGAAATAAATTGGAAAGATGAAATATTATTTTAGTAATATATGTGTAGCGGCGCATGAACTACAGGACAATTCAAATCATGTTGTTGTTTTGCCTCGGAGTATCAATATCGTTAGGATACACATAATGTAATAATAAACAAACTCCGGGCAAAACAATGTCATCGCTATGTGCAATCGTCAAACGAAGACGAATTTGAATTTTCCGGCTCTCCCCCGACCAGTATAAATTAAACAGACGCGATCGTAAGCAGTTCAGTTACCAACGAGTTAAGCGACCTTATTAGCGATTTACACACTGTCTTTAGCGAGTCCGTAGTACGAGCGTCTTAGCGAATATTGTCTGTACTATTTATTAATTATTTTAAAATATACTTGATGGTTTCAACTGCAATTTATCGCGTCATTTAAATAACAAACCACGCAACCATCCTCCACATATGTCATATGTAAATATATTATTATTCAAGTTTGATTAACAAATATACGACGAAGAATAGATATTTATAGTAAATTTAAAAGTATAAAACGAAAAAAATAATCTGTGATTCATTTACACATACATAGTATGAAAATTGTGAGATATTACGTTATAAATATATTAAAAAGGTTCATTCTTTATTTTGCAATCTTTTAAATCTAAATTTAGCTTAAAATTCTTTTAAGGATTATTCATTATATTGTTCATAGTATATAATTGTCCAGTTATATTACCAATTATTTTCTATCAATTAGGTAATAAGAAAGATAATTCTTCTCTTATTATTATATTCTACAACCCATAAAAATTGCATTCGCTTTTCTCTAACCATCTGTATAACCAAATAGCTATTTCGACTCATACACGAATCCATTTCGTTCTACCTAATTCGAAGCAACTAAGTTCTACAAACAATTCCATATCGCATAATTATCTTAGTTCCCAATTGAATAAACAACACGAAACAGTCTAATGTGTTTTGAAATGTTCGAATTTGGGAAACATCGTAATAAAATCACGGGAATGGATATCATGAGAGAGTCAGAAATCTAATTAGAGAAAGATTTGTGAAATTGTAAAAGAGAGATCATTAATTACAAACATTTTTCGTAATTAAAACAATTTTATACTCTTTTAAACATACTTTCATGTGATCAAAAATTAAAATGACTAACCTTTAATGAGTAAAATATCAAAATGTGAAATGTAGCCTAGAAATAGATTATCTAGAAAATTTATAAATACATTAGAGAAAAAAATATAAAATATATACATTTGAAATTTATAATATTTAAAGACCAACTTCATACATTAAGAAGCAAAAATAATGGGAAAAGATAATAAAATTCCAAAATTCACTAAAAGTTTATTAATTTAATTTTTGCACGACTAAATAAAAACATGAATTAACATAAATATCCACACTCTAACAATTACCATTACAAACATTTAAAATGATAAAAATGTTTCTCGAGCATTTAGTCATATTTCGAGCCAATTTAATCTCGACAATACCGCATTTCGAATTGCATTTCAATTTAATATTCTGTAACATTATCTTCTTGCATTTAGAGCCTAACCAGCCAATTTTTCATCTTTGCCCTTTTCTGTATACTTTTTAGCCATCTTCTTCTACTTCTTCGCAGAAGGCAGGAATTTTGCGGCTGGAAAAAAGTGTTTTTGTTCCGCTTCGGCACATAAGCTTGGCACTTCGCCAGATCTTAAAAATGCAGCTCGAGAGGATGGCCTCCGCTTATTTCTTGAATTAACCCAGAGCACCGACTCATAATCGTTTTCGAGTTGTGATTTCTCTCGAAAAGGGAAGATACGAAATTTTTCTGTGGTTGGCTAGTGTGCCATAGACCATCAATACGAAACTGGCTACACAATATCATATTGTTCCTTCAGCCACTAATGAAGTCATGTAAATTGAATACAATTGGAAGCTTAATTGCATCATTGAAAACGATATCCCTCTCTAACCGAATTCAACGACGAATTTCGATGAATTAATTGGCGATTCAAGTCCCTGTTATACGAGCACACATTTTAATCAACGTTGTGCTTGCGGCTTTTTGTTAATTATGACTTTTCGTTGATTATAAAATGACAACTTTTACACTGGAAACAGTGTGATTGATATTTAAAATGAATTTTATAGTTATTGTTATTATGCTGGATATTAGTAAATTATGAAATAGAAGAAGATATTCTATACTCATTATTAAAGTATACTGTACTGATTAAAAGTTCTTTCAAATTAAAAAATTCGGAGAAGTATTAATTTACTATTTTGATATTTTAAAAAATTCTCCGATAAACAGCTTTGTCGTGACATTCATTTCTAATTAATAATAAGATTAGCAAATTATTCAATATAGATGCAATTGGAAATGTGATTCCAAATCCTTCTCTAGTAATGTATAATAAGTATATTTCAATCTAAAAAAATTTTCTTTGGGTTCTAAATACTTCTTCTTTAAATTAATGCTTCTCACTGTATATTAAATAAAAAAAATATTATATAAAAATGTTCTGTTCTGTTAAAAAAATGTTTTGTATTTTCAATTTGCAATTTTACTTTACAAACGCAATAGCTTTTCTAAACGAGTGAAGCTATGAATCGAAATCACAGGTCGCGATGGAAATCAGTCGATTTACGATATTCATGTGTGACGTACGGTTATAACTATCTGAGTTATTCACTGTCAAAGTTTGAATTCGCGTGTTACAAATCTAAGCACTTCCACTCCAACGTATTTTATAGCTCTTGTGCTATTTTACTGCGTTTTGTGTGAGTATATACTCCAATGCTATATACCGACTGTTCGAAAAGCACACTTCACATCGACAAAAACGTTAAAAACCTTTATTGAGTTATTTCCGTTCATTTTTTCATTTCCGCTATTCATGGTCGAGATTTAGATCAATGAGAAATTATGGAATTACGCTAAATTGCGTACTAATTTCCACACTCAATCAATTATGCTCATCATATCATTCACTAATTACACATTAATAAAAATATTGAAATCTTATTATAATATTACAATTAATAATATTTATTGCATGAAATTATTGTTAAACATAAGTTATTATTAAGAAATTTATTTGTTTCTTCAAATTCCTGCATCACATTCCAAAACAACCACATTATAGCATTACAGTATCAATCAAAATTCTCACAGTCAGATTCCAGACTATGCTGTAATTCACTGGAGGAGTCAAACAAGTCTGCGAACAGAAAAGCAATTCCCCGGTCTTGTTCCTTGTCCCCGAGGAATTTTCTCTTCTTCAGCATCTCTCTCTCGTCGCTTTCTCCTCTTGAACAGCGTCCATCGGTCTCCTTCGGCCAAACTTCTCGTGTAGCCCCCGTAATTAATAGTTAGTTGGTTTTAAAGTTCAAGTTTCTCCTTTATCGCTCGCCTTTCCATACATACACTACGACTTTTCATTAATCAATTTCTCCTGGGCGACAAGTTTACCTTATTCTGGTGTGTAACACTCCACTTTATTTACCTTGGTACGTCCGCAGACTGGAAATCCTGTCGTCTTGTCGTTTTTCCATGTAAATCCGCCGTGCAAACGTTAATTTATTTCTCGACCAAGTATCGCCGCTGTTATTGAGAAAGCTTTACTTTCTTTATTTTTTTCCTTAGTTAGCAAAAAATCCCTGCACGAAGAAAATTATATGCAGAATGTTTACGAAAGTCTCGAGATTATTTTCATTTAATTTGCTAAGATTGATAGATTCGTGGTTAAGAGTGAATTCTAGAGTAGTTATATTTTAAATTCATTTTTTATTTGTTTTATTCTTAAAAATCAAACTTACTAACGTAACTCATTTAAAAAGTTATTTCATTAATAATAAGAAATTGTTTTATGATTGTAAATTCAGCAAGCTTACATAAAAATAATTGATAGAACTTACCCACTAAGAAAGGAAGTTATGAGAAAATATTTGATCCACAAGAAGCTTCAACAAACGCCCTTCCAATAAGATTGTTGAACAAACTAAAAGGTACCTTCAATAAATCTTCTGAATAAACTAAAAAATGCAACGTAATACAAAATTTATAAAAAGAAGCACAGCCAATTTTTTTACTCTTGTGAACAAAAAATTTCTGCAAAAATGTTTATATTGCAATTTAAATACATAAAACATGCCGAGTTAACTGCATGAACATTAAAAAAGAACATCATGCTGTTATGCTCGTGAAATTTCATTCCGGTTTAAGTGTTTTTGTGCTGGCCCATTTAGTTTTGTGCAGCTCTTATTGCCAATGACAGAGAAACTCGAGAAGGAAGTAGGAACGTGACATTGTTTCGTGGTCGATGCACGCTGTCGTAAAACGATTTTAGATTTTACGCGTTGAATGTGGCTGATAGAATGGGCTTTGGTAAAAACCAGCCGGAAACAGCAGTGGCGGAAGCCTCTGACCGACGCGACGTGTCGGATGTGTCCCACTGGGATTTTGTCGAAATTTTCGGTAGTGATGTCCGTGCTCATTGTTTTGCTCTTTGTGTATCTTTTCTTTTCTTTCTGCCTTTTTTAACAATAATGACAGCAGTTTCTTGCGATTACTTATTACTGTGCAAAAATAAAAAAAATGTATTGAAATTGCAAGCATGTTTTTTAAAAAAATTATAATACATGTCTTCAGTAATCATTTTATGAATTATTAATTTGTTTTCTTATGTAATGATCGCTCCTATTTTATAAAAATTAAATCAATATTTGGCCTCATAATACAATAGAGGAGAAAATGAAAAGTTTTTTATTAAATTTGCACATGATTGTAATATCGTGATATAATGTGTTTAAAAAGAGTGGACAATAGAGATGTTAATCAGACAGAAAAAGACGATTGTTGTTCAACCTGAACTATTCACGCCAAACGCACAGAAAACAGCGCAATCCACTCTCTCTCGGCAACGCCACTCGCAACCTCTGCTTTTCGACTCGCACGCTGCTTTTCGACTCGCACGCTGCTTTTCGACTCGCACGCTGCTTTTCGACTCGCTCTGGCCGTTGCCGCATTCTATTGTCTATTGCTGGGCCCACCGCACACGTGTTCTACAGACGCTCGTAGCCAGGGTCACGTAGGTCCTTTCGACTATTTACCTATTTACCTGAAGGACCCGGTAATGCATCGATGGAGCCGACAGCGCCTCGGCTCTCGCGACATTGTCTGTAGTTAGCTCGACGTTTCTTGGGTCCTTCTTCCCGATACTACATGATATTTATAATAATTTCTTTATTAAATCTCGTTAATTTATCAAGTACGAAACGAATTGTTATGACATATACAATACAAACGATGGAAATAAGGAAATAAGTATGGAGAAAAGAAAATTATGCTTTAATAATATATTTTTGTAATTTTTGTTGTAGTAGTTTTAAAGTAAACGGTATATATAAATTATACAAAAGTTACGGTAAAGATTTGTCAGGTACATCAAATAAGTTCAACTCGTGGGTCAAATAAAGTAAACCACACAATATAACAATATTTTATAAACAATACACATAAAATAATTAAATAAATGAAAAAATAATTACGAAGTTTTTGAATATTATCTATTGAGAAGATAGTCTCTTGACTATGAAGACTCTTGTGTGCCCTGAACAATGCATTTTGTTTTAAATCCATATCTCAATTGGTTCTGAAGATATAACGTATGATAGACGTAAGTAAAAACGCAAAGCTGCCTGCAACGGTCCAATCCACATTTTTCCCAGGAAATGCGTACGCTTAGTAGTAGTAAGAGTAAAAAGAATCCAGACGCTGTCTATCAATGATCAGCGCGCTATTAACGAGGTTGTGATTACGGTACAAGTGAGAGTCCGAGCGTGCGAGATAGACACCGATAGGGAATTATTACAAGAAATCGGTCCTCTTCAAACGATGATATTTCAACAACGGAAAGACGAATCGACATGAAGCAAAAAGTATTTTGCAGGAAAGAATTTATTTTTTTCGACGACACCAATAGAACTTTAATATTTCCATTGGCTTTACAACAGTAACTATTTAAACTTTTAGTAGTTTTAATAGGTGTTATTTGTATATTTATGGTTTATTAGACTAAACGTATACATCTGTTTATTAATACCATTTATAATGGTACTATTAATAGTTTTTATAATAATCATAATGCAAAACTATGTGTATGTTGGAAAGTTTTGAACTAAACAATTCGATAGAAACTTTAGTAATTGATATTACATTAAATTATATTCGTCCATTAAATTATGTAAGGTGCATTGTTTTTAGTGTAATTCGTAGAATTACAATTAATTTTAAGTAATATTAATGAAATTGGTGCGCCGTAACAACTAACAAAAGCTCTGAATTTTATAAACTAGATACAAAATTTAATATGTAAAACAGCAAGTGACCTATTTTTCACAGATTTGTTTATTACGAACGTATGGTATAAAAAATTAAAAAATAAATTGTAGAAAATAATTGTTATTTTTCTTTATATTTTCCAATTTATTGGTTTTAGCATTGCTTCTAAGGAGCTTTATTATGTAAACCTTAAACAAAATTTCATATTACAATATCTTAAGAATATCCTTTCGCGTAGTTGAACTCCACATCACCATAATTTCATTTGTATCCATATTACATACCGTTTTGACTGATGTAATCAGAAATTTCCAGTTCGAACGTTCTAAACGAGTTCCCACATTTGAAACCAAAACGGGTATGTAATTGTACGATATTCGCTTTAAAGCAAGAAGTTCTCTTGGGTACGCGGTGGGAAAATTAATTGGGAAAACCAATGCAAATGCCGATGATGTCTCGAATGAAGGCAAAAGCAGACGGCTTCGTGATCTCCAATAACAATGATAAACGGTCGGTATGCAGATCTAGCGATCCGAAATTGTACTATGCATAACCTGGCGACATTTTGTGAAATTAGGAACGTATGTACGCCAACAGGCATGCGAAGGGTGTTCGGATCTGCATTGGCAATGCGACCAGCTTGAACGTTCACGTTGCAACTCTTTCCACGCAAATGCGACGGGCCATTATTTCGATTAAAATAGTTTCGACCGACCATTTGTAATTCCGTAAAAATTTTTAGCACATGTGAAATACTCTGACTGGAGATATAGCTGTAGTCTTTTTGCTTTTGAAAAAGATTTTGTTTTTAAAAAAGAATTCTAGAAAAACATCGCATTTTTTGAGAGAGAATTGGGAGAAAATATTGATTTAAATTTCTCTCTTGTCAAAAAAATATAGATTGGGGTTAAGTAACTAGATTCGGTACAGTGATGGATTTGGAGTTTTTTAATGTTAAGAATTTGAAGAAATTGCTTAATATTCTCATTAAAGTATTGTGGATTATGTTGTGTAGGATAAAATAGGACCATTTAAATAACAATTCTATATTTTCTATAAACCAAATCAATTTCTGGAAATTGTTTAATATTATTATTAATTATCATTATTAAAGTATTGATCTGTGTAAGTTCTGAAAGAAGAGGAAAAGAAAGAAATAAATGGAAAAGGCGATAATTAATTTAAGTACGGTGAAACTGAACCTTCTTAAGCTCAAAAAGGTAAGAAATGGTTAATACTGTTAAAAGGGGAAATATCTAACTTCAAAGAAACTCTATTCTACAAAAAAATAACAAGAATAACACAGAATTCTTAATCAGAAAAACAGATAGAACTTAATATATCAAATTAATACATCAGATTGTAATTCTCTCTCTCTCTCTCTCTCTCTCTCTCTCTCTCTCTCTCTGAAAATCAAAGACATTACACGAATAAATTTATCAGTAGAATTTTTGCAAGAATCTTACGAATTTTTGTGATCTAACGATCAACCAGGAAACGTCAAAATCGTCGAAGGATTCTCATGTGGGAAAATCAAGATTTTTGCAACGGAATTGACCCTGCAGCTATTACACGGTCTTATTAACGCGAAGGTAGCCTCGTCTACGCCAAAGGTCTCGCGAAATTTAGGGGGACAGCTTCAGCCTGCCAGATTCCATGACTATATCTCTCGTTGATGGAACGTTAGGGGACAATAATTGCCTGACTGGACTGGACCAACCTTCTCTAGCTCGCTTCCTGGTCCTATTGAAGGCTTTATTGCGCGCTCTGCCAGCCTCTCAATTCAGTAGAACGAGTCGACGACGTCAATCCGCATCTCAGATTGTACAAAGATTTCGGGACATTGCCACGACTGCTCGCTTGATTGAACGTTCAATGTAGGTTCATGTGAATTATTGACAGAAATCTATGAGGAACTACATGTGAACTATATGTTAAAATATTGTGGATTGTTTTATAGTTTGTTCGATACAGGATGATGGTTTAAGCGGATGTCTTCCTTAATAGAAATGGAAATGGAAATATATACGATATATAAATTGTACAAAATTTATTTCATGATATTTATAATAATTTTTATCTGTTGTTAATTGTTAATCTTCTTATAATCTTTGGAGATTCCTTACGTTTTTGTTTTATTTGAAAATATTTCTTAATTTTGATGGATACATTGAAAAGAAAAGAAAATGATATTTCCAAATCTTTCTAAAAATGAGGTAACACAATGGGCCGAAAACGATTCCAGGGTCGGAGCGTGCATTAAGTGGAGTTTTTAGTATTCAAAGGATGAATCTGAGTACGAGATTTAATATTCTATAAACGGGACGTAGAAGGTAAGCTTTGAACAAATACCAGTTTCGAGCCGAAGTTTCTAAGAATAAAGTTGTATGAAACTGGAACCTTCAGGCCTAAAAATTTATAGAAAATTATAAAATTGAATCTTTTAAAGAGAAAATGTCTAATATTTACTATTAAAAATTATTTATCAAGTACTATATTATTATATTATAATAAGTAATTTATATTAATAATTAATTATAATTAATAACTAATAAGTAATTTATATTATATATTAATATTTTTTATTTATTTGTTACTGAAAAAATTTTTTATTAAGTTGAAAATTTGTATTGTCAAGAAGAAAAACGTTAATATACTACATAGATATTTAATGATTTAACAATTAAGATTTAGTAACAGAAATCTTTAAAGAGATTAAGAGAGAGCATACTTTTGCATACACAAATTTATGTTTACAATTCTTACCAGAGAGATAAATTGGCTTCGTGTTAACTAAAGAAGCTAGCTTTAAAACTGTAGCTCGCAAAACGGAAGGACTTGTGATCCTTGAAGAGCCACTTATTAGGGGCAAAAAAGTCAAGAATATTACACAGGAGCTAATTGAAGTTTACTTAAGTTAATCGAAATTCTTCTGTCTCTTTGAGCCTCGCTTTCTTTTCTTAACACTTCATACAAACGAACTATTTATCAATTTAAATCATTACTTCAAATCGATCTACTCCGGTACCATATTCTGCAATGAAAATGATATTTAGAGAGAACATAGAAATAATAAAATTTAACAAATTATTTATTATATTTTTCTTGTTTTATACATGTCCATTCTCTTTTTGTTTAAAATTAATTGAAATCTGAATTAGAAGATTAATAGTAGATTTATTAAATGATTAATAGTCGACTTTCAGCGTTACTTTGTAAAAATATTTTTACATTATTACGGAGTTGTCACGTAATACCTACGTAACTGTACCTATGAAACTTAAGTAATATAATACCTACATAACGTACAAACTTCTTCTGTTCTTGTAAGTAGGAAATATACAACAGTCGGCTATCAGATCGTTCTATTACACAGAATGAAGCGCATAAAAAAAGGTAAACAAGCTAAAAATTTTCTTGATATTCTCTTGCTTAAAAATTCTAACAAAAGCTCTCTATAGAGCTCCAATTCCAATTTTTAAAATTTTCACTTAAGCCATCACAATTGTTTATCAAGCAAATATCAGTAGCACGCGTGACGAATGATTCCATTCACGATCAAACCGAAAATGCATTACCCATTTTGAACTTTATTTAATTAATTGCGTGTTCATTGTGCTCGGATTCTCCATTGAATCTACACATTCAAACGTTCCTCTTGTCATCGTTAGCACGCTATCACACGATTGCAATAACCTGCGTATAGGTACAAGTGCATCAGTGACGTTTAATGCCTCTTAGTCACAAGCTGTGAGGGTGGTCCAACGAGGACCTGTTAATACCACGGTTTCAAGAGGTTTGTGCAGATCGAAGAGACGAAAGCCGCACGTGCTAGCTATAAATTACACGTTCTCATAATTATCCAAGCCGCGGTAGCTCGTACACTCTCCAGAGGAAATCCTGGACAGCGGAGCGCCAGCTTATTACGCGAGCATGTGTGTTAACGGCAAATGCGATCTGCGTTGATAAGCCTCGATACCTTTGTCGCTACGACGCGTCAATACCTTTGTTATTTACCATTATCTGTCTTACTTTCTATGTGCAATAGGTTGATTATAATTGAATTTTATGAACATTGATAGAGCTTGTTACAGTTTAGAATACATTTACATGGCTACAGATAATGATATTGGGATGCTTTCGGAATTGTTAAGATTGTATCTACAATATTTTGAAGATGTTATGGATTTGTTGGATTTGAAGGTAAGTGACAGAATTTCGGATTCAGAATAAATTGCTTTAGTTTGATTTGAGTAAAAAAATTATCTTGAAATGCATATGGAATTGTTGAAATTATATTCTATGTGTAAAGAGTGTGTTATTGCTAAGTTGGATGGTAGAATTTTGGGTTTAGAGTAAATCGTTTTAGAGATAGATGAGAAAATGAAGATAATAGTTTTTGTGTTTGAGCAAGATTTTAGATTTGGGATCAGATAAATGTGAAGTAAAAGATGTAGTGTGTTAAATACTACAACGATGCTTATTACGATCATATTATTATGACCATAAAATACCTCAAATCGATCACAATTCCACACAAAAACACTAATTATAAGTCGTTTTTCCATTGGAGAGATTTATAGCTCGCGTCCATCTAGGAAACAGCATGTACAATACACATGATCAGGTAGTAGCGCGCAAAAGTTGAACAGTAATCGAAATTGAAAGGCGCAGACTATTTTAGCTATTATCACTGGCTAATACCCTATTAAAACTTAATTCCTATCGTACATGTTCGACTTAGAATGGAATTACTCCTACAACTTCTACCATTGTAATAAACAAAGAAACAGCAAACAAAAGCAAACGTTAAAACGCGTTTTACTGATAGATAAGATCACCTCTTTTATGTTACTTTTTCGATTGTTTTTCGGACGCGATATAAGCTCTCAATATTGTATTTAATTACATGGTGGACTAGGCTTTTCAGTGCGATACGGATTGAAATACGGAATCACGACAACAATAGGCGGGCTGTAATAAAATCGCTTGCGCGAATACGTATTCAATAACTTGCTTTTCGGGCTAATGGTAACTACTACTATTAATTGCAAATCGCATCAGCCATTTGCTATTTCGTTGTTGGTCCATTAATTGGAATGTTCTTTTTCCCCCTTCCTGTTATTCGTGTCTAGCATTGTTTCCCGTGTGTTTTCACGCCACCACCTTTTTCCCTCCTGCCCTTTGTCCTCCGAAATGTCTTTAGATCTTTTGTTTACATTTTTTGTAATTATTACATAGGGCATTGCCGATGTCTACAATTTACGTATTTGTTTCAGTTTTACGATTTTCATTTATCTATCTTTCAAATGAGATAGGATAACTGTAGTATCTGGATTTTTACAATGAAAGATTTCGCGTATACGTTTGCACTTCATAAATTTACAAGTAACTAGGACACTTGAATTACGATATGATGTAGTGTGGGTTAGGCGACCAGAGTAGGAAGATTAGATGATTGAAATAGAGCCCCATTAATTTTCGTTAAATATATCTTTTCATATTTAATTCAACGTAAGAAAAAATATAAGGTTGGACCCCTTTTAGTGTAGATGAAATTGAGATTGCTTTAAATAAGATTTTTAGGAAAATGTCTCCCCTATCATTTTATTTTTACATTTAAAGAACCTACTATGTTCTAAATAATTTTCTTATATTTCCATAAATATTATACAAGAAATATTTCTTATGTAGATATGTATAAATACACAGATGATCTTATTTAGATTGTTTATTCTATATTTAGAATTTCAAATACCTATAATGAAGTTGTTCAAAAGTTTACATAATTAGTCAGAAGTATGCTGATTTCATTTCCAAAAATTTTATACAATTTTAAACTAATTTTCCTGCGATGTATCACAGGCAACGGGATTTTAAGAACTTGTGTACGTATTTCGCAGATTATCAAAGGCCGTATATTGACTCGATTAGTTAGCTATTTGCAAAGTTTAGAACCTGAAAGTTCTTAACTATTAAGAGCTTGTTTAAGAGATCTTTTATGGAAATTTGTGCATTATACTTCAAAGTGATTCTAATAATTGAATTAATGATAATTACTATAGTTTCTGAAAGTATACATGTCAAGTAAATTTATAACAATAGCTATCATATATGATTAATTTAACATATAGTCAGTGAAGATAATAACATATCATACTACAGGAACTATTACATGTAACAATAGGATGAAATGCAGTAATGTACCAACGTGAATTACATAACATAATACAATTAAGTCAGTGATATAATTAAGGATAACAATAGGACACATATAGATAATATAGAATAAAGTACAATACATAGATAAAATATAGTTGTCACTTCGAGTACTAATAATACCTAATAAAATACTGAAAATTAATTAAGGAAAATCAGTTTAATTCTTCTTTTTCACATAACGTGAGAAAGATTATAATAATATAATAAAAAATAAAAATAAATATTGTCTCAAATATAATTTTAAGCGTTTTTTCAAGAATGCAGATCTCGGATTATATCTGTAAAATAAACGAATCTTTTGCCGACCGTATATTGCATAGTTGTATGCATATCTATCTACTGATCATCGACAATGTCAACGTTGGAACAATGGTAGTTGCATCTCATTTCCCTTGTCGTATTTCCTTTGTTGTATTACCTTCAGCCAATTCTAATGGGTCCGCGGGGATTATAGCTTCTAGCTACTAGTCAGCGCAGTATACAGAATCGAAATAACTTAAGCTCATTATCGTACTACCTGCTACGAAATTAATATGAAACCGTGGTAGCAGTCACGCTTGAGACGAATAAGAAAATATTGTTCATATGTGATGTTTCCTTAGAAAGAATTTAAAGCATGAGAATAATCACGAGAATATTTAAATTTAAATGAATCTTAGTAATTAAATTTTGATAATACTTTTAAAAATCTGTAGCTTTTTAATAATTTTAAGAATCTATTAAATATTGATTTATGGATTTTGTTGAAAATGACAACGTGAGTTCGTGCTCGCCATCCATATGCAGATGCGTTAGTTATAAGAAATAGTAACTAGAAGATAATCCTAGTTACAATTTTGTACGCGCGTGCAATAAAGGTTTTTTTTGGCTCAGAACGGTGTGATAGATTTATCCATTCAATAAAATAATAACTATTGTGATCCTACCTCTGAGTATAGAAATAACAACAGATTTGTTAATATTTTATTATTTGTCAAAGTACAATTTTTACATTTGATTCTTTAAATAAAACTTTATAATGTAAAAACATTATATAATCTTTAAAAGATTTAAATTATGCATACGAGTTTAGACTACTTTATAAGCTCAAAAATTTCCAATTAAAAAGTGAAACCTTATACGTTTTGCTTGTGATTTCTGGTTGTAAGCTGTGCCCTCTTTTAAGAGTATTTTAACATTTAATCAGTATTACAACTATACGGTATTATAATAGATCTGGTATTTTACTTCACTGCAAAAGAGCATAGTTGAATATCCAATGTACACTAACGTAGCCTCTGTCAGTTAAATATAATGTACGCATGAATTTGTGAAATAATGTATGAAGCTACAGACTGAGATTTACAATATGCAAACTTTCTTATAATTCATCATTTAAGTGGCTTTAGAAATAATTTCTAAAATATATTTTTATATCGTTTATCAATTGAATATGAATTATAAAAACTGTACCGGGTTATATAAATTGAAGACTGCTAGGACCTTTATCTTTTCCAATCACAGTGAAATTGCAACTGACGATTTTATATATTATATATTTTATATTTATATTATATATTTTATATATTATAATTCTAATATAAATTTTTCCAATACTTACAATATTTTTACAAAACTTTGTAAAATATAGAACTTATTCTTTTTTACTAAAAACGTAACTTTTTATTCTGTTTTACAAGTATATTGTTCACTATTATATTTGAACTCGTCAATTTCGTGGAAATATCAAACATTTCACGCTCATTGTGTTCCATTTCATCGTCATCCAAGAAAGACAAATGGAATTTTTATTCAATATCTCATGGAAACAGAACACCTCTTCGTTGTATCACCGTCACATCGATGCATCTTCCCTGACCTCGCATTTTCTCTGTTCCATTATCCGCGAACGGCGGGGTTATAATGTATCCGGTTCGGTTAAAGCATCGAAGCTGTGCTTGCGGTGCCAAAGCTAGCGTAACCCATTGTACCGGCCAACACCGCAACACTGGTGTTAAATTGCAATTATTAATTGCAGTAAGTAAACTATACGAGGGGTTGCTACTTCCAACTCTCGAGACTGGTGGTTTAGTCGCGTCATAATTTCGCGATAGCTTCTGTTGTGTATTACACGAACTATGCCACCCTATCTGTTCGGATAACTATATTTTTATTATACTTCTGCTTTGGGGCAATTTTTTGGAAGTGATTTTTATGAAGATTATGATGGACATAAAAAATAATCATATTTATTTTGGCATTTGTATTCTAATTAATTAACTGAAGAGGCTGTTGCAGTAAAGACAGCTCCGATGATTTAAGTAAAGCAAAAAAAAAAAAAAAAAAACAACTCAAAATCAATCAAAATTAAATCACTTTTCCAAACGTGCTATAAATTGACAATTATAAACTATTATTTGTAGTAATAAATCTTTTCACTCTTGAAGATGGGATTTGTACCTTTTTTTCAATAAATACAATTTAAATGTTGAGTTGCTTATTGCTTATTACTCTGCAAATCCTTCTCAGGTACAGATTACTTGTAATTTTTAATATCACAAATTAATAATGGATAATTTCAGCTCCAGCATTTGACTAGCTTCTATGATAAAACATTCTAACGAACAAAAACTAATGAAAAAATTATTGTACAGTATAAGTACTGAAAAGCATATAAAGAGCATACAGGCGCTAATATTGTATTATTAAACATCTGCACGTATATCATAAATTTCCGAATGATAACAAGATTAAAATAAAAGTTAAAAAATTTCTATTCTTAAAGCCTCTTCTTTTAGATTTATCTCCTAGAATAATTTTCATTTAACAAACGGAATTCTCTCGGGTGCAAATATCAAATCAGAACGTCAGCTATGTAATATCCCTAAAATACTATTATATTGCGGAATAGGAACATAATTTTGTAGGAAGATGAGCGGGTTACTTGTAAGGGCAACATGTGCTCCACATAGTTTAGCGGAGCTGTTTCTTTATGTCGGGTCACGAAAGCAAATCTCGTTTGACGTAAAACGCGACAAAATTATCTGCGGGCATTTTCTCTTACATATTTCTACACTACACTATAGTAGGAATGCAGTTGATAAATAGTACGAGGAGAAAATAAAAAAAGAAAGGATGCCACGTAAAATTTCAAGGAGATTCAGCGCCTGCTAAAATTGCAAATTTTTCTGAAAAATGTTATCTTCGCTGTTTCGCGAAGAGAAAGAGAGAGAGAGAGAGAGAGAGAGAGAGAGAATGTCTCTCCAAATTGAAATGTAACTTCAAAGCTGTTCGAAACTTACGAAAGTTTGTTATAGTTGGTCATGTTCTCAACATTTACACAGAAATTCGTAAGTTTATACGAGAGCTTCGTCTGCAATTAGAAGTTGAAAAGGTTATTAACTTTGGACTGTGTTAATTATGCGACAAATGTATAGCGTATCCTTATTGATCTAATTGTGAGAGTAAATATTGAATTTAATCGCCATTTCTTTTCAGGATTTGCGAATTATTTATGGTATCATTGTTTTCATGGATTTATTATCCTTTTATTTGTTTTTGACTCCTTACAATATGATAATTGTTCTGAAAGAATTTTTCAATTCCAATAGTTATCAAAATTACTTATTTTATGAGTAAATTCTCACGAAACGGGTTTACAGGTACTTAATAAATGGTTGACATTTTTTCCATGAAAAATTAGTCTTTCTATAGACATATTTTCAAAATTTAAAAAACATTTTAAAATTGAAAAGCATGTTCTCCTTACAACATACAAATTATTGACGAAGAAGAAGTTAAAGAGAATTCTGTTTTCATGTGTTTGCATTCAACTATGTTCTTAATACATGTTATCAATTTTTTCAAGAAATTCAACTAGTATTTAGTAATCAACTTCCATTGTATAAGTAGTGCACGTAATGATAATTCAATGGCCATTTGCAATTTTCTTAAACTTTGTTAAGCGATAAAGAAAGAATTTTTTCTTCGCACCAGTACGCGAGATCACCTAAATTTTTACGCTTCGCCTAAAGATATAACTTTTATCTTCGTCGGGAGAGTCGCTTAAGCTTTTATTCTGTCATCACGTTGCACTTCAAGATAAAGCGACTCATACGACGACGTTGCCTAAGAGGCATTTATGAAAATCATATTTTTTCAACAACTATCAATCTTTCATGTGCCAAAGAAATTTAATAATATCACATTTTCGAGACTGAAAACTAATTTTCGTAATACATACGAGTATGTGTACTTTTCTAGCAGGAAAGTATTTATAACAATACGTGCAATAAGGAAAATTTCAAGTGCAAATTTAATGTTGTTATCATTATAATCGCTGTTTTTAATTGAAAAAGTATTTTCAAAATATTATTGTCAAAAATATACATATAACGGATGCAGAGAGCCTTTATTGATGCTTATTTTGTTTTAGTAAATCATTTTCTTTTTAGTTCATTTCTGTCTTTCCATACAAAAGCCAATATTTGCAAAGTATTCTGAAATAATAAAAAAATGTAATTTTAGGTTGATGATGCAATGAAAAGCACAGAAAAAGTTAAGGAAGAATTCAAAAGAAACAACCTAAAATATAATTTTCCATAGCTTTTGATCTAATTCTTAATATACTTGTACGTGTACTTGTAGATTTCACAAAATTAATTTTCTCGGAAACGAGGTCTTGCGTAAGAACTTCATTCTATATCTGCTATTTATATATGCCACCATTTTGCATATATATGCATATGCATCTTTGTTACCATTGAAAGCACACGCTATACAAGATCTTCGGGAGTAGATGATAGAAAATTTAGGAAAAATTTATTTTCTCAACAAGAACTATAATTTGGTCGATTTTTTAACATCAATAACTAATAGACAAAACTTCAAACACAATATTTTGATTTTTCATCTTCATCTTATTTAGTCTCGTAAAACCACCTTTATAATTTTTTATTATTTCTTATCAAACATTTAATATGAATGATAAAGTAAAGTTATGCACATAACAGTATGGATGTAATTCTCCACACACGTATAATTTATGCAGACAACCATTATATACGTAATTGTGTCGACTTTTTAATTCAGTGTCGCGAAATCCAGATCGATTTATCAACGTATCGACAGAGTGCTAATTTTATCGCAAATTTTTACATGCCAAGTAACTCAGAATATGTTGTGCAACACGTTCGCGTCAGTGCGAGACACAGATTTCGTCCGTTTGAAATGGAATTGCATACGCGATGCGGTATATCGATAGCGTAGCCATATATCGAAGTCGAACATTATGCGGCCGGAAATAAATTGACTACTGTCAGATTATGGAACAGGGAACCTTATATGGCTGACAGAAACTAATATTATTTCATTTCCGTTGTTTATATACGTAGACGAAAAAGTTGTTAATGAATTATGTTATTTATGGTTTGAAAACATTCATATGTTTATAATATTACTATTGGTTAATGAGAAGGTTACTGGATATTTGAATGTTTCATCGAGTGATTTTTTAATAGGTGTATTCCAAACAATTATTATTTAGGCTGAGTGTTAACTATACAACTAGTTTGTAGAAATTACATTTAATCCTTTCTATAAGAAAAAATTTATTTACGTAATTAAAATTCTTCATTAAAATAGTAACACTTAAGAATATTTATTTTTTCTACTACTACCATGAGGTAAAGCAAGAACCATTTTCTACATCAAGGAGCAACTATAAATATTATCACCAGTAAAAATCAATTTCATCCATGCAACACAAACTGAACTATAAAAAGCAATAAGAAGAGGAAACGTTTTTGTAAACAAAATTCCTTTGATACTTCTGTCAACTCTACATTGCATTAAAGTATTTCTTGAAAATAAAAAATATTTGTGCCCTAAATAATTATAAAACATGCACAATAGAAAAGTAATTAAATAACAAACAAAACGAAAACATAGGAGACTCTATGAAAATGAACAGCCAGGTAAGAAATAAAGCAAGAAGTGCGCATAAGCATAGTGGCTGAGTTTCAGTAGAGGATTTCACTGCTGCTAAATGAAACCCCGAAAATGCGTGAAAAATTCGAGTTTCTTATGTTTCTCATTCAGCTTGAATTTACTGTTAGAACCTCATTAACCGCGATTCATTCCATTCCTCTGGTTACAGTACCACGAGCTGTGTTGAAAGAACAATACCAAGGCGACGTGGAAATGGACGAGGTGGATTTGATGCATCAATTTGAGGAGGGATTCGACAGGGCGGACTTCAGGGCTGAGTTCAGTCCTAGTCCGAACCTCGAAGGGCCACAATCTCAGCCTAGGGACAACATCTCCCGGAATTTCCCTACGGTCAGCTCATCCCCGCCGCGAGCCAGAACTAACAACGACGGTGAGTAACAAGTATTAGTTGCTTCCTCTTCCAGAACTTGTTCCAGGACAAACTAACTTCCATAACGTATCGTTCGAACTATTTCTCACCGTCTTTGTTGCGCTATTATATACATACACGCCAAATTGATTCGACGTCTATGAAGAAAGTTGATGGTATATATAAAAATAGAAACTTAGAAATAAAAACAAACTTAAATTCAAAAATAAAAAAGAAATTTAGGAATTCGAAAGAAGATCATAGTTTTCATAAGATAACTTAAAGAGATGATGTAAATTTCTCTAATTTTATACATAAATATTTGAACTAATGTTTCATACTATCAAGTGCAAAGGATTCAACATTGTGTGCCACATTATATTACCGTCAAATTAATAAATATTACATAGAATTGTTAAGTACATTTACTGAAATAAATTAAACATTTACACAATATCGTGTTTAATCGTCTCCGACTGAGTTCCATCGTATGAATTTGGCGTTCTCATCTTACTTTTAAATTTAGGTTTCGTTAAGAATATTTTTCGTAAAAGGAGGTTACAGCAGTAAAATGATCTACTTTCTTATCAAATTTAAACGAGGGTAATTCTAAACAATTTTTATAAATATATTCCTGACATCAGTAAACAGAACATATTCTTAATTCTACCACAATATACATAAAGAAGAAAACTAAATTCAGAATAATCTTACTGCTGTGATTCCTTCTTAATTGATTTTCAGCAAACTTAGAAACTTTCCTTATCACACTGGCACACACGCTTGCTTGATGCACGATTCTCCACCTTAGCATGCTCCGTTAGGCCCGCACTGACACATTACATACGCATGCACAAACGCGAGGCATTAGTGTAACCAAAGTCGTTAGCAATGCGAACATTAACGCTCGAACGTAATTAAGGTTAACGTAACACCGATATCGCGTTGCTTTATGATTTATATACATGTATGTATATCTCTATATATACAACTCTTATATCGGCATCTGGTCCGCGCTAGTCCACGACTACCAGCTTTCCAGTTTTGGCTAATAACGTTAGCGGTTTACCCAATGCTAATAGGAAATCGATAGCGTAGGATTTGTAAACTGGAGAGGCGCACGTCGTGTTGCGGCCACCGAAAATAGGAGTCCACATGCAGTAGGCGTCCTTGCTCAAAGCGTGATACGGTTTCTGGAACCCGGTCAACGATCGGTCAACGGAGGACCTCTGCGTTCTGATAATTGCCAACCATTGTTTGCTGTCGTGCATGAAATGGGACATCCCCGTCGCCACGGTGAATCGTTCTTTTGTGTGAAGAAAATGAATCGAACTGTCTCAAGAAGTAGCTCTCTAGTAGACTTTTGTTCCGTTTAAGTCGATTCCTTGAATTAGGAAAAATTGATTTTAGGAGGGAGTAGTAGAGATATGATAAATTGGATCTTTTAGGTCGCCGCAGGGCATTCTTATGAGTTTATGGTGCTGGAATTTGAATAATATTATTTGAGAAGAATTGAGTTAGGATTAAATACTATTAATTTCTGGTTGTTACCGCTATATGATCTGTTCCGCGTACACATTCTTGTGTATAAATCACAAAATGTGTGTTAATTTTAAGCAAGTAATCAAGTCTTCAAAACAAAGTGTAAGTCAGTTTTCTCTATAACGTCGTTAGTAAGTATCAACTTATAATCAAAACATCGATTTATGCCCACCCTAAGTATGCTAAGTGAATAACAATTTTATTGGTATCGGAAATTATGAATATTTGAATATGTATAAGAAAGTAGAGGTTTCTATTTTAGTGTATTTCGATATATGAGCATACAGTGTATTAATAATTACAGGGATTGAAGTACAGTTATATTTAATACGTCTACATTATGTATGTGTCTTTTAATCCACATTCAAAACCGTGAATTCTATAGAAAATTGCTTAGAAATATTTGGCAAAATGAAATAAGATAATTATGGTAAAGTGAAAAATAAATATACTATTGTACCATTCTCAGCGTTTTATCTAAAAAAGTGATACTAACAAGGAATTCATTGATACGATAGCTTAAGATAATGAAAGAACAACACTATTCAAATTCCAATATTCCAATATTCAAAAATGAAACTAAGAGAGTCACGGAGCGAGTTAATTAAAATTTTTCGCAAAAATACGTTTTTCATCTGAATATACTTAGGCTAATTGGTTTTGTTCTTTTCTACGTCAATGTACGAGTGAAGAGATATTCAATTCCCTGCAAAGACTTGCAATGTACTATCACTGAAACTCGGCAGATGCTGGAAAACGAGATATCTGACAGACGTCGATCTCTGTTGTCCAGGATAGCATAGCTGCCATTACTTCAGAAACATGGTACGTGTAATTGGTATTATTAATAGTAATAGTGAATTGCGGAGACTTCAGGCAGAAATAGTTCGACGCCATGTCTGACCAATATAGGACGTTACTACTACTGTTCGAACGAGTGCGAGAAAACTCAGGCAGAAAGTCTAACATTAAGAATAAAATTTTTTCCAGATATCATAAATTACTCAAACTCTTCGTTAAAACTTATTCAACTAGTATTAATAAATTATCATTAATTTCTATAAATCTCCTAATTACACATATCTTATAGTTTTAAATTATATATAAAATTAAAAAATGTCAATTATACCACATGCATATGACAAGTTATTTTATAATTTTTTTTTTAAAAATATGATAAGTGGAATAATATCTAACATATAAATAACAATAATAATATAGCATTACGAATGCCATACTCATCTATCACATTAAACTGTCAAGGAATTAATATTTCAACATATAGAATCTCATTGTTATTCGAAGCTGATGGATGTTCAATTTTAATTTCAACAGTTGCTCCTATACGAAACTCAGTATTTCGACAAACAATTTCTACATTCATCCGGTTTATGTGACAACTATCTGTACATCCACAAGCACAGGAGTCACATCGATAGGGTCCCATAGAACAACCTGTGCATTTCCAAATTAATTCAGACAATTACGCCGCCATCCATACTCTCGTTATTAAGATCCGATGCATTACCCTTCCTCTCTTGTTTCGCACTGAATACGTTTCTCTGTGAATTGGAAAAGAAGTACGGAGCCACCCCCGCTCGGAGTAAACAATACGCGCCGAGGTACACTAGAATTTTTCCCTAAGTGCTTTCGTCTCTCGTTTTTCGGCCTGCTCGACAAAACTTCCATACGAAACACGACTTGAACGTCACGAGACGTGTTCACAACACCGTGGCTTTTAATAATGAGCCGACAGAACAAAATCGTCGTTTCTTTGTGCTTCGTCTGCCCACATGAAACTTTTTCCCCACGTTTCGTCTTAGCGAAAGAAAATCGTACGATCAAGGTTCAAGGATCAAGTTTCTTAATCGTGGTTTTACGGACTTTGAATTTGTAGTCAGGATATTTTAAAATAATGTAAGATTTTTTCAAGTTTAGTTAAGTAACAAAACATGTTTTGGCTAATAGGGTCTTTCTGGATTCAAGTGAGATACATTTAAAATATGTGGTTTTTTGAACTGACCGGGTCTGTGTAATTTATATAGACTTTGACGCAAGTATACATAATTGAAATGAGTTTTATGGTCTGGTATAGCAGCTTCTCGTAGAGCCTTTGTTTTCTTAAATTACAGTGATTAAACTAAGGTAATTAAGATTTATGACGATTTCTCTTACAACACCATGATTCGCAGCCAGTCAATCTTACGAACCTTAATTTCAACAAATGAATTTTTGTTATTCTGCTTCGTGATTAGCGCACAAATTATAACCATCTGCATACATGTTCCAATAAATATGGAAACTAGGTCCACACGGAATCCAAACATAACCATATAACTCGAACCGAGGCACCCACCCGTCAGCGTCGCTCCTTAATTAATCATCAAGCAAATTTACTCAGCTCCGGCCGAGGTGTCGGCGATATTCTCGTCCCCATCCTATGCTATTTCATTTCAAATATTTATCGTTTGGATCGGCCAATTAATTCGACGACGATCTTCTGACGACGCGTGCCCCCGATGATCCTCCGGGGTGCGATAACGAGCGAATACGTCGTCGTGAAGCAGAAACTCGACGAGATAAAACGGTCTGTTCCACGTTCGCGATTGAACCACCGACAAAGGGAGCCTCTCGTTGTTCGGAACTTCGAAAGCGATTTCACCGAGCTAATTTCCCGTCCACTGATTCCTTTAAACGGGCTCGCGTCGCCACTGGAAAAAGCATCGAGGGGATGGATGAAGGAAGAATAGAACTGAAGGAACAGCTCGCGAAAACGAGCAGAACTTCGAATCGAAGGAAGTTTATTAAAGTGAAATAAAATATTGAAGCGAATGAATCTTGTTAATTACTAAGAAATGATGTATGCATTCGACGGTTTAGATTCGTTCGATGATAGTTTGGCTGATTTTCTCCCTTTTCTTGAGTGATAAGTGTGAGGCATTAAAGAGGAAAGTGGTTAGTAGGAGCGCTTTTGAATATTGTATGATTGAAACTTATGCTAATAGGATATAGAGAAACAAATATTGCTTGAAGTATATATATTTAAATAACATTAGCCGTTTACATAATTGATAATTTTATTATAATTTTTAACATCGTATTATATTGGATGTTAAAAAGGTTAGCATGTTGAAGATTGTTTAACAAAGATATTTTTGTCAGGTTGAATAACTGTCAATTTTACGTGATTTTACATAGGATGTTAAAAAAGGAGGAAATATTTAATCAATATACATAGGTTTCAATATCAATATTTTTAATGCACAGTATTTCTAACTTTAATTTATTTGTTCATATTTAGTTAAATTTAAATCACTAAATATTTGAATTAAAATATAAACGAAGTATAATCACTGCGTAAATTTAGATGAAAAAAGTAAAGATTCTTATTGAACATACTATTGTAATAAATTCATATTATCTTAGTTTTATAGCGGCGTCGTTATGGGAAACAAAGTAATTCAAGTCCCAATACATTCTCTGCCAATGGTATTGTGTTCACGAATGAAAGAGAAAATATGAAATGTTTCAGCCCCGAAAATTTCTAATTAGCTAGCAGCTGAGACGAATTGTGTGACAAAATTGAATCACGGAACTTGAATTTCAAAGATTCTTCCGTGGGTCTTGAAAGCTTTAATTGGAATTCTATTCACTCGGACGCTTCCAGTCGCGAGTTTTCTGCCTTGCTTCGGGTACTTTCTTTCCAGATGCTCGAGCAGACTAGGGAAAAAGAGAGAGAAAAAAGAAAAATAAAAGAAAAAAGAAAAATAAAAGAAAAAAAAAGGGACGATCCCTTTATCCAAGAGTTCTGCCTTTTTTATCACGTTTAGCCACTTCTTCGTAACTCGTTTAATTTCATTTGAATACATTTGCACGATGGGAAGAGAGTCTTTGGAATATCATATTAAACAACCTCGTACTCGAGTCACTTTTCGCATTAGTTGTAGAGTTGCGTTTAATACGTTTAGCTTTGATGCTTTCACCCAGCGCAGCATGGACGCACGAAACCTGCGCTCCAGTTTATTTGTTGAAAAATTTATTTTTTTGTCTAATTCGTTTGATGTGATTTAATGCCAAAGCTCCTTTTCCAGAAGTATGCGTTATATCAATTCGATTAATTTTTCGCTCCTAATTCTGTATAATATTGAGTTATATATGTGTATACACTCATGAGTTTTAGGACATCTTTTATTTTTAATACAAACTTCATATTTGATGATTTTTTATAAAATCTTTAATAGACAAACTACCTTCTTTGTTGCATAACAAATTAAACGGTATTGAAAATCATATATTTTTATGATTATTTATATTTTCTGTACAATGTTAACTCAACAGTGACAAATTGTACCAAATTGAACTTTGACTTTAACTTCAAATGTATCAAATCGTCAGAGCTCTATTCAGAATTCTATCAACCTATTTTTATTTAGAAGTTCGTTGTCTGTTAAATTTCTGCTTCAAATTCAAATTAGATGCGTGGTACTTTAAATATTTTAATCGATGTTAAGAAAGAAGGTTTGGACGAACGTGGTAGGACCTAGAACACGAGTTCACATTCTATTACAGAATTACGTAATTACATCTGCAAGACGACACATATTTATGTAGCTTCTACTGTTGCTGGTTAAATGTTAATTAACTTTAGCCGTAAAATAGCGAAATTATCTTTTCGCAAGATAATTTCTGACAGCTAAGTGGTCAGACAAAGAGAGGACAAGGATCAACGAACTAAAGTAAAATTACAGGTCTCAAATTCCCGTCTAAATTTTTAGAAATATTTTAAAATATTTTACGTAAAAAATACTAACTTAACTACTTTAGTTATGAAATATTTTACATTATGAAAGGTGTGATAAATTTTTTATAAATGAAAGAATATATCAGTTGTTCATTGTAACTTCCTGAGCATTCTTTTCTTCTTAGAAATTGTCTGATTTTGATAAAGCTGTCACTTTAACTCCCAGATAATACAGCTTTTGAAACATAAATTTGAATAAAGTTGAATACACAAATTTATGGTGATGTATTATATCTAGAAAGGTTTATTCAGCTATATCAGTTTGTGTTACTGAAACCTAATTCAAGATAGTTTCTGATTAAATCGGCATGTACTTGCTTATTCATAGTATATTACTACTACTGTTAAGTGTATGTAATGTATTCATTACCTTTATACATACATCCATCAAAATATTACTTCATTTGAATCTCTTAAGAAATTAATTATCTGCTTTATCCCCATCAATGTTTACCTTTTTTCCTAAACTAGAATCGAATAAAACATTAAAAACTTTAATTTTTAAAAATCCTTTTGTCCTACGTCAAATATTCTGAACGCAATCCAATCCGAGAAAAAGGAACTTTTGAAACAAATAATCGCATGCCCTCGGTGGTTTTTCGGTTTAGACTCGAAAAGCGTTTTAAACAACAAAAGGTAGTAATGGGAACAGTAGGGGTAGGAGCTGCAAACTAAGGGAAAGACGTTCGCGAGATACTCGATTTACTCGAAGATAATCAACACAGGAAGAGACGAGGGTCGCTGTGAAAGCCTCCAGCTGTATCGCATCCAGGAGCCGCGTAATTATAGGTGCATACACCTAGGCTGCAGTTGAGTCCCCGGAACTGTTCTTGGACGAAAGCTCTCTAAGTTTCCGCGCTGGCTTTCGAAGCACTATTCCAAGTTCCGGTTACGTGGCTTTAATGAGTTGGTCGCCGAGGCGTGTATAATACAACGCACGAAATTACCGATCCCTTTTGTCATCGTGATTAAGCTGGACTCGAGTCAGCGAATTCATCCCTCTTCTCTTGTATCTCTTAGTTTGTGACAATTTCTGGAATTGCTTCGATGACAGAATTCAATTATTATAATAATGAATTTTTAGTTTTTTTTTTTCAATTTAATTTCTTTTTTCCTCCTACCTATGTTTTGGTGTAATTATATTGATTAGATGTTCTTCCAAACCATCCAGTACTTCTTAAAGGTTGAAAGAAAGAGAACAAATCGTTCCACTCAAACTTTTCCACTACATAAGGGATCGAAATCCTTGAGGATGTGTTTCAGTCTAGAGAAAATTAGGCTTCTGCCGAGGCTCAATAATACTTGACTTAATTTATTGAAGGGGTTTCTGTCTGAGTACGAAACACAATTCATCATATAGAATTCGATTACTTGACAATCTATTTTTAAAACTTAATCTTTCATTATATACTTTACTTTATTTTAAAACTATACGACTTGCATTTAGAAATAATACATTTATATTATTATATTAATATAATTTAATATATTATGTAAACAATATATTAATGATTATTATCTTTTTATAATTAAAGTATTTATTAAAACTAAATTTCGAATTTTTACTTTAAACTCAATAACATTGTTACGTCGCGTAACACTCTACCTAGCCGAGGCCACACACCGCAGGCAATATGGCAACCAGATGTCTTCGGATACTCGCAGCGTATCTTCCATGATGTCAAGGACCTTCCATAAATCACATAGATTTCCTGGAAAAGGTCCTTCAAACGAAACAAACATCTGGTTCGGAGGAATTCCTAGAGACTATTGTCTACCACGGCTTAACAAGGGAAAGTCAGTTTTTGTCACGTACGCTGCAACTTTCCTCCCACTAACAACTTTCTCTCGAGGGCGGTTAAGACCCTTCGTTTAACCAATTAAAAACGAAGCCTATTCCCTCACTCTCCTAAATAACATCGGCACCAACCAATCCGATGGTCCCGTGCGCTAGACTCACTCATCCTTAGCTCTCCTCCGAGACAGCATCGTCTTCCAAGAGTACTGTTTTTGCATCCTTCGAACGGTCAACATCCTTCGAGCGGGTATACACACCCGCAGATCACTCAGTCACTCACTCATCTCGTACATACGCACCAGGGTAACTATCCTCGTTATAAGTTGTGGAATAAACGGTGAAATATAACTTACTACTGTGTCATATTCATATCAACCACCTCTGTTATCCTAAACGAAACAGGGGAACGACTACTTCGCGGCGTCGATTCACCGAATCGTAGCGAGAATTTACGCCTCTCGCTGACGCTTTTTCCTCGCGACCGCGTCTCTCCGCGAACGGTCGTAACAAACATATTAAAGAGAACAGTGTCGACAGTTTAAAATATTTCACGTCTCGGAGGATTGATCAGAAATTTATAGCGGTTATTGGCAATAACAACTATCGACCAACTGATAGGGGGAGTTCTGAGTAGTTTCCGCTCGAGGGTATCGCATTCTTGAAAGTCTGAACAGAGCAGTGAGTCCGGTGACAGGACAAAAGTATCACATGAAAATTGATAGGTAGAATTTTAGAAGGTCCCTTAGTAATTAGACCAATCACGAGTAAACTATTCATTGTTGGCTATTTAAGCGTCCATCTATAGGACCAAATTGAATAATTCGCAAGTTTGTTGTAATATTAGCGAATTGAACGTAAATGAGATCCTAGACTGATCGTGTTAGCACGATACAATAGTTTCTCGCTTTGACACACCAGTCGTCTGATATCGTTAGAGTCGTGTACCACGTATGAATTGTTTGCAAAGGGATAATTAAAGAGCTACCACTAGGAATCAATGATTTGTTGTGGGACATTGTACAACTAAATTAACGGAGATCATTCTGTGTATAATAGAAACTTCGTAAAGCTATATAGCATCGCGATTTGGAGTTTAATTAAGCTTCGTCTTTGCGGTTTGCCAGGTTGTTGGTTCTTGATGGTTTTATTGCACTGTCATAATTATTATTTCTTTCTGCGGTATTTTTTATAAAAAATTTCTAAAATTCTCTGTAGACCTTTTTCAATATCCATTAGTTCATTGTGAAATAGACAAATGTTACAGTCTTTCATTTTTCTTTTTGTTCCTTAACTGCGTCAATTTGTTTATTGCTAATTTCGTTATTTATATGCATAGTGTTCAATTCCGAAAAAGAAGATGACTTATTTTTATGAATTTATTTTTCATATGAGGGCAATGAGTAATATTTGTATTATTTTGTTCTTTGTATTTCAATTTATAGAGTTGGTTAATTTGGCGTCTGGAAGACTCTACTTCCTAGCACTTAAAAAGAAAAAGTTCCCAACTATCAGAAAATCAAGGCCTTAGCCTAATATATTAAGGGGCGCAGGTATCCATTCGTTAAGCACAGAGGAGTAACCAACTCTGAGAGAAAAGAATGGAAAAGCGTGCCAGTTTTATTAGCCGAGTGAACGAAATTACCTTTTCACCACGCGTGTCTATCGTCGTCGCTCTTAATCCAATCAAACCTCCTCAAAATCCAATTTTCTCGAAGCGTGGTCCCTTTAACGCCACCTACGTCGGGAGTTGCTAAAATTCTCTGTTCGACCTTGTTAAAATATGAAAGGACACCCACGCCGAGCAAGGATTATCGACGTACCTTTGCCTCGACTCACCTACACACACACGTTATTTTCTTTTTTTCTTTCTTCGCTCAGGGAAGTCAGCCAACCCCGATCACACGCTGAATGCAATAAAGCGATCGAAGAACGACATTTCACTCGATCTCGTTCAAATACCTTTTCTTTTGTAAACTAGAATTAAAGTGGGGGCGAAGAATGAATAAAGGATGGAAGAAAGAGATCGACATGAAAATTCGCAGTCGGAAGGTTTTTTCAGTAAGGAAATATTATCCGATCGAGGATTAATTAGCCTTATTCTACAATGTATTGTCTATAATGGAATCTTTATCGAACATTGTTGTGGAAGAATTCCGTTTCAGATCTATAGTTATAAAACAAAAAGAATAATTTTTTACTCATGTTGCACGGATGGTTGTGATTCGCTGAAGAATCGAGAAATTAACAAATGAATAGGTAATTGTAAAAAACTTTAAAAGAATTTTTATTAAAGAACCGATGATGAAAATATAATGAATAAAGTACCCGAAAGAAAGATTAATTATCATGAAAGAAGAGCTTGATTGTTAAGGAAATTCGAAGAAGTTGGATGGATGAAGCGGAAGTTTGAAAATCGAGTATTTGTGGGGTAGAAAGGTATCCGAGAGGAAAAAAGGAAAGAAGTCTTTTGCAGAGAGATGAAGTAAAGAAAAATAAACTAAAGACCGCATCGAAACATACATCAACATCAGTAGGAAAAGCTAACGATGGATGAGAAACAAGAGGCAACACAAAGAGGAATAACGTTGGAAGGAAGAAATAAAATGGGAGAAAGATGTTGGCGCAGCGTAGAAAGCAAACTAATTGAAAAAGAGGGAGAAAAGGTAGGTGAAAAGTTCTTATAAAGCGATAGAGTAACTAACTAACGTAAAAGTGAACCAAAAATCGAGCGAACGTACAAATGAATTTATTCGCAGTGTATTCAAGAAATCATAGTATAAAAGGAATAACTAGCCGACAAAGCAAGCTCAAAAAATATAACACACCGTGCAAAAGATAAATTAGAATGTGGACGAGCATAATTTAAATAAAGCGTAGGTAAACACAAATGCAAAGCTTGGTTTGTTCATGAGAAGGATGATTATGATAATATTTGTGAAGAACAATTTTGTATATGGTTTTTCTGGGACGGTGAAAGATTCTATTACTGTTATATTACTATTATAAAGCGACCGTTCATTTTAAGAAGTTATAATCAATAAAATTTCAGTAAAAGATATTATAGATTACTTTGAACCACTCATTTTTCTTCTAATTTTCCAATTATAATCGAAAGGAAAATCGACTTGTTCCAGTTGGGTAGGCTACTTTCAACAGTGATACAATCAATAATAATATTTTTATTGAGATACATACAAAATATAATGTGATAGACTTGAAATATCGTTAAAAAGTTATATTCTTTTCGCGTCTTGTTCTATTACTTTATCATCGAATAATTCATTTAGTGCATTCATTAGTTTTTACTTCTCTCGTTAGAATGAAAAACTATAATCAATCACTATTAAATAACTTTTCTTCCTCATGTGTACAAAAAATCCACATATAGAGAATTAAGTAACCAACCAACCATTCATACATTTCACCTGTCTACCTTTAAAGTCCCCTAATTTGCTCAACGCAAATTGGCTCACAGAACCACATACAAAACAAAACGCAATTATAATTACAGAGCGTGATTACGATTTCACCCACGAGATCTCCGGTGTCACTATAACAACCATGAATCCGCATTCAAGCAAAACTCTGAAAATCAGTTCCATGAATGGTTCATTCGACTGCGGGCTTTAACGACCGCTTTCTCCCACAAACAAGCATTGTGTTACTGACTCGTGCAAATAATTCAGTCGTCTAATTAAAAGCACCCACACGTCCTTGTGGACGTATTTCAGGGCCCAGCTCGGGGACACAGATCACAGAGAAGTCACGGATGGTGCACTAGGCCGAAGACACACACCCGACACGATAACGCGTCGTAACTGGTCGTTAATTAAAGGCAACGGGGGACAGGATGCTGCCACTCAGGAAAGTCGATCGTATCATTTCCATCAGATGTCATTGGCGAAGTTTGATCTGGCACCTCCTGTCGTTTCATTTCACTGGCAAAGAAAATATTGGCAAAGTTTTCGATGAAAACGCGGCATCCTTCCCGTTCGCATAATCTCTCGCGGACGATTAGATAAGCAAACTTCATAATTGATCTCTCCTTTCTGTTAGCTTTCAACCGGAATCGAAGTCGAACTCATCAATGATCAACGGGTCCCTTTGGACAAAATTAAATTCCCACGATCGATACGCGAAATGAATTTGCTGGCTTCGCGCGTTCCAACTCGACATCGACAAGGGTTAAAAATTGTAACACGCTGGAAATTGAATTCTATATTGGGTCAAATTGATATTCTTCTTCTTTGTTTGTCATCCTAAATTTTTATTGGTTACGTGTATTTATATCAGATGAACTTGATTAATGTGTGAAAGGAAACGTGTTGAGACTTATTTATAACTATTTTTTCTGAATATCTTTCTCTGTTTTAAAATAAACGGCGATAGGAAAGTTACATATAAAGAGAATTTAATCAGACAAAGAAGGAAACAGTGTTGTAAGATGTATGCAACTTGCTGTTTCTTAAGTGGATCATTTCTATGAACCACACGTTCAACAATGACACAGTTAAACATTGAAACTTTCACTGTTTAATCTAGCTAAAAGTCTGCTGGTAACACGAGTCTAAAACTCGTAACAGTTAAGTGAATAATTTAACGTGAGTGAGCGGGAAGTTTACACATTGCCAAAGAATTTCGTTGTTCTATGCTCGGTAAACGTTAATCTTTTATTAAGTAATCCCTTTCAAAATCGATTTCCTCTTGAAATTCGCAAAACTTTCAACTGCGACGAATAAAGGTGGAATAAATTTCATTTTGAATTGATCCATTTTCTTTTTGTTGCTTGCATTAAAATATGTTATAACGAATTATTTGTTCTATTAATAACATTTTAAGGTAACTAATCACATATGGTTCTATATACAATATAAGATATAATATAAAATTTGTACATAATATAAAAATTTTGAAATGACAAAAAATTGAAACTAAATAAAACAAATCTTACAGTACCAATATTATCTAAAAATTAAATATAAAAAATTCTCTCATAATAAATTTAATCAATATATAAATCGAATTGAGAGGGACTAAAATACAAAGGTCTAGAGATAATCCTTGTCGTGTTTATTTGTGTGCAAGTCCAACTTGATCGATGAAGGTGCAATTATCGAACAGCTGTCGTGGTATCAATGTCTGGCACTGTAACTGTTGCAGTTGCGCAAACTTTCAAGCCCTTTGGGCTAGAATTCCTGCATCCCTAGCAAGAACTTGCGATCGTCGGCAAACTTTACGACATAGCACGGAAATACGGTTGAATTTCCACGAAGAATACCAACAAGCTGGTCCTTGTTATTATACTTTCACGTTCTGGTTATTACGTTTGTCACGCCGGATTATTTCGGTATACGTTTAACGTTCGTTCTCGCGCATTTCACATTGCTTTTTATTCGTCGCGCCCCCATTAATTGCACGACGAGGAAAATGTATTTGTATAACCGAAGAAACGTACGTACGGTTTTAAGCTCGTAATATTCTTAAATTCTTAATATTTTTAAGAATTAATGTTTCATAATATTTAAACGCCAATTTCATATATTTATCTTAAACTTTGAAATTATTTTTACTTTTATTGGAAGAATATTGATAAACATTTCAGAATCTTTTCGGATTTTTCGAAAGCCTAGAATAGTAGGAAATGGCCTTGAACATGAACGATTTAGCTTTTGCTATGACGCAAGACGAAATATATTTGTCATTTTTAGGGGATTAATTAATATGATTAACAATATTTTACGCGAATTAAATTTATTCGGTTGAATAAATTTCGTAAACAAATAGAAGATTGTAAAAGAGTGGATGTTTCAGCTGTTTCTTTTATTTCTATATTTATCCATTGCATATCTTTCATTTTTATCGCTGACCAGGCTTAATTATTCTCAGAGGTAATGACCCTGCAGGCAATTGAGACTTACATAGACGTTATATCGAAAATTGAACTATCGATAACTAATTTGACAATAACGGGAGATAGATTTGACAGATAGTAACGAGAGTATACTAATATGCTGCAGGTATAATTTCATTCCGATTAGATAACTAACACTGGCGAAATTTCCTCAAATTGATTCACTGTCTGGGTCATCACTGAATTGTTGCGTGTGTCGCACAATATTATTTTGTAGTAAATCAAGAATGCCAATGCTAGACAAAACACTTATTTTATTACAATAGAGATTTAATTAAGGTTTAAAACATAGTCCCAATGTTGTAATCAAAATAATTTTATTGTATTTAAGAAAACAAGAAAAATATTTTGTAACTTGAATTCTATTTATAATTTGAATATATTTGAAGTATTTTGTGATTTCTTTTAATGAAAATTGATATTTTTATATAATAGAGATTTAACCAGTAAGAAAATAAACAATTTTCACGTGGTAAAAACATTTTTACTTTCGTTTCATATACCGTCCTCTTCTAATTTATAACATAAACAATAATTATTAATATCAGTGTAATAATATACTCGATATCCTATATCAATAGCAGTTCAATTGACTAAGAAAATGATATTAAAAAAATAACACACATTTGAATAAAAGTTAAACAATGAACAATATATTCATTCATCTGTAAAGTAAATAGTGCTGAAATTCTTTTGTGATTCTTCCAAAACAATTACATTTCACAATTCGTTAACCATCAAAGACACAATTTAACACGTCAGAAATTTTTCGAAAATCAGGTTACATATTGAAACTTTCAGCACGTTGTCAAATGAACTTCGTTCGTGCAACAAAATCATTCAAGTAGATAATTCTTCAACCATTTTAACCGATCCTGTTGGTAAGCTTTTCACCCTGTATGATCCCATTGAAAATCATCGAACCCGTGTTATAGCGCGAAAGTTTTAGATTAAATCGTCCGTAAAGCATTCTCGATAATGACGCAAAATACACACCGTGATAGCGAAGATGTTCGACAAAAAACTTATTAGCTAACTAACGCTGGGGTGACTCGGTTTCGATGCGCGTCGTCAGGAAGTTAGTTCAAACCCTCCGGCCAGAAGTTGTTGGTACCGTTGCGACAAGATTGACGATAAACTTGGAGAAGTTGCCAGCAGGAGGGGGTTGCATCTAAAGTTCTTTTCTCGAAGAAGAAACACAGACATGGAACTGTCTCTCGATCTAATGACTATTAATTCAGGAAGAATGTAACAAGAAGTGCTGTTATGACCATTTTCTGAATATTGCAATTAACTTCCATTGTATTAAAAAGAGAATCCTATTTTCGAACGAACTTCTTATGTTGTCATTATGACCTATATGAATCTATAGACTGTATAAATAGACAAAAAGAAGATATAATACGAATTTTTAAAATTTTTCTTTGAATTCTTTTGTCCTTTCAATTATGTTATCATACACGAAAGAAGAGAAAAGAACACGAAGAGAAATTTTTACAATTTTTTTTGTACGAGCACTTAAAATTAGGCATTCCATGCAACTCGTGCCAAAAGTGTAAGATATTTTCACAATAAAGGTGCAAATATTTTATAAGTAAAACTCATCATTTCATTACGCTATTAATTAAATAAATTAATTCAAAAGTAATCTACACTGCAGCAGCCATTACGTTACGATTAGCAGTTTCATGAGCTAAAAGCTGGAACATAGAAAACGTCGTAATAATATCATTTGCAAAACATTCTATTATATTGTATATACATATAAATTGCGTTTTATACGTAGCGATCGCTTCAATTATCGGTGTCTTCAATTGTAATGTATGGACGTTTCATAATGTTATGGAAACAATTTACCATGATGGTTTTCAATTTGGAAGTGCAGCGTTTCGACCCGTATTATTGTTTCAAATACAAGCATTATTTTGTATTTAAAATGATAATCTAATAATATGATGGATCATCATTATCGACAAAATTATTGTTGAACCGCTCTTCAAAAAAGGAGTTTCAAAACGAGTTCGTATAATATTACCTACATTTTAAAAATGTACTAAATATGTTTGCAACTTTCAACACAAATTCTTTCCGAAAGAAATGTCTGTAAAATACAGTGTAATAAAATTTCGAATGGAAATTCTAATTTTAACTTTTAAATCTTGAACTATTTTAAAAGCAAAGTGACACACACATATGAATATAAATTTCATAACAAGCGTGGGAATTTTAGTGAAATCTCCAAAAATGTATATTTTTTGCGTCGAAAGATCATGATAATTTTATAGGAATTGTAAAATAAATAATCGTGTTATAAACTGTGGATTTATTGGTCGTGTCAAGAGTATCAATTTTACCGGATGATCGTTCGTGATTCTGTATTAATTAACAATCGCATTAACGCGTGATACAGTTTAATTTCCGGAAAGAAGTGACCGATAGATGGACAATTAAACCTGATACATAAACTGCTGTGGGAAACAAGCGACAACCCATTAAATCTCCTAATGAGACGCGTTACGTGCGACGAAACCGAGGGCATCATTATTGCCAATAAAACAACGTTACGTTTGATCGTAAAACAACGAAACTTCGACGCGGTTAAAATGTTTAATCAGTTCAGCGGAATTCTGGAGATACCTTTGATCATCTATTCGGAATTATGTAAGTACATGGTTCAATCAATATTAGAATCCAAAATGTGTTTAAACGATACCTTATGAATTCAGAATATAATATTATAGAAAATTACTACGCAATCTATATTTTTGATCTTTTAACGTTATATAATATAGATTAATTAAACGGAACTTGCGTAAAATAGTTCATTGCTTTTGTTCTTATTCAAAAGTATAAAATTCACGTAACATATTGCTAGATGTTCTTGCCCATTATATTAGGTCGTCCGAAAAGTTTCTTTCGTTTTATAAGGAAATAATAGATGCACAATATTTTTCGTTTTATATTATTTTATCGAATTACGTATGATCCATTTTGTTTTATCAAGATAAAAATTACAACGTTTGACAGATTAGGTTTCATGTTTGTATAAAGATGCGTCGTTGTAAAAGACGTGTCTGTAAAAGAAAGACACTTTCCGGATAACCTAATACATTCACTTTCTCCATATATAAAGGACATCTACATAAATTTCAAAAATACCTCCATACACAAGCGCGAGATCTAAAAACGATATATGTTGTACGTTTATCGTAATCGAAGAGGGTTTAGGAATTTATCTTGTCGAGCGCGAAAATTGTTTGTCCGACTGGTCGATATCTTCCGCATTTACACTATTTCCTCGTTGAGAGTCGGCATGTCGAAGCAGAACAAAATTTCCAAAACCATTCCTATGAATCTAATCAAGATTAGATTGGGTTCATAGTGTTCCTCGTGTAATGATAGCAGATCGCGGCCGATAGACCAATCTGTGACGGAACAATCGTCAATGTAACAGCATACTAATACAGATGCTTCCGTTCTCGATATCCACGCGTTTCAAATGCCATTAATGAGGATCAGTTGAACGGCGGTCTGTTAAGCGACGAGCCTTTTTTATAGGATTTCTCGTGTCCGCACGAGAATGGCTGCTGATCCCTTGTTAATCGTCAACTAAAACGCAAACTAAATGGTTGCCTGGAATTGAAATTATATTTGAGTCACCCCACGCTTTCATATTTTTTATTTCATGTTTTAGAATGTTTCTATGTTCATGTTAGAACTGTCTGTCAGAGTAGTAAAAGGGATCAGTTTTTAAGTAATTTTTCATAAGATGCATTTTTGGAAATTTAAATTGTATACCATTCGTATACGCGAACAATAGTGTGATACTATTAATTAAACATACTTATCATATATATCTTTTTCTTCAAATCTTGATTTACTAAAGCTCTTCCAATATGAGCAACCATTCAAAATGAATGGAGGATTACGAGAAAAAAATGAAATCCTGTGAATAATTAATACATCTTTTTCAAAAGAACATTACGTTTGATAAAACCAATATATTTTCATTATTATAGCTAATGTTTCGTACACGAGATGAATTACGTTATTTGATTTATTATTTAATAACTTGTAATTAGCATACGTACATATGTCAGTGCGGATTAATAAAACGAATAAATTTCTGTAGCACGTCTTGTACCTTCCGGATATTTAGCAACCTCACAAGCGAGAATTTATTAAAACAATATTAAAATTTATATACGCAAAGGCTGGGTAATACGTTGTAGTTTATTACATATTTCATTAAAACATTATACCATGCATACATATTGTTTTATATCGCAAATTTCATAACAGTAAAATACTAATACACCCATTGAGAACCAACGTTGTGTCAACATAATGTTTAATTTACAATTTTTTTTCTCATTATTTTTGTTACAATTAAATTCTATAATTTTATGAAGTTAAAGAAATTAAAACATCTATAACACATTGCGATGTAAATTTTTTTTTTGAATGATAGAAACCTTTTTAGTTAACTCATTGCACATTACAATGATTCTGATTTGTCAGGCATATTGGATTATATATAATCTCTTTGTTTTAAGTTATTATTATCGTAATTCAATCTATTGGTTGCTAGATATCACCAGTTTCTATTCTCTTGTGTAAATAATTGCATCTATGTTGAAAATTGCATGATTTCTATTCCCAACGTTCTTTCTTCATGTTGTCGTTTGTTCAGGTAAATAAAATTATATTAGGAAAAAGATTAGAGAAATGCAATTCCAAGGAATAAAAATGAAGAGCAATTTTGTTATATTATCTACGACATTAATTATAGATATCATCGCAAAATAAATGGTAAAAAATTTATCGAGTCATTCAGATTTGTTTATTTATATTATCATTTTTCTATAGCGTTATCTTGTCACAGTCTTAAAAAACTAAAATAAGTTAGATATTCCATGCAACATTTATAACTCCTCCCAAAATACTTAAATTCTTTCTCACTAAAAAAAAAAAATGCTTTTTACTTTTTTACCATTTCAATTCTTTTATAAAATTAATATGTAATATATAATGCATATTATTCCTTCTTCAACTTTACGTTATGAGTTATAACGCACAAAAGCTAAATAATGACTGTCCGAAACCTTGTAGTTAGACACTGATTATCGCACCAGCCCAGTTACATAACCAAATATTTGAGAATACATTCGAAACACCGACATTATCTGGCCGCTTGTGCAAATCACGAGAAGTGCTGATAGCGTTCGCGTTTTAAATGTTTGCTTACTGTATGTCACCGGAATAGTTTCACGTGTGTCGTGGTCGCGTCGAAAGATCAGTCTCCGGAAATCTTTGTGCGAAAAAAGTAACAAATATTTTAGTTTCGAAGCTGATCGCGTGTCAGTTAAAGAACTGTTTCTCGTGTATAAGTTTGGATCTGGGAAACTTTAAATAGAAGTGAGTGAAAGTAATATGTCTATATACTCTTCTCTGCGTACGTATTCGAATACTTACGTATTTGCGGCTTTTGCATAAACATCTTATGACTTATTTTTTTTAATGAATTTATTATGTTATCCTATAATCTTGATATTATTCTTGGATTAAATAAGAAATATTTATTAATGAACAATGTTGATAAAGTTACTGTACAAATCGGTAACCGAAAACGTGAATAGACTGAAATTATCAGCACGCATGCATGGCTCTGATCTCATGATTATCAATCTCAAATGGTTGATGCCCACCTAAAAGTATAGAAATATATACTAAACTTTATAAGAAATGAACATATCAAAATAGCACAGCGAAGAAGTAACAGACAGAGAATAAAATCATCTGAAACTTCTTTTTTATCATCTTAGCACTCATACATTTTTATCACCTTGATGATTCCTCATGAGGTGATTTTATCACCTCATATGATTCCTACATGTACGTTTTCTCTTACCTATCTCTATAATAATTCTATCAATATTATTTGCTATAATAAATATTGCTTAATATTGGCCGAAAATGGCAATAGGATTATAGGACAGTATAATAAATCCATAAAAGAAACTAAGGTAGATATTTATGCGAAATCCGCAAATATCAAAATATTCAACTACTCGTGGACGGGAGATAGATAAACTGCAGTGAAAATGGATGATTGCAATGTACAGGGATTTCGTAGAATTTCTCTCAAAATTTTCTCAGTTTTGGATGCTCCAAGCACGAAGGGAAGTGATGTGCGGTAATAGTATAATTTTCAAATTAAGTAAAACATGTTTCTATTAAACAATTTATTAAGTTGTTGCACAGATGAAATCACTAAATTTTTAATAAAACTTCCAATGTTACCAGTTTCATTGAAAATGATATTTAGTGATTTTATTGAAATTTATTAATTTCGTGTTAAATAGAAACATAGGACACGGATGTATTTTCAAGTAAGACTTAAATGTCTCTTGAAGTTGCTAATTAGAAATCTCGAAATTTCAAAATATCGTCTGATCGCAAACGGGTATGAATTCTAGTGAAATTTCTGGATTTAACTGTTTAAATTCAGATATATATAATATGAAACTATGAGCTTCCACTAACTTCACTAAACTTTTTAGAGGAAATGGAATATTTTCTTTATTCTTATTAAGAATCTACTGAAAATGTCCTGAGTAACATTTATTTTTCTTCTTCTTATCGCAATGTGATCTGAAAAAACAAAAGAATTCGCTTTTAAAATACAATGCAAAGAGAATATATTACACGGTGTAAAAATAGCGCTTAACGCAATTTAATTGTTCAAAAGCATGAAAAAATATTGATTCTATCAATATCGTGAACGAAACGTATACGCTCGGTTCAGGTTTCTTCACCATATCGATGACGATTCAAAATGTCGCGGTAGGTTATTCGCTGATTCTCATTAAAATTTTCTCGCGTCGACAGAATAGCGCTGCACAGAGACCTCGTTTGCGTAAATCAGTGTCCTCGAAACGGTCTGACGAAGAACCGCGACAAAGTGCCTCGGTTTTTTAAATCAAATAAAAGGAGGCGTCAGATTCGTCGCTTGTAAAGATCGTAAGTTTGCGGTTCATTATTTATACGTACGTTTAAAGAGCTTTAGTGTAATTTCATTCGATTATTAGAACATTGAAAGTGGGAACGAAAAATCCACATATTTCTTATATTTTTAAATTTTCTTTTCAAATTTAGTAATTTAGAATTTAGAATTAATTGCATCTTTTTAATTATTTATTCTTCATCTTCGCTAATCATATTCCTCTATAAATCAATCAGCAAATAGCTGCAGACTATTATACGATTGCAAAACAGGCATCATTTCAATTCTTTTACACAATATTTATTATTGGAAGAAATCAATTCAAGTCGCTGTTCTTTTCTATTTTTCTTAATCGAGAAATTATATCTATAATTTTTTACTTTTGCCATGTAAGTAAAGTTCCATCAAGAAATACTTTAAGTTGAACAAAGAAAAATAAAAACGACACAAAACATTAATAAAGATATAGTTTCCGTGACTGTTTCGCAATGATAGATAAAATATTTAAACATGGGATAATACTTAGTACCGTATCCAAAAGTCAATTTACATTCGATTGTTCAATTTGCTTTTCATTTTTCAAGTTCACATATTTAGATACATAGATCGCATATTAAATATAACATAGATCTTTCTTTTAAAAAGAAACATTGTATCTTGAGCATTCGAAGCATAACTTGACATGCACTGCTTCCGGATCATTCTCACGACAATCACAACCTCCCGAATTTGACGCTTGCCGATAGGAACGTAGAGATGCCGTGCCATCTTCGTGGATGTTCTTACCTAGACACAATGCATACCGATCAAGAAATCCACGTGTATGTCACGTATTTCTGCGGCGCGAGTGACAAAGCCCCCGTGCCGTGTGCTGATGTATAATACGCGAACTTCGAATTTCCATTCCCATTGGCATTCACGAAGCGTGAGGCTTCTCTGAAAAATATCCGTTCGCGGCCTGTCTGAGCACTGAAAACCTGTCGAAAGCGCGGAGTATCAGTATCTCCTTTACCGGACCATCGATCCGTGAAAAACACGGGGTGAACGACACGTCGAACGGGTTATCGACAGACCCCCCGCGCGCCGGACTCTCGTTCACCGTTATTTCAACCCATCATGTCAGGGAAAACCCGTCGCGTTTTACGGGCCAGTTCCGATTGTCCAACAAAGACACCGAACGAACTTTGTTTAATGTCTGTCCAACTTTTGACATCTTTAAGATTGTTAAACTTTATAATCGAGAGGATTTTTTAGTATTAAAGATACCACTTCTATGTTTTGCGATCTATGTTTTGTTAAAGGTTGCTGAATTTTAAGGTCGGAGTATCGAAATAGTGGGATGGATATGGTTTTATATATTTTATATGTTTGATTCTTTGAAAAAAGTAGTTTGGATAGGAGGATTTATACTATACATATTTATCAGAGAATTTATATGGCAGTATAAACAATTATATTATATGGTATTATAAACAATTTATAATATACAATTTTATAATACATTAAAGACAATACTTAACTTGCATAGAATTAGTATTTTATTCAATATGTAGTATGTTGGTGAATATGTAATTTCTTTTTGAGAATTTGTATTAAAGTAATACAAGAGATTTTATTCAGTTTATTACAGACATGTATATGAATGAGTCTAGTTTTTTTTTGGAACATCCAGAAAATAAATTCAGAAATCAACTATTTCATGAAATATATAAAAAAAGGAAAAAAGGGCGAAATTATTATTGAAAATTCCAATTAAAAATTTTAACTCATCTTAACTAGCGAAAAATTAAATATAAACTATCCTGATTACAGAACTCAATATGCACACATAAGCAGAAAATCTATTAAGTTTAGTTCCGAAATCAATAACCGCGTTGAAGTATCGTCAGAAACTGCCACATGAACTTCATTTAATATTTATTAAATGATGTACACTATAAAAACAATTTTAAATAAATCAAATTGAGTTGTGTCCTGAATAAAATTCAGCTTTTATTTAATGTACAGCTTCCAATTTGTAAATTCATCCTGTATACTTTTCTCGATATTTTCTCTGATAACAAATTTTCTACGTATGCTCTATCACTTACGCAGCACCCTTGTATACTCGCATTGATCGCAACATGCATAATAATACGACGCAATTACAATTTGGTGGAGGATTACATTATACATCATGTTATTCCCAATACTCATGTAAATAATCCGTACCTGCGAATAAATCACAGTTGCCTTGCCAAGAAATACGCTATCTGTAAAATAAATCAACCGCGATTCGATTACCTTTGTATTAAATTTCATTTCAGTATTATTCGCGAAATCGAATCTGATAATCATATGTAAATACTGATTGCAGCATATAATGTTTTAAATAAAATATAAATATTTATAAAATTTTATAAATATTTTATAAATATTTTTAATAAAATATTATGTTATTAAAAAATGTGCGCTGTATTTAATTTTTTTTGATATTATTTCCATCGCATTTGCGTAAAGATTCAGCTAGATTGTCGGCTTCTTGTAAATAACCATACGAGGAATGGTCGATATAATTTATTGGCACTTACTTGTGCATTGTTTTCTCTCCCTCCTTTTTATTTCTTCTGGACCAATCTCCTCTATTCATATATTTCTCGCGTATACACAGTGGACACACGAACGAACAAGTTTAAATCGATTGGTATAGGAGCGAAAGACTCGCCCCTAACACCTACAGTTATGCAAGGGATGATTATGTTCGACAACAATGTGGCTGATGTTACTACCAGCAGTACGATGTCACCGATTAATTGCACCACGGTAGTCTACGCCTTTCCGGAAGAGGATCGTGTCGTTGTCGGATATATCAATGAATGGATCAATGCCTATTCGTTTATATCGAGTAAGTATCGAGGTACACTTTGAACCCTTTTTCTCGTTCGATCTGTCGGTAAGTCTACTTTATCGGTTCCACTCACTGAATTTTGTTTCCCCACTCAACTTTATCGACGATTAAAAGATACTATGTGGGAAAATGTCGGTATAGGGAGAATTCGTTCTTATCAGATGTTGGAAGAATAGTTAATTATCGGGATATTACTTGCGATTGATAATTTACTGTATCTGAATTAGGCAATAATCCTTTATACTGACTATCGATAATATTACTTCCTTTTGTACCATATGGTATATGTTAAACAATGTTAAGAAGGTATTATTTTTATGGTATTTCAAATAAGAGATTAAATAATAATGAAAAAGATTGAAAATTATAGAAATGGTTGTATGCCTAGATAATGAACTTTTTACTGTATTTATTTGCATCACGTAGAAAAGCGAAGGATAGTTGAAGACCATAGTAGAAAAACACAGTAGTGCATTTCATTGCTCGAAACAGCGATTTATTTATGAGATTTGCAGTCTAAAGGATTGCGCATTTGTGTTTGGCATTGCATTTAGAACAGTAGACAGAATTTTTAGCAAATTTGCATGCGACTTGAACCTTCCCGAATCTCCTATAATTTATTTCAATTTTAGTTAAATACTTAAACTGTATCATTATTATATTTTACTCGATTCGTTTTATACAGAAAATCAAGAAAAGTTCTACCTCTACATCATAGTGTCGGTCACAGCCGGTATTTTAATTTTCCTGGGCTTGGTAATTGGACGACTTCTTGTCAGTCGTCACCGTGCAAAAAGAGATGCGAAATTCCATGCAAATAACGAAGCGCTTCCAAATGGATTCACCGATGACATTTCGGAGATCGACGCGGATATTGATCTTACCACGCCGGTACCAGTCCCAATGCAAGACACAAGGTTCGTTTAACCCATTTAATTCTTTTTTCAAACAAGTCAATGTATTCTTTCAATATAATGTTCTTTATATGTCAAAGATTTTTATCAATTATGGAAATTCTGGAATTCTGATGTTTAAATTGTAGTGTTAACGAACTGTTTTATATATACTATACATATTATATATAATGGATATATATCCTCATCAATATTTCAATATAATTAATATTTTCAATAATTAAATATACGTCATATAAATCAACTACTATACTTAGATAAAACCAAATAAAAAAAGCGAGATTTCTAAATTAACTAAATTCTTTCCAGGATTCCAGAGACTCAGCTAGCCGAGAGGCTCCATGGCGATCGTTACTACGCGGAAACCAGGATACCAATGTCGCCCACCACGATTCACCCAGCGCCAGGACACTACCCTGGCAACACAGGTGTCAGGGTGGATCTAGGTAACCATATGGTGGGCACAGATAGCCTCCATACGATTCTGCGTCCAGAAAATCCACGAAGCATGAGCACGAAAAGCTATTACTACGGCTGACAGGAGGAAGGGGGTGTCCCGCGCGAGGGACGACCCCCGTCCTTGAGCCCGGTACCAGAAGTGAGCACGCGGAAGTACTGCTTTTAATCGAGAGACCGATTTTCTATGGAACAGCGAACGAAGCCGCTGTAAAAAGCAGGCGTTCCATACTAACGAACGCTAACTCGTCGTCGATTGGAATCGTTGTTTTTTCGAGCGAAAATCAAGGAGGCCTTCGTCTTGGTACCGGAAACGAGCACGTGGTGGTGACCCTCTTTTCATATATATCATCATTTCTTTCTTCTCCAATATTGAACTTTCAAAAGAAACCGGGAAATTTGATGAAAAATTCGATTTCCACGAGAGAGAAATCAGAAGAGAATAGAATCGTACCACAGTTTCCTTGAAGATTATTTCAATTGGTGTTTTCAAGGAATATGCATGGTTCGTGCGCTTTTAATACCGGAATTGACGGTATTTGATTCGTGCAGATCAACTTCATGAAACAGATGGAAATTTAGTTGGATGCTGAGCGTTGGGAGTGGACAAACTTGTTATCTTTCGCCGTGGAATTGTTCTACGCGTGCCGCTGCCCGACACCGGAAGCGAACGAGAGCTTGGCCACTGAGGTGGGAACTTTAACGAGAGCGTTGTAAATACGACGTCGGTGTACTGATAGTTTCACCTATTTCTATGGAAATTCTAATGAGAAGCTCTGTTAGAAATAAAAATTCATTTGAGCGAAGATTCCTTCAGACAACGATCGAGGACAGGGATATTAAAAAAAGAAAACCCTTATTGTTTGTTGGAGATGATGTTATTAAAAATAGTACTGTTTTTGATAAGAAACTGCGATTATAAAAGGCTGGATTATCGATTAGGAGGTATAAGTAAATACGTTGAATATAAATGACGGAAATAGAACGTTTTTACGCGGGCAGCATCCGTTTTTGCGATCGATACCGGAAGTAAATATCTGCAATGTCGTCGTGTAAGATGATTATGATTGTAAGTAGATTTTGATATCGGAATTGAGTAAAAAGAATTGTGTGAAGTGGGGGAAAAGGAAGAAAGTAACAATCGATACCGAAAAAAGATTTATTCTGGTCTATAGTTTAGAACTCAACCCAGACAGCACAGAGAAGCTTTATGGATGTTTTAAAGAAATCTAATAATGTCATTTTCAAATATCTCAAAGATATCCTTTAGCGCCTTAAAGAGATTATCATCTTACACTAAACTTTTCAAGATACTGACATATTTATTTATTTTATCTTAGTCAGAAGAATAATTATATTAATAATACTTATATTACAATAATAGCTATTTGTATAGACATCTTTAAGTCGAAAAATTTGGACAAACTTATACTTCGTGTGCTGTGTGGGAATGATTATTTAATTTGCGATTGAATTCTGATATGTTTCAGTTTTCATTATGAGAAAGCTCGATAATGAAAAAGAAAATAAATATATATAAATTGCAATTATAATTTAACGGGACAAAGAATTTTTTTATCATTTCTTCTATTTTTAAAGCCAATAATTAGAATTCTATATCATACAAATTTTCTGCATGAATTATTTCCATTAGTAGATCAAGATTGAAATATTTTAGTAAGAATTTCATGAAAATGAAAAAGGAGTATCACTGCCTATGGAACAGTAATAAGAATAATAATAAATCTGCAAAAAAGGCGGATCAGTATCCTATGTGTACGTACAATAATTTGTCATTCAAGAATCAAGTTTTTCTAACGAAAATCACGCACACACTTCTTTAAAAGAAAAAACAATACATATCTGCGCCATCTCTGTACAGCAATAAACAATCGCAACTTTTTCCATTCGAAAGATCATTTCTCCTTGTCGAAAGATCGAGAAGACTGTCTGAAAAATATATATCACTGCCTAGTCGATGAGAAAATGAAATACGGGTCCTTTCTTGTTAACCAGATTTTCTTAGATTTTTCTCAAACCGGACTATGCTACCGACGTTGTCACACTTAAAGATGATTCATGTGATAGGGACAAATGTTGATAGCGTAATGGTCTTGATAATAATTTTTCTAGTACGAACTTGTAGCATATTTCTCTTGTTGGAAAGAAAGAATAAAAGAATAGAAAATTATGTGTGGCTCAAAATATAAATTTATATGTTAGTATTTTCTTACGAATTCGTCTATAAATTTTATGAATAATTAGAAGGTGCTTTAAATCTAACATGAACTTCACAAATATGGCTTATGAATTTTTACTATGAACACATTATTATGTTTTAGCAGATTATATTTAGAAATAACTTCAAAATTATAATTCTTTCTAAACATTAATGAAAATTTTATAATTAAGTATTTGAGCGACGCATAACATCATCGTCATCTACAATGAAGACATTTACATTATTAGTCGGTAGTATTATTTAGATTTCTTTCGATTAAAGCTCAGTGCACCGGAACTAACAGTCAGCGATCAGAGGATCAATATTGTAATCGATGGACGAACGAACACAACACGATCGAACGACACGAATCGACGATCGATCGATCTTCCTAGAATAACATCAATTTCTAATTAGTACCGTAAGAAAAATAAAAAATGAACCAAAAAAGTAAATTAAAAAAAGAAAGGGAAGGAAAACAAAAACTATGTGGATCGAACGCTTAATTTCTATCTAAATTGATTGAAATCGGGATTCACTATGATCGATGGTTAACCGTGTATTTCTAAGAAAACAGGAAATCGATCGATCTCAACGAAGTTACAGCGGTTTTGTATCTCGAATACACGCAACAAAAAAAAAAAAAAAAAAAAAGGAAAAAAACAAATAAAATGAAACGCACCGCGAAACGACTTTTATAGAGAAACGATCTGTATGTATATCACGCTGTAAATAGAAACAATGTAATTTACGGTAATTGTTAAGAAATTCAAGCAAAGAGAGAGGGAAAGAAAGAATGTGTGTTGTATGAAAGAGAATATTGTACCTAGATCGAAAGTGTAATGTAATCGGAGGTTTCGTAGTTAACAACTTACTCTCTGTGCCATTGTATCGATTTTACGAAGGAACGAAAGCTTTTAGTTGTATTTTTAATTAATCGAAAATAGGTCCTTCAACTGGAATTTTGTATAGTTCGAAGGAATTAACTTTATTAAGTGAGGATTCACAGTGCCATTCGTTCTCGCATATGATATTAGGTTCTTTTTATTTAGATGTAAACCGACATTTATTTTAAGACGATAGTATAAGTAATAATTATTCATTTGTATATTAATTCTTACGCTGTATGTTTGTACACTCATCGGGGCGCTATCGCAAATAACGAGGATGGAGTATATTTAATATTTAAGAATTATAAGGTTAACATTCTAGTAATTGAATAGCTCATTGAAGTTGCATAACGAGAATAGCACGAGAAACAGAAATTTCTTATATACTTGTATACTTGTATATTTATATTTTTGTATACTTGTATTTAAGAAGAAAAATGTAGATTATATAAAATCACATTTTACTCCGAAAAAAGTGATTTTAGGTTCTCACATTGGTTTCTTTATTTCTTACATTCATGTTAGGTTTTTCACGTCTTAAAATTATATATGAACTTTTATGCTTTAGTATTCTGTATAATTGCATACATTTTGAAATATTCTTTCCGATTAAAATTCGTATTAAATTTCATTAACTTTCTTTTATTCGACCAAAACATTCGTATTAAAAGTATAAGAGATGAAAATGAAGCATGATACTCATTGACAATAACGGAATTAAAATAAACACATTTTAGTCTCAGAGTTCAATACGCCAATTTCAATTCAAGCTTTATTTCCATCGCTGAAACATATTTCGAGAAAGATGATTCTCTCACGCGACTAAGCGGCCGACTATAACAATGTACCCCGTAACAACAATGGAACAGTTCACACAACTTTTCGTGCAACAAACGATTTTACAACTGGTTGAATCCAACAATAGACCATGCAATAAACAATAATCAAATATCTGTACCAAGCAATTAATTCTACAAAATGGCTTACTTTTGCTGGCTATAAACTACCATAACATGCTAAAAATGGAAGCTTAGAAAATAATTATTTACTAAATACATGGTATAATAAGAAAGAAATATAGACTCTATAAAACGATGATCAAATTTCTGTCATTTTTCATTCTTAACTGTTAAAATCCAAGATCGTTTGAATTATTTTGAGTTCTGATACTTTCGAAAAACATGTGCGTTATGTAAAGTACCTACACGATATCAATGAGCTAATCAATTATTAATTCGAAAGGCGTGCGAAGAAATCCGTGTTGTTCTGCTGATTAGATCGCGCGGTGGAGATATAACCTGCCATGGCCGTGTTTTTAATTGATTTGGCTTAATTAAGCCACTCGTGCGGGATTGTGGCAAGTCGCACTGGTTTCCAGGAAAATTCTAATTCCCTTTTATTCTCACTTCTCAAATATTTCGCGTTTCTACACGTTCTTTCTTCCATCGCTCGATCCTCCCATATTTTTCAACTTGACAGGATTTTTCATTTTCTTAAAAATACGTATTCTATTCTGATTCATCGTCATGAAAGTTCAATAAGTCGATTAGACAATGGTACAGGTGGATTAACAAAAATTTTATTGCGTATTTAACTAATATCTATATCTCTTTTTTAATCAAATTTTGATTAATTTAGAAAATTGTATTAATGTAGTAGAAGTTTGTGTATATTGTTTTATGAATTTGGTTCAGATTGGAGAAACGTTTGAGAACCTCTTTTGTCAGGTTCTCTTAAAATTTCATACATTAGCAAGATTCTTCTCCAGAGAAAACTATGTCTTTTAATATTATATTCTGTAGAGGAGATACGATTTTACATAGTCAAATTTAAAGTGTATTATTATTCCATGTTTTATTATTTCACTGGATATTGCATTTAAAATATTTATTTGTAAATCAAACGTTTCCTTTTTATTCGCACAACTCGTCTTTTATAATTCGATGCGTATTATTATGTATGGTATGTAAATGAATTTGATTGTTTCTTGTTTTGTTATTAACAATCATTCTGATGATCGAGTTTCACGCGCGCAGGAGGATAAATTTCAAGTAATTTGCCGTGAGTTGAAAACGTCCCATTGGTACTGGCTCAACGGAATGAAAGATATGAAACAGAGTATAGGTACTGAATGAAACGTTATGATGTATCGATGTGCAGAGTATGAAAGGATTAATATCATAGATTCACGTAACGCACTCGATATTCAATAAACATTCTGGTTTTATAAATAATTCTTGTGTAACGTGCACGATGCAGTAGTAGCATATATTAATATCGATTTGCTTTCTATTTATTTATGCAAATACTAATTTTTCGAGTACTTCATAAACTACTTAATGTTTTTACGTTTTAATCTTTTTTTTAAATATATAACATTACCAAAGAGATTAACTTTATTTCTATTTTGCTTAAGATACTTACATATACTACTTTTTAAGAATATTTGTCCTAATAATAGAATAATTTAAAATTGATTATAATTACTTTTTAGGTGATTTTTAGGTGAATAATATTGTTATAAATTACCAAGGAGCATCAACACGAGAAATAGTATCTCTTTATATTTTACTTGAAAGTATGATTACTGTTTCTATTAATATATTAAACGTTGCGCAGGTTATTATTTATTTCATGTACCATTACATCCAACTCAGAAAGCGTGCAAAATCATACCAAAGACAAGTTGTTAATGCATCGATCGATAGGTGTGTGATTATAGGGCTCAGAAATAAAGACACGATTTAACTTCATCTTCATTTCAAAGAAACCAATTTCCTAATTCAAAAATTACACGATATATAGCATGTATGTCTATATTTGTTTGAGAGTTTATCTTCAATAAAATAGATCTTTAATACTCAATGTAATAATAGGTTTTAAGAACATTTAATTTACAATTTTTCATTTTTCTCTGTAATTCTTCTAAATTAACTATTATATGTAAGATTGAGTAAATTTCTCCAAGATCCACAGCTCCAAATAAACTACAAAATGCATCTAAAATAGCAAAACCGTGCTTATTGAAAAAATTACAAAGTCATTTTGGAATAATTCAATAACACAATTTTTTAAAGTAAGGAAACGTCGCCATGTTTCTTTATGAAATGTTTCTTTTCTATTTCGTGATCTTTCTTCCTGAGCGATTCAAATTACTTTATTGTCGAGGCGACTTGTTCGAAGCGGAGTGCCTGATATCACTTCGCGAGGAGCACTTCCAAGAGGATTGCGTGCTCGTCATTGACTTTGCGGATAAAATGCAAATTCCTGTTAAACGAATCTTTCAAGGAAGTTAGGAGAACACACGTGCTCCATGTAATGCATAGATGGAACGGAGCACAACGTGATTTGCCATGACAGCCGGAAACGGCATTCCGTGATGGGGAACATGCGATAGGAAGGTTCATGACCCTGTTGAAATTGGGGAGAATTCGGATATGATACATCATGGGATTTTAAATTTTGAGATAGATAATATGGCGGTATTAATTTCGAGAAAATGTGCACCGTATTTCGGTTAATTTCCGAAAATCTTGATCATGAAATTACTAGATCCATACAATCGTCTTTCATACTATGGTTTGAAGAATCGTAACATAACTATTAATTCCTATGATATATCGGCAAAATGACTGTATAAGGAAAGCTTCGCATTATTTTATTTCTACAAATATATTATTATATACTAAAATTCATAAAATCACCAACCACAAAATTACACTAGAAAAAATTCTAAAGACTTGTGTATGTATGCAGAAATTTGTTAGAGTTTAAATGTTTGATTATATAAGGAAATTTCCATAATTCTTTTTAGACAAATTCGAAAGATTCGTAAAATAATTTATCTGAAATTGTAGCTTGTTATTTCGAGAACGTGACGAGACGTTCGCTCTGTTTTCGCATAAATCTCGCGCCATACATATTGATTAACGTAGTAAAACTGAAAGCGAGGGGCGAAAAAGTTTGACAGCAGTTGAGCAAGTTTTAGTATTTGTGGAAGGAGTCAGGGATGTAGCTCGATTCGATGGAAACTTTTGAACGTTCCAGAGTGGTAGGATGTATTTATTGTTACAATTGTTCGATCGGTTCGATTGATCGCTCCACGATTAAACGTTGCGGAATAAAAACAGCATGAATTCCAAAGACAGAAAAGATCTCTGTATTTGTATTATTCACAGGAAACTTCATACATGTCAAAATTGGAAAAAAAGAGTACAATTCGTTGTTGTAAAATCTTGCATGTAAAACTACAGTGTGGGTTTAATATTTTTAATTGTTATTTAAAACGATAATTGTCATCAACTGTCATCAATAACTATTTTTTATATCGTATCACGAATAATGCACGCAAAATACGGAGTAACTGCTCATTTTCAACAGATCGATAAATGGATCAAACCGACCAGATCTCATTGAAATGTGTGAGAGTGGCACGTACCTATTAGAAGGACTTGCTTCTTGCGAAATTTACTGAGTATTTTATATGAAAAGTGGCGAGAAATGAACTTTACGATGGAATGTGTGAGAAGACGAAAGAGAGGAATAAGAGAGAAATGGGTGTAAGAGTGTAACGAAAATCGACGAGTTTTTATTGTAAGTATCTCTTGTTCGTAAGCACCTTGTAAATATCGCTGTACCATAAATAACCGTGTACCCTACGAGTTCGACTCCTCCCCGATCTCGAATCGAAAAAGAAATCAAAGCGGGACAAGAGGGTTAGTATCGAAAGAATGTCGTTGTTCAAGACTATATTAGGAGAAAAGACAGAGAAAAGATGTATGAAAAGATGTGTGAATTTTCGCTCGAAAGACTGAACAACCAATGTTAGCAGTGGGAAAAAAGAAAAGACGAAAGTTTATCGAATCGAGTAATGAAATTGTATTTACGAAACGTTATCGAATGATTATTAATTATATACAGATGAATGATGAGAGGTGAAAAAAGGGGTGTTTACAGGGATTTTAAATGTAGGGTTTCTATCTAATATGGTGTATTGACAATCGACATCGCGAGGGAAGTACGAAACAATGTATCGTTCTGTTAACGTTCTGGAGCGAGTCTGAAATCTCGAACGTACGACTAATGTTTCCAATTTGTGTAACTAACCCTTAAATGATTTACAATTATAATAAATGAATTACGAAAGGATTTCTTATGTGTTATCGTTCTTATGTGTGCCTCCTATGATTTCTCTTTGTTTGACCGTTCGCGGTGAGACGCGATCGCGGAGGAAGCGCGTCAACGGGAGGCAAACGCAAGAGGTATAAATCGCAAGTAAGATATGAACCGAGAGTTCGTTTTCTTTTTTTACATTTTACAATTTGTCCAGTAGAACATTTGGTAAAATATTATAGCTTAGTGGTATAATAATATAACATGTGGATGGCTACCCCCAGTGGGATACCATCTTCGAATTTGATTGATTTATTTCTTTAGTGTGGTGAGTGTTTGTTTGTTAGGTTATGTCCTTTATGAGATCTGTTGGGTGTTTCCTTTTTAATCTTCTTTTTATGTTTGATGCTCCGACCGTTTCCGCTGTCTGACCGTTGGTATTCCCAGATCTTTCCGAATGTCCTCGTTTCTAACGTACCATGGCGCGTTTGCTATTGTTCTGAGTATTTTAGATTGCATTGCCTCTATTTTGGTTATATGGTTCATTGCTGCTGTTCCCCATAGTGCTATTCCGTATGTCCAGATTGGTTTTATGACCATTTTATATATTTTTAGTTTGTTTTCTATTCTTAGTTTGGATTTTCGATTTGTTAGCCAGTACATTTGTCTCCTTGCCATCTGTATTTTGTCTATTGTTGCTTTAGTATGCTGTTTCCATGTGAGTCGTGTATCTAAGTAGAGTCTTAGGTATTTGACTTGCCTTGTTTGTATTATGTGTGTGCCGTTTAGTACAATGTTTGGTGGTTTCTGTTTTCTCAGTGTGAATGTAATGTGTTTGCATTTATCGGGATTTGCTTTCATTTGTTTTGTTTGAAGCCACTTTTCTATTTTTGCGATATGTTCTTGTAGTAATGTAACTGCTGTTGCAGGGTTAGTGTGCCTGAGTAGTACAGCTGTGTCATCCGCGAATGTCAGTATTTTGCTATTGTTAGTTGTTGGTATGTTGGGCGTGTATAATGTGTATAAAATTGGTCCTAGGACGCTTCCTTGCGGAACTCCTGCCTTGATTTCTTTAACTTCAGAGTATGTGTCTTTGATTTTTACTATGAAGGTTCTGCTGCTTAAGTATGATTTGATTAATTGGTATATCTGCCCCGGGAACTGTTTCCTGATTGATTGAAGTAGGCTAGTGTGGTTTATTTCATCGAATGCTTTTTCGATGTCCATAAAGAGTGCCATGCAGTATTGTTTTGTTTCCAACGCCTGTAAGATTTCAGTGACGAGTCTGTGCGTTTGTTCTATTGTGGAGTGTTTGTTTCTGAATCCGAATTGGTGATCCGGTATTAGTTGATTCTTCTCTATTATAGGTTTTATTCGGTCGTAAATTACTTTCTCTAGTATCTTAGAGAACACCGAAAGTAATGAGATTGGTCGGTAGGATTTGGTTTCGTGTGGGTCCTTGCCTGGTTTGGGTATCATTATGATTTGTGCCAGTTTCCAAGTTTTTGGAAAGTATTGTATTCTTAGTATTGCGTTAACTATTATTGTGATTTGTCTTATCGCTTTTGGCGGAAGGTTTTTCAAGATTTTGCCGTTAATTCGGTCGATTCCTGGTGCTTTATTATTTTTTGTTTTTTCAATTATGGTTCTGATTTCTTGTACTGTTGCTTTGGGTATGGTGTAGTGATTGTCAGTTGGTGTACTAGTGGTTAGCGCATCCTCGTCCGTATGACTATTGTGGTTGCTGTTGTTGGTATTATGTGGGGTAAATGTGTTGCATAGGTGGTTGGAAAATTCTTCTGCTTGCTCTTCGTTGCTTCTTGCCCATGTGTTATCTGCTCTTCTGATTGCTGGTACCATTTTTATTGTCTTCTTTATTTGTTTTGTGGCTTTCCATAGGGAGTAGTTGTAGTTCTCGTGAGCAGATAGTGACTCGATGAACTTTGTGAACTCGTTGCTGTTGTGCTCTTTTATTTTGTTTTTTATTTCTTTTGCGAGTTTGTTTAGGTGTCTTTTGTTTTCTTTTGTTCTGTGTTTTTGCCATTTTGCTTTCGATTTTCTTTTTTCTCTAATTTTTTCGAGGATGTCTAGTGGTACTGTTTTTGTTTGTCTGTTGGTTGTTTCAGGTATAGTGGTTGCCCTTACTGCTTCTTGGATAGTTTCTGTGAATGTTGTTACTGCTTGATCGATGTGTTCAGGTGTTTTCAGTGGGATGTTGCAGCTGATTTTGCTCTCTATTATTTCTTTGAATATTTGCCATTTGGTGATTTTATTGCGTAGCTTCTCTGTGTTGCTGTAAAGTATTGGTTTGTTTCTGTATGCAATTATTATGGGTGCTATGTTTAGTTTATTTGCGTTTGGTCCCTTTGTAACTGCAAAGTCTACCAGGTCAGGTATTTTGCTCAGATCTGTCGGCCAGTATGTCGGTCTTCCTGTGGATAATATATTGAGGTTATAATTTCTGATGTATTTTTCCAAGGTTCTGCCTCGAGGTGTGGTGATCCTTGATCTCCATAGTGTGTGCTTTGAGTTATAGTCTCCAGCTGTAATATACTTGTCACCTAAGTGTCGAAAGTACTCTTCCCACATTTGCGATGTAATTTTGTGTCGCGGCGATACGTATACTGCTGACAACTGCAGTTGGTTGCTGCTAGTCTGTACAGTAACGGTGGTTGCTTGTACATGTTCCTTACTGACCTGGCTGTGTAGGTGATGTTTAATGTCGTTTTTTATTACTACTGTCGTCCCCCCGTGTGCTTTACCTGAGGGATGCTTAGTGCGGTATTTTTATATAGCTTTTTATTGTGAGGTGTGTTTCTGAAACGAGTAGTATAACGATGTTATTGCTATACAGGAATGTTTTAGTCTCTAAGGCCCTTTGTTGTAGGCCGTTAGAGTTCCAGGCTGCTATTTTAAGCGTGTCTATTTATATTTTTTGCTCATCATGTTAGTAAGTAATTGTGGCAAGACTGTTATCTGCTGTGTTTGCTGTCTGAGGAGTTCGTTTTGTTCGCTTATCATTTTTATGAGTATTTCGGTATTTTTTATGGAATGTTTTATTAACTCTTTAATTTCTGTAGTGTCGTTGCTGTGGTTGTTCTGTTCTTGATTGTCTAAGGGTGACGACCGGTTGACTACTTGCGCGTAGCTTCGGTTTATAACGGTGTTGGTGTTAGTGTGGTTATTGTTCATTACATGCTGTGTATTTGGTGTTGACATAGATTCTGTGTTGTCCTGTTGCGTGTGGTAATTGTTGTGTGTCCTGTTTCGAATCGGCGGGAAAAGTTTGCTTTGTAGTTGTTTTCTGACTACGCAGCCTTTGTAGCTGGCTGGGTGATTTCCACCGCAATTGTAACATTTTACGTCATTTTTTTCCCATGTGTGGGCAGTTCACTGTTAGGTGCTTTCCTGCGCATTTGACACACGCCGGGTTTCTGTTGCAGTAGTTTTTTGTGTGTCCATATTGTTGACACCGCATGCATTGTGGTATGTCTTTTTTATGTCTGGGTGGCTCGACTATGATTATTGTGTTGCTCGTCCCTTCCTTCACTCTTGTCGCACTCACGTCCGCATAGCTCGACTGCTCGGGCGGAACTGACTGCACATTTAACACAGCGGAAGGTATAGTTGCAGTATTTTTGCGTGTGGCCGTGCATACATATATATTTGTCGGAGATGAAAGAACACCGGAGCCTTTGGAATTTTGGATAATCCCGCAACATTGTAATCTAGAGTCTACTATAGCTGTAATTGAACAATTGTAGTTATTCAGTCCGATTGTAATTGTTCGAGAGTTGTGATAATGAGCTTGGACTCGAGGCGACAGTCAGTCGCCGAACGTAGCCGCGGTCACGGGATGAACGCTTTGTCTAACAAAGGTATGGAGTAATTCTATAGCTCTCCTTAAAAGAAATATTCGTGGCGACACGCGACAGTAAACATTTCAACGGTTTCTGTCCCGTTGCTCGCCACACGCAGACCCTATTCTTCGAGCAAGATGATTGCCAGATGTCGATGCGTCTCCGGAGTACATGTTCAGCTAGCCTGAGGGCCCGTCATAAATCTTAGAATTTAGTTGACTAATGTCCTTCAGACAAACAGTCTTTGTTCCAGTTACGGGAAGATAGGAGAGACCTATTTTTCAACGAACGACTAGCAACTTTCCCTCGAGGGCGGCTAGCATCTTTTTTTTAACCACCGATATGGAGATTGACCAATTAGCAGCAACTCCAAATTCCCTCACCTTCTGAACGAAGGGTATCCTCGACGAATCCGATGATATCGTGTCCTCAGACACACCCCATCATAGTTTTCCTCTGCAGCATCATCGCGACGGAGAGTCATTCTCCCTCGTGAGATGGTATTAGCGAGTTACTTATAGTCTGTACGCTCGGTGGATATTCCACGTTTTCGCAAAGAGTCCGACTTAGATTTTTGTGAGCATGTACATCTATCATCCCGTTGACCGCGGATTCGTTATTGAACCTAAGACCAACATCTCTAGTATCGCGAGTGTCCAACCGCCGCGGTTGATTGTCGAGTCGGTAGCATCCATACTCGTATTAACAGACCGTACCCTTGTAATACCACAACGATGGCCAGTTCCCCTGAAGATTTATCAAACGCCCACAACCCTATTCCTGACGCTTCTCCGACATCAGAAGTGGGATCAGTGCCGATTATAACACTACAATAGCTACGACCATCGTACGCGAGTTAATTCAGCCGCTAGTGCCACAACCGAGTGTGGAACCTAGGAACGTAGTGCTACCACGCTTTAACCCCACGATCGCGGGCGTCGATCCAGCCGCATGGTGTATGGCTGTTAACCTGCTTATGCAGGGTAGTCCTCTGCAAGACAGCGCGCTGGTTTCTGTTTTAAATAGTGCTCTATAGGGGCGTGCAGCGCATTGGTTCACGTAGATAGTGACCGGCGAAGGGCTTACCTGGCCAATGTTTAAGGAGCTTTTTATTACGCGTTTTGGTAGCAAAGAGGCGGCGACCTTGACGCTAATGGATACACTCAGGGAACCACAACAAGAGGACGAAAACATGGCGGCTTGCGCCTCCGTTCCCGCCTGGAGACGAAGTTGCAAAATGCCACTATGGCTGGAATAATCAACGCTACCGTTCTTTGTCGTTTGAGCCCACGAGACCAGCGCATCGAACAGATAGCAGTCAGGAAGACTGAGCAACAGAAGAACACGCAACGCCCAGAAAGAAGCCGACCAACTACACCGTCCAGGGTGTTCTGGTTTAAGTGCCGCGGGGAGGGTCATTCGAAGAATGGGAAACACCTATGGTAAGAGTACATCCCCGATCTTGTCCACTGTATACATTTACGGTTTTACATTGGAGATAACTTTTCATGTTCTTGCCGATAATTACTTGAAATATGATATTATGATTGTTCGCGAGATTTTAAGCCAAGGTTTTGACGTAATATTACACAAAATAGCCTCGCTATGTGTAAGACAAATAATTAATGCCTGTAATAAAACCGCTGTAAACGAGGTCAATGTACGTGGTAGTGATAAAAATCGATTAATCTTTCTTTTCGAAAATTCAAAGATTCATTCGTTACGGATTACCTACGTACTCGCGTAAATACAGGCCAGTTAGAACTACAATTAATTGACCCAAACACCACCGTACAACGAAGTCCTAATAGACTTCTCAAGGAAGAGCGCAGAATAGTACGTGAGAGAATGAGCGAACTAATTATAGCCAACTATCATAAAGGCCTAGTAATTCACCCTATGTTACTCGCGAAGACGAACGATGGGTCAGATAGATGATTGGTAGGTTTTCAAGAACCGAATAAAAATACGGCCGCGGATCGGTATTCTGTACCCCTCATTGCGGATCAAGTCGCGAGATTGCAAAAGCGAGATATTTTATTAGTCTGGACATGGCCGGTGGGTTTCGCCCAAGCCCTGTTCATCCTAATTCTAGGAAATATACAGCATTATTAACCCTAGTTGGACGATTTGGACAATAAGTTGTTGTTCTCTTCAAATTCTTTTGTGCCTTTGTTCGGTTCATTCGACGTCTTTTATTTGCATAGCTTGGTTGCGTGCGCGCCTGGTGTTTCTTTCGGAATCGGTTTTCCGAACGGCGATATTGCGCTGACTCAGTCTAAAACAAGGATTTTGCATTTTTAGACAACCCTGGTAATTTTACTGCTAATACTTGTCTAAATATTCTAATCTCTTCCTTGCTGCTTTTTTTTGTAACCATCAAAGCGTTTACTACAGAAAACTCCAGAAGTAGTCGCATGCCAAGTCTTCTGTACCATTTGACCCTTTTTCTAATTGTGGTGGTGCATAAGGAACCATTTGGTCGAAATAATCTGTACTACACGTTCCTTCGTTATGTTCAACAACAGCTGGTGGTTTTAATGTTGCGAACAAACGAAACGAGAGATCATTCTTAAGATTCTTGTGAAAACACGTATGGCAGCCAACGTGTCATTCGTACGTTATTGTTTATTTGGATGATGTTCTAATTATTGCCTACTCTATAGATCAAGCTCTAGAAAGATTGTACACCGTATTAAATACCCCCGTAAATGCCGGATTTTCTTCTAATTTTTCTAAATGCTCTTTCCCAAACATATCGGTACTCTATTTGGGACATGTAATTCATAACGAAGAAGTCCGCCCCAATCCGGGTAAAATACAAACCTTGAGATCCCCTTAGAAATACTGATCGGTAAAGCAGTAAGACCTTAGGACTTGATATTACCCGATAGTGCAGAAGAAAAGATAGTAGATGTTGCTGAGGTAAAACAACAAGCCATACGAAATATAGAGACTAGTGCCAAATACGACAAGGACAGATTTGACAAAAGAAAAGCTAGAATAGTTCGGTTTAATCTCGGTCTTGTGTTACGAAAAAAACGAAGAGAGAAATCAGACGAAGTTAGATCCCAAGTTCAGGGGTCCATTTGTGATAGCAGAAATGTTAGAAGGAGACCAATATACTTTAGAAACCTTAGACGGCAAAAGATCATATAAGGACAGTCATGACAGACTAAGAAAAACGCCAGACAGTTGCGTCCCTGCTGAGTTGGACGTCTGCGGTGATGACAAGGATGGTGATAATAGCGATGTGAGTACACCGATCTCAGAAGATCATTAATCCTATGGCTATAACATTAGACATGCCCCCACACAAGCCTCGTGTAACAATGCTTTAGCTCCCAGCGCTTCTGTGTTACGCCCAGTAGGGCACTCCGCGTTGCACGACAAGCTCTGTGTGGTCCTGCGATCCAACAAACTGAGATTCACCGGTGTACGAAATCGAAAATGATCCGTCGTGTCATTGCGGTCTGACTGGTAACTCACAAAATGCAACTAACACTTTGAATACAAATTATAACGCTACTAATTTTAGTTCTCTTTCACTCCCTTGTCTGTCAAACCTCCGAGCAAAATTTCGCTGTTGAACTGGACCCTTGACTTATTTGGAACATTTAATTGAATAGTAAATAATATTAGTTACATCGAGTCTAATATTGGGAAAACTCAATACTTTAGTTACACACGGGGACGTGTGATAGTCAGGATGGCCGTGTCGGAGAGGAAAGGACACCGGAGCCTTCCCTCTGGAACTTCGGGAAAATCCGTAAAATTGTAATTAATGTTTACAGTTGTAATTAAACAATTTGCTGGCATTCTGCCCAATTGTACTTGTTTGCGATTTGTGATAATAAACCTGGGCTCAATGCGACCATCAGCCGCCGAACGTAGCCACGGTCAACGGGACGGGCGCTTCGTCTAACAAAGGTATAGAGCGATAGTATGACCCTCAGTAAGAGAAATACCCATAGAGGTACCTGACAGTAAAACATTCCAACGGGTCCTTCGGACAATGAATACCAGAGGTTGAGGCACTTGCAGGGCACGAGTACAGTTAGCCTGAGGACCCGCTCTAAAACCTGGGTTTTTTCGGTAATTAAGGTTTTCCAAACGGACAGGCAGCTTTTGTCTCAAATTGGCCAATTGACAGCGACGTCAATTTTCCTTACTTTCGGGACGAGGGCTATACTAGACGAATCCGATGATCTCGTGTCCTTAGACACACCCCATCATAGTTTTCCTCGGTGGCATCATCGGGACGAAAATTCATTCTTTCTTGCGATCTCCTCGACGAAGAGAGTAGCGCCTTACGATCAGTGAGTAGTACACGTTTGAGTTAGAGCAAGTATATCTATCACCCCGTTGACCGTGGATTCGTTATCGAGCCTAAGACCAACGTCACTAGCATCGCAAGTGCCCAGCCACCGCTGTTGATTGTCGCGTCGGTATTGTTCATTCTCGTGTTAGCAGACCGTACCCTTGTGATACAGAGGCACTTCCAGACTAGGAATTCAATGTAGCAGTTACTAAAAAACCACGACAGACGAAGGTACAAAGATTTGTTTTCCTACAGCCAAGAAAGTGCTTACAGAGGCACTTCCAGACTGGGAATTCAATCTAGTAATTACCAAAAGACACGATAGACGAACAATACCCATCACACACTAACATTTCTAGCTTAAAGAAAATAATAATAATAATAATATAAAAATTTTTTAATAAAGAAGAAAGGAAAACAGAATAATAATAATAATAAAAAAAATTTTGAAATAGTCTTTAGATTATTTCTGGTGGCAGCAATTACCGTATTAATCGGAAATCTAAATCAACATTTCATATACAATAATATCATTTCAATTTTCCCTTCTGATTAAATTAAATTAAACAGAAAATAAATAAAATAAAATAAATTAATTACAAGACGATGTGCGTTCACTCAAAACAAAAAAGGAAATCGAGACACCCGTATCATCGCCGATAATTTCCCAAGCGACAATACCGACAGAAAATAATCCCCAACCAATTAAGTTAAAAGATGCAATCGAGTCAGTACCAGTGTTCGACGGACATCGACCCTCGGTATTTCGAATTTTAATCGCATGTGAGCGCGCACGAAACATGGTTCCTAGGCATCAAGAACCTCAGTTAGTAAAATTATTAATGAATAAGCTTCGCGGACACGCATTTCTCGCCGTAGAAGACACAGAACTGATAAGTTTAAACGATTTCGGGAATAAATTAAAAGATATGTTCGGTTCAGGAAAAACAGTTAACGAATATAAAGGCGAATTAGCTATAGCATTTCAACGACCGAGAGAAGATATTTTGGACTACATAGATCACGTCAGAGATCTCAGACTGGCGATAATGAACGGGGAAAGATACGAGTACGGCACCGTATTTCAAGATAGGATAGATCGAGACACGAGGGAAGCTTTCATTAAGGGGCTCCCAAACAAGGTGTATTTACGAGTAAAGATAGTAGGATACCAATCCTTGGACGATGCGTACCGCCAAGCCGTGAAAGCAACAGGAGAATTAAAACAAGCAAACAATAGAATACGATACCAACATCCGACACCTCTGAATAATTATAACCGAAACAACGCCCATCCCCCATACAATAGTAACTACATCGGAAACAACCGCCAGGACTGGAGATTTGTACCGCCGTCGCAGAAACATCTAAACAATCCAGGAATAGAAGAAGATGTCAGGATAGGAGCAAGAGCAATAACCTGGGAAGAAAAACGCACAAATAAATACCTCGATAGAGATCTAAATCAAAAGAGGGATGCTGATCATTTGAACCAATCAACTTTTCAATGCATACACCATTCCGTTGCTGTGATAAGGGATAATGTCACGTTAAATAGTCAGAGGACGCACGGCACCACAGACAGGATCATGAGTGAGAAATTTTCCGAGTTTCCAAACAAGATAAACAATACTAATGCCAAAGAACTTTTAGGAGAGGCAGAAACTAGGAAATTGAACGACGAGACGATAGGCAATGCTTATCCACTGTCTAATATCACGGAGATATTGGACCCGCTGAAAAATGCGAAGTGCCTCTCCACGTTCGACTTGGCAAAGATACAAAAGCAAGGCTCCACGAATTTCGTGAATGTCTCAACCATAATAGGAAAAAAGATAGCGAGTGTATCTCACTCAAAAACTTCTATAAAATCATCAGAAAGTAACTTTATCGAACTCAAAGCCAAATCATTAAATTGCAAGGAAGATCAGGCTACAGAGAATAAAAGTATAGCTATCACTAAATTCAAAACAGAACCTATAAGCAAATAGGTTTGTAATAAAAATTCAAAGAATAATTCTAAATCTGCCGAAAATATTCCATACAAACGTTCCATACAAATAAATAATAATTTAATTATAATAAGCACTTCCAGTGAAACTATTCATCCTGAAAAGGTAGAGAAAAATTAACGTGTTGTGAATAAAGTAAATTATTTTTTTTTTTTTTTTTTATTTGTTGAAATTACAATCAATTCTCGCGTTGAGAATTTTCAGTAATTTTTCTGGCGTGGCGCAGTGACATGGCTGTTTATTTACAATAAGTTAATACTTATTATAGATAGATATAATTTATGAGTATTATAAGTAAGTGCATATGCTTAATTTGGATAATTAAATGAATCTAACGTTTAGGTCTAGCGGGTAGTGCCTCTTCAGCCTGCGAATCTGGTCCGTCGTGTCGAGTAGTCCAGTGATTAGGGGGTTTCGGTGTTTGTTGATTCTTTTGCTGTATCTGTCGCTATATTTTGCTATTTCCTCTTTGACGGTGGGTATCTTGAGGTCGCGGTGTATTGTTTCATTGGTTACATACCAAGGTGCGTCAATTAGGGATCTTAGCGTTTTCGATTGAAAGCGTTGGAGTATTTCAATGTTGGAGTTACTTGCTGTTCCCCATAGTTGGATTCCGTAGGTCCAGACAGGTTTTATTACGGTCTTGTAGAGGGTAATTTTATTCTGTATATTTAGTTTGGAGCGTCGGCCCGTGAGCCAATAGAGTTTTTTTAGTTTGTCCTTTAGTAGCTTCCTTTTATCTGAGATGTGTGTCTTCCACGTTAGTCTCCTGTCCAGGGTCATGCCCAGATATCGGACTGTGTCCTTGCTAGGAGCTGTTGCATTGTTGATGGTGACCTGGGGGCAGGTTTGTTTTCGGAGCGTGAAGGTTACATGTGAGGATTTCTTTTCGTTGACTTTGAAGCCTCATTTGTGAAACCACTTTTCGATGGAGTCGAGACTTCGCTGGAGAGTGGATGAGGCTATTACCGGGTCTGCGTGGGTAGCTAATAGCGCTGTGTCGTCTGCAAATGTCGCTATTGTTATATCGTTTGATATAGGTAGGTCGGCAGTGTAGATGGAGTACAGTAGGGGTCCGAGGACACTACCTTGGGGTATGCCGGCTTCTATTGGGAATGTTGCGGAAGTGGTGTCTAGGCATTTAACCATGAATTGTCTATTGGTTAGGTAAGATTTTAGGATGGAGTAGTAGGGGTGGGGTAGGATCTTTTTAAGCCATACTACTGTATAGTAGCCCTTCATGCCATACTTTGTCGAATGCCTGTTGGATGTCTAGGAAAACCGCTGAGCAATATTTTTTCTTTTCGAGTGTTTGGCTGATCGTATGAGTTAAGCGGTAGATTTGCTCTACTGTAGAATGATGTTTTCGGAAGCCGAATTGGTGATCTGGGAGTGTTTTCAAGTTCTCTAGGATTGGAAGGAGTCGGTTCGTGAGCATCTTCTCGAATAGTTTGGACAGGGTAGGTAAAAGACTGATTGGGCGATAGGAGCAGGTTTCGTATATCGGTTTACCGGGTTTAGGGATGAGGGTAATCAATAAGATTTCCCAGGCCTTAGGGTAGTGTTCCAGGCGAAGGATAGCATTAAAAATCGATGTGATGAGTGCTATCCCTTTTGTGGGAAGTTCCTTGATTGCTCTATTGCCTGTTAGGTCGTGTCCTGCTGCTTTCTTGGGGTTTAGGCGACTGATTGTTTCTATAGTCTCTGCAGAGGAGAAGGGTTCGATAGGAGGGGACATTTGGAAGGGGGTGTGCAGGTATTCAGTAACGTCCGCGGCGGCTTGGGGGGAATGGGGTTTGAATACTTTTGACAAGTGTTTGGCAAACAGGTCGGCTTTTTCTATAGGGCTTCGCGCCCATCCACCTTGCGGACGGCGGATAGGTGGGATTATTTGTGGGGGGCGTGTGAGTTTCCTGGAGGCCTTCCATAGTGAGTAGTTGGCGTCAGCTGTGGGGGATAAGCTGGCGAGGTATTTATGGAAACAGTCGTTTTTATAGTTTCTTAAGGTTCTGGATAGCTTTCTAGTTGCGCTGTTAAGTTTGCGTTTGTCCTGCACTGCAAATGTAATGCACTACCGTTTAAGCGTCGAAACAAGCAAAATAGCTCGCAAATCGCGATGATTTCGTCGATTTTGACGAAAAATATCCGTCATTTCCTTCCCGTTGGAGATATTTCGACGTTTAAGCGCTCATTTCACTCCGTTTTTCACTGCAAATGTTTTTTTTTATTTATTTGTTGAAATTACAATCAATTCTCGCGTTGAGAATTTTCAGTAATTTTTCTGGCGTGGCGCAGTGACATGGCTGTTTATTTACAATAAGTGTAATATCGTGATATAATGTGTTTACAAAGAGTGGACAATAGAGATGTTAATCAGACAGAAAAAGACGATTGTTGTTCAACCTGAACTATTCACGCCAAACGCACAGAAAACAGCGCAATCCACACTCTCTCGACAACGCCACTCGCAACCTCTGTCTCCGCTCAGCTCGCACTCTGCTTCTCGACTCGCACTCTCTGCTTTTCGACTAACTCTCTGGTCGTTGCCGCATTCTGTTGTCTTTTTCCTAGGCCCACCGCACACGTGTTCTGCAGACGCTCGTGGCCAGGGTCACGTAGGTCTTTTCCATGAAATTATGCACTTGAAAAGACCGATGACACATTGATGGGCCCGACGGCGCCTCGGCTCTCGCGACATTGTTCATAGTTCGCCCGATATTTCTTAGGCCTTTCGTCCACGATACTACATAAGTTAATACTTATTATAGATAGGTATAATTTATAAGTAAGTATTTATATTATAGTAAGTGCATATGCTTAATTTGCGGCTTAATTTGTCTAGCGGGTAGTGCCTCTTCAGCCTGCGAATCTGGTCCGTCGTATCGAGTAGTCCAGTGATTAGGGGGTTTCGGTGTTTGTTGATTCTTTTGCTATATCTGTCGCTATATTTTGCTATTTCCTCTTTGACGGTGGGTATCTTGAGGTCGCGAAGAAAACTATTCTATACAAAACGCGCGAATAAAGATTTGAATACACAAACGAACACACGGCGCTACAAAACTAAAGGAAGGATTAACAAAGCGAGGGCGACTAATAAATCGAATCAGTATAAAATAAAATAAAATAAATAAAACCAGCTAACGGATTGAACGAGTTACGAACCAAACAAATAAATCAGGAAATATGAATAACTACAAAAGGGGAAATAATTGAAACGCCAGAAATACAAGTATATATATGTCGGAGATAAGAGGACACCGGTGCCTTCCCTCTGAAACCTCGGGGAAATCCATAAAAACATTGTAATTAAAATCTACAGTTGTAACTAAACGATTTGCCGTCATTCTAACCAATTGTATTTGTTTGAGACTTGTGACAATGAGCTTGGGCTCAAGGCGACAATTAGTCGCCGAACGTGGCCGCGGTCAACGGGACGAACTCTCCATCTAACAAAGGCATTGAGTAATCCTATAGCTCTCCTTAAAAGAAAGATTTGTAGCTGCACGTGGCAGTAAACATTCTAACGGTTTCTGTCCCGTAGCTTGCCACACGCAGATCCTATTCTCCAGGCAGGATGTTTACCAGATATCGACGCGTCTCCACAGTACGTGATCGGCTAGCCCGAGGACCGTCATAAACACTAATATCTAGTTACCTAAAATCCTTCAACAGATACACAGTCTTTGTCCCAGTTACGGGAAGACAGGAGAGACCTATTTTTCCACGAACGACACTAGCAACCCTCCCTCAAGGGCAGCTAGCATCCTTTTCTAACTACCGATATGGAGATTGGCCAATTAGCAGCAACGTCAATTTCCCTTACTTTCCGGACGTAGGATGTCCCCGACGAATCCGATGATCTCGTGTCCTTAGACACACCCCGTCATAGTTTTCCTCTGGGGTATCACCGGGACGGAAATTCATTCTCTCTTGCGGTCTCATTGACAAAAAAAGAGATTAACGCCAGCCACTATTAACACAGATCCCGACTTAGATCTTTGCGAGTGCGTACGGCTACCGTCCCGTTGTCCGCGGGTTCGTTATTGAACCTAGGATCATTGTCATTAGTTTCTCGAGTATCTAATTACCACGGTTACTTGTCCGGTTCTATGGTAATCGTATTTGCACTAGCCAATGTCTTCTCTATTGCATAACGACGACGTGTAATCCAAACGAAGATTCGCTTTACGCCCCTAACCCTAATTCTAATGTAAACCCGACATATAAATATATTTTAATCAATCAACTTGGAGAGTTACATACAAGTATAAACATATATGCTAGGCATGTAATAAATTAGTAAATATTAGAGTTAGCGCTTATAATACTATGCAATAAATACAATATTATCAATTTATGAAATATAAGTATATACAAAGTTAAAAACTAATAGTCTAACGAATACATAAAACATACAATATTGTATTATTAAAGAAATAAAAGTTACATTGTCAGAAACATATATATATGTGTGCGCATTCTATTAAACAGATACATACTTAAAACTAGCCTACGTTCCGGTAAAGGATTATAAAATAAGAACTACATTACGAAACATGCATGTCTCTATATAAACATATAAATAATCTATTTTCTAAACTAAAACTACTACCAATAATCTACAAAAAGAAATAGAACACACAACGCAACACTTAGGACTAAGCGACAACCTGTCGATAGGCCAAACGCTCAAAATAATTAACAGCGCAACGACTTGAGGAATTGCGTACAGAAATTCTATCATCAAACACAAATATGTAAACACACATTAAAAGCACAATAATCTAGAAACAAAACCTTCAATACTATGTTGTCACAATACAAGATATACATGTATATATGAAATCAAATGATTGACACATAACCTCAAATACACAATACTATATCACTAAAGAATCTGAATGAAAATCACTTTGCCAGAAATATATACATATATACATGTGCGTGTGCGTGTTCTATCTTATTAAAAGAAGTTAATATAAAATAAATAATTGACATTTCATTTCGTATGAATACTACATGGCCAGGAGAAATATGCATATGAATACGTATATATATATATATATATATATATATATGTGTGTGAGTGCATATGTTTTATATTATCGAATACTCTATAAAGTGGACTACTCAAAACAATAAATAACGCAATCGAGGAATTGCAAAGCATTGGCCATACTGAAGTGACACACGACATAAACATATATATATATACGTATATTCACACGAATAATACTATTGTCACTTTAAAACAATATTAATAAATAAATGTTCTAATTGCGGTAGAATAAGGAAAAACGAGCGACAGACAAAAATTACTTCAATATCAAACAAAACTAAAGACCCGTCACTAAAAACTTTACTGATGACATTTATGAGCGGCCATGTTGGATTTACACGCATCATGGCGACAGGAATATTAGGGATTAATGGAAGTCAGGCGCGAGAAACAAATCATGAAAACACATTGTTAACACTTTTCTTTAATAAATTTTATGCGCAACTACAAATGTAAATATATATATATATATATATTTATAATTAATTAAAAAGGGGAGCAATATAAAATTAAAAAAAAAAAAATAGATAACCTAACACTATCACATTTAAAATATATATATATATATATTGAACACAAAACAAAATATATCAAAAAATTAATAATAATAAGGAACATTAAACAGCGAACCAACGAAATTGAAGCAGCTACACTAAATCAAAATCGAAGCAAGGAGCTCCGGGATAAAGTTCGCTGAACTCACGCATACACCAATAGCGCACAACAGGGGAAATTCCCTTTCTCCCAGAAGCATGGTGACGATGATGTGCCTCCAAAACCTCTTCGGGAATTTCATTCGCAAAACGAACTTTCACGCAACGATCGGTATCAACGATTTCAACCAGAGGGGGTTCCCTCTCCAATACGACGGTCTCTGCATCGAAGAAATTCTCGTCGAAAGTAACCAAATCGTCAAAGCCCAATTTCGACACGGTCTCGGCATCAATGTTGAATAGTTCCTCCAACCACTCTGATACTCGTGGTTTATCACAGGGCCGCATGCGTTTGATGGATCCTCCCGAGTCGCCCATGGGTTCTTCGGAATCCCTCTTTCGCTTGGGCTGAGAACAACACGGTATATTCTAAATAAAACGAAACAGAACGAATCAAGCAGACTAAAAACAAGACTAAATACGTACCAGGGAAGTCTGGAAAGGAACCTCTGATGGAAATGCCTCCGCAAACATTGTCCGAACGTCGATCACCGAAGCCTAGGGGAACAACAAGAAAGGGAAAAAACATTAAGATCACAAAACAATCTTAATATGCAAACATCCAAACTTACGCAAAACAATTCGAAGGAGGAGGTCTTTGTTATGGGAGAGCAGCGGAGTTGCGCGTGTTGCCCGAGCAAACTTTAAAATGATAATGATGCTGCAGCCACCAGCCCTTCCACGCGCCGAAGAAACACCGGTAATTCCCACGGTACAGCACGTGGAAGTTTCTCGCGGAACGGACTAGATCAGAGTGGAATGCTTCAAATCTCCTAGACGCTAGCTCAGCAGAAACACCGGACTGATAGAAACTAAGTCGAAATACGGAATTTACATTTTGTCACGTACGATTCCAAGAAGCCCAAACTGCAACATCCCGATTCCCACGGAAGCGTACCCCCAGCGGACCACCACCCCGTGGGGGATTGGCATTGTAAATAAGCGTAGCAACATAGCGCAGCGTTCTTTAGTTTGTTCATAATTCTTGCGATCGTTTGTTATTACGGCTCATTATTCTTTGCGTTCGTTATTGCGCTCATCACTGCGTTTAGAAATTTTGTATTGTATTTTGCGTTTCGGGGTCTTTAGTTTTTTCGGTAAAGAAAAGAGAGTCGCGACTAAGTAAAAGAAAATTTTATCTTTGAAGTCCTCATTTCATCGTTTAGACACAAACGCGCATTGTAATTGCGGTATTAATCCAGTTAGTAAATTGCTCAGTCTGTATTAAAATAGATAAATAAAGTAAGAGTTGATAATAAACTATATTCGAGTTCAAATAATAAACCCAACAAAAACTTCGACGACCACCGGAGCGGCTGAGGTAATGGCACCAGACAGCACCTACTCCTCAAGGTAAGAAAATTAATTTTGAAAATTTCCTTCTTCTCTGATAATCTCATTGTCCTCGAGAATTGAATTAGAACTTCCTATCATGGATCTCGTTTTATTTTTGTGAACGGTTTTGAAGATAGAATCATTGTTTAAACTTTAAACAAAGGAGTTGTCCGTTGTGTCGGCTTGTGCGAACGGTGTTTTCAGCTACTGAAACACCCACTGATCTTCGCATTCCTCCTCCCATTGTTGGTAAAATATTACCCATCTTTGGGCAAGGCTTGCGAAATCACACAAGACCCGCTCAGAAAGGACTAATAAATATATCGTCGGGGTCAATTGAAAATCAAGAACGATACCGGTATTGCTATTAACCGATATTCTTGCCATTCTTGCATGCGATTATAAGAAAGATATAACAAAACAATCCCCCCTTCGGGAAATTAACCAAAAGATCGTTCGCTGTGTCGGCTCGTGCAAATGGTGTTTTCAATTATCGAGAACACCCATCGATCTTCGCCTTCCTCCTCCCACTGTTGGTAAATTATTACCCGTCTTTGGGCAAGGCTGGCGAAATCACACGAGTCCCACACAGAGAGGATCGTTAGAATTATCCTCGATAGCTAAACTCAAAAGGCAAGAAAATCGTGGCGACAGAATCCATCGGGGTAAATGAATTGAGTTTCGGTCTTAACAGCGAAATTAAAAGAGAAGAGGAAGTCAAACGAAAAAATAAATTTATATAAAACAACAAACAATCTCACATTCCTATCTAATCCAGCAACGCTAAAATATATATATCTAGCTAATCAAATATATATATATATAATAACCTAACCCATTTCACATTCAAGTAAAAATCCGTTCGACGAGGAAAAATATTTATTGTACCCAGCTTTAATCCTCTCCCGCGATAGTATCCCTGCGCATAGCAGGTTAGCCGAAAAGTGAAATTCGTTTACCAGTTGCATTAAGCGTCAGTTAACGCTACCCATTAAACGCAAAAGAAAATAATAAAAAATAAAATATTTTGAAATAGTCTTTGGACTATTTCTGGTGGCAGCAACTACCGTATTAATTAATAACCTAAATCGGAATTAAATACACAATAATATCATTTTAATTTATTTCCTTTCCGATTAAATTCAAAACTCAAACTCAATTATAAAAAAAAAAAAAAAAAAAAAAAAAAAATTTTTCAGTAAAATTCAACCTTAGATTTGATCGATTTAAACAAACAAATTGATACGTAACATTTGATTGTTTCGACGCTTAAACGGTAGTGCATTGCATTTGCACTGTAAAATGAAGTTCAACGAGCGCTTAAACGTCGAAATATCTCCAACGGGAAGGAAATGACAGTCAATTTTCGTCAAAATCGACGAAATCTTCGCGATTTGCGAGCTATTTTGATTGTTTCGACGCTTAAACGGTAGTGCATTGCATTTGCACTGTAAAATGGAGTTCAACGAGCGCTTAAACGTCGAAATATCTCCAACGGGAAGGAAATGACAGTCAATTTTCGTCAAAATCGACGAACTCTTCGCGATTTGCGAGATATTTTGATTGTTTCGACGCTTAAATGGTTGTGCATTGCATTAGCACCGTGAAATGGAGTTCAACGAGTGCTCAAACGTCGAAATATCTCCAACGGGAAGGAAATGACGGCTATTTTCGTCAAAATCGACGAAATCTTCGCGATTTGCGAGATATTTTGATTGTTTCGACGCTTAAATGGTTGTGCATTGCATTAGCACCGTGAAATGGAGTTCAACGAGTGCTCAAACGTCGAAATATCTCCAACGGGAAGGAAATGACGGCTATTTTTCGTCAAAATCGACGAAATCTTCGCGATTCGCGAGATATTTTGATTGTTTGTCGCTTAAACGGTTGTGCATTGCATTAGCACTGTGAAATGGAGTTCAACGAGTGCTTAAACGTCGAAATATCTCCAACGGGAAGGAAATGACGGCTATTTTTCGTCAAAATCGACGAAATCTTCGCGATTTGCGAGATATTTTGATTGTTTCGACGCTTAAACGGTAGTGCATTGCATTTGCACTGCAAAATGGAGCTCAACGAGTGGTTAAACGTCGAAATATCTCCAACGGGAAGGAAATGACAATCAATTTTCGTCAAAATAGACGAAATCTTCGCGATTTGCGAGCTATTTTGATTGTTTCGACGCTTAAACGGTAGTGCATTGCATTTGCTCTGTAAAATGAAGTTCAACGAGCGCTTAAACGTCGAAATATCTCCAACGGGAAGGAAATGACAGTCAATTTTCGTCAAAATCGACGAAATCTTCGCGATTTGCGAGATATTTTGATTGTTTCGACGCTTAAATGGCTGTGCATTGCATTAGCACTGTGAAATGGAGTTCAACGAGTGCTTAAACGTCGAAATATCTCCAACGGGAAGGAAATGACGGCTACTTTTCGTCAAAATCGACGAAATCTTCGCGATTTGCGAGCTATTTTGATTGTTTCGACGCTTAAACGGTAGCGCGTTGCATTTGCACTGTAAAATGGAGTTCAACGAGCGCTTAAACGTCGAAATATCTCCAACGGGAAGGAAATGACGGCTACTTTTCGTCAAAATCGACGAAATCTTCGCGATTTGCGAGCTATTTTGATTGTTTCGACGCTTAAACGGTAGTGCATTGCATTTGCACTGTAAAATGGAGTTCAACTAGCGCTTAAACGTCGAAATATCTCCAACGGGAAGGAAATGACAGTCAATTTTCGTCAAAACCGACGAAATCATCGCGATTTGCGAGCTATTTTGACTGTTTCGACGCCTAAACGGTAGTGCATTGCATTTGCACTGTAAAATGGAGTTTAACGAGTGGTTAAACGCCGAAATATCTCCAACGGGAAGGAAATGACAGTCAATTTTCGACAAAATCGACGAAATCTTCGCGATTTGCGAGCTATTTTGATTGTTTCGACGCTTAAACGGCAGTGCATTGCATTTGCACTGTAAAATGGAGTTCAACGAGCGCTTAAACGTCGAAATATCTCCAACGGGAAGGAAATGACAGTCAATTTTCGTCAAAATCGACGAAATCTTCGCGATTTGCGAGCTATTTTGATTGTTTCGACGCTTAAACGGTAGCGCGTTGCATTTGCACTGTAAAATGGAGTTCAACGAGCGCTTAAACGTCGAAATATCTCCAACGGGAAGGAAATGACGGCTACTTTTCGTCAAAATCGACGAAATCTTCGCGATTTGCGAGATATTTTGATTGTTTCGACGCTTAAATGGTTGTACATTGCATTAGCACTGTGAAATGGAGTTCAACGAGTGCTTAAACGTCGAAATATCTCCAACGGGAAGGAAATGACAGTCAATTTTCGACAAAATCGACGAAATCTTCGCGATTTGCGAGCTATTTTGATTGTTTCGACGCTTAAACGGCAGTGCATTGCATTTGCACTGTAAAATGGAGTTCAACGAGCGCTTAAACGTCGAAATATCTCCAACGGGAAGGAAATGACAGTCAATTTTCGTCAAAATCGACGAAATCTTCGCGATTTGCGAGCTATTTTGATTGTTTCGACGCTTAAACGGTAGTGCATTGCATTTGCACTGTAAAATGGATTTCAACGAGCGCTTAAACGTCGAAATATCTCCAACGGGAAGGAAATGACGGCTACTTCTCGTCAAAATCGACGAAATCTTCGCGATTTGCGAGATATTTTGATTGTTTCGACGCTTAAATGGTTGTGCATTGCATTTGCACTGTAAAATGGAGTTCAACTAGCGCTTAAACGTCGAAATATCTCCAACGGGAAGGAAATGACAGTCAATTTTCGTCAAAATCGACGAAATCTTCGCGATTTGCGAGCTATTTTGATTGTTTCGACGCTTAAACGGTAGTGCATTGCATTTGCACTGTAAAGTGGATTTCAACGAGCGCTTAAACGTCGAAATGTCTCCAACGGGAAGGAAATGACGGCTACTTTTCGTCAAAATCGACGAAATCTTCGCGATTTGCGAGATATTTTGATTGTTTCGACGCTTAAATGATTGTGCACTGCATTAGCACCGTGAAATGGAGTTCAACGAGCGCTTAAACGTCGAAATATCTCCAACGGGAAGGAAATGACTTCTATTTTTCGTCAAAATCGGCGAAATCTTCGCGATTTGCGAGATATTTTGATTGTTTCGACGCTTAAATGGTTGTGAATTGCATTAGCACTGTGAAATGGAGTTCAACGAGTGCTTAAACGTCGAAATATCTCCAACGGGAAGGAAATGACGGCTATTTTTCGTCAAAATCGACGAAATCTTCGCGATTCGCGAGATATTTTGATTGTTTGACGCTTAAATGGTTGTGCATTGCACTAGCACTGTGAAATGGAGTACAACGAGTGCTTAAACGTCGAAATATCTCCAACGGGAAGGAAATGACGGCTATTTTTCGTCAAAATCGACGAAATCTTCGCGATTCGCGAGATATTTTGATTGTTTGTCGCTTAAACGGTTGTGCATTGCATTAGCACTGTGAAATGGAGTTCAACGAGTGCTTAAACGTCGAAATATCTCCAACGGGAAGGAAATGACGGCTATTTTTCGTCAAAATCGACGAAATCTTCGCGATTTGCGAGATATTTTGATTGTTTCGACGCTTAAACGGCAGTGCATTGCATTTGCACTGCAAAATGGAGTTCAACGAGTGGTTAAACGTCGAAATATCTCCAACGGGAAGGAAATGACAATCAATTTTCGTCAAAATAGACGAAATCTTCGCGATTTGCGAGCTATTTTGATTGTTTCGACGCTTAAACGGTAGTGCATTGCATTTGCTCTGTAAAATGAAGTTCAACGAGCGCTTAAACGTCGAAATATCTCCAACGGGAAGGAAATGACAGTCAATTTTCGTCAAAATCGACGAAATCTTCGCGATTTGCGAGATATTTTGATTGTTTCGACGCTTAAATGGCTGTGCATTGCATTAGCACTGTGAAATGGAGTTCAACGAGTGCTTAAACGTCGAAATATCTCCAACGGGAAGGAAATGACGGCTACTTTTCGTCAAAATCGACGAAATCTTCGCGATTTGCGAGCTATTTTGATTGTTTCGACGCTTAAACGGTAGCGCGTTGCATTTGCACTGTAAAATGGAGTTCAACGAGCGCTTAAACGTCGAAATATCTCCAACGGGAAGGAAATGACGGCTACTTTTCGTCAAAATCGACGAAATCTTCGCGATTTGCGAGCTATTTTGATTGTTTCGACGCTTAAACGGTAGTGCATTGCATTTGCACTGTAAAATGGAGTTCAACTAGCGCTTAAACGTCGAAATATCTCCAACGGGAAGGAAATGACAGTCAATTTTCGTCAAAACCGACGAAATCATCGCGATTTGCGAGCTATTTTGACTGTTTCGACGCCTAAACGGTAGTGCATTGCATTTGCACTGTAAAATGGAGTTTAACGAGTGGTTAAACGCCGAAATATCTCCAACGGGAAGGAAATGACAGTCAATTTTCGACAAAATCGACGAAATCTTCGCGATTTGCGAGCTATTTTGATTGTTTCGACGCTTAAACGGCAGTGCATTGCATTTGCACTGTAAAATGGAGTTCAACGAGCGCTTAAACGTCGAAATATCTCCAACGGGAAGGAAATGACAGTCAATTTTCGTCAAAATCGACGAAATCTTCGCGATTTGCGAGCTATTTTGATTGTTTCGACGCTTAAACGGTAGCGCGTTGCATTTGCACTGTAAAATGGAGTTCAACGAGCGCTTAAACGTCGAAATATCTCCAACGGGAAGGAAATGACGGCTACTTTTCGTCAAAATCGACGAAATCTTCGCGATTTGCGAGATATTTTGATTGTTTCGACGCTTAAATGGTTGTACATTGCATTAGCACTGTGAAATGGAGTTCAACGAGTGCTTAAACGTCGAAATATCTCCAACGGGAAGGAAATGACAGTCAATTTTCGACAAAATCGACGAAATCTTCGCGATTTGCGAGCTATTTTGATTGTTTCGACGCTTAAACGGCAGTGCATTGCATTTGCACTGTAAAATGGAGTTCAACGAGCGCTTAAACGTCGAAATATCTCCAACGGGAAGGAAATGACAGTCAATTTTCGTCAAAATCGACGAAATCTTCGCGATTTGCGAGCTATTTTGATTGTTTCGACGCTTAAACGGTAGTGCATTGCATTTGCACTGTAAAATGGATTTCAACGAGCGCTTAAACGTCGAAATATCTCCAACGGGAAGGAAATGACGGCTACTTCTCGTCAAAATCGACGAAATCTTCGCGATTTGCGAGATATTTTGATTGTTTCGACGCTTAAATGGTTGTGCATTGCATTTGCACTGTAAAATGGAGTTCAACTAGCGCTTAAACGTCGAAATATCTCCAACGGGAAGGAAATGACAGTCAATTTTCGTCAAAATCGACGAAATCTTCGCGATTTGCGAGCTATTTTGATTGTTTCGACGCTTAAACGGTAGTGCATTGCATTTGCTCTGTAAAATGGATTTCAACGAGCGCTTAAACGTCGAAATATCTCCAACGGGAAGGAAATGACGGCTACTTCTCGTCAAAATCGACGAAATCTTCGCGATTTGCGAGATATTTTGATTGTTTCGACGCTTAAATGGTTGTGCATTGCATTTGCACTGTAAAATGGAGTTCAACTAGCGCTTAAACGTCGAAATATCTCCAACGGGAAGGAAATGACAGTCAATTTTCGTCAAAATCGACGAAATCTTCGCGATTTGCGAGCTATTTTGATTGTTTCGACGCTTAAACGGTAGTGCATTGCATTTGCACTGTAAAGTGGATTTCAACGAGCGCTTAAACGTCGAAATGTCTCCAACGGGAAGGAAATGACGGCTACTTTTCGTCAAAATCGACGAAATCTTCGCGATTTGCGAGATATTTTGATTGTTTCGACGCTTAACTGGTTGTGCACTGCATTAGCACCGTGAAATGGAGTTCAACGAGCGCTTAAACGTCGAAATATCTCCAACGGGAAGGAAATGACTTCTATTTTTCGTCAAAATCGGCGAAATCTTCGCGATTTGCGAGATATTTTGATTGTTTCGACGCTTAAATGGTTGTGAATTGCATTAGCACTGTGAAATGGAGTTCAACGAGTGCTTAAACGTCGAAATATCTCCAACGGGAAGGAAATGACGGCTATTTTTCGTCAAAATCGACGAAATCTTCGCGATTCGCGAGATATTTTGATTGTATCGACGCTTAAATGGTTATGCATTGCATTAGCACTGTGAAATGGAGTTCAACGCGTGCTTAAACTTCGAAATATCTCCAACGGGAAGGAAATGACGGCCATTTTTCGTCAAAATCGACGAAATCTTCGCGATTTCTGAGCTATTTTGATTGTTTCGACGCTTAAACGGTAGTGCATTGCATTTGCACTGTAAAATGGAGTTCAACTAGCGCTTAAACGTCGAAATATCTCCAACGGGAAGGAAATGACAGTCAATTTTCGTCAAAATCGACGAAATCTTCGCGATTTGCTAGCTATTTTGATTGTTTCGACGCTTAAACGGTAGTGCATTGCATTTGCACTGTAAAATGGAGTTCAACTAGAGCTTAAACGTCGAAATATCTCCAACGGGAAGGAAATGACAGTCAATTTTCGTCAAAATCGACGAAATCTTCGCGATTTGCGAGCTATTTTGATTGTTTCGACGCTTAAACGGTAGTGCATTGCATTTGCACTGTAAAATGGATTTCAACGAGCGCTTAAACGTCGAAATATCTCCAACGGGAAGGAAATGACGGCTACTTCTCGTCAAAATCGACGAAATCTTCGCGATTTGCGAGATATTTTGATTGTTTCGACGCTTAAATGGTTGTGCATTGCATTTGCACTGTAAAATGGAGTTCAACTAGCGCTTAAACGTCGAAATATCTCCAACGGGAAGGAAATGACAGTCAATTTTCGTCAAAATCGACGAAATCTTCGCGATTTGCGAGCTATTTTGATTGTTTCGACGCTTAAACGGTAGTGCATTGCATTTGCACTGTAAAGTGGATTTCAACGAGCGCTTAAACGTCGAAATGTCTCCAACGGGAAGGAAATGACGGCTACTTTTCGTCAAAATCTACGAAATCTTCGCGATTTGCGAGATATTTTGATTGTTTCGACGCTTAACTGGTTGTGCACTGCATTAGCACCGTGAAATGGAGTTCAACGAGCGCTTAAACGTCGAAATATCTCCAACGGGAAGGAAATGACTTCTATTTTTCGTCAAAATCGGCGAAATCTTCGCGATTTGCTAGATATTTTGATTGTTTCGACGCTTAAATGGTTGTGAATTGCATTAGCACTGTGAAATGGAGTTCAACGAGTGCTTAAACGTCGAAATATCTCCAACGGGAAGGAAATGACGGCTATTTTTCGTCAAAATCGAAGAAATCTTCGCGATTCGCGAGATATTTTGATTGTTTGACGCTTAAATGGTTGTGCATTGCATTAGCACTGTGAAATGGAGTTCAACGCGTGCTTAAACTTCGAAATATCTCCAACGGGAAGGAAATGACGGCCATTTTTCGTCAAAATCGACGAAATCTTCGCGATTTCTGAGCTATTTTGATTGTTTCGACGCTTAAACGGTAGTGCATTGCATTTGCACTGTAAAATGGAGTTCAACGAGTGCTCAAACGTCGAAATATCTCCAACGGGAAGGAAATGACGGCTATTTTTCGTCAAAATCGACGAAATCTTCTCGATTTGCGAGATATTTTGATTGTTTCGACGCTTAAATGGTTGTGCATTGCATTTGCACTGTAAAATGGAGTTCAACGAGTGGTTAAACGTCGAAATATCTCCAACGGGAAGGAAATGACAGTCAATTTTCGTCAAAATCGACGAAATCTTCGCGATTTGCGAGCTATTTTGATTGTTTCGACGCTTAAACGGTAGTGGATTGCATTTGCACTGTAAAATGGAGTTCAACGAGTGGTTAAACGTCGAAATATCTCCAACAGGAAGGAAATGACAGTCAATTTTCGTCAAAATCGACGAAATCTTCGCGATTTGCGAGCTATTTTGATTGTTTCGACGCTTAAACTGTAGTGCATTGCATTTGCACTGTAAAATGGATTTCAACGAGCGCTCAAACGTCGAAATATCTCCAACGGGAAGGAAATGACGGCTACTTTTCGTCAAAATCGACGAAATCTTCGCGATTTGCGAGATATTTTGATTGTTTCGACGCTTAAATGGTTGTGCATTGCATTTGCACTGTAAAATGGAGTTCAACTAGCTCTTAAACGTCGAAATATCTCCAACGGGAAGGAAATGACAGTCAATTTTCGACAAAATCGACGAAATGTTCGCGATTTGCGAGCTATTTTGATTGTTTCGACGCTTAGATGGTTGTGCATTGCATTAGCACTGTGAAATGGAGTTCAACGAGTGCTTAAACTTCGAAATATCTCCAACGGGAAGGAATTGACGGCCATTTTTCGTCAAAATCGACGAAATCTTCGCGATTTCTGAGCTATTTTGATTGTTTCGACGCTTAAACGGTAGTGCATTGCATTTGCACTGTAAAATGGCGTTCAACTAGCGCTTAAACGTCGAAATATCTCCAACGGGAAGGATATGACAGTCAATTTTCGTCAAAATCGACGAAATCTTCGCGATTTGCGAGCTATTTTGATTGTTTCGGCGCTTAAACGGTAGTGCATTGCATTTGCACTGTAAAATGGAGTTTAACGAGTGGTTAAACGCCGAAATATCTCCAACGGGAAGGAAATGACAGTCAATTTTCGTCAAAATCGACGAAATCTTCGCGATTTGCGAGCTATTTTGATTGTTTCGACGCTTTAACGGCAGTGCATTGCATTTGCACTATAAAATGGAGTTCAACGAGCGCTTAAACGTCGAAATATCTCCAACGGGAAGGAAATGACAGACAATTTTCGTCAAAATCGACGAAATCTTCGCGATTTGCGAGCTATTTTGATTGTTTCGACGCTTAAACGGTAGTGCATTGCATTTGCACTGTAAAATGGAGTTCAACTAGCGCTTAAACGTCGAAATATCTCCAGCGGGAAGGAAATGACGGTCAATTTTCGTCAAAATCGGCGAAATCTTCGCGATTTGCCAGCTATTTTGATTGTTTCGACGCTTAAATGGTTGTACATTGCATTAGCACTGTGAAATGGAGTTCAACGAGTGCTTAAACGTCGAAATATCTCCAACGGGAAGGAAATGACGGCTATTTTTCGTCAAAATCGACGAAATCTTCTCGATTTGCGAGATATTTTGATTGTTTCGACGCTTAAATGGTTGTGCATTGCCTTTGCACTGTAAAATGGAGTTCAACGAGTGCTTAAACGTCGAAATATCTCCAACGGGAAGGAAATGACAGTCAATTTTCGTCAAAATCGACGCAATCTTCGCTATTTGCGAGCTATTTTGATTGTTTCGGCGCTTAAACGGTAGTGCGTTGCATTTGCACTGTAAAATGGAGTTCAACGAGCGCTTAAACGTCGAAATATCTCCAACGGGATGGAAATGACAGACAATTTTCGTCAAAATCGACGAAAATTACGTGATTTGCGAGCTATTTTGATTGGTTCGACGCTTTAACGGTAGTGCGTTGCATTTGCACTGGAAAATGGAGTTCAACGAGCGCTTAAGCGTCGAAATATCTCCAACGGGAAGGAAATGACTGTCAATTTTCGTCAAAATCGACGAAATCTTCGCGATATGCGAGCTATTTTGATTGTTTCGACGCTTAAACGGTAGTGCGTTGCATTTGCACTGTAAAATGGAGTTCTACGAGCGCTTAAACGTCGAAATATCTCCAACGGGAAGGAAATGACAGTCAATTTTCGTCAAAATCGACGAAAATTTCGCGATTTGCGAGCTATTTTGATTGTTTCGACGCTTAAACGGTAGTGCATTGCATTTGCACTTTAAAATGGAGTATAACGAGTGGTTAAACGCCGAAATATCTCCAACGGGAAGGAAATGACAGTCAATTTTCGTCAAAATCGACGAAAATTTCGCGATTTGCGAGCTATTTTGATTGTTTCGACGCTTAAACGGCAGTGCGTTGCATTTGCACTGTAAAATGGAGTACAACGAGCGCTTAAACGTCGAAATATCTCCAACGGGAAGGAAATGACGGCTATTTTTCGTCAAAATCGACGAAATATTCGCGATTTGCGAGATATTTTGATTGTTTGACTCTTAAATGTTTGTGCATTGCATTAGCACTGTAAAATGGAGTTCAACGAGCGCTTAAACGTCGAAATATCTCCAACGGGATGGAAATGACAGACAATTTTCGTCAAAATCGACGAAAATTACGCGATTTGCGAGCTATTTTGATTGGTTCGACGCTTTAACGGTAGTGCGTTGCATTTGCACTGGAAAATGGAGTTCAACGAGCGCTTAAGCGTCGAAATATCTCCAACGGGAAGGAAATGACTGTCAATTTTCGTCAAAATCGACGAAATCTTCGCGATATGCGAGCTATTTTGATTGTTTCGACGCTTAAACGGTAGTGCGTTGCATTTGCACTGTAAAATGGAGTTCTACGAGCGCTTAAACGTCGAAATATCTCCAACGGGAAGGAAATGACAGTCAATTTTCGTCAAAATCGACGAAAATTTCGCGATTTGCGAGCTATTTTGATTGTTTCGACGCTTAAACGGTAGTGCATTGCGTTTGCACTTTAAAATGGAGTATAACGAGTGGTTAAACGCCGAAATATCTCCAACGGGAAGGAAATGACAGTCAATTTTCGTCAAAATCGACGAAAATTTCGCGATTTGCGAGCTATTTTGATTGTTTCGACGCTTAAACGGTAGTGCGTTGCATTTGCACTGTAAAATGGAGCACAACGAGCGCTTAAACGTCGAAATATCTCCAACGGGAAGGAAATGACGGCTATTTTTCGTCAAAATCGACGAAATATTCGCGATTTGCGAGATATTTTGATTGTTTGACTCTTAAATGGTTGTGCATTGCATTAGCACTGTGAAATGGAGTACAACGAGTGCTTAAACGGCGAAATATCTCCAACGGGAAGGAAATGACGGCAATTTTTCGTCAAAATCGACGAAATCTTCGCGATTCGCGAGATATTTTGATTGTATCGACGCTTAAATGGTTATGCATTGCATTAGCACTGTGAAATGGAGTTCAACGCGTGCTTAAACTTCGAAATATCTCCAACGGGAAGGAAATGACGGCCATTTTTCGTCAAAATCGACGAAATCTTCGCGATTTCTGAGCTATTTTGATTGTTTCGACGCTTAAACGGTAGTGCATTGCATTTGCACTGTAAAATGGAGTTCAACTAGCGCTTAAACGTCGAAATATCTCCAACGGGAAGGAAATGACAGTCAATTTTCGTCAAAATCGACGAAATCTTCGCGATTTGCTAGCTATTTTGATTGTTTCGACGCTTAAACGGTAGTGCATTGCATTTGCACTGTAAAATGGAGTTCAACTAGAGCTTAAACGTCGAAATATCTCCAACGGGAAGGAAATGACAGTCAATTTTCGTCAAAATCGACGAAATCTTCGCGATTTGCGAGCTATTTTGATTGTTTCGACGCTTAAACGGTAGTGCATTGCATTTGCACTGTAAAATGGAGTTCAACTAGCGCTTAAACGTCGAAATATCTCCAACGGGAAGGAAATGACAGTCAATTTTCGTCAAAATCGACGAAATCTTCGCGATTTGCGAGATATTTTGATTGTTTCGACGCTTAAACGGTAGTGCATTGCATTTGCACTGTAAAATGGCGTTCAACTAGCGCTTAAACGTCGAAATATCTCCAACGGGAAGGAAATGACGGCTATTTTTCGTCAAAATCGACGAAATCTTCTCGATTTGCGAGATATTTTGATTGTTTCGACGCTTAAATGGTTGTGCATTGCATTTGCACTGTAAAATGGAGTTCAACGAGTGGTTAAACGTCGAAATATCTCCAACGGGAAGGAAATGACAGTCAATTTTCGTCAAAATCGACGAAATCTTCGCGATTTGCGAGCTATTTTGATTGTTTCGACGCTTAAACGGTAGTGGATTGCATTTGCACTGTAAAATGGAGTTCAACGGGTGGTTAAACGTCGAAATATCTCCAACGGGAAGGAAATGACAGTCAATTTTCGTCAAAATCGACGAAATCTTCGCGATTTGCGAGCTATTTTGATTGTTTCGACGCTTAAACTGTGGTGCATTGCATTTGCACTGTAAAATGGATTTCAACGAGCGCTCAAACGTCGAAATATCTCCAACGGGAAGGAAATGACGGCTACTTTTCGTCAAAATCGACGAAATCTTCGCGATTTGCGAGATATTTTGATTGTTTCGACGCTTAAATGGTTGTGCATTGCATTTGCACTGTAAAATGGAGTTCAACTAGCTCTTAAACGTCGAAATATCTCCAACGGGAAGGAAATGACAGTCAATTTTCGTCAAAATCGACGAAATCTTCGCGATTTGCGAGCTATTTTGATTGTTTCGACGCTTAGATGGTTGTGCATTGCATTAGCACTGTGAAATGGAGTTCAACGAGTGCTTAAACTTCGAAATATCTCCAACGGGAAGGAAATGACGGCCATTTTTCGTCAAAATCGACGAAATCTTCGCGATTTCTGAGCTATTTTGATTGTTTCGACGCTTAAACGGTAGTGCATTGCATTTGCACTGTAAAATGGCGTTCAACTAGCGCTTAAACGTCGAAATATCTCCAACGGGAAGGATATGACAGTCAATTTTCGTCAAAATCGACGAAATCTTCGCGATTTGCGAGCTATTTTGATTGTTTCGACGCTTAAACGGTAGTGCATTGCATTTGCACTGTAAAATGGAGTTTAACGAGTGGTTAAACGCCGAAATATCTCCAACGGGAAGGAAATGACAGTCAATTTTCGTCAAAATCGACGAAATCTTCGCGATTTGCGAGCTATTTTGATTGTTTCGACGCTTAAACGGCAGTGCATTGCATTTGCACTATAAAATGGAGTTCAACGAGCGCTTAAACGTCGAAATATCTCCAACGGGAAGGAAATGACAGACAATTTTCGTCAAAATCGACGAAATCTTCGCGATTTGCGAGCTATTTTGATTGTTTCGACGCTTAAACGGTAGTGCATTGCATTTGCACTGTAAAATGGAGTTCAACTAGCGCTTAAACGTCGAAATATCTCCAGCGGGATGGAAATGACGGTCAATTTTCGTCAAAATCGGCGAAATCTTCGCGATTTGCCAGCTATTTTGATTGTTTCGACGCTTAAATGGTTGTTCATTGCATTAGCACTGTGAAATGGAGTTCAACGAGTGCTTAAACGTCGAAATATCTCCAACGGGAAGGAAATGACGGCTATTTTTCGTCAAAATCGACGAAATCTTCTCGATTTGCGAGATATTTTGATTGTTTCGACGCTTAAATGGTTGTGCATTGCCTTTGCACTGTAAAATGGTGTTCAACGAGTGCTTAAACGTCGAAATATCTCCAACGGGAAGGAAATGACAGTCAATTTTCGTCAAAATCGACGAAATCTTCGCTATTTGCGAGCTATTTTGATTGTTTCGGCGCTTAAACGGTAGTGCGTTGCATTTGCACTGTAAAATGGAGTTCAACGAGCGCTTAAACGTCGAAATATCTCCAACGGGATGGAAATGACAGACAATTTTCGTCAAAATCGACGAAAATTACGTGATTTGCGAGCTATTTTGATTGGTTCGACGCTTTAACGGTAGAGCGTTGCATTTGCACTGGAAAATGGAGTTCAACGAGCGCTTAAGCGTCGAAATATCTCCAACGGGAAGGAAATGACTGTCAATTTTCGACAAAATCGACGAAATCTTCGCGATATGCGAGCTATTTTGATTGTTTCGACGCTTAAACGGTAGTGCGTTGCATTTGCACTGTAAAATGGAGTTCTACGAGCGCTTAAACGTCGAAATATCTCCAACGGGAAGGAAATGACAGTCAATTTTCGTCAAAATCGACGAAAATTTCGCGATTTGCGAGCTATTTTGATTGTTTCGACGCTTAAACGGTAGTGCATTGCATTTGCACTTTAAAATGGAGTATAACGAGTGGTTAAACGCCGAAATATCTCCAACGGGAAGGAAATGACAGTCAATTTTCGTCAAAATCGACGAAAATTTCGCGATTTGCGAGCTATTTTGATTGTTTCGATGCTTAAACGGTAGTGCGTTGCATTTGCACTGTAAAATGGAGTACAACGAGCGCTTAAACGTCGAAATATCTCCAACGGGAAGGAAATGACGGCTATTTTTCGTCAAAATCGACGAAATATTCGCGATTTGCGAGATATTTTGATTGTTTGACTCTTAAATGTTTGTGCATTGCATTAGCACTGTAAAATGGAGTTCAACGAGCGCTTAAACGTCGAAATATCTCCAACGGGATGGAAATGACAGACAATTTTCGTCAAAATCGACGAAAATTACGCGATTTGCGAGCTATTTTGATTGGTTCGACGCTTTAACGGTAGTGCGTTGCATTTGCACTGGAAAATGGAGTTCAACGAGCGCTTAAGCGTCGAAATATCTCCAACGGGAAGGAAATGACTGTCAATTTTCGTCAAAATCGACGAAATCTTCGCGATATGCGAGCTATTTTGATTGTTTCGACGCTTAAACGGTAGTGCGTTGCATTTGCACTGTAAAATGGAGTTCTACGAGTGCTTAAACGTCGAAATATCTCCAACGGGAAGGAAATGACAGTCAATTTTCGTCAAAATCGACGAAAATTTCGCGATTTGCGAGCTATTTTGATTGTTTCGACGCTTAAACGGTAGTGCATTGCGTTTACACTTTAAAATGGAGTATAACGAGTGGTTAAACGCCGAAATATCTCCAACGGGAAGGAAATGACAGTCAATTTTCGTCAAAATCGACGAAAATTTCGCGATTTGCGAGCTATTTTGATTGTTTCGACGCTTAAACGGTAGTGCGTTGCATTTGCACTGTAAAATGGAGTACAACGAGCGCTTAAACGTCGAAATATCTCCAACGGGAAGGAAATGACGGCTATTTTTCGTCAAAATCGACGAAATCTTCGCGATTTCTGAGCTATTTTGATTGTTTCGACGCTTAAACGGTAGTGCATTGCATTTGCACTGTAAAATGGCGTTCAACTAGCGCTTAAACGTCGAAATATCTCCAACGGGAAGGATATGACAGTCAATTTTCGTCAAAATCGACGAAATCTTCGCGATTTGCGAGCTATTTTGATTGTTTCGACGCTTAAACGGTAGTGCATTGCATTTGCACTGTAAAATGGAGTTTAACGAGTGGTTAAACGCCGAAATATCTCCAACGGGAAGGAAATGACAGTCAATTTTCGTCAAAATCGACGAAATCTTCGCGATTTGCGAGCTATTTTGATTGTTTCGACGCTTAAACGGCAGTGCATTGCATTTGCACTATAAAATGGAGTTCAACGAGCGCTTAAACGTCGAAATATCTCCAACGGGAAGGAAATGACAGACAATTTTCGTCAAAATCGACGAAATCTTCGCGATTTGCGAGCTATTTTGATTGTTTCGACGCTTAAACGGTAGTGCATTGCATTTGCACTGTAAAATGGAGTTCAACTAGCGCTTAAACGTCGAAATATCTCCAGCGGGAAGGAAATGACGGTCAATTTTCGTCAAAATCGGCGAAATCTTCGCGATTTGCCAGCTATTTTGATTGTTTCGACGCTTAAATGGTTGTACATTGCATTAGCACTGTGAAATGGAGTTCAACGAGTGCTTAAACGTCGAAATATCTCCAACGGGAAGGAAATGACGGCTATTTTTCGTCAAAATCGACGAAATCTTCTCGATTTGCGAGATATTTTGATTGTTTCGACGCTTAAATGGTTGTGCATTGCCTTTGCACTGTAAAATGGAGTTCAACGAGTGCTTAAACGTCGAAATATCTCCAACGGGAAGGAAATGACAGTCAATTTTCGTCAAAATCGACGAAATCTTCGCTATTTGCGAGCTATTTTGATTGTTTCGGCGCTTAAACGGTAGTGCGTTGCATTTGCACTGTAAAATGGAGTTCAACGAGCGCTTAAACGTCGAAATATCTCCAACGGGATGGAAATGACAGACAATTTTCGTCAAAATCGACGAAAATTACGCGATTTGCGAGCTATTTTGATTGGTTCGACGCTTTAACGGTAGTGCGTTGCATTTGCACTGGAAAATGGAGTTCAACGAGCGCTTAAGCGTCGAAATACCTCCAACGGGAAGGAAATGACTGTCAATTTTCGTCAAAATCGACGAAATCTTCGCGATATGCGAGCTATTTTGATTGTTTCGACGCTTAAACGGTAGTGCGTTGCATTTGCACTGTAAAATGGAGTTCTACGAGCGCTTAAACGTCGAAATATCTCCAACGGGAAGGAAATGACAGTCAATTTTCGTCAAAATCGACGAAAATTTCGCGATTTGCGAGCTATTTTGATTGTTTCGACGCTTAAACGGTAGTGCATTGCATTTGCACTTTAGAATGGAGTATAACGAGTGGTTAAACGCCGAAATATCTCCAACGGGAAGGAAATGACAGTCAATTTTCGTCAAAATCGACGAAAATTTCGCGATTTGCGAGCTATTTTGATTGTTTCGACGCTTAAACGGTAGTGCGTTGCATTTGCACTGTAAAATGGAGTACAACGAGCGCTTAAACGTCGAAATATCTCCAACGGGAAGGAAATGACGGCTATTTTTCGTCAAAATCGACGAAATCTTCGCGATTTCTGAGCTATTTTGATTGTTTCGACGCTTAAACGGTAGTGCATTGCATTTGCACTGTAAAATGGCGTTCAACTAGCGCTTAAACGTCGAAATATCTCCAACGGGAAGGATATGACAGTCAATTTTCGTCAAAATCGACGAAATCTTCGCGATTTGCGAGCTATTTTGATTGTTTCGACGCTTAAACGGTAGTGCAGTGCATTTGCACTGTAAAATGGAGTTTAACGAGTGGTTAAACGCCGAAATATCTCCAACGGGAAGGAAATGACAGTCAATTTTCGTCAAAATCGACGAAATCTTCGCGATTTGCGAGCTATTTTGATTGTTTCGACGCTTAAACGGCAGTGCATTGCATTTGCACTATAAAATGGAGTTCAACGAGCGCTTAAACGTCGAAATATCTCCAACGGGAAGGAAATGACAGACAATTTTCGTCAAAATCGACGAAATCTTCGCGATTTGCGAGCTATTTTGATTGTTTCGACGCTTAAACGGTAGTGCATTGCATTTGCACTGTAAAATGGAGTTCAACTAGCGCTTAAACGTCGAAATATCTCCAGCGGGAAGGAAATGACGGTCAATTTTCGTCAAAATCGGCGAAATCTTCGCGATTTGCCAGCTATTTTGATTGTTTCGACGCTTAAATGGTTGTACATTGCATTAGCACTGTGAAATGGAGTTCAACGAGTGCTTAAACGTCGAAATATCTCCAACGGGAAGGAAATGACGGCTATTTTTCGTCAAAATCGACGAAATCTTCTCGATTTGCGAGATATTTTGATTGTTTCGACGCTTAAATGGTTGTGCATTGCCTTTGCACTGTAAAATGGAGTTCAACGAGTGCTTAAACGTCGAAATATCTCCAACGGGAAGGAAATGACAGTCAAATTTCGTCAAAATCGACGAAATCTTCGCTATTTGCGAGCTATTTTGATTGTTTCGGCGCTTAAACGGTAGTGCGTTGCATTTGCACTGTAAAATGGAGTTCAACGAGCGCTTAAACGTCGAAATATCTCCAACGGGATGGAAATGACAGACAATTTTCGTCAAAATCGACGAAAATTACGCGATTTGCGAGCTATTTTGATTGGTTCGACGCTTTAACGGTAGTGCGTTGCATTTGCACTGGAAAATGGAGTTCAACGAGCGCTTAAGCGTCGAAATATCTCCAACGGGAAGGAAATGACTGTCAATTTTCGTCAAAATCGACGAAATCTTCGCGATATGCGAGCTATTTTGATTGTTTCGACGCTTAAACGGTAGTGCGTTGCATTTGCACTGTAAAATGGAGTTCTACGAGCGCTTAAACGTCGAAATATCTCCAACGGGAAGGAAATGACAGTCAATTTTCGTCAAAATCGACGAAAATTTCGCGATTTGCGAGCTATTTTGATTGTTTCGACGCTTAAACGGTAGTGCATTGCATTTGCACTTTAGAATGGAGTATAACGAGTGGTTAAACGCCGAAATATCTCCAACGGGAAGGAAATGACAGTCAATTTTCGTCAAAATCGACGAAAATTTCGCGATTTGCGAGCTATTTTGATTGTTTCGACGCTTAAACGGTAGTGCGTTGCATTTGCACTGTAAAATGGAGTACAACGAGCGCGTAAACGTCGAAATATCTCCAACGGGAAGGAAATGACGGCTATTTTTCGTCAAAATCGACGAAATATTCGCGATTTGCGAGATATTTTGATTGATTGACTCTTAAATGTTTGTGCATTGCATTAGCACTGTAAAATGGAGTTCAACGAGCGCTTAAACGTCGAAATATCTCCAACGGGATGGAAATGACAGACAATTTTCGTCAAAATCGACGAAAATTACGCGATTTGCGAGCTATTTTGATTGGTTCGACGCTTTAACGGTAGTGCGTTGCATTTGCACTGGAAAATGGAGTTCAACGAGCGCTTAAGCGTCGAAATATCTCCAACGGGAAGGAAATGACTGTCAATTTTCGTCAAAATCGACGAAATCTTCGCGATATGCGAGCTATTTTGATTGTTTCGACGCTTAAACGGTAGTGCGTTGCATTTGCACTGTAAAATGGAGTTCTACGAGCGCTTAAACGTCGAAATATCTCCAACGGGAAGGAAATGACAGTCAATTTTCGTCAAAATCGACGAAAATTTCGCGATTTGCGAGCTATTTTGATTGTTTCGACGCTTAAACGGTAGTGCATTGCGTTTGCACTTTAAAATGGAGTATAACGAGTGGTTAAACGCCGAAATATCTCCAACGGGAAGGAAATGACAGTCAATTTTCGTCAAAATCGACGAAAATTTCGCGATTTGCGAGCTATTTTGATTGTTTCGACGCTTAAACGGTAGTGCGTTGCATTTGCACTGTAAAATGGAGTACAACGAGCGCTTAAACGTCGAAATATCTCCAACGGGAAGGAAATGACGGCTATTTTTCGTCAAAATCGACGAAATATTCGCGATTTGCGAGATATTTTGATTGTTTGACTCTTAAATGGTTGTGCATTGCATTAGCACTGTGAAATGGAGTACAACGAGTGCTTAAACGTCGAAATATCTCCAACGGTAAGGAAATGACGGCAATTTTTCGTCAAAATCGACGAAATCTTCGCGATTCGCGAGATATTTTGATGGTTTGACGCTTAAATGGTTGTGCATTGCATTAGCACTGCGAAATGGAGTTCAACGAGTGCTTAAACGTCGAAATATCTCCAACGGGAAAGAAATGACGGCTATTTTTCGTCAAAATCGACGAAATCTTCGCGATTTGTGAGATATTTTGATTGTTTCGACGCTTAAATGGTTGTGCATTGCATTAGCACTGTGAAATGGAGTTCAACGAGTGCTTATACGTTGAAATATCTCCAACGTGAAGGAAATGACGGCTATTTTTCGTCAAAATCGACGAAATCTTCGCGATTCGCACGATATTTTGATTGCTTCGACCCTTAAACGGTAGTGCGTTGCATTTGCACTGTAAAATGGAGTTCAACGAGTGCTTAAACGTCGAAATATCTCCAGCGGGAAGGAAATGACAGTCAATTTTCGTCAAAATGGACGAATTCTTCGCGATTTGCGAGCTATTCTGATTGTTTCGACGCTTAAACGGTAGTGCATTGCATTTGCACTGTAAAATGGAGTTTAACGAGTGGTTAAGCGCCGAAATATCTCCAACGGGAAGGAAATGACAGTCAATTTTCGTAAAATCGACGAAATCTTCGCGATTTGCGAGCGATTTTGATTGTTTCGGCGCATAAACGGTAGTGCGTTGCATATGCACTGTAAAATGGAGTTCAACGAGCGCTTAAACGTCGAAATATCTCCAACGGGATGGAAATGACAGACAATTTTCGTCAAAATCGACGAAAATTACGCGATTTGCGAGCTATTTTGATTGTTTCGACGCTTAAATGGTTGTGCATTGCATTAGCACTGTAAAATGGAGTTCAACGAGTGCTTATACGTCGAAATATCTCCAACGTGAAGGAAATGACGGCTATTTTTCGTCAAAGTCGACGAAATCTTCGCGATTTGCGAGCTATTTTGATTGTTTCGGCGCTTAAACGGTAGTGCGTTCCATTTGCACTGTAAAATGGAGTTCAACGAGCGCTTAAACGTCGAAATATCTCCAACGGGATGGAAATGACAGACAATTTTCGTCAAAATCGGCGAAATCTTCGCGATTTGCCAGCTATTTTGATTGTTTCGACGCTTAAATGGTTGTACATTGCATTAGCACTGTGAAATGGAGTTCAACGAGTGCTTAAACGTCGAAATATCTCCAACGGGAAGGAAATGACGGCTATTTTTCGTCAAAATCGACGAAATCTTCTCGATTTGCGAGATATTTTGATTGCTTCGACGCTTAAATGGTTGTGCATTGCCTTTGCACTGTAAAATGGAGTTCAGCGAGTGCTTAAACGTCGAAATATCTCCAACGGGAAGGAAATGACAGTCAATTTTCGTCAAAATCGACGAAATCTTCGCTATTTGCGAGCTATTTTGATTGTTTCGGCGCTTAAACGGTAGTGCGTTGCATTTGCACTGTAAAATGGAGTTCAACGAGCGCTTAAACGTCGAAATATCTCCAACGGGATGGAAATGACAGACAATTTTCGTCAAAATCGACGAAAATTACGCGATTTGCGAGCTATTTTGATTGGTTCGACGCTTTAACGGTAGTGCGTTGCATTTGCACTGGAAAATGGAGTTCAACGAGCGCTTAAGCGTCGAAATATCTCCAACGGGAAGGAAATGACTGTCAATTTTCGTCAAAATCGACGAAATCTTCGCGATATGCGAGCTATTTTGATTGTTTCGACGCTTAAACGGTAGTGCGTTGCATTTGCACTGTAAAATGGAGTTCTACGAGCGCTTAAACGTCGAAATATCTCCAACGGGAAGGAAATGACAGTCAATTTTCGTCAAAATCGACGAAAATTTCGCGATTTGCGAGCTATTTTGATTGTTTCGACGCTTAAACGGTAGTGCATTGCGTTTGCACTGTAAAATGGAGTTTAACGAGTGGTTAAACGCCGAAATATCTCCAACGGGAAGGAAATGACAGTCAATTTTCGTCAAAATCGACGAAAATTTCGCGATTTGCGAGCTATTTTGATTGTTTCGACGCTTAAACGGTAGTGCGTTGCATTTGCACTGTAAAATGGAGTACAACGAGCGCTTAAACGTCGAAATATCTCCAACGGGAAGGAAATGACGGCTATTTTTCGTCAAAATCGACGAAATATTCGCGATTTGCGAGATATTTTGATTGTTTGACTCTTAAATGTTTGTGCATTGCATTAGCACTGTAAAATGTAGTTCAACGAGTGGTTAAACGTCGAAATATCTCCAGCGGGAAGGAAATGACAGTCAATTTTCGTCAAAATCGACGAAATCTTCGCGATTTGCGAGATATTTTGATTGTTTGACTCTTAAATGGTTGTGCATTGCATTAGCACTGTGAAATGGAGTTCAACGAGTGCTCAAACGTCGAAATATCTCCAACGGGAAGGAAATGACGGCTATTTTTCGTCAAAATCGACGAAATCTTCGCGATTCGCGAGATATTTTGATTGTTTGTCGCTTAAACGGTTGTGCATTGCATTAGCACTGTGAAATGGAGTTCAACGAGTGCTTAAACGTCGAAATATCTCCAACGGGAAAGAAATGACGGCTATTTTTCGTCAAAATCGACGAAATCTTCGCGATTTGCGAGATATTTTGATTGTTTCGACGCTTAAATGGTTGTGCATTGCATTAGCACTGTGAAATGGAGTTCAACGAGTGCTTATACGTCGAAATATCTCCAACGTGAAGGAAATGACGGCTATTTTTCGTCAAAATCGACGAAATCATCGCGATTCGCACGATATTTTGATTGTTTCGACCCTTAAACGGTAGTGCGTTGCATTTGCACTGTAAAATGGAGTTCAACGAGTGCTTAAACGTCGAAATATCTCCAGCGGGAAGGAAATGACAGGCATTTTTCGTCAAAATCGACGAAAATTACTCGATTTGCGAGCTATTTTGATTGTTTCGACGCTTAAACGGTAGTGCATTGCATTTGCACTGTAAAATGGAGTTCAACGAGCGCTTAAACGTCGAAATATCTCCAACGGGAAGGAAATGACAGGCAATTTTCGTCAAAATCTACGAAATCTTCGCGATTTGCGAGATATTTTGATTGTTTCGACGCTTAAATGGTTGTGCATTGCATTTGCACTGTAAAATGGAGTTCAACGAGTGGTTAAACGTCGTAATACCTCCAGCGGGAAGGAAATGACAGTCAATTTTTGTCAAAATCGACGAAATCTTCGCGATTTGCGAGCTATTTTGATTGTTTCGACGCTTAAACGGTAGTACATTGCATTTGCACTGTAAAATGGAGTTCAGCTAGCGCTTAAACGTCGAAATATCTCCAACGGGAAGGAAATGACAGTCAATTTTCGTCAAAATCGACGAAATCTTCGCGATTTGCGAGCTATTTTGATTGTTTCGACGCTTAAACGGTAGTGCATTGCATTTGCACTGTAAAATGGAGTTTAACGAGTTGTTAAACGCCGAAATATCTCCAACGGGAAGGAAATGACAGTCAATTTTCGTCAAAATCGACGAAATCTTCGCGATTTGCGAGCTATTCTGATTGTTTCGACGCTTAAACGGTAGTGCATTGCGTTTGCACTGTAAAATGGAGTTTAACGAGTGGTTAAACGCCGAAATATCTCCAACGGGAAGGAAATGACAGACAATTTTCGTCAAAATCGACGAAAATTACGCGATTTGCGAGCTATTTTGATTGTTTCGACGCTTAAATGGTTGTGCATTGCATTTGCACTGTAAAATGGAGTTCAACGAGTGGTTAAACGTCGAAATATCTCCAACGGGATGGAAATGACAGACAATTTTCGTCAAAATCGACGAAATCTTCGCGATTTGCGAGATATTTTGATTGTTTCGACGCTTTAATTTTTGTGCATTGCATTAGCACTGTGAAATGGAGTTCAACGAGTGCTTATACGTCGAAATATCTCCAACGTGAAGGAAATGAAGGCTATTTTTCGTCAAAATCGACGAAATCTTCGCGATTTGCGAGATATTTTGATTGTTTCGACGCTTAAATGGTTGTGCATTGCATTAGCACTGTGAAATGGAGTTCAACGAGTGCTTATACGTCGAAATATCTCCAACGTGAAGGAAATGACGGCTATTTTTCGTCAAAATCGACGAAATCTTCGCGATTCGCACGATATTTTGATTGTTTCGACCCTTAAACGGTAGTGCGTTGCATTTGCACTGTAAAATGAAGTTCAACGAGTGCTTAAACGTCGAAATATCTCCAGCGGGAAGGAAATGACAGGCAATTTTCGTCAAAATCGACGAAATCTTCGCGATTTGCGAGCTATTCTGATTGTTTCGACGCTTAAACGGTAGTGCATTGCGTTTGCACTGTAAAATGGAGTTTAACGAGTGGTTAAACGCCGAAATATCTCCAACGGGAAGGAAATGACAGTCAATTTTCGTAAAATCGACGAAATCTTCGCGATTTGCGAGCGATTTTGATTGTTTCGGCGCTTAAACGGTAGTGCGTTGCATTTGCACTGTAAAATGGAGTTCAACGAGCTCTTAAACGTCGAAATATCTCCAACGGGATGGAAATGACAGACAATTTTCGTCAAAATCGACGAAAATTACGCGATTTGCGAGCTATTTTGATTGTTTCGACGCTTAAATGGTTGTGCATTGCATTAGCACTGTGAAATGGAGTTAAACGAGTGCTTATACGTCGAAATATCTCCAACGTGAAGGAAATGACGGCTATTTTTCGTCAAAGTCGACGAAATCTTCGCGATTTGCGAGCTATTTTGATTGTTTCGGCGCATAAACGGTAGTGCGTTCCATTTGCACTGTAAAATGGAGTTCAACGAGCGCTTAAACGTCGAAATATCTCAAACGGGATGGAAATGACAGACAATTTTCGTCAAAATCGTCGAAAATTACGCGATTTGCGAGCTATTTTGATTGGTTCGACGCTTAAACGGTAGTGCGTTGCATTTGCACTGTAAAATGGAGTTCAACGAGCTCTTAAGCGTCGAATATCTCCAACGGGAAGGAAATGACTGTCAATTTTCGTCAAAATCGACGAATTCTTCGCGATTTGCGAGCTATTTTGATTGTTTCGACACTTAAACGGTAGTGCGTTGCATTTGCACTGTAAAATGGAGTTCTACGAGCTCATAAACGTCGAAATATCTCCAACGGGAAGGAAATGACAGTCAATTTTCGTCAAAATCGACGAGAATTTCGCGATTTGCGAGCTATTTTGATTGTTTCGACGCTTAAACGGTAGTGCGTTGCATTTGCACTGTAAAATGGAGTACAGCGAGCGCTTAAACGTCGAAATATCTCCAACGGGAAGGAAATGACGGCTATTTTTCGTCAAAATCGACGAAATCTTCGCGATTTGCGAGATATTTTGATTGTTTCGACGCTTAAATGGTTGTGCATTGCATTGGCACTGTGAAATGGAGTTCAACGAGTGCTTATACGTCGAAATATCTCCAACGTGAAGGAAATGACGGCTATTTTTCGTCAAAATCGACGAAATCTTCGCGATTCGCACGATATTTTGATTGTTTCGACCCTTAAACGGTAGTGCGTTGCATTTGCTCTGTAAAATGGAGTTCAACGAGCGCTTAAGCGTCGAAATATCTCCAGCGGGAAGGAAATGACGGCTATTTTTCGTCAAAATCGACGAAATCTTCGCTATTTGCGAGATATTTTGATTGTTTCGACGCTTAAATGGTTGTGCATTGCATTTGCACTGTAAAATGGAGTTCAACGAGTGGTTAAACGTCGAAATATCTCCAGCGGGAAGGAAATGACAGTCAATTTTCGTCAAAATCGACGAAATCTTCGCGATTTGCGAGCTATTTTGATTGTTTTGACGCTTAAACGGTAGTGCATTGCATTTGCACTGTAAAATGGAGTTCAGCTAGCACTTAAACGTCGAAATATCTCCAACGGGAAGGAAATGACAGTCAATTTTCGTCAAAATCGACGAAATCTTCGCGATATGCGAGCTATTTTGATTGTTTCGACGCTTAAACGGTAGTGCATTGCATTTGCACTGTAAAATGGAGTTTAACGAGTTGTTAAACGCCGAAATATCTCCAACGGGAAGGAAATGACAGTCAATTTTCGTCAAAATCGACGAAATCTTCGCGATTTGCGAGCTATTTTGATTGTTTCGACGCTTAAACGGTAGTGCATTGCATTTGCACTGTAAAATGGAGTTCAACGAGCGCTTAAACGTCGAAATATCTCCAACGGGAAGGAAATGACATCTATTTTTCGTCAAAATCGACGAAATCTTCGCGATTTGCGAGCTATTTTGATTGTTTCGGCGCTTAAACGGTAGTGCGTTGCATTTGCACTGTAAAATGGAGTTCAACGAGTCGTTAAACGTCGAAATATCTCCAACGGGAAGGAAATGACAGTCAATTTTCGTCAAAATCGACGAAATCTTCGCGATTTGCGAAATATTTTGATTGTTTGACTCTTAAATGGTTGTGCATTGCATTAGCATTGTGAAATGGAGTACAACGAGTGCTTAAACGTCGAAATATCTCCAACGGGAAGGAAATGACAGTCAATTTTCGTCAATATCTACGAAATCTTCGCGATTTGCGAGCTATTTTGATTGTCTCGACGCTTAAACGGTAGTGCGTTGCATTAGCACTGTGAAATGGAGTTCAACGAGTGCATAAACGTCGAAATATCTCCAACGGGAAGGAAATGACGGCTATTTTTCGTCAAAATCGACGAAATCTTCGCTATTTGCGAGATATTTTGATTGTCTCGACGCTTAAACGGTTGTGCGTTGCATTTGCACTGTAAAATGGTGTTCTACGAGCGCTTAAACGTCGAAATATCTCCAACGGGAAGGAAATGACAGTCAATTTTCGTCAATATCTACGAAATCTTCGCGATTTGCGAGCTATTTTGATTGTCTCGACGCTTAAACGGTAGTGCGTTGCATTAGCACTGTGAAATGGAGTTCAACGAGTGCATAAACGTCGAAATATCTCCAACGGGAAGGAAATGACAGTCAATTTTCGTCAATATCTACGAAATCTTCGCGATTTGCGAGCTATTTTGATTGTCTCGACGCTTAAACGGTAGTGCGTTGCATTAGCACTGTGAAATGGAGTTCAACGAGTGCATAAACGTCGAAATATCTCCAACGGGAAGGAAATGACGGCTATTTTTCGTCAAAATCGACGAAATCTTCGCGATTTGCGAGCTATTTTGATTGTTTCGACGCTTAAACGGTAGTGCGTTGCATTTGCACTGTAAAATCGAGTTCTACGAGCGCTTAAACGTCGAAATATCTCCAACGGGAAGGAAATGACAGTCAATTTTCGTCAAAATCTACGAAATCTTCGCGATTTGCGAGATATTTGGTTTCTTTCGACGCTTTAACGATGTGCATTGCATTAGCACTGTGAAATGAAGTTCAACGAGCGCTTAAACGTCGAAATATCTCCAACGGGAAGGAAATGACAGTCAATTTTCGTCAAATTCTACGAAATCTTCGCGATTTGCGAGATATTTTGATTGTTTCGACGCTTAAATTGTTGTGCATTGCATTAGCACTGTGAAATAGATTTCAACGAGTGCTTAAACTTCGAAATATCTCCAACGGGAAGGAAATGACGGCTATTTTTCGTCAAAATCTACGAAATCTTCGCGATTTGCGAGATATTTTGATTGTTTGACGCTTAAATGGTTGTGCATTGCATTAGCACTGTGAAATGGAGTTCAACGGGTGCTTAAACGTCGAAATATCTCCAACGGGAAGGAAATGACGGCTATTTTTCGTCAAAATCGACGAAATCTTCCCGATTTGCGAGCTATTTTGATTGTTTCGGCGCTTAAACGGTAGTGCGTTGCATTTACACTGTAAAATGGAGTTCAACGAGCGCTTAAACGTCGAAATATCTCCAACGGGAAGGAAATGACAGACAATTTTCGTCAAAATCGACGAAAATTACGCGATTTGCGAGCTATTTTGATTGCTTCGACGCTTAAACGGTAGTGCGTTGCATTCGCACTGTAAAATGGAGTTTAACGAGTTGTTAAACGCCGAAATATCTCCAACGGGAAGGAAATGACAGTCAATTTTCGTCAAAATCTACGAAATTTTCGCGATTTGCGAGCTATTTTGATTGTTTCGACGCTTAAACGGTAGTGCATTGCATTTGCACTGTAAAATGGAGTTCAACGAGCGCTTAAACGTCGAAATATCTCCAACGGGAAGGGAAGGACAGTCAATTTTCGTCAAAATCGACGAAATCTTCGCGATTTGCGTGCTATTTTGATTGTTTCGACGCTTAAACGGTAGTGCGTTGCATTTGCACTGTAAAATGGAGTTCAACGAGCGCTTAAACGTCGAAATATCTCCAACGGGAAGGAAATGACAGACAATTTCGTCAAAATCGACGAAAATTACGCGATTTGCGAGCTATTTTGATTGTTTCGACGCTTAAACGGTAGTGCGTTGCATTTGCACTGTAAAATGGAGTTCTACGAGTGCTTAAACGTCGAAATATCTCCAACGGGAAGGAAATGACGGCTATTTTTCGTCAAAATCGACGAAATCTTCGCGATTTGCGAGATATTTTGATTGTTTCGACGCTTAAATGGTTGTGCATTGCATTAGCACTGTGAAATGGAGTTCAACGGGTGCTTAAACGTCGAAATATCTCCAACGGGAAGGAAATGACGGCTATTTTTCGTCAAAATCGACGAAATCTTCGCGATTTGCGAGCTATTTTGATTGTTTCGGCGCTTAAACGGTAGTGGGTTGCATTTACCCTGTAAAATGGAGTTCAACGAGCGCTTAAACGTCGAAATATCTCCAACGGGAAGGAAATGACGGCTATTTTTCGTCAAAATCTACGAAATCTTCGCGATTTGCGAGATATTTTGATCGTTTGACTCTTAAATGGCTGTGCATTGCATTAGCACTGTGAAATGGAGTTCAACGGGTGCTTAAACGTCGAAATATCTCCAACGGGAAGGAAATGACGGCAATTTTTCGTCAAAATCTACGAAATCTTCGCGATTTGCGAGCTATTTTGATTGTTTCGGCGCTTAAACGGTAGTGCGTTGCATTTGCACTGTAAAATGGAGTTCAACGAGCGCTTAAGCATCGAAATATCTCCAACGGGAAGGAAATGACGGCTATTTTTTGCTAAAATTTTCGAAATCTTCGCGATTTGCGAGATATTTTGATTGTTTCGACGCTTAAAGGGTTATGCGTTGCATTTGCACTGTAAAATGGAGTTCAACGAGCGCTTAAACGTCGAAATATCTCCAACGGGAAGGAAATGACAGACAATTTTCGTCAAAATCGACGAAAATTACGCGATTTGCGACCTATTTTGATTGGTTCGACGCTTAAACGGTAGTGCGTTGCATTTGCACTGTAAAATGGATTTCAACGAGCGCTTAAGCATCGAAATATCTCCAACGGGAAGGAAATGACGGCTATTTTTCGCTAAAATTTTCGAAATCTTCGCGATTTGCGAGCTATTTTGATTGTTTCGACGCTTAAACGGTAGTGCATTGCATTTGCACTGTAAAATGGAGTTCAACGAGCGCTTAAATGTCGAAATATCTCCAACGGGAAGGAAATGACAGTCAATTTTCGTCAAAATCGACGAAATCTTCGCGATTTGCGAGCTATTTTGATTGTTTCGACCCTTAAACGGTAGTGCGTTGCATTTACACTGTAAAATGGAGTTCAACGAGCGCTTAAACGTCGAAATATCTCCAACGGGAAGGAAATGACAGGCAATTTTCGTCAAAATCGACGAAAATTACGCGATTTGCGAGCTATTTTGATTGTTTCGACGCTTAAATCGTTGTGCATTGCATTTGCACTGTAAAATGGAGTTCAACGAGCGCTTAAACGCCGAAATATCTCCAACGGGAAGGAAATGACGGCTAGTTTTCGTCAAAATCGGCGAAATCGTCGCGATTTGCGAGATATTTTGATTGTTTCGACTCATAAATGGTTGTGCATTGCATTAGCACTGTGAAATGGAGTTCAACGAGTGCTTAAACGTCGAAATATCTCCAAGGGGAAGGAAATGACGGCTATTTTTCGTCAAAATCGACGAAATCTTCGCTATTTGCGAGATATTTTGATTGTCTCGACGCTTAAACGGTTGTGCGTTGCATTTGCACTGTAAAATGGTGTTCTACGAGCGCTTAAACGTCGAAATATCTCCAACGGGAAGGAAATGACAGTCAATATTCGTCAATATCTACGAAATCTTCGCGATTTGCGAGCTATTTTGATTGTCTCGACGCTTAAACGGTAGTGCGTTGCATTAGCACTGTGAAATGGAGTTCAACGAGTGCATAAACGTCGAAATATCTCCAACGGGAAGGAAATGACAGTCAATTTTCGTCAATATCTACGAAATCTTCGCGATTTGCGAGCTATTTTGATTGTCTCGACGCTTAAACGGTAGTGCGTTGCATTAGCACTGTGAAATGGAGTTCAACGAGTGCATAAACGTCGAAATATCTCCAACGGGAAGGAAATGACGGCTATTTTTCGTCAAAATCGACGAAATCTTCGCGATTTGCGAGCTATTTTGATTGTTTCGACGCTTAAACGGTAGTCCGTTGCATTTGCACTGTAAAATGGAGTTCTACGAGCGCTTAAACGTCGAAATATCTCCAACGGGAAGGAAATGGCAGTCAATTTTCGTCAAAATCTACGAAATCTTCGCGATTTGCGAGATATTTGGTTTGTTTCGACGCTTTCACGTTGTGCATTGCATTAGCACTGTGAAATGAAGTTCAACGAGCGCTTAAACGTCGAAATATCTCCAACGGGAAGGAAATGACAGTCAATTTTCGTCAAATTCTACGAAATCTTCGCGATTTGCGAGATATTTTGATTGTTTCGACGCTTAAATTGTTGTGCATTGCATTAGCACTGTGAAATAGATTTCAACGAGTGCTTAAACTTCGAAATATCTCCAACGGGAAGGAAATGACGGCTATTTTTCGTCAAAATCTACGAAATCTTCGCGATTTGCGAGATATTTTGATTGTTTGACGCTTAAATGGTTGTGCATTGCATTAGCACTGTGAAATGGAGTTCAACGGGTGCTTAAACGTCGAAATATCTCCAACGGGAAGGAAATGACGGCTATTTTTCGTCAAAATCGACGAAATCTTCGCGATTTGCGAGCTATTTTGATTGTTTCGGCGCTTAAACGGTAGTGCGTTGCATTTACACTGTAAAATGGAGTTCAACGAGCGCTTAAACGTCGAAATATCTCCAACGGGAAGGAAATGACAGACAATTTTCGTCAAAATCGACGAAATCTTCGCGATTTGCGTGCTATTTTGATTGTTTCGACGCTTAAACGGTAGTGCGTTGCATTTGCACTGTAAAATGGAGTTCAACGAGCGCTTAAACGTCGAAATATCTCCAACGGGAAGGAAATGACAGACAATTTTCGTCAAAATCGACGAAAATTACGCGATTTGCGAGCTATTTTGATTGTTTCGACGCTTAAACGGTAGTGCGTTGCATTTGCACTGTAAAATGGAGTTCTACGAGCGCCTAAACGTCGAAATATCTCCAACGGGAAGGAAATGACAGTCAATTTTAGTCAAAATCGACGAAATCTTCGCGATTTGCGAGCTATTTTGATTGTTTCGACGCTTAAACGGTAGTGCATTGCATTTGCACTGTAAAATGGAGTTCAACTAGCGCTTAAACGTCGAAATATCTCCAACGGGAAGGAAATGACAGTCAATTTTCGTCAAAATCGACGAAATCTTCGCGATTTGCGAGCTATTCCGATTGTTTCGACGCTTAAATGGTTGTGCATTGCATTTGCACTGTAAAATGGAGTTCAACGAGTGGTTAAGCGTCGAAATATCTCCAACGGGAAGGAAATGACGGCTATTTTTCGTCAAAATCGACGATATATTCGCGATTTGCGTGCTATTTTGATTCTTTCGACGCTTAAACGGTAGTGCGTTGCATTTGCACTGTAAAATGGAGTTCAACGAGCGCTTAAACGTCGAAATATCTCCAACGGGAAGGAAATGACAGACAATTTTCGTCAAAATCGACGAAAATTACGCGATTTGCGAGCTATTTTGATTGTTTCGACGCTTAAACGGTAGTGCGTTGCATTTGCACTGTAAAATGGAGTTCTACGAGCGCCTAAACGTCGAAATATCTCCAACGGGAAGGAAATGACAGTCAATTTTAGTCAAAATCGACGAAATCTTCGCGATTTGCGAGCTATTTTGATTGTTTCGACGCTTAAACGGTAGTGCATTGCATTTGCACTGTAAAATGGAGTTCAACTAGCGCTTAAAACGTCGAAATATCTACAACGGGAAGGAAATGACAGTCAATTTTCGTCAAATTCTACGAAATCTTCGCGATTTGCGAGATATTTTGATTGTTCCGACGCTTAAATTGTTGTGCATTGCATTAGCACTGTGAAATAGATTTCAACGAGTGCTTAAACTTCGAAATATCTCCAACGGGAAGGAAATGACGGCTATTTTTCGTCAAAATCTACGAAATCTTCGCGATTTGCGAGATATTTTGATTGTTTCGACGCTTAAATGGTTGTGCATTGCATTAGCACTGTGAAATGGAGTTCAACGGGTGCTTAAACGTCGAAATATCTCCAACGGGAAGGAAATGACGGCTATTTTTCGTCAAAATCGACGAAATCTTCGCGATTTGCGAGCTATTTTGATTGTTTCGGCGCTTAAACGGTAGTGCGTTGCATTTACCCTGTAAAATGGAGTTCAACGAGCGCTTAAACGTCGAAATATCTCCAACGGGAAGGAAATGACGGCTATTTTTCGTCAAAATCTACGAAATCTTCGCGATTTGCGAGATATTTTGATTGTTTGACTCTTAAATGGCTGTGCATTGCATTAGCACTGTGAAATGGAGTTCAACGGGTGCTTAAACGTCGAAATATCTCCAACGGGAAGGAAATGACGGCAATTTTTCGTCAAAATCGACGAAATCTTCGCGATTCGCGAGATATTTTGATTGTTTCGAAGCCTAAATGGGGGTGCATTGCATCAGCACTGTGAAATGGAGTTCAACGAGTGCTTAAACGTCGAAATATCTCCAACGGGAAGGAAATGACGGCTATTTTTCGTCAAAATCGACGAAATCTTCGCGATTCGCGAGATATTTTGATTGTTTGACGCTTAAATGCTTGTGCATTGCATTAGCACTGCGAAATGGAGTTCAACGAGTGCTTAAACGTCGAAATATCTCCAACGGGAAGGAAATGACGGCTATTTTTCGTCAAAATCTACGAAATCTTCGCGATTTGCGAGCTATTTTGATTGTTTCGGCGCTTAAACGGTAGTGCGTTGCATTTGCACTGTAAAATGGAGTTCAACGAGTGCTCAAACGTCGAAATATCTCCAACGGGAAGGAAATGACAGACAATTTTCGTCAAAATCGACGAAAATTACGCGATTTGCGACCTATTTTGATTGGTTCGACGCTTAAACGGTAGTGCGTTGCATTTGCACTGTAAAATGGATTTCAACGAGCGCTTAAGCGTCGAAATATCTCCAACGGGAAGGAAATGACGGCTATTTTTCGCTAAAATTTTCGAAGTCATCGCGATTTGCGAGCTATTTTGATTGTTTCGACGCTTAAACGGTAGTGCATTGCATTTGCACTGTAAAATGGAGTTCAACGAGCGCTTGAACGTCGAAATATCTCCAACGGGAAGGAAATGACAGTCAATTTTCGTCAAAATCGACGAAATCTTCGCGATTTGCGAGATATTTTGATTGTTTCGACTCTTAAACGGTAGTGCGTTGCATTTGCACTGTAAAATGGAGTTCTACGAGCGCTTAAACGTCGAAATATCTCCAACGGGAAGGAAAGGACAGTCAATTTTCGTCAAAATCGACGAAATCTTCGCGATTTGCGAGCTATTTTGATTGTTTCGACGCTTAAACGGTAGTGCGTTGCATTTGCACTGTAAAATGGAGTTCTACGAGCGCTTAAACGTCGAAATATCTCCAACGGGAAGGAAATGACAGTCAATTTTCGTCAAAATCTACGAAATCTTCGCGATTTGCGAGATATTTTGTTTGTTTCGACGCTTTAACGTTGTGCATTGCATTAGCACTGTGAAATGAAGTTCAACGAGCGCTTAAACGTCGAAATATCTCCAACGGGAAGGAAATGACAGTCAATTTTCGTCAAATTCTACGAAATCTTCGCGATTTGCGAGATATTTTGATTGTTTCGACGCTTAAATTGTTGTGCATTGCATTAGCACTGTGAAATGGAGTTCAACGAGTGCTTAAACTTCGAAATATCTCCAACGGGAAGGAAATGACGGCTATTTTTCGTCAAAATCTACGAAATCTTCGCGATTTGCGAGATATTTTGATTGTTTGACGCTCAAATGGTTGTGCATTGCATTAGCACTGTGAAATGGAGTTCAACGGGTGCTTAAACGTCGAAATATCTCCAACGGGAAGGAAATGACGGCTATTTTTCGTCAAAATCGACGAAATCTTCGCGATTTGCGAGATATTTTGATTGTTTCGACGCTTAAAGGGTTGTGCGTTGCATTTGCACTGTAAAATGGAGTTCAACGAGTCGTTAAACGTCGAGGTATCTCCATCGGGAAGGAAATGACAGTCAATTTTCGTCAAAATCGACGAAATCTTCGCGATATGCGAGCTATTTTGATTGTTTCGGCGCTTAAACGGTAGTGCGTTGCATTTACACTGTAAAATGGAGTTCAACGAGCGCTTAAACTTCGAAATATCTCCAACGGGAAGGAAATGACAGACAATTTTCGTCAAAATCGACGAAAATTACGCGATTTGCGAGCTATTTTGATTGCTTCGACGCTTAAACGGTAGTGCGTTGCATTTGCACTGTAAAATGGAGTTCAACGATCGCTTAAGCGTCGAAATATCTCCAACGGGAAGGAAATGACTGTCAATTTTCGTCAAAATCGACGAAATCTTCGCGATTTGCGAGCTATTTTGATTGTTTCGACGCTTAAACGGTAGTGCATTGCATTTGCACTGTACAATGGAGTTCAACTAGCGCTTAAACTTCGAAATATCTCCAACGGGAAGGAAATGACAGTCAATTTTCGTCAAAATCGACGAAATCTTCGCGATTTGCGAGCTATTTTGATTGTTTCGACGCTTAAACGGTAGTGCATTGCATTTGCACTGTAAAATGGAGTTTAACGAGTGGTTAAACGCCGAAATATCTCCAACGGGAAGGAAATGACAGTCAATTTTCGTCAAAATCGACGAAAACTTCGCGATTTGCGAGCTATTTTGATTGTTGCGACGCTTAAGCGGTAGTGCATTGCATTTGCACTGTAAAATGGAGTTCAACGAGCGCTTAAACGTCGAAATATCTCCAACGGGAAGGAAATGACAGTCAATTTTCGTCAAAATCGACGAAATCTTCGCGATTTGCGAGCTATTTTGATTGTTTCGACGCGTAAACGGTAGTGCGTTGCATTTACACTGTAAAATGGAGTTCAACGAGTGGTTAAACGTCGAAATATCTCCAACGGGAAGGAAATGACGGCTATTTTTCGTCAAAATCGACGAAAACTTCGCGATTTGCGAGCTATTTTGATTGTTTCGACGCTTAAATGGTTGTGCATTGCATTTGCACTGTAAAATGGAGTTCAACGAGTGGTTAAACGTCGAAATATCTCCAACGGGAAGGAAATGACGGCTATTTTTCGTCAAAATCGACGAAATCTTCGCGATTTGCGAGATATTTTGATTGTTTCGACGCTTAAAGGGTTGTGCGTTGCATTTGCACTGTAAAATGGAGTTCAACGAGTCGTTAAACGTCGAGGTATCTCCAACGGGAAGGAAATGACAGTCAATTTTCGTCAAAATCGACGAAATCTTCGCGATATGCGAGCTATTTTGATTGTTTCGGCGCTTAAACGGTAGTGCGTTGCATTTACACTGTAAAATGGAGTTCAACGAGCGCTTAAACTTCGAAATATCTCCAACGGGAAGGAAATGACAGACAATTTTCGTCAAAATCGACGAAATCTTCGCGATTTGCGAGATATTTTGATTGTTTCGACTCTTAAACGGTAGTGCGTTGCATTTGCACTGTAAAATGGAGTTCTACGAGCGCTTAAACGTCGAAATATCTCCAACGGGAAGGAAAGGACAGTCAATTTTCGTCAAAATCTACGAAGTCTTCGCGATTTGCGAGATATTTTGTTTGTTTCGACGCTTAAACGTTGTGCATTGCATTAGCACTGTGAAATGGAGTTCAACGAGTGCTTAAACGTCGAAATATCTCCAACGGGAAGGAAATGACGGCTATTTTTCGTCAAAATCGACGAAATCTTCGCTATTTGCGAGATATTTTGTTTGTCTCGACGCTTAAACGGTAGTGCGTTGCATTTGCACTGTAAAATGGTGTTCTACGAGCGCTTAAACGTCGAAATATCTCCAACGGGAAGGAAATGACAGTCAATTTTCGTCAATATCTACGAAATCTTCGCGATTTGCGAGCTATTTTGACTGTCTCGACGCTTAAACGGTAGTGCGTTGCATTAGCACTGTGAAATGGAGTTCAACGAGTGCATAAACGTCGAAATATCTCCAACGGGAAGGAAATGACAGTCAATTTTCGTCAATATCTACGAAATCTTCGCGATTTGCGAGCTATTTTGATTGTCTCGACGCTTAAACGGTAGTGCGTTGCATTAACACTGTGAAATGGAGTTCAACGAGTGCATAAACGTCGAAATATCTCCAACGGGAAGGAAATGACGGCTATTTTTCGTCAAAATCGACGAAATCTTCGCGATTTGCGAGCTATTTTGATTGTTTCGACGCTTAAACGGTAGTGCGTTGCATTTGCACTGTAAAATGGAGTTCTACGAGCGCTTAAACGTCGAAATATCTCCAACGGGAAGGAAATGACAGTCAATTTTCGTCAAAATCTACGAAATCTTCGCGATTTGCGAGATATTTTGTTTGTTTCGACGCTTTAACGTTGTGCATTGCATTAGCACTGTGAAATGAAGTTCAACGAGCGCTTAAACGTCGAAATATCTCCAACGGGAAGGAAATGACAGTCAATTTTCGTCAAATTCTACGAAATCTTCGCGATTTGCGAGATATTTTGATTGTTTCGACGCTTAAATTGTTGTGCATTGCATTAGCATTGTGAAATGGAGTTCAACGAGTGCTTAAACTTCGAAATATCTCCAACGGGAAGGAAATGACGGCTATTTTTCGTCAAAATCTACGAAATCTTCGCGATTTGCGAGATATTTTGATTGTTTGACGCTCAAATGGTTGTGCATTGCATTAGCACTGTGAAATGGAGTTCAACGGGTGCTTAAACGTCGAAATATCTCCAACGGGAAGGAAATGACGGCTATTTTTCGTCAAAATCGACGAAATCTTCGCGATTTGCGAGATATTTTGATTGTTTCGACGCTTAAAGGGTTGTGCGTTGCATTTGCACTGTAAAATGGAGTTCAACGAGTCGTTAAACGTCGAGGTATCTCCAACGGGAAGGAAATGACAGTCAATTTTCGTCAAAATCGACGAAATCTTCGCGATATGCGAGCTATTTTGATTGTTTCGGCGCTTAAACGGTAGTGCGTTGCATTTACACTGTAAAATGGAGTTCAACGAGCGCTTAAACTTCGAAATATCTCCAACGGGAAGGAAATGACAGACAATTTTCGTCAAAATCGACGAAAATTACGCGATTTGCGAGCTATTTTGATTGCTTCGACGCTTAAACGGTAGTGCGTTGCATTTGCACTGTAAAATGGAGTTCAACGATCGCTTAAGCGTCGAAATATCTCCAACGGGAAGGAAATGACTGTCAATTTTCGTCAAAATCGACGAAATCTTCGCGATTTGCGAGCTATTTTGATTGTTTCGACGCTTAAACGGTAGTGCATTGCATTTGCACTGTACAATGGAGTTCAACTAGCGCTTAAACTTCGAAATATCTCCAACGGGAAGGAAATGACAGTCAATTTTCGTCAAAATCGACGAAATCTTCGCGATTTGCGAGCTATTTTGATTGTTTCGACGCTTAAACGGTAGTGCATTGCATTTGCACTGTAAAATGGAGTTTAACGAGTGGTTAAACGCCGAAATATCTCCAACGGGAAGGAAATGACAGTCAATTTTCGTCAAAATCGACGAAAACTTCGCGATTTGCGAGCTATTTTGATTGTTGCGACGCTTAAGCGGTAGTGCATTGCATTTGCACTGTAAAATGGAGTTCAACGAGCGCTTAAACGTCGAAATATCTCCAACGGGAAGGAAATGACAGTCAATTTTCGTCAAAATCGACGAAATCTTCGCGATTTGCGAGCTATTTTGATTGTTTCGACGCGTAAACGGTAGTGCGTTGCATTTACACTGTAAAATGGAGTTCAACGAGTGGTTAAACGTCGAAATATCTCCAACGGGAAGGAAATGACGGCTATTTTTCGTCAAAATCGACGAAAACTTCGCGATTTGCGAGCTATTTTGATTGTTTCGACGCTTAAATGGTTGTGCATTGCATTTGCACTGTAAAATGGAGTTCAACGAGCGCTTAAACGTCGAAATATCTCCAACGGGAAGGAAATGACAGTCAATTTTCGTCAAAATCGACGAAATCTTCGCGATTTGCGAGCTATTTTGATTGTTTCGACGCGTAAACGGTAGTGCGTTGCATTTACACTGTAAAATGGAGTTCAACGAGTGGTTAAACGTCGAAATATCTCCAACGGGAAGGAAATGACGGCTATTTTTCGTCAAAATCGACGAAATCTTCTCGATTTGCGAGATTTTTTGATTGTTTCGACGCTTAAATGGTTGTGCATTGCATTTGCACTGTAAAATGGAGTTCAACGAGTGGTTAAACGTCGAAATATCTCCAACGGGAAGGAAATGACGGCTATTTTTCGTCAAAATCGACGAAATCTTCGCGATTTGCGAGATATTTTGATTGTTTCGACGCTTAAAGGGTTGTGCGTTGCATTTGCACTGTAAAATGGAGTTCAACGAGTCGTTAAACGTCGAGGTATCTCCAACGGGAAGGAAATGACAGTCAATTTTCGTCAAAATCGACGAAATCTTCGCGATATGCGAGCTATTTTGATTGTTTCGGCGCTTAAACGGTAGTGCGTTGCATTTACACTGTAAAATGGAGTTCAACGAGCGCTTAAACTTCGAAATATCTCCAACGGGAAGGAAATGACAGACAATTTTCGTCAAAATCGACGAAATCTTCGCGATATGCGAGCTATTTTGATTGTTTCGGCGCTTAAACGGTAGTGCGTTGCATTTACACTGTAAAATGGAGTTCAACGAGCGCTTAAACGTCGAAATATCTCCAACGGGTAGGAAATGACAGTCAATTTTCGTCAAAATCGACGAAATCTTCGCGATTTGCGAGCTATTTTGATTGTTTCGACGCGTAAACGGTAGTGCGTTGCATTTACACTGTAAAATGGAGTTCAACGAGTGGTTAAACGTCGAAATATCTCCAACGGGAAGGAAATGACGGCTATTTTTCGTCAAAATCGACGAAATCTTCTCGATTTGCGAGATTTTTTGATTGTTTCGACGCTTAAATGGTTGTGCATTGCATTTGCACTGTAAAATGGAGTTCAACGAGTGGTTAAACGTCGAAATATCTCCAACGGGAAGGAAATGACGGCTATTTTTCGTCAAAATCGACGAAATCTTCGCGATTTGCGAGATATTTTGACTGTTTCGACGCTTAAAGGGTTGTGCGTTGCATTTGCACTGTAAAATGGAGTTCAACGAGTGGTTAAACGTCGAGGTATCTCCAACGGGAAGGAAATGACAGTCAATTTTCGTCAAAATCGACGAAATCTTCGCGATATGCGAGCTATTTTGATTGTTTCGGCGCTTAAACGGTAGTGCGTTGCATTTACACTGTAAAATGGAGTTCAACGAGCGCTTAAACTTCGAAATATCTCCAACGGGAAGGAAATGACAGACAATTTTCGTCAAAATCGACGAAAATTACGCGATTTGCGAGCTATTTTGATTGCTTCGACGCTTAAACGGTAGTGCGTTGCATTTGCACTGTAAAATGGAGTTCAACGATCGCTTAAGCGTCGAAATATCTCCAACGGGAAGGAAATGACTGTCAATTTTCGTCAAAATCGACGAAATCTTCGCGATTTGCGAGATATTTTGTTTGTTTCGACGCTTAAACGTTGTGCATTGCATTAGCACTGTGAAATGGAGTTCAACGAGTGCTTAAACGTCGAAATATCTCCAACGGGAAGGAAATGACGGCTATTTTTCGTCAAAATCGACGAAATCTTCGCTATTTGCGAGCTATTTTGTTTGTCTCGACGCTTAAACGGTAGTGCGTTGCATTTGCACTGTAAAATGGTGTTCTACGAGCGCTTAAACGTCGAAATATCTCCAACGGGAAGGAAATGACAGTCAATTTTCGTCAATATCTACGAAATCTTCGCGATTTGCGAGCTATTTTGACTGTCTCGACGCTTAAACGGTAGTGCGTTGCATTAGCACTGTGAAATGGAGTTCAACGAGTGCATAAACGTCGAAATATCTCCAACGGGAAGGAAATGACAGTCAATTTTCGTCAATATCTACGAAATCTTCGCGATTTGCGAGCTATTTTGATTGTCTCGACGCTTAAACGGTAGTGCGTTGCATTAACACTGTGAAATGGAGTTCAACGAGTGCATAAACGTCGAAATATCTCCAACGGGAAGGAAATGACGGCTATTTTTCGTCAAAATCGACGAAATCTTCGCGATTTGCGAGCTATTTTGATTGTTTCGACGCTTAAACGGTAGTGCGTTGCATTTGCACTGTAAAATGGAGTTCTACGAGCGCTTAAACGTCGAAATATCTCCAACGGGAAGGAAATGACAGTCAATTTTCGTCAAAATCTACGAAATCTTCGCGATTTGCGAGATATTTTGTTTGTTTCGACGCTTTAACGTTGTGCATTGCATTAGCACTGTGAAATGAAGTTCAACGAGCGCTTAAACGTCGAAATATCTCCAACGGGAAGGAAATGACAGTCAATTTTCGTCAAATTCTACGAAATCTTCGCGATTTGCGAGATATTTTGATTGTTTCGACGCTTAAATTGTTGTGCATTGCATTAGCACTGTGAAATGGAGTTCAACGAGTGCTTAAACTTCGAAATATCTCCAACGGGAAGGAAATGACGGCTATTTTTCGTCAAAATCTACGAAATCTTCGCGATTTGCGAGATATTTTGATTGTTTGACGCTCAAATGGTTGTGCATTGCATTAGCACTGTGAAATGGAGTTCAACGGGTGCTTAAACGTCGAAATATCTCCAACGGGAAGGAAATGACGGCTATTTTTCGTCAAAATCGACGAAATCTTCGCGATTTGCGAGATATTTTGATTGTTTCGACGCTTAAAGGGTTGTGCGTTGCATTTGCACTGTAAAATGGAGTTCAACGAGTCGTTAAACGTCGAGGTATCTCCAACGGGAAGGAAATGACAGTCAATTTTCGTCAAAATCGACGAAATCTTCGCGATATGCGAGCTATTTTGATTGTTTCGGCGCTTAAACGGTAGTGCGTTGCATTTACACTGTAAAATGGAGTTCAACGAACGCTTAAACTTCGAAATATCTCCAACGGGAAGGAAATGACAGACAATTTTCGTCAAAATCGACGAAAATTACGCGATTTGCGAGCTATTTTGATTGCTTCGACGCTTAAACGGTAGTGCGTTGCATTTGCACTGTAAAATAGAGTTCAACGATCGCTTAAGCGTCGAAATATCTCCAACGGGAAGGAAATGACTGTCAATTTTCGTCAAAATCGACGAAATCTTCGCGATTTGCGAGCTATTTTGATTGTTTCGACGCTTAAACGGTAGTGCATTGCATTTGCACTGTACAATGGAGTTCAACTAGCGCTTAAACTTCGAAATATCTCCAACGGGAAGGAAATGACAGTCAATTTTCGTCAAAATCGACGAAATCTTCGCGATTTGCGAGCTATTTTGATTGTTTCGACGCTTAAACGGTAGTGCATTGCATTTGCACTGTAAAATGGAGTTTAACGAGTGGTTAAACGCCGAAATATCTCCAACGGGAAGGAAATGACAGTCAATTTTCGTCAAAATCGACGAAAACTTCGCGATTTGCGAGCTATTTTGATTGTTGCGACGCTTAAGCGGTAGTGCATTGCATTTGCACTGTAAAATGGAGTTCAACGAGCGCTTAAACGTCGAAATATCTCCAACGGGAAGGAAATGACAGTCAATTTTCGTCAAAATCGACGAAATCTTCGCGATTTGCGAGCTATTTTGATTGTTTCGACGCGTAAACGGTAGTGCGTTGCATTTACACTGTAAAATGGAGTTCAACGAGTGGTTAAACGTCGAAATATCTCCAACGGGAAGGAAATGACGGCTATTTTTCGTCAAAATCGACGAAATCTTCTCGATTTGCGAGATTTTTTGATTGTTTCGACGCTTAAATGGTTGTGCATTGCATTTGCACTGTAAAATGGAGTTCAACGAGTGGTTAAACGTCGAAATATCTCCAACGGGAAGGAAATGACGGCTATTTTTCGTCAAAATCGACGAAATTTTCGCGATTTGCGAGATATTTTGATTGTTTCGACGCTTAAATGGTTGTGCATTGCATTAGCACTGTGGAATGGAGTTCAACGAGTGCTTAAACGTCGAAATATCTCCAACGGGAAGGAAATGACGGCTATTTTTCGTCAAAATCTACGAAATCTTCGCGATTTGCGAGATATTTTGATTGTTTGACGCTTACATGGTTGCGCATTGCATTAGCACTGTAAAATGGAGTTCAAAGAGTGCTTAAACGTCGAAATATCTCCAACGGGAAGGAAATGACGGCTATTTTTCGTCAAAATCTACGAAATCTTCGCGATTCGCGAGATATTTTGATTGTTTGACGCTTAAATGGTTGTGCATTGCATTAGCACTGTGAAATGGAGTTGAACGAGTGCTTAAACGTCGAAATATCTCCAACGGGAAGGAAATGACTGTCAATTTTCGTCAAAATCGACGAAATCTTCGCGATTTGCGAGCTATTTTGATTGTTTCGACGCTTAAACGGTAGTGCATTGCATTTGCACTGTAAAATGGAGTTTACGAGTGGATAAACGCCGAAATATCTCCAACGGGAAGGAAATGACAGTCAATTTTCGTCAAAATCGACGAAATCTTCGCGATTTGTGAGCTATTTTGATTGTTTCGACGCTTAAACGGTAGTGCATTTCAATTGCACTGTAAAATGGAGTTCAACGAGTCGCTAAACGTCGAAATATCTACAACGGGAAGGAAATGACAGTCAATTTTCGTCAAAATCGACGAAATCTTCGCGATTTGCGAGATATTTTGATTGTTTCGGCGCTTAAACGGTAGTGCGTTGCATTTGCACTGTAAAATGGAGTTCAACGAGCGCTTAAACGTCGAAATATCTCCAACGGGAAGGAAATGACAGACAATTTTCGTCAAAATCGACGAAAATTACGCGATTTGCGAGCTATTTTGATTGTTTCGACGCTTAAAAGGTAGTGCATTGCATTTGCACTGTAAAATGGAGTTTACGAGTGGATAAACGCCGAAATATCTCCAACGGGAAGGAAATGACAGTCAATTTTCGTCAAAATCGACGAAATCTTCGCGATTTGTGAGCTATTTTGATTGTTTCGACGCTTAAACGGTAGTGCATTTCAATTGCACTGTAAAATGGAGTTCAACGAGTCGCTAAACGTCGAAATATCTCCAACGGGAAGGAAATGACAGTCAATTTTCGTCAAAATCGACGAAATCTTCGCGATTTGCGAGATATTTTGATTGTTTCGGCGCTTAAACGGTAGTGCGTTGCATTTGCACTGTAAAATGGAGTTCAACGAGCGCTTAAACGTCGAAATATCTCCAACGGGAAGGAAATGACAGACAATTTTCGTCAAAATCGACGAAAATTACGCGATTTGCGAGCTATTTTGATTGTTTCGACGCTTAAACGGTAGTGCGTTGCATTTGCACTGTAAAATGGAGTTTAACGAGTGGTTAAACGCCGAAATATCTCCAACGGGAAGGAAATGACAGTCAATTTTCGTCAAAATCGACGAAATCTTCGCGATTTGCGAGCTATTTTGATTGTTTCGACGCGTAAACGGTAGTGCGTTGCATTTACACTGTAAAATGGAGTTCAACGAGTGGTTAAACGTCGAAATATCTCCAACGGGAAGGAAATGACGGCTATTTTTCGTCAAAATCGACGAAATCTTCTCGATTTGCGAGATATTTTGATTGTTTCGACGCTTAAATGGTTATGCATTGCATTTGCATTGTAAAATGGAGTTCAACGAGTGGTTAAACGTCGAAATATCTCCAACGGGAAGGAAATGACATTCAATTTTCGTCAAAATCGACGAAAATTACGCGATTTGCGAGATATTTTGATTGTTTCGACGCTTAAATCGTTGTGCATTGCATTTGCACTGTAAAATGGAGTTCAACGAGCGCTTAAACGCCGAAATATCTCCAACGGGAGGGAAATGACGGCTAGTTTTCGTCAAAATCGGCGAAATCGTCGCGATTTGCTAGATATTTTGATTGTTTCGAAGCCAAAATGGCGGTGCATTGCATTAGCACTGTGATACGGAGTTCAACGAGTGCTTAAACGTCGAAATATCTCCAACGGGAAGGAAGTGACGGCTATTTATCGTCAAAATCGACGAAACCTTCGCGATTCGCGAGATATTTTGATTGTTTGACGCTTAAACGGTAGTGCGTTGCATTTGCACTGTAAAATGGAGTTCTACGAGCGCTTAAACGTCGAAATATCTCCAACGGGAAGGAAATGACAGTCAATTTTCGTCAAAATCGACGAAATCTTCGCGATTTGCGATATATCTTGATTGTTTCGACGCTTAAACGGTAGTGCGTTGCATTTGCACTGTAAAATGGAGTTCTACGAGCGCTTAAACGTCGAAATATCTCCAACGGGAAGGAAATGACAGTCAATTTTCGTCAAAATCTACGAAATCTTCGCGATTTGCGAGATATTTTGTTTGTTTCGACGCTTTAACGTTGTGCATTGCATTAGCACTGTGAAATGAAGTTCAACGAGCGCTTAAACGTCGAAATATCTCCAACGGGAAGGAAATGACAGTCAATTTTCGTCAAATTCTACGAAATCTTCGCGATTTGCGAGATATTTTGATTGTTTCGACGCTTAAATTGTTGTGCATTGCATTAGCACTGTGAAATGGAGTTCAACGAGTGCTTAAACTTCGAAATATCTCCAACGGGAAGGAAATGACGGCTATTTTTCGTCAAAATCTACGAAATCTTCGCGATTTGCGAGATATTTTGATTGTTTGACGCTCAAATGGTTGTGCATTGCATTAGCACTGTGAAATGGAGTTCAACGGGTGCTTAAACGTCGAAATATCTCCAACGGGAAGGAAATGACGGCTATTTTTCGTCAAAATCGACGAAATCTTCGCGATTTGCGAGATATTTTGATTGTTTGACGCTTACATGGTTGTGCATTGCATTAGCACTGTGAAATGGTGTTCAACGAGTGCTTAAACGTCGAAATATCTCCAACGGGAAGGAAATGACGGCTATTTTTCGTCAAAATCGACGAAATCTTCTCGATTCGCGAGATATTTTGATTGTTTGACGCTTAAATGGTTGTGCCTTGCATTAGCACTGTGAAATGGAGTTCAACTAGTGCTTAAACGTCGAAATATCTCCAACGGGAAGGAAATGACTGTCAATTTTCGTCAAAATCGACGAAATCTTCGCGATTTGCGAGCTATTTTGATTGTTTCGTCGCTTAAACGGTAGTGCATTGCATTTGCACTGTAAAATTGAGTTTAACGAGTAGTTAAACGCCGAAATATCTCCAACGGGAAGGAAATGACAGTCAATTTTCGTCAAAATCGACGAAATCTTCGCGATTTGCGAGCTATTTTGATTGTTTCGACGCTTAAACGGTAGTGCATTGCAATTGCACTGTAAAATGGAGTTCAACGAGTCGTTAAACGTCGAAATATCTCCAACGGGAAGGAAATGACAGTCAATTTTCGTCAAAATCGACGAAATCTTCGCGATTTGCGAGCTATTTTGATTGTTTCGGCGCTTAAACGGTAGTGCATTGCAATTGCACTTTAAAATGGAGTTCAAAGAGTGCTTAAACGTCGAAATATCTCCAACGGGAAGGAAATGACGGCTATTTATCGTCAAAATCTACGAAATCTTCGCGATTTGCGAGATATTTTGTTTGTTTCGACGCTTTAACGTTGTGCATTGCATTAGCACTGTGAAATGGAGTTCAACGAGCGCTTAAACGTCGAAATATCTCCAACGGGAAGGAAATGACAGTCAATTTTCGTCAAATTCTACGAAATCTTCGCGATTTGCGAGCTATTTTGATTGTTTCGACGCTTAAAGGGTTATGCGTTGCATTTGCACTGTAAAATGGAGTTCAACGAGCGCTTAAACGCCGAAATATCTCCAACGGGAAGGAAATGACGGCTAGTTTTCGTCAAAATCGGCGAAATCGTCGCGATTTGCGAGATATTTTGATTGTTTCGAAGCCAAAATGGCGGTGCATTGCATTAGCACTGTGATACGGAGTTCAACGAGTGCTTAAACGTCGAAATATCTCCAACGGGAAGGAAATGACGGCTATTTTTCGTCAAAATCGACGAAATTTTCGCGATTTGCGAGATATTTTGATTGTCTCGACGCTTAAACGGTAGTGCGTTGCATTAGCACTGTGAAATGGAGTTCAACGAGTGCATAAACGTCGAAATATCTCCAACGGGAAGGAAATGACGGCTATTTTTCGTCAAAATCTACGAAATCTTCGCGATTCGCGAGATATTTTGATTGTTTGACGCTTAAATGGTTGTGCATTGCATTAGCACTGCGAAATGGAGTTCAAAGAGTGCTTAAACGTCGAAATATCTCCAACGGGAAGGAAATGACGGCTATTTTTCGTTAAAATCTACGAAATCTTCGCGATTTGCGAGATATTTTGATTGTTTGACGCTTAAATGGTTGTGCATTGCATTAGCACTGTGAAATGGAGTTCAACGGGTGCTTATACGTCGAAATATCTCCAACGGGAAGGAAATGACGGCTATTTTTCGTCAAAATCTACGAAATCTTCGCGATTTGCGAGATATTTTGATTGTTTGACGCTTACATGGTTGTGCATTGCATTAGCACTGTGAAATGGTGTTCAACGAGTGCTTAAACGTCGAAATATCTCCAACGGGAAGGAAATGACGGCTATTTTTCGTCAAAATCGACGAAATCTTCTCGATTCGCGAGATATTTTGATTGTTTGACGCTTAAATGATTGTGCATTGCATTAGCACTGTGAAATGGAGTTCAACTAGTGCTTAAACGTCGAAATATCTCCAACGGGAAGGAAATGACTGTCAATTTTCGTCAAAATCGACGAAATCTTCGCGATTTGCGAGCTATTTTGATTGTTTCGTCGCTTAAACGGTAGTGCATTGCATTTGCACTGTAAAATGGAGTTTAACGAGTGGTTAAACGCCGAAATATCTCCAACGGGAAGGAAATGACAGTCAATTTTCGTCAAAATCGACGAAATCTTCGCGATTTGCGAGCTATTTTGATTGTTTCGACGCGTAAACGGTAGTGCGTTGCATTTACACTGTAAAATGGAGTTCAACGAGTGGTTAAACGTCGAAATATCTCCAACGGGAAGGAAATGACGGCTATTTTTCGTCAAAATCGACGAAATCTTCTCGATTTGCGAGATATTTTGATTGTTTCGACGCTTAAATGGTTATGCATTGCATTTGCATTGTAAAATGGAGTTCAACGAGTGGTTAAACGTCGAAATATCTCCAACGGGAAGGAAATGACATTCAATTTTCGTCAAAATCGACGAAAATTACGCGATTTGCGAGATATTTTGATTGTTTCGACGCTTAAATCGTTGTGCATTGCATTTGCACTGTAAAATGGAGTTCAACGAGCGCTTAAACGCCGAAATATCTCCAACGGGAGGGAAATGACGGCTAGTTTTCGTCAAAATCGGCGAAATCGTCGCGATTTGCTAGATATTTTGATTGTTTCGAAGCCAAAATGGCGGTGCATTGCATTAGCACTGTGATACGGAGTTCAACGAGTGCTTAAACGTCGAAATATCTCCAACGGGAAGGAAGTGACGGCTATTTATCGTCAAAATCGACGAAACCTTCGCGATTCGCGAGATATTTTGATTGTTTGACGCTTAAACGGTAGTGCGTTGCATTTGCACTGTAAAATGGAGTTCTACGAGCGCTTAAACGTCGAAATATCTCCAACGGGAAGGAAATGACAGTCAATTTTCGTCAAAATCGACGAAATCTTCGCGATTTGCGATATATCTTGATTGTTTCGACGCTTAAACGGTAGTGCGTTGCATTTGCACTGTAAAATGGAGTTCTACGAGCGCTTAAACGTCGAAATATCTCCAACGGGAAGGAAATGACAGTCAATTTTCGTCAAAATCTACGAAATCTTCGCGATTTGCGAGATATTTTGTTTGTTTCGACGCTTAAACGTTGTGCATTGCATTAGCACTGTGAAATGGAGTTCAACGAGTGCTTAAACGTCGAAATATCTCCAACGGGAAGGAAATGACCGCTATTTTTCGTCAAAATCGACGAAATCTTCGCTATTTGCGAGATATTTTGATTGTCTCGACGCTTAAACGGTAGTGCGTTGCATTTGCACTGTAAAATGGTGTTCTACGAGCGCTTAAACGTCGAAATATCTCCAACGGGAAGGAAATGACAGTCAATTTTCGTCAAAATCGACGAAATCTTCGCGATTTGCGAGCTATTTTGATTGTTTCGGCGCTTAAACGGTAGTGCATTGTAATTGCACTTTAAAATGGAGTTCAAAGAGTGCTTAAACGTCGAAATATCTCCAACGGGAAGGAAATGACGGCTATTTTTCGTCAAAATCTACGAAATCTTCGCGATTTGCGAGATATTTTGATTGTTTGACGCTTACATGGTTGTGCATTGCATTAGCACTGTGAAATGGTGTTCAACGAGTGCTTAAACGTCGAAATATCTCCAACGGGAAGGAAATGACGGCTATTTTTCGTCAAAATCGACGAAATCTTCGCGATTTGCGAGATATTTTGATTGTTTGACGCTTAAATGGTTGTGCATTGCATTAGCACTGTGAAATGGAGTTCAACGGGTGCTTATACGTCGAAATATCTCCAACGGGAAGGAAATGACGGCTATTTTTCGTCAAAATCTACGAAATCTTCGCGATTTGCGAGATATTTTGATTGTTTGACGCTTACATGGTTGTGCATTGCATTAGCACTGTGAAATGGAGTTCAACTAGTGCTTAAACGTCGAAATATCTCCAACGGGAAGGAAATGACTGTCAATTTTCGTCAAAATCGACGAAATCTTCGCGATTTGCGAGCTATTTTGATTGTTTCGTCGCTTAAACGGTAGTGCATTGCATTTGCACTGTAAAATTGAGTTTAACGAGTAGTTAAACGCCGAAATATCTCCAACGGGAAGGAAATGACAGTCAATTTTCGTCAAAATCGACGAAATCTTCGCGATTTGCGAGCTATTTTGATTGTTTCTACGCTTAAACGGTAGTGCATTGCAATTGCACTGTAAAATGGAGTTCAACGAGTCGTTAAACGTCGAAATATCTCCAACGGGAAGGAAATGACAGTCAATTTTCGTCAAAATCGACGAAATCTTCGCGATTTGCGAGCTATTTTGATTGTTTCGCCGCTTAAACGGTAGTGCATTGCAATTGCACTGTAAAATGGAGTTCAAAGAGTGCTTAAACGTCGAAATATCTCCAACGGGAAGGAAATGACGGCTATTTTTCGTCAAAATCTACGAAATCTTCGCGATTTGCGAGATATTTTGTTTGTTTCGACGCTTTAACGTTGTGCATTGCATTAGCACTGTGAAATGGAGTTCAACGAGCGCTTAAACGTCGAAATATCTCCAACGGGAAGGAAATGACAGTCAATTTTCGTCAAATTCTACGAAATCTTCGCGATTTGCGAGCTATTTTGATTGTTTCGACGCTTAAACGGTAGTGCGTTGCATTTGCACTGTAAAATGGAGTTCTACGAGCGCTTAAACGTCGAAATATCTCCAACGGGAAGGAAATGACGGCTATTTTTCGTCAAAATCTACGAAGTCTTCGCGATTTGCGAGATATTTTGATTGTTTGACGCTTACATGGTTGTGCATTGCATTAGCACTGTGAAATGGTGTTCAACGAGTGCTTAAACGTCGAAATATCTCCAACGGGAAGGAAATGACGGCTATTTTTCGTCAAAATCGACGAAATCTTCTCGATTCGCGAGATATTTTGATTGTTTGACGCTTAAATGGTTGTGCATTGCATTAGCACTGTGAAATGGAGTTCAACTAGTGCTTAAACGTCGAAATATCTCCAACGGGAAGGAAATGACTGTCAATTTTCGTCAAAATCGACGAAATCTTCGCGATTTGCGAGCTATTTTGATTGTTTCGTCGCTTAAACGGTAGTGCATTGCATTTGCACTGTAAAATTGAGTTTAACGAGTAGTTAAACGCCGAAATATCTCCAACGGGAAGGAAATGACAGTCAATTTTCGTCAAAATCGACGAAATCTTCGCGATTTGCGAGCTATTTTGATTGTTTCTACGCTTAAACGGTAGTGCATTGCAATTGCACTGTAAAATGGAGTTCAACGAGTCGTTAAACGTCGAAATATCTCCAACGGGAAGGAAATGACAGTCAATTTTCGTCAAAATCGACGAAATCTTCGCGATTTGCGAGCTATTTTGATTGTTTCGGCGCTTAAACGGTAGTGCATTGCAATTGCACTGTAAAATGGAGTTCAAAGAGTGCTTAAACGTCGAAATATCTCCAACGGGAAGGAAATGACGGCTATTTTTCGTCAAAATCTACGAAATCTTCGCGATTTGCGAGATATTTTGTTTGTTTCGACGCTTTAACGCTGTGCATTGCATTAGCACTGTGAAATGGAGTTCAACGAGCGCTTAAACGTCGAAATATCTCCAACGGAAAGGAAATGACAGTCAATTTTCGTCAAATTCTACGAAATCTTCGCGATTTGCGAGCTATTTTGATTGTTTCGACGCTTAAACGGTAGTGCGTTGCATTTGCACTGTAAAATGGAGTTCTACGAGCGCTTAAACGTCGAAATATCTCCAACGGGAAGGAAATGACGGCTATTTTTCGTCAAAATCGACGAAATCTTCGAGATTTGCGAGATATTTTGATTGTTTCGACGCTTAAAGGGTTATGCGTTGCATTTGCACTGTAAAATGGAGTTCAACGAGCGCTTAAACGTCGAAATATCTCCAACGGGAAGGAAATGACAGACAATTTTCGTCAAAATCGACGAAAATTACGCGATTTGCGAGATATTTTGATTGTTTCGACGCTTAAATCGTTGTGCATTGCATTTGCACTGTAAAATGGAGTTCAACGAGTGCTTAAACGCCGAAATATCTCCAACGGGAAGGAAATGACGGCTAGTTTTCGTCAAAATCGGCGAAATCGTCGCGATTTGCGAGATATTTTGATTGTTTCGAAGCCAAAATGGCGGTGCATTGCATTAGCACTGTGATACGGAGTTCAACGAGTGCTTAAACGTCGAAATATCTCCAACGGGAAGGAAATGACGGCTATTTTTCGTCAAAATCGACGAAATTTTCGCGATTTGCGAGATATTTTGATTGTCTCGACGCTTAAACGGTAGTGCGTTGCATTAGCACTGTGAAATGGAGTTCAACGAGTGCATAAACGTCGAAATATCTCCAACGGGAAGGAAATGACAGTCAATTTTCGTCAAAATCGACGAAATCTTCGCGATTTGCGAGCTATTTTGATTGTTTCGGCGCTTAAACGGTAGTGCATTGCAATTGCACTGTAAAATGGAGTTCAAAGAGTGCTTAAACGTCGAAATATCTCCAACGGGAAGGAAATGACGGCTATTTTTCGTCAAAATCTACGAAATCTTCGCGATTTGCGAGATATTTTGATTGTTTGACGCTTACATGGTTGTGCATTGCATTAGCACTGTGAAATGGTGTTCAACGAGTGCTTAAACGTCGAAATATCTCCAACGGGAAGGAAATGACGGCTATTTTTCGTCAAAATCGACGAAATCTTCTCGATTTGCGAGATATTTTGATTGTTTCGACGCTTAAATGGTTATGCATTGCATTTGCATTGTAAAATGGAGTTCAACGAGTGGTTAAACGTCGAAATATCTCCAACGGGAAGGAAATGACATTCAATTTTCGTCAAAATCGACGAAAATTACGCGATTTGCGAGATATTTTGATTGTTTCGACGCTTAAATCGTTGTGCATTGCATTTGCACTGTAAAATGGAGTTCAACGAGCGCTTAAACGCCGAAATATCTCCAACGGGAAGGAAATGACGGCTAGTTTTCGTCAAAATCGGCGAAATCGTCGCGATTTGCTAGATATTTTGATTGTTTCGAAGCCAAAATGGCGGTGCATTGCATTAGCACTGTGATACGGAGTTCAACAAGTGCTTAAACGTCGAAATATCTCCAACGGGAAGGAAGTGACGGCTATTTATCGTCAAAATCGACGAAACCTTCGCGATTCGCGAGATATTTTGATTGTTTAACGCTTAAACGGTAGTGCGTTGCATTTGCACTGTAAAATGGAGTTCTACGAGCGCTTAAACGTCGAAATATCTCCAACGGGAAGGAAATGACAGTCAATTTTCGTCAAAATCTACGAAATCTTCGCGATTTGCGATATATCTTGATTGTTTCGACGCTTAAACGGTAGTGCGTTGCATTTGCACTGTAAAATGGAGTTCTACGAGCGCTTAAACGTCGAAATATCTCCAACGGGAAGGAAATGACAGTCAATTTTCGTCAAAATCGACGAAATCTTCGCGATTTGCGAGCTATTTTGATTGTTTCGGCGCTTAAACGGTAGTGCATTGCAATTGCACTGTAAAATGGAGTTCAAAGAGTGCTTAAACGTCGAAATATCTCCAACGGGAAGGAAATGACGGCTATTTTTCGTCAAAATCTACGAAATCTTCGCGATTTGCGAGATATTTTGATTGTTTGACGCTTACATGGTTGTGCATTGCATTAGCACTGTGAAATGGTGTTCAACGAGTGCTTAAACGTCGAAATATCTCCAACGGGAAGGAAGTGACGGCTATTTATCGTCAAAATCGACGAAACCTTCGCGATTCGCGAGATATTTTGATTGTTTGACGCTTAAACGGTAGTGCGTTGCATTTGCACTGTAAAATGGAGTTCTACGAGCGCTTAAACGTCGAAATATCTCCAACGGGAAGGAAATGACAGTCAATTTTCGTCAAAATCTACGAAATCTTCGCGATTTGCGATATATCTTGATTGTTTCGACGCTTAAACGGTAGTGCGTTGCATTTGCACTGTAAAATGGAGTTCTACGAGCGCTTAAACGTCGAAATATCTCCAACGGGAAGGAAATGACAGACAATTTTCGTCAAAATCGACGAAAATTACGCGATTTGCGAGATATTTTGATTGTTTCGACGCTTAAATCGTTGTGCATTGCATTTGCACTGTAAAATGGAGTTCAACGAGCGCTTAAACGCCGAAATATCTCCAACGGGAAGGAAATGACGGCTAGTTTTCGTCAAAATCGGCGAAATCGTCGCGATTTGCGAGATATTTTGATTGTTTCGAAGCCAAAATGGCGGTGCATTGCATTAGCACTGTGATACGGAGTTCAACGAGTGCTTAAACGTCGAAATATCTCCAACGGGAAGGAAATGACGGCTATTTTTCGTCAAAATCGACGAAATTTTCGCGATTTGCGAGATATTTTGATTGTCTCGACGCTTAAACGGTAGTGCGTTGCATTAGCACTGTGAAATGGAGTTCAACGAGTGCATAAACGTCGAAATATCTCCAACGGGAAGGAAATGACAGTCAATTTTCGTCAAAATCGACGAAATCTTCGCGATTTGCGAGCTATTTTGATTGTTTCGGCGCTTAAACGGTAGTGCATTGCAATTGCACTGTAAAATGGAGTTCAAAGAGTGCTTAAACGTCGAAATATCTCCAACGGGAAGGAAATGACGGCTATTTTTCGTCAAAATCTACGAAATCTTCGCGATTTGCGAGATATTTTGATTGTTTGACGCTTACATGGTTGTGCATTGCATTAGCACTGTGAAATGGTGTTCAACGAGTGCTTAAACGTCGAAATATCTCCAACGGGAAGGAAATGACGGCTATTTTTCGTCAAAATCGACGAAATCTTCTCGATTTGCGAGATATATTGATTGTTTCGACGCTTAAATGGTTATGCATTGCATTTGCATTGTAAAATGGAGTTCAACGAGTGGTTAAACGTCGAAATATCTCCAACGGGAAGGAAGTGACGGCTATTTATCGTCAAAATCGACGAAACCTTCGCGATTCGCGAGATATTTTGATTGTTTGACGCTTAAACGGTAGTGCGTTGCATTTGCACTGTAAAATGGAGTTCTACGAGCGCTTGAACGTCGAAATATCTCCAACGGGAAGGAAATGACAGTCAATTTTCGTCAAAATCTACGAAATCTTCGCGATTTGCGATATATCTTGATTGTTTCGACGCTTAAACGGTAGTGCGTTGCATTTGCACTGTAAAATGGAGTTCTACGAGCGCTTAAACGTCGAAATATCTCCAACGGGAAGGAAATGACAGACAATTTTCGTCAAAATCTACGAAATCTTCGCGATTTGCGAGATATTTTGTTTGTTTCGACGCTTAAACGTTGTGCATTGCATTAGCACTGTGAAATGGAGTTCAACGAGTGCTTAAACGTCGAAATATCTCCAACGGGAAGGAAATGACGGCTATTTTTCGTCAAAATCTACGAAATCTTCGCGATTTGCGAGATATTTTGTTTGTTTCGACGCTTTAACGTTGTGCATTGCATTAGCACTGTGAAATGGAGTTCAACGAGCGCTTAAACGTCGAAATATCTCCAACGGGAAGGAAATGACAGTCAATTTTCGTCAAATTCTACGAAATCTTCGCGATTTGCGAGCTATTTTGATTGTTTCGACGCTTAAACGGTAGTGCGTTGCATTTGCACTGTAAAATGGAGTTCTACGAGCGCTTCAACGTCGAAATATCTCCAACGGGAAGGAAATGACGGCTATTTTTCGTCAGAATCGACGAAATCTTCGAGATTTGCGAGATATTTTGATTGTTTCGACGCTTAAAGGGTTATGCGTTGCATTTGCACTGTAAAATGGAGTTCTACGAGCGCTTAAACGTCGAAATATCTCCAACGGGAAGGAAATGACAGTCAATTTTCGTCAAAATCGACGAAATCTTCGCGATTTGCGATATATCTTGATTGTTTCGACGCTTAAACGGTAGTGCGTTGCATTTGCACTGTAAAATGGAGTTCTACGAGCGCTTAAACGTCGAAATATCTCCAACGGGAAGGAAATGACAGTCAATTTTCGTCAAAATCTACGAAATCTTCGCGATTTGCGAGATATTTTGTTTGTTTCGACGCTTAAACGTTGTGCATTGCATTAGCACTGTGAAATGGAGTTCAACGAGTGCTTAAACGTCGAAATATCTCCAACGGGAAGGAAATGACCGCTATTTTTCGTCAAAATCGACGAAATCTTCGCTATTTGCGAGATATTTTGATTGTCTCGACGCTTAAACGGTAGTGCGTTGCATTTGCACTGTAAAATGGTGTTCTACGAGCGCTTAAACGTCGAAATATCTCCAACGGGAAGGAAATGACAGTCAATTTTCGTCAAAATCGACGAAATCTTCGCGATTTGCGAGCTATTTTGATTGTTTCGGCGCTTAAACGGTAGTGCATTGTAATTGCACTTTAAAATGGAGTTCAAAGAGTGCTTAAACGTCGAAATATCTCCAACGGGAAGGAAATGACGGCTATTTTTCGTCAAAATCTACGAAATCTTCGCGATTTGCGAGATATTTTGATTGTTTGACGCTTACATGGTTGTGCATTGCATTAGCACTGTGAAATGGTGTTCAACGAGTGCTTAAACGTCGAAATATCTCCAACGGGAAGGAAATGACGGCTATTTTTCGTCAAAATCGACGAAATCTTCGCGATTTGCGAGATATTTTGATTGTTTGACGCTTAAATGGTTGTGCATTGCATTAGCACTGTGAAATGGAGTTCAACGGGTGCTTATACGTCGAAATATCTCCAACGGGAAGGAAATGACGGCTATTTTTCGTCAAAATCTACGAAATCTTCGCGATTTGCGAGATATTTTGATTGTTTGACGCTTACATGGTTGTGCATTGCATTAGCACTGTGAAATGGAGTTCAACTAGTGCTTAAACGTCGAAATATCTCCAACGGGAAGGAAATGACTGTCAATTTTCGTCAAAATCGACGAAATCTTCGCGATTTGCGAGCTATTTTGATTGTTTCGTCGCTTAAACGGTAGTGCATTGCATTTGCACTGTAAAATTGAGTTTAACGAGTAGTTAAACGCCGAAATATCTCCAACGGGAAGGAAATGACAGTCAATTTTCGTCAAAATCGACGAAATCTTCGCGATTTGCGAGCTATTTTGATTGTTTCTACGCTTAAACGGTAGTGCATTGCAATTGCACTGTAAAATGGAGTTCAACGAGTCGTTAAACGTCGAAATATCTCCAACGGGAAGGAAATGACAGTCAATTTTCGTCAAAATCGACGAAATCTTCGCGATTTGCGAGCTATTTTGATTGTTTCGCCGCTTAAACGGTAGTGCATTGCAATTGCACTGTAAAATGGAGTTCAAAGAGTGCTTAAACGTCGAAATATCTCCAACGGGAAGGAAATGACGGCTATTTTTCGTCAAAATCTACGAAATCTTCGCGATTTGCGAGATATTTTGTTTGTTTCGACGCTTTAACGTTGTGCATTGCATTAGCACTGTGAAATGGAGTTCAACGAGCGCTTAAACGTCGAAATATCTCCAACGGGAAGGAAATGACAGTCAATTTTCGTCAAATTCTACGAAATCTTCGCGATTTGCGAGCTATTTTGATTGTTTCGACGCTTAAACGGTAGTGCGTTGCATTTGCACTGTAAAATGGAGTTCCACGAGCGCTTAAACGTCGAAATAGCTCCAACGGGAAGGAAATGACGGCTATTTTTCGTCAAAATCTACGAAGTCTTCGCGATTTGCGAGATATTTTGATTGTTTGACGCTTACATGGTTGTGCATTGCATTAGCACTGTGAAATGGTGTTCAACGAGTGCTTAAACGTCGAAATATCTCCAACGGGAAGGAAATGACGGCTATTTTTCGTCAAAATCGACGAAATCTTCTCGATTCGCGAGATATTTTGATTGTTTGACGCTTAAATGGTTGTGCATTGCATTAGCACTGTGAAATGGAGTTCAACTAGTGCTTAAACGTCGAAATATCTCCAACGGGAAGGAAATGACTGTCAATTTTCGTCAAAATCGACGAAATCTTCGCGATTTGCGAGCTATTTTGATTGTTTCGTCGCTTAAACGGTAGTGCATTGCATTTGCACTGTAAAATTGAGTTTAACGAGTAGTTAAACGCCGAAATATCTCCAACGGGAAGGAAATGACAGTCAATTTTCGTCAAAATCGACGAAATCTTCGCGATTTGCGAGCTATTTTGATTGTTTCTACGCTTAAACGGTAGTGCATTGCAATTGCACTGTAAAATGGAGTTCAACGAGTCGTTAAACGTCGAAATATCTCCAACGGGAAGGAAATGACAGTCAATTTTCGTCAAAATCGACGAAATCTTCGCGATTTGCGAGCTATTTTGATTGTTTCGGCGCTTAAACGGTAGTGCATTGCAATTGCACTGTAAAATGGAGTTCAAAGAGTGCTTAAACGTCGAAATATCTCCAACGGGAAGGAAATGACGGCTATTTTTCGTCAAAATCTACGAAATCTTCGCGATTTGCGAGATATTTTGTTTGTTTCGACGCTTTAACGCTGTGCATTGCATTAGCACTGTGAAATGGAGTTCAACGAGCGCTTAAACGTCGAAATATCTCCAACGGAAAGGAAATGACAGTCAATTTTCGTCAAATTCTACGAAATCTTCGCGATTTGCGAGCTATTTTGATTGTTTCGACGCTTAAACGGTAGTGCGTTGCATTTGCACTGTAAAATGGAGTTCTACGAGCGCTTAAACGTCGAAATATCTCCAACGGGAAGGAAATGACGGCTATTTTTCGTCAAAATCGACGAAATCTTCGAGATTTGCGAGATGTTTTGATTGTTTCGACGCTTAAAGGGTTATGCGTTGCATTTGCACTGTAAAATGGAGTTCAACGAGCGCTTAAACGTCGAAATATCTCCAACGGGAAGGAAATGACAGACAATTTTCGTCAAAATCGACGAAAATTACGCGATTTGCGAGATATTTTGATTGTTTCGACGCTTAAATCGTTGTGCATTGCATTTGCACTGTAAAATGGAGTTCAACGAGTGCTTAAACGCCGAAATATCTCCAACGGGAAGGAAATGACGGCTAGTTTTCGTCAAAATCGGCGAAATCGTCGCGATTTGCGAGATATTTTGATTGTTTCGAAGCCAAAATGGCGGTGCATTGCATTAGCACTGTGATACGGAGTTCAACGAGTGCTTAAACGTCGAAATATCTCCAACGGGAAGGAAATGACGGCTATTTTTCGTCAAAATCGACGAAATTTTCGCGATTTGCGAGATATTTTGATTGTCTCGACGCTTAAACGGTAGTGCGTTGCATTAGCACTGTGAAATGGAGTTCAACGAGTGCATAAACGTCGAAATATCTCCAACGGGAAGGAAATGACAGTCAATTTTCGTCAAAATCGACGAAATCTTCGCGATTTGCGAGCTATTTTGATTGTTTCGGCGCTTAAACGGTAGTGCATTGCAATTGCACTGTAAAATGGAGTTCAAAGAGTGCTTAAACGTCGAAATATCTCCAACGGGAAGGAAATGACGGCTATTTTTCGTCAAAATCTACGAAATCTTCGCGATTTGCGAGATATTTTGATTGTTTGACGCTTACATGGTTGTGCATTGCATTAGCACTGTGAAATGGTGTTCAACGAGTGCTTAAACGTCGAAATATCTCCAACGGGAAGGAAATGACGGCTATTTTTCGTCAAAATCGACGAAATCTTCTCGATTTGCGAGATATTTTGATTGTTTCGACGCTTAAATGGTTATGCATTGCATTTGCATTGTAAAATGGAGTTCAACGAGTGGTTAAACGTCGAAATATCTCCAACGGGAAGGAAATGACATTCAATTTTCGTCAAAATCGACGAAAATTACGCGATTTGCGAGATATTTTGATTGTTTCGACGCTTAAATCGTTGTGCATTGCATTTGCACTGTAAAATGGAGTTCAACGAGCGCTTAAACGCCGAAATATCTCCAACGGGAAGGAAATGACGGCTAGTTTTCGTCAAAATCGGCGAAATCGTCGCGATTTGCTAGATATTTTGATTGTTTCGAAGCCAAAATGGCGGTGCATTGCATTAGCACTGTGATACGGAGTTCAACAAGTGCTTAAACGTCGAAATATCTCCAACGGGAAGGAAGTGACGGCTATTTATCGTCAAAATCGACGAAACCTTCGCGATTCGCGAGATATTTTGATTGTTTAACGCTTAAACGGTAGTGCGTTGCATTTGCACTGTAAAATGGAGTTCTACGAGCGCTTAAACGTCGAAATATCTCCAACGGGAAGGAAATGACAGTCAATTTTCGTCAAAATCTACGAAATCTTCGCGATTTGCGATATATCTTGATTGTTTCGACGCTTAAACGGTAGTGCGTTGCATTTGCACTGTAAAATGGAGTTCTACGAGCGCTTAAACGTCGAAATATCTCCAACGGGAAGGAAATGACAGTCAATTTTCGTCAAAATCGACGAAATCTTCGCGATTTGCGAGCTATTTTGATTGTTTCGGCGCTTAAACGGTAGTGCATTGCAATTGCACTGTAAAATGGAGTTCAAAGAGTGCTTAAACGTCGAAATATCTCCAACGGGAAGGAAATGACGGCTATTTTTCTTCAAAATCTACGAAATCTTCGCGATTTGCGAGATATTTTGATTGTTTGACGCTTACATGGTTGTGCATTGCATTAGCACTGTGAAATGGTGTTCAACGAGTGCTTAAACGTCGAAATATCTCCAACGGGAAGGAAGTGACGGCTATTTATCGTCAAAATCGACGAAACCTTCGCGATTCGCGAGATATTTTGATTGTTTGACGCTTAAACGGTAGTGCGTTGCATTTGCACTGTAAAATGGAGTTCTACGAGCGCTTAAACGTCGAAATATCTCCAACGGGAAGGAAATGACAGTCAATTTTCGTCAAAATCTACGAAATCTTCGCGATTTGCGATATATCTTGATTGTTTCGACGCTTAAACGGTAGTGCGTTGCATTTGCACTGTAAAATGGAGTTCTACGAGCGCTTAAACGTCGAAATATCTCCAACGGGAAGGAAATGACAGACAATTTTCGTCAAAATCGACGAAAATTACGCGATTTGCGAGATATTTTGATTGTTTCGACGCTTAAATCGTTGTGCATTGCATTTGCACTGTAAAATGGAGTTCAACGAGCGCTTAAACGCCGAAATATCTCCAACGGGAAGGAAATGACGGCTAGTTTTCGTCAAAATCGGCGAAATCGTCGCGATTTGCGAGATATTTTGATTGTTTCGAAGCCAAAATGGCGGTGCATTGCATTAGCACTGTGATACGGAGTTCAACGAGTGCTTAAACGTCGAAATATCTCCAACGGGAAGGAAATGACGGCTATTTTTCGTCAAAATCGACGAAATTTTCGCGATTTGCGAGATATTTTGATTGTCTCGACGCTTAAACGGTAGTGCGTTGCATTAGCACTGTGAAATGGAGTTCAACGAGTGCATAAACGTCGAAATATCTCCAACGGGAAGGAAATGACAGTCAATTTTCGTCAAAATCGACGAAATCTTCGCGATTTGCGAGCTATTTTGATTGTTTCGGCGCTTAAACGGTAGTGCATTGCAATTGCACTGTAAAATGGAGTTCAAAGAGTGCTTAAACGTCGAAATATCTCCAACGGGAAGGAAATGACGGCTATTTTTCGTCAAAATCTACGAAATCTTCGCGATTTGCGAGATATTTTGATTGTTTGACGCTTACATGGTTGTGCATTGCATTAGCACTGTGAAATGGTGTTCAACGAGTGCTTAAACGTCGAAATATCTCCAACGGGAAGGAAATGACGGCTATTTTTCGTCAAAATCGACGAAATCTTCTCGATTTGCGAGATATTTTGATTGTTTCGACGCTTAAATGGTTATGCATTGCATTTGCATTGTAAAATGGAGTTCAACGAGGGGTTAAACGTCGAAATATCTCCAACGGGAAGGAAATGACATTCAATTTTCGTCAAAATCGACGAAAATTACGCGATTTGCGAGATATTTTGATTGTTTCGACGCTTAAATCGTTGTGCATTGCATTTGCACTGTAAAATGGAGTTCAACGAGCGCTTAAACGCCGAAATATCTCCAACGGGAAGGAAATGACGGCTAGTTTTCGTCAAAATCGGCGAAATCGTCGCGATTTGCTAGATATTTTGATTGTTTCGAAGCCAAAATGGCGGTGCATTGCATTAGCACTGTGATACGGAGTTCAACGAGTGCTTAAACGTCGAAATATCTCCAACGGGAAGGAAGTGACGGCTATTTATCGTCAAAATCGACGAAACCTTCGCGATTCGCGAGATATTTTGATTGTTTGACGCTTAAACGGTAGTGCGTTGCATTTGCACTGTAAAATGGAGTTCTACGAGCGCTTGAACGTCGAAATATCTCCAACGGGAAGGAAATGACAGTCAATTTTCGTCAAAATCTACGAAATCTTCGCGATTTGCGATATATCTTGATTGTTTCGACGCTTAAACGGTAGTGCGTTGCATTTGCACTGTAAAATGGAGTTCTACGAGCGCTTAAACGTCGAAATATCTCCAACGGGAAGGAAATGACAGACAATTTTCGTCAAAATCTACGAAATCTTCACGATTTGCGAGATATTTTGTTTGTTTCGACGCTTAAACGTTGTGCATTGCATTAGCACTGTGAAATGGAGTTCAACGAGTGCTTAAACGTCGAAATATCTCCAACGGGAAGGAAATGACGGCTATTTTTCGTCAAAATCTACGAAATCTTCGCGATTTGCGAGATATTTTGTTTGTTTCGACGCTTTAACGTTGTGCATTGCATTAGCACTGTGAAATGGAGTTCAACGAGCGCTTAAACGTCGAAATATCTCCAACGGGAAGGAAATGACAGTCAATTTTCGTCAAATTCTACGAAATCTTCGCGATTTGCGAGCTATTTTGATTGTTTCGACGCTTAAACGGTAGTGCGTTGCATTTGCACTGTAAAATGGAGTTCTACGAGCGCTTCAACGTCGAAATATCTCCAACGGGAAGGAAATGACGGCTATTTTTCGTCAGAATCGACGAAATCTTCGAGATTTGCGAGATATTTTGATTGTTTCGACGCTTAAAGGGTTATGCGTTGCATTTGCACTGTAAACTGGAGTTCAACGAGCGCTTAAACGTCGAAATATCTCCAACGGGAAGGAAATGACAGACAATTTTCGTCAAAATCGACGAAAATTACGCGATTTGCGAGATATTTTGATTGTTTCGACGCTTAAATCGTTGTGCATTGCATTTGCACTGTAAAATGGAGTTCAACGAGCGCTTAAACGCCGAAATATCTCCAACGGGAAGGAAATGACGGCTAGTTTTCGTCAAAATCGGCGAAATCGTCGCGATTTGCGAGATATTTTGATTGTTTCGAAGCCAAAATGGCGGTGCATTGCATTAGCACTGTGATACGGAGTTCAACGAGTGCTTAAACGTCGAAATATCTCCAACGGGAAGGAAATGACGGCTATTTTTCGTTAAAATCTACGAAATCTTCGCGATTTGCGAGATATTTTGATTGTTTGACGCTTAAATGGTTGTGCATTGCATTAGCACTGTGAAATGGAGTTCAACGGGTGCTTATACGTCGAAATATCTCCAACGGGAAGGAAATGACGGCTATTTTTCGTCAAAATCTACGAAATCTTCGCTATTTGCGAGATATTTTGTTTGTTTCGACGCTTTAACGTTGTGCATTGCATTAGCACTGTGAAATGGAGTTCAACGAGCGCTTAAACGTCGAAATATCTCCAACGGGAAGGAAATGACAGTCAATTTTCGTCAAATTCTACGAAATCTTCGCGATTTGCGAGCTATTTTGATTGTTTCGACGCTTAAACGGTAGTGCGTTGCATTTGCACTGTAAAATGCAGTTCTACGAGCGCTTAAACGTCGAAATATCTCCAACGGGAAGGAAATGACGGCTATTTTTCGTCAAAATCGACGAAATCTTCGAGATTTGCGAGATATTTTGATTGTTTCGACGCTTAAAGGGTTATGCGTTGCATTTGCACTGTAAAATGGAGTTCAACGAGCGCTTAAACGTCGAAATATCTCCAACGGGAAGGAAATGACAGACAATTTTCGTCAAAATCGACGAAAATTACGCGATTTGCGAGATATTTTGATTGTTTCGAAGCCAAAATGGCGGTGCATTGCATTAGCACTGTGATACGGAGTTCAACGAGTGCTTAAACGTCGAAATATCTCCAACGGGAAGGAAATGACGGCTATTTTTCGTCAAAATCGACGAAATTTTCGCGATTTGCGAGATATTTTGATTGTCTCGACGCTTAAACGGTAGTGCGTTGCATTAGCACTGTGAAATGGAGTTCAACGAGTGCATAAACGTCGAAATATCTCCAACGGGAAGGAAATGACGGCTATTTTTCGTCAAAATCTACGAAATCTTCGCGATTTGCTAGATATTTTGATTGTTTGACGCTTACATGGTTGTGCATTGCATTAGCACTGTGAAATGGTGTTCAACGAGTGCTTAAACGTCGAAATATCTCCAACGGGAAGGAAATGACGGCTATTTTTCGTCAAAATCGACGAAATCTTCTCGATTTGCGAGATATTTTGATTGTTTCGACGCTTAAATGGTTATGCATTGCATTTGCATTGTAAAATGGAGTTCAACGAGTGGTTAAACGTCGAAATATCTCCAACGGGAAGGAAATGACATTCAATTTTCGTCAAAATCGACGAAAATTACGCGATTCGCGAGATATTTTGATTGTTTGACGCTTAAATGGTTGTGCATTGCATTAGCACTGTGAAATGGAGTTCAACTAGTGCTTAAACGTCGAAATATCTCCAACGGGAAGGAAATGACTGTCAATTTTCGTCAAAATCGACGAAATCTTCGCGATTTGCGAGCTATTTTGATTGTTTCGTCGCTTAAACGGTAGTGCATTGCATTTGCACTGTAAAATTGAGTTTAACGAGTAGTTAAACGCCGAAATATCTCCAACGGGAAGGAAATGACAGTCAATTTTCGTCAAAATCGACGAAATCTTCGCGATTTGCGAGCTATTTTGATTGTTTCGACGCTTAAACGGTAGTGCATTGCAATTGCACTGTAAAATGGAGTTCAACGAGTCGTTAAACGTCGAAATATCTCCAACGGGAAGGAAATGACAGTCAATTTTCGTCAAAATCGACGAAATCTTCGCGATTTGCGAGCTATTTTGATTGTTTCGGCGCTTAAACGGTAGTGCATTGCAATTGCACTGTAAAATGGAGTTCAAAGAGTGCTTAAACGTCGAAATATCTCCAACGGGAAGGAAATGACGGCTATTTTTCGTCAAAATCTACGAAATCTTCGCGATTTGCGAGATATTTTTTTTGTTTCCACGCTTTAACGTTGTGCATTGCATTAGCACTGTGAAATGGAGTTCAACGAGCGCTTAAACGTCGAAATATCTCCAACGGGAAGGAAATGACAGTCAATTTTCGTCAAATTCTACGAAATCTTCGCGATTTGCGAGCTATTTTGATTGTTTCGACGCTTAAATCGTTGTGCATTGCATTTGCACTGTAAAATGGAGTTCAACGAGCGCTTAAACGCCGAAATATCTCCAACGGGAAGGAAATGACGGCTAGTTTTCGTCAAAATCGGCGAAATCGTCGCGATTTGCTAGATATTTTGATTGTTTCGAAGCCAAAATGGCGGTGCATTGCATTAGCACTGTGATACGGAGTTCAACGAGTGCTTAAACGTCGAAATATCTCCAACGGGAAGGAAGTGACGGCTATTTATCGTCAAAATCGACGAAACCTTCGCGATTCGCGAGATATTTTGATTGTTTGACGCTTAAACGGTAGTGCGTTGCATTTGCACTGTAAAATGGAGTTCTACGAGCGCTTGAACGTCGAAATATCTCCAACGGGAAGGAAATGACAGTCAATTTTCGTCAAAATCTACGAAATCTTCGCGATTTGCGATATATCTTGATTGTTTCGACGCTTAAACGGTAGTGCGTTGCATTTGCACTGTAAAATGGAGTTCTACGAGCGCTTAAACGTCGAAATATCTCCAACGGGAAGGAAATGACAGACAATTTTCGTCAAAATCTACGAAATCTTCGCGATTTGCGAGATATTTTGTTTGTTTCGACGCTTAAACGTTGTGCATTGCATTAGCACTGTGAAATGGAGTTCAACGAGTGCTTAAGCGTCGAAATATCTCCAACGGGAAGGAAATGACGGCTATTTTTCGTCAAAATCTACGAAATCTTCGCGATTTGCGAGATATTTTGTTTGTTTCGACGCTTTAACGTTGTGCATTGCATTAGCACTGTGAAATGGAGTTCAACGAGCGCTTAAACGTCGAAATATCTCCAACGGGAAGGAAATGACAGTCAATTTTCGTCAAATTCTACGAAATCTTCGCGATTTGCGAGCTATTTTGATTGTTTCGACGCTTAAACGGTAGTGCGTTGCATTTGCACTGTAAAATGGAGTTCTACGAGCGCTTCAACGTCGAAATATCTCCAACGGGAAGGAAATGACGGCTATTTTTCGTCAAAATCGACGAAATCTTCGAGATTTGCGAGATATTTTGATTGTTTCGACGCTTAAAGGGTTATGCGTTGCATTTGCACTGTAAACTGGAGTTCAACGAGCGCTTAAACGTCGAAATATCTCCAACGGGAAGGAAATGACAGACAATTTTCGTCAAAATCGACGAAAATTACGCGATTTGCGAGATATTTTGATTGTTTCGACGCTTAAATCGTTGTGCATTGCATTTGCACTGTAAAATGGAGTTCAACGAGCGCTTAAACGCCGAAATATCTCCAACGGGAAGGAAATGACGGCTAGTTTTCGTCAAAATCGGCGAAATCGTCGCGATTTGCGAGATATTTTGATTGTTTCGAAGCCAAAATGGCGGTGCATTGCATTAGCACTGTGATACGGAGTTCAACGAGTGCTTAAACGTCGAAATATCTCCAACGGGAAGGAAATGACGGCTATTTTTCGTTAAAATCTACGAAATCTTCGCGATTTGCGAGATATTTTGATTGTTTGACGCTTAAATGGTTGTGCATTGCATTAGCACTGTGAAATGGAGTTCAACGGGTGCTTATACGTCGAAATATCTCCAACGGGAAGGAAATGACGGCTATTTTTCGTCAAAATCTACGAAATCTTCGCGATTTGCGAGATATTTTGTTTGTTTCGACGCTTTAACGTTGTGCATTGCATTAGCACTGTGAAATGGAGTTCAACGAGCGCTTAAACGTCGAAATATCTCCAACGGGAAGGAAATGACAGTCAATTTTCGTCAAATTCTACGAAATCTTCGCGATTTGCGAGCTATTTTGATTGTTTCGACGCTTAAACGGTAGTGCGTTGCATTTGCACTGTAAAATGCAGTTCTACGAGCGCTTAAACGTCGAAATATCTCCAACGGGAAGGAAATGACGGCTATTTTTCGTCAAAATCGACGAAATCTTCGAGATTTGCGAGATATTTTGATTGTTTCGACGCTTAAAGGGTTATGCGTTGCATTTGCACTGTAAAATGGAGTTCAACGAGCGCTTAAACGTCGAAATATCTCCAACGGGAAGGAAATGACAGTCAATTTTCGTCAAATTCTACGAAATCTTCGCGATTTGCGAGCTATTTTGATTGTTTCGACGCTTAAATCGTTGTGCATTGCATTTGCACTGTAAAATGGAGTTCAACTAGTGCTTAAACGTCGAAATATCTCCAACGGGAAGGAAATGACTGTCAATTTTCGTCAAAATCGACGAAATCTTCGCGATTTGCGAGCTATTTTGATTGTTTCGTCGCTTAAACGGTAGTGCATTGCATTTGCACTGTAAAATTGAGTTTAACGAGTAGTTAAACGCCGAAATATCTCCAACGGGAAGGAAATGACAGTCAATTTTCGTCAAAATCGACGAAATCTTCGCGATTTGCGAGATATTTTGTTTGTTTCGACGCTTTAACGTTGTGCATTGCATTAGCACTGTGAAATGGAGTTCAACGAGCGCTTAAACGTCGAAATATCTCCAACGGGAAGGAAATGACAGTCAATTTTCGTCAAATTCTACGAAATCTTCGCGATTTGCGAGCTATTTTGATTGTTTCGACGCTTAAACGGTAGTGCGTTGCATTTGCACTGTAAAATGCAGTTCTACGAGCGCTTAAACGTCGAAATATCTCCAACGGGAAGGAAATGACGGCTATTTTTCGTCAAAATCGACGAAATCTTCGAGATTTGCGAGATATTTTGATTGTTTCGACGCTTAAAGGGTTATGCGTTGCATTTGCACTGTAAAATGGAGTTCAACGAGCGCTTAAACGTCGAAATATCTCCAACGGGAAGGAAATGACAGACAATTTTCGTCAAAATCGACGAAAATTACGCGATTTGCGAGATATTTTGATTGTTTCGAAGCCAAAATGGCGGTGCATTGCATTAGCACTGTGATACGGAGTTCAACGAGTGCTTAAACGTCGAAATATCTCCAACGGGAAGGAAATGACGGCTATTTTTCGTCAAAATCGACGAAATTTTCGCGATTTGCGAGATATTTTGATTGTCTCGACGCTTAAACGGTAGTGCGTTGCATTAGCACTGTGAAATGGAGTTCAACGAGTGCATAAACGTCGAAATATCTCCAACGGGAAGGAAATGACGGCTATTTTTCGTCAAAATCTACGAAATCTTCGCGATTTGCTAGATATTTTGATTGTTTGACGCTTACATGGTTGTGCATTGCATTAGCACTGTGAAATGGTGTTCAACGAGTGCTTAAACGTCGAAATATCTCCAACGGGAAGGAAATGACGGCTATTTTTCGTCAAAATCGACGAAATCTTCTCGATTTGCGAGATATTTTGATTGTTTCGACGCTTAAATGGTTATGCATTGCATTTGCATTGTAAAATGGAGTTCAACGAGTGGTTAAACGTCGAAATATCTCCAACGGGAAGGAAATGACATTCAATTTTCGTCAAAATCGACGAAAATTACGCGATTCGCGAGATATTTTGATTGTTTGACGCTTAAATGGTTGTGCATTGCATTAGCACTGTGAAATGGAGTTCAACTAGTGCTTAAACGTCGAAATATCTCCAACGGGAAGGAAATGACTGTCAATTTTCGTCAAAATCGACGAAATCTTCGCGATTTGCGAGCTATTTTGATTGTTTCGTCGCTTAAACGGTAGTGCATTGCATTTGCACTGTAAAATTGAGTTTAACGAGTAGTTAAACGCCGAAATATCTCCAACGGGAAGGAAATGACAGTCAATTTTCGTCAAAATCGACGAAATCTTCGCGATTTGCGAGCTATTTTGATTGTTTCGACGCTTAAACGGTAGTGCATTGCAATTGCACTGTAAAATGGAGTTCAACGAGTCGTTAAACGTCGAAATATCTCCAACGGGAAGGAAATGACAGTCAATTTTCGTCAAAATCGACGAAATCTTCGCGATTTGCGAGCTATTTTGATTGTTTCGGCGCTTAAACGGTAGTGCATTGCAATTGCACTGTAAAATGGAGTTCAAAGAGTGCTTAAACGTCGAAATATCTCCAACGGGAAGGAAATGACGGCTATTTTTCGTCAAAATCTACGAAATCTTCGCGATTTGCGAGATATTTTTTTTGTTTCGACGCTTTAACGTTGTGCATTGCATTAGCACTGTGAAATGGAGTTCAACGAGCGCTTAAACGTCGAAATATCTCCAACGGGAAGGAAATGACAGTCAATTTTCGTCAAATTCTACGAAATCTTCGCGATTTGCGAGCTATTTTGATTGTTTCGACGCTTAAATCGTTGTGCATTGCATTTGCACTGTAAAATGGAGTTCAACGAGCGCTTAAACGCCGAAATATCTCCAACGGGAAGGAAATGACGGCTAGTTTTCGTCAAAATCGGCGAAATCGTCGCGATTTGCTAGATATTTTGATTGTTTCGAAGCCAAAATGGCGGTGCATTGCATTAGCACTGTGATACGGAGTTCAACGAGTGCTTAAACGTCGAAATATCTCCAACGGGAAGGAAGTGACGGCTATTTATCGTCAAAATCGACGAAACCTTCGCGATTCGCGAGATATTTTGATTGTTTGACGCTTAAACGGTAGTGCGTTGCATTTGCACTGTAAAATGGAGTTCTACGAGCGCTTGAACGTCGAAATATCTCCAACGGGAAGGAAATGACAGTCAATTTTCGTCAAAATCTACGAAATCTTCGCGATTTGCGATATATCTTGATTGTTTCGACGCTTAAACGGTAGTGCGTTGCATTTGCACTGTAAAATGGAGTTCTACGAGCGCTTAAACGTCGAAATATCTCCAACGGGAAGGAAATGACAGACAATTTTCGTCAAAATCTACGAAATCTTCGCGATTTGCGAGATATTTTGTTTGTTTCGACGCTTAAACGTTGTGCATTGCATTAGCACTGTGAAATGGAGTTCAACGAGTGCTTAAGCGTCGAAATATCTCCAACGGGAAGGAAATGACGGCTATTTTTCGTCAAAATCTACGAAATCTTCGCGATTTGCGAGATATTTTGTTTGTTTCGACGCTTTAACGTTGTGCATTGCATTAGCACTGTGAAATGGAGTTCAACGAGCGCTTAAACGTCGAAATATCTCCAACGGGAAGGAAATGACAGTCAATTTTCGTCAAATTCTACGAAATCTTCGCGATTTGCGAGCTATTTTGATTGTTTCGACGCTTAAACGGTAGTGCGTTGCATTTGCACTGTAAAATGGAGTTCTACGAGCGCTTCAACGTCGAAATATCTCCAACGGGAAGGAAATGACGGCTATTTATCGTCAAAATCGACGAAACCTTCGCGATTCGCGAGATATTTTGATTGTTTGACGCTTAAACGGTAGTGCGTTGCATTTGCACTGTAAAATGGAGTTCTACGAGCGCTTGAACGTCGAAATATCTCCAACGGGAAGGAAATGACAGTCAATTTTCGTCAAAATCTACGAAATCTTCGCGATTTGCGATATATCTTGATTGTTTCGACGCTTAAACGGTAGTGCGTTGCATTTGCACTGTAAAATGGAGTTCTACGAGCGCTTAAACGTCGAAATATCTCCAACGGGAAGGAAATGACAGACAATTTTCGTCAAAATCTACGAAATCTTCGCGATTTGCGAGATATTTTGTTTGTTTCGACGCTTAAACGTTGTGCATTGCATTAGCACTGTGAAATGGAGTTCAACGAGTGCTTAAGCGTCGAAATATCTCCAACGGGAAGGAAATGACGGCTATTTTTCGTCAAAATCTACGAAATCTTCGCGATTTGCGAGATATTTTGTTTGTTTCGACGCTTTAACGTTGTGCATTGCATTAGCACTGTGAAATGGAGTTCAACGAGCGCTTAAACGTCGAAATATCTCCAACGGGAAGGAAATGACAGTCAATTTTCGTCAAATTCTACGAAATCTTCGCGATTTGCGAGCTATTTTGATTGTTTCGACGCTTAAACGGTAGTGCGTTGCATTTGCACTGTAAAATGGAGTTCTACGAGCGCTTCAACGTCGAAATATCTCCAACGGGAAGGAAATGACGGCTATTTTTCGTCAAAATCGACGAAATCTTCGAGATTTGCGAGATATTTTGATTGTTTCGACGCTTAAAGGGTTATGCGTTGCATTTGCACTGTAAACTGGAGTTCAACGAGCGCTTAAACGTCGAAATATCTCCAACGGGAAGGAAATGACAGACAATTTTCGTCAAAATCGACGAAAATTACGCGATTTGCGAGATATTTTGATTGTTTCGACGCTTAAATCGTTGTGCATTGCATTTGCACTGTAAAATGGAGTTCAACGAGCGCTTAAACGCCGAAATATCTCCAACGGGAAGGAAATGACGGCTAGTTTTCGTCAAAATCGGCGAAATCGTCGCGATTTGCGAGATATTTTGATTGTTTCGAAGCCAAAATGGCGGTGCATTGCATTAGCACTGTGATACGGAGTTCAACGAGTGCTTAAACGTCGAAATATCTCCAACGGGAAGGAAATGACGGCTATTTTTCGTTAAAATCTACGAAATCTTCGCGATTTGCGAGATATTTTGATTGTTTGACGCTTAAATGGTTGTGCATTGCATTAGCACTGTGAAATGGAGTTCAACGGGTGCTTATACGTCGAAATATCTCCAACGGGAAGGAAATGACGGCTATTTTTCGTCAAAATCTACGAAATCTTCGCGATTTGCGAGATATTTTGTTTGTTTCGACGCTTTAACGTTGTGCATTGCATTAGCACTGTGAAATGGAGTTCAACGAGCGCTTAAACGTCGAAATATCTCCAACGGGAAGGAAATGACAGTCAATTTTCGTCAAATTCTACGAAATCTTCGCGATTTGCGAGCTATTTTGATTGTTTCGACGCTTAAACGGTAGTGCGTTGCATTTGCACTGTAAAATGCAGTTCTACGAGCGCTTAAACGTCGAAATATCTCCAACGGGAAGGAAATGACGGCTATTTTTCGTCAAAATCGACGAAATCTTCGAGATTTGCGAGATATTTTGATTGTTTCGACGCTTAAAGGGTTATGCGTTGCATTTGCACTGTAAAATGGAGTTCAACGAGCGCTTAAACGTCGAAATATCTCCAACGGGAAGGAAATGACAGACAATTTTCGTCAAAATCGACGAAAATTACGCGATTTGCGAGATATTTTGATTGTTTCGAAGCCAAAATGGCGGTGCATTGCATTAGCACTGTGATACGGAGTTCAACGAGTGCTTAAACGTCGAAATATCTCCAACGGGAAGGAAATGACGGCTATTTTTCGTCAAAATCGACGAAATTTTCGCGATTTGCGAGATATTTTGATTGTCTCGACGCTTAAACGGTAGTGCGTTGCATTAGCACTGTGAAATGGAGTTCAACGAGTGCATAAACGTCGAAATATCTCCAACGGGAAGGAAATGACGGCTATTTTTCGTCAAAATCTACGAAATCTTCGCGATTTGCTAGATATTTTGATTGTTTGACGCTTACATGGTTGTGCATTGCATTAGCACTGTGAAATGGTGTTCAACGAGTGCTTAAACGTCGAAATATCTCCAACGGGAAGGAAATGACGGCTATTTTTCGTCAAAATCGACGAAATCTTCTCGATTTGCGAGATATTTTGATTGTTTCGACGCTTAAATGGTTATGCATTGCATTTGCATTGTAAAATGGAGTTCAACGAGTGGTTAAACGTCGAAATATCTCCAACGGGAAGGAAATGACATTCAATTTTCGTCAAAATCGACGAAAATTACGCGATTCGCGAGATATTTTGATTGTTTGACGCTTAAATGGTTGTGCATTGCATTAGCACTGTGAAATGGAGTTCAACAAGTGCTTAAACGTCGAAATATCTCCAACGGGAAGGAAATGACTGTCAATTTTCGTCAAAATCGACGAAATCTTCGCGATTTGCGAGCTATTTTGATTGTTTCGTCGCTTAAACGGTAGTGCGTTGCATTAGCACTGTGAAATGGAGTTCAACGAGTGCTTAAACGTCGAAATATCTCCAACGGGAAGGAAATGACGGCTATTTTTCGTCAAAATCGACGAAATTTTCGCGATTTGCGAGATATTTTGATTGTCTCGACGCTTAAACGGTAGTGCGTTGCATTAGCACTGTGAAATGGAGTTCAACGAGTGCATAAACGTCGAAATATCTCCAACGGGAAGGAAATGACGGCTATTTTTCGTCAAAATCTACGAAATCTTCGCGATTTGCTAGATATTTTGATTGTTTGACGCTTACATGGTTGTGCATTGCATTAGCACTGTGAAATGGTGTTCAACGAGTGCTTAAACGTCGAAATATCTCCAACGGGAAGGAAATGACGGCTATTTTTCGTCAAAATCGACGAAATCTTCTCGATTTGCGAGATATTTTGATTGTTTCGACGCTTAAATGGTTATGCATTGCATTTGCATTGTAAAATGGAGTTCAACGAGTGGTTAAACGTCGAAATATCTCCAACGGGAAGGAAATGACATTCAATTTTCGTCAAAATCGACGAAAATTACGCGATTCGCGAGATATTTTGATTGTTTGACGCTTAAATGGTTGTGCATTGCATTAGCACTGTGAAATGGAGTTCAACTAGTGCTTAAACGTCGAAATATCTCCAACGGGAAGGAAATGACTGTCAATTTTCGTCAAAATCGACGAAATCTTCGCGATTTGCGAGCTATTTTGATTGTTTCGTCGCTTAAACGGTAGTGCATTGCATTTGCACTGTAAAATTGAGTTTAACGAGTAGTTAAACGCCGAAATATCTCCAACGGGAAGGAAATGACAGTCAATTTTCGTCAAAATCGACGAAATCTTCGCGATTTGCGAGCTATTTTGATTGTTTCGACGCTTAAACGGTAGTGCATTGCAATTGCACTGTAAAATGGAGTTCAACGAGTCGTTAAACGTCGAAATATCTCCAACGGGAAGGAAATGACAGTCAATTTTCGTCAAAATCGACGAAATCTTCGCGATTTGCGAGCTATTTTGATTGTTTCGGCGCTTAAACGGTAGTGCATTGCAATTGCACTGTAAAATGGAGTTCAAAGAGTGCTTAAACGTCGAAATATCTCCAACGGGAAGGAAATGACGGCTATTTTTCGTCAAAATCTACGAAATCTTCGCGATTTGCGAGATATTTTTTTTGTTTCGACGCTTTAACGTTGTGCATTGCATTAGCACTGTGAAATGGAGTTCAACGAGCGCTTAAACGTCGAAATATCTCCAACGGGAAGGAAATGACAGTCAATTTTCGTCAAATTCTACGAAATCTTCGCGATTTGCGAGCTATTTTGATTGTTTCGACGCTTAAACGGTAGTGCGTTGCATTTGCACTGTAAAATGGAGTTCTACGAGCGCTTAAACGTCGAAATATCTCCAACGGGAAGGAAATGACGGCTATTTTTCGTCAAAATCGACGAAATCTTCGAGATTTGCGAGATATTTTGATTGTTTCGACGCTTAAAGGGTTATGCGTTGCATTTGCACTGTAAAATGGAGTTCAACGAGCGCTTAAACGTCGAAATATCTCCAACGGGAAGGAAATGACAGACAATTTTCGTCAAAATCGACGAAAATTACGCGATTTGCGAGATATTTTGATTGTTTCGACGCTTAAGTCGTTGTGCATTGCATTTGCACTGTAAAATGGAGTTCAACGAGCGCTTAAACGCCGAAATATCTCCAACGGGAAGGAAATGACGGCTAGTTTTCGTCAAAATCGGCGAAATCGTCGCGATTTGCCAGATATTTTGATTGTTTCGAAGCCAAAATGGCGGTGCATTGCGTTAGCACTGTGATACGGAGTTCAACGAGTGCTTAAACGTCGAAATATCTCCAACGGGAAGGAAATGACGGCTATTTTTCGTCAAAATCGACGAAATTTTCGCGATTTGCGAGATATTTTGATTGTCTCGACGCTTAAACGGTAGTGCGTTGCATTAGCACTGTGAAATGGAGTTCAACGAGTGCATAAACGTCGAAATATCTCCAACGGGAAGGAAATGACGGCTATTTTTCGTCAAAATCTACGAAATCTTCGCGATTCGCGAGATATTTTGATTGTTTGACGCTTAAATGGTTGTGCATTGCATTAGCACTGCGAAATGGAGTTCAAAGAGTGCTTAAACGTCGAAATATCTCCAACGGGAAGGAAATGACGGCTATTTTTCGTTAAAATCTACGAATCTTCGCGATTTGCGAGATATTTTGATTGTTTGACGCTTAAATGGTTGTGCATTGCATTAGCACTGTGAAATGGAGTTCAACGGGTGCTTATACGTCGAAATATCTCCAACGGGAAGGAAATACCGGCTATTTTTCGTCAAAATCTACGAAATCTTCGCGATTTGCGAGATATTTTGATTGTTTGACGCTTACATGGTTGTGCATTGCATTAGCACTGTGAAATGGTGTTCAACGAGTGCTTAAACGTCGAAATATCTCCAACGGGAAGGAAATGACGGCTATTTTTCGTCAAAATCGACGAAATCTTCTCGATTCGCGAGATATTTTGATTGTTTGACGCTTAAATGGTTGTGCATTGCATTAGCACTGTGAAATGGAGTTCAACTAGTGCTTAAACGTGGAAATATCTCCAACGGGAAGGAAATGACTGTCAATTTTCGTCAAAATCGACGAAATCTTCGCGATTTGCGAGCTATTTTGATTGTTTCGTCGCTTAAAACGGTAGTGCATTGCATTTGCACTGTAAAATTGAGTTTAACGAGTAGTTAAACGCCGAAATATCTCCAACGGGAAGGAAATGACAGTCAATTTTCGTCAAAATCGACGAAATCTTCGCGATTTGCGAGCTATTTTGATTGTTTCGACGCTTAAACGGTAGTGCATTGCAATTGCACTGTAAAATGGAGTTCAAAGAGTGCTTAAACGTCGAAATATCTCCAACGGGAAGGAAATGACGGCTATTTTTCGTCAAAATCTACGAAATCTTCGCGATTTGCGAGATATTTTGTTTGTTTCGACGCTTTAACGTTGTGCATTGCATTAGCACTGTGAAATGGAGTTCAACGAGCGCTTAAACGTCGAAATATCTCCAACGGGAAGGAAATGACAGTCAATTTTCGGTCAAATTCTACGAAATCTTCGCGATTTGCGAGCTATTTTGATTGTTTCGACGCTTTAAACGGTAGTGCGTTGCATTTGCACTGTAAAATGGAGTTCTACGAGCGCTTAAACGTCGAAATATCTCCAACGGGAAGGAAATGTCGGCTATTTTTCGTCAAAATCGACGAAATCTTCGAGATTTGCGAGATATTTTGATTGTTTCGACGCTTAAAGGGTTATGCGTTGCATTTGCACTGTAAAATGGAGTTCAACGAGCGCTTAAACGTCGAAACATCTCCAACGGGAAGGAAATGACGGCTAGTTTTCGTCAAAATCGGCGAAATCGTCGCGATTTGCGAGATATTTTGATTGTTTGACGCTTAAATGGTTGTGCATTGCATTAGCACTGTGAAATGGAGTTCAACGGGTGCTTATACGTCGAAATATCTCCAACGGGAAGGAAATGACAGTCAATTTTCGTCAAATTCTACGAAATCTTCGCGATTTGCGAGCTATTTTGATTGTTTCGACGCTTAAACGGTAGTGCGTTGCATTTGCACTGTAAAATGGAGTTCTACGAGCGCTTAAACGTCGAAATATCTCCAACGGGAAGGAAATGACGGCTATTTTTCGTCAAATCGACGAAATCTTCGAGATTTGCGAGATATTTTGATTGTTTCGACGCTTAAAGGGTTATGCGTTGCATTTGCACTGTAAAATGCAGTTCAACGAGCGCTTAAACGTCGAAATATCTCCAACGGGAAGGAAATGACAGACAATTTTCGTCAAAATCGACGAAAATTACGCGATTTGCGAGATATTTTGATTGTTTCGACGCTTAAATCGTTGTGCATTGCATTTGCACTGTAAAATGGAGTTCAACGAGCGCTTAAACGCCGAAATATCTCCAACGGGAAGGAAATGACGGCTAGTTTTCGTCAAAATCGGCGAAATCGTCGCGATTTGCGAGATATTTTGATTGTTTCGAAGCCAAAATGGCGGTGCATTGCATTAGCACTGTGATAACTGTGATACGGAGTTCAACGAGTGCTTAAACGTCGAAATATCTCCAACGGGAAGGAAATGACGGCTATTTTTCGTCAAAATCGACGAAATTTTCGCGATTTGCGAGATATTTTGATTGTCTCGACGCTTAAACGGTAGTGCGTTGCATTAGCACTGTGAAATGGAGTTCAACGAGTGCATAAACGTCGAAATATCTCCAACGGGAAGGAAATGACGGCTATTTTTCGTCAAAATCTACGAAATCTTCGCGATTCGCGAGATATTTTGATTGTTTGACGCTTAAATGGTTGTGCATTGCATTAGCACTGCGAAATGGAGTTCAAAGAGTGCTTAAACGTCGAAATATCTCCAACGGGAAGGAAATGACGGCTATTTTTCGTTAAAATCTACGAAATCTTCGCGATTTGCGAGATATTTTGATTGTTTGACGCTTAAATGGTTGTGCATTGCATTAGCACTGTGAAATGGAGTTCAACGGGTGCTTATACGTCGAAATATCTCCAACGGGAAGGAAATACCGGCTATTTTTCGTCAAAATCTACGAAATCTTCGCGATTTGCGAGATATTTTGATTGTTTGACGCTTACATGGTTGTGCATTGCATTAGCACTGTGAAATGGTGTTCAACGAGTGCTTAAACGTCGAAATATCTCCAACGGGAAGGAAATGACGGCTATTTTTCGTCAAAATCGACGAAATCTTCTCGATTCGCGAGATATTTTGATTGTTTGACGCTTAAATGGTTGTGCATTGCATTAGCACTGTGAAATGGAGTTCAACTAGTGCTTAAACGTCGAAATATCTCCAACGGGAAGGAAATGACTGTCAATTTTCGTCAAAATCGACGAAATCTTCGCGATTTGCGAGCTATTTTGATTGTTTCGTCGCTTAAACGGTAGTGCATTGCATTTGCACTGTAAAATTGAGTTTAACGAGTAGTTAAACGCCGAAATATCTCCAACGGGAAGGAAATGACAGTCAATTTTCGTCAAAATCGACGAAATCTTCGCGATTTGCGAGCTATTTTGATTGTTTCGACGCTTAAACGGTAGTGCATTGCAATTGCACTGTAAAATGGAGTTCAACGAGTCGTTAAACGTCGAAATATCTCCAACGGGAAGGAAATGACAGTCAATTTTCGTCAAAATCGACGAAATCTTCGCGATTTGCGAGCTATTTTGATTGTTTCGGCGCTTAAAACGGTAGTGCATTGCAATTGCACTGTAAAATGGAGTTCAAAGAGTGCTTAAACGTCGAAATATCTCCAACGGGAAGGAAATGACGGCTATTTTTCGTCAAAATCTACGAAATCTTCGCGATTTGCGAGATATTTTGTTTGTTTCGACGCTTTAACGTTGTGCATTGCATTAGCACTGTGAAATGGAGTTCAACGAGCGCTTAAACGTCGAAATATCTCCAACGGGAAGGAAATGACAGTCAATTTTCGTCAAATTCTACGAAATCTTCGCGATTTGCGAGCTATTTTGATTGTTTCGACGCTTAAACGGTAGTGCGTTGCATTTGCACTGTAAAATGGAGTTCTACGAGCGCTTAAACGTCGAAATATCTCCAACGGGAAGGAAATGTCGGCTATTTTTCGTCAAAATCGACGAAATCTTCGAGATTTGCGAGATATTTTGATTGTTTCGACGCTTAAAGGGTTATGCGTTGCATTTGCACTGTAAAATGGAGTTCAACGAGCGCTTAAACGTCGAAATATCTCCAACGGGAAGGAAATGACGGCTAGTTTTCGTCAAAATCGGCGAAATCGTCGCGATTTGCGAGATATTTTGATTGTTTCGAAGCCAAAATGGCGGTGCATTGCATTAGCACTGTGATACGGAGTTCAACGAGTGCTTAAACGTCGAAATATCTCCAACGGGAAGGAAATGACGGCTATTTTTCGTCAAAATCGACGAAATTTTCGCGATTTGCGAGATATTTTGATTGTCTCGACGCTTAAAACGGTAGTGCGTTGCATTAGCACTGTGAAATGGAGTTCAACGAGTGCATAAACGTCGAAATATCTCCAACGGGAAGGAAATGACAGTCAATTTTCGTCAAAATCGACGAAATCTTCGCGATTTGCGAGCTATTTTGATTGTTTCGGCGCTTAAACGGTAGTGCATTGCAATTGCACTGTAAAATGGAGTTCAAAGAGTGCTTAAACGTCGAAATATCTCCAACGGGAAGGAAATGACGGCTATTTTTCGTCAAAATCTACGAATTCATCGCGATTTGCGAGATATTTTGATTGTTTGACGCTTACATGGTTGTGCATTGCATTAGCACTGTGAAATGGTGTTCAACGAGTGCTTAAACGTCGAAATATCTCCAACGGGAAGGAAATGACGGCTATTTTTCGTCAAAATCGACGAAATCTTCTCGATTTGCGAGATATTTTGATTGTTTCGACGCTTAAATGGTTATGCATTGCATTTGCATTGTAAAATGGAGTTCAACGAGTGGTTAAACGTCGAAATATCTCCAACGGGAAGGAAATGACATTCAATTTCGTCAAAATCGACGAAAATTACGCGATTTGCGAGATATTTTGATTGTTTCGACGCTTAAATCGTTGTGCATTGCATTTGCACTGTAAAATGGAGTTCAACGAGCGCTTAAACGCCGAAATATCTCCAACGGGAAGGAAATGACGGCTAGTTTTCGTCAAAATCGGCGAAATCGTCGCGATTTGCTAGATATTTTGATTGTTTCGAAGCCAAAATGGCGGTGCATTGCATTAGCACTGTGATACGGAGTTCAACGAGTGCTTAAACGTCGAAATATCTCCAACGGGAAGGAAGTGACGGCTATTTATCGTCAAAATCGACGAAACCTTCGCGATTCGCGAGATATTTTGATTGTTTGACGCTTAAACGGTAGTGCGTTGCATTTGCACTGTAAAATGGAGTTCTACGTGCGCTTAAACGTCGAAATATCTCCAACGGGAAGGAAATGACAGTCAATTTTCGTCAAAATCTACGAAATCTTCGCGATTTGCGAGCTATTTGATTGTTTCGACGCTTAAACGGTAGTGCGTTGCATTTGCACTGTAAAATGGAGTTCTACGAGCGCTTAAACGTCGAAATATCTCCAACGGGAAGGAAATGACGGCTATTTATCGTCAAAATCGACGAAACCTTCGCGATTCGCGAGATATTTTGATTGTTTGACGCTTAAACGGTAGTGCGTTGCATTTGCACTGTAAAATGGAGTTCTACGAGCGCTTAAACGTCGAAATATCTCCAACGGGAAGGAAATGACAGTCAGTTTTCGTCAAAATCTACGAAATCTTCGCGATTTGCGAGATATTTTGTTTGTTTCGACGCTTAAACGTTGTGCATTGCATTAGCACTGTGAAATGGAGTTCAACGAGTGCTTAAACGTCGAAATATCTCCAACGGGAAGGAAATGACGGCTATTTTTCGTCAAAATCGACGAAATCATCGCTATTTGCGAGATATTTTGATTGTTTCGACGCTTAAATGGTTATGCATTGCATTTGCATTGTAAAATGGAGTTCAACGAGTGGTTAAACGTCGAAATATCTCCAACGGGAAGGAAATGACATTCAATTTTCGTCAAAATCGACGAAAATTACGCGATTTGCGAGATATTTTGATTGTTTCGACGCTTAAATCGTTGTGCATTGCATTTGCACTGTAAAATGGAGTTCTACGAGCGCTTAAACGTCGAAATATCTCCAACGGGAAGGAAATGTCGGCTATTTTTCGTCAAAATCGACGAAATCTTCGAGATTTGCGAGATATTTTGATTGTTTCGACGCTTAAAGGGTTATGCGTTGCATTTGCACTGTAAAATGGAGTTCAACGAGCGCTTAAACGTCGAAATATCTCCAACGGGAAGGAAATGACGGCTAGTTTTCGTCAAAATCGGCGAAATCGTCGCGATTTGCGAGATATTTTGATTGTTTGACGCTTAAATGGTTGTGCATTGCATTAGCACTGTGAAATGGAGTTCAACGGGTGCTTATACGTCGAAATATCTCCAACGGGAAGGAAATGACAGTCAATTTTTCGTCAAATTCTACGAAATCTTCGCGATTTGCGAGCTATTTTGATTGTTTCGACGCTTAAACGGTAGTGCGTTGCATTTGCACTGTAAAATGGAGTTCTACGAGCGCTTAAACGTCGAAATATCTCCAACGGGAAGGAAATGACGGCTATTTTTCGTCAAAATCGACGAAATCTTCGAGATTTGCGAGATATTTTGATTGTTTCGACGCTTAAAGGGTTATGCGTTGCATTTGCACTGTAAAATGCAGTTCAACGAGCGCTTAAACGTCGAAATATCTCCAACGGGAAGGAAATGACAGACAATTTTCGTCAAAATCGACGAAAATTACGCGATTTGCGAGATATTTTGATTGTTTCGACGCTTAAATCGTTGTGCATTGCATTTGCACTGTAAAATGGAGTTCAACGAGCGCTTAAACGCCGAAATATCTCCAACGGGAAGGAAATGACGGCTAGTTTTCGTCAAAATCGGCGAAATCGTCGCGATTTGCGAGATATTTTGATTGTTTCGAAGCCAAAATGGCGGTGCATTGCATTAGCACTGTGATACGGAGTTCAACGAGTGCTTAAACGTCGAAATATCTCCAACGGGAAGGAAATGACGGCTATTTTTCGTCAAAATCGACGAAATTTCGCGATTTGCGAGATATTTTGATTGTCTCGACGCTTAAACGGTAGTGCGTTGCATTAGCACTGTGAAATGGAGTTCAACGAGTGCATAAACGTCGAAATATCTCCAACGGGAAGGAAATGACGGCTATTTTTCGTCAAAATCTACGAAATCTTCGCGATTCGCGAGATATTTTGATTGTTTGACGCTTAAATGGTTGTGCATTGCATTAGCACTGCGAAATGGAGTTCAAAGAGTGCTTAAACGTCGAAATATCTCCAACGGGAAGGAAATGACGGCTATTTTTCGTTAAAATCTACGAAATCTTCGCGATTTGCGAGATATTTTGATTGTTTGACGCTTAAATGGTTGTGCATTGCATTAGCACTGTGAAATGGAGTTCAACGGGTGCTTATACGTCGAAATATCTCCAACGGGAAGGAAATACCGGCTATTTTTCGTCAAAATCTACGAAATCTTCGCGATTTGCGAGATATTTTGATTGTTTGACGCTTACATGGTTGTGCATTGCATTAGCACTGTGAAATGGTGTTCAACGAGTGCTTAAACGTCGAAATATCTCCAACGGGAAGGAAATGACGGCTATTTTTCGTCAAAATCGACGAAATCTTCTCGATTCGCGAGATATTTTGATTGTTTGACGCTTAAATGGTTGTGCATTGCATTAGCACTGTGAAATGGAGTTCAACTAGTGCTTAAACGTCGAAATATCTCCAACGGGAAGGAAATGACTGTCAATTTTCGTCAAAATCGACGAAATCTTCGCGATTTGCGAGCTATTTTGATTGTTTCGTCGCTTAAACGGTAGTGCATTGCATTTGCACTGTAAAATTGAGTTTAACGAGTAGTTAAACGCCGAAATATCTCCAACGGGAAGGAAATGACAGTCAATTTTCGTCAAAATCGACGAAATCTTCGCGATTTGCGAGCTATTTTGATTGTTTCGACGCTTAAACGGTAGTGCATTGCAATTGCACTGTAAAATGGAGTTCAACGAGTCGTTAAACGTCGAAATATCTCCAACGGGAAGGAAATGACAGTCAATTTTCGTCAAAATCGACGAAATCTTCGCGATTTGCGAGCTATTTTGATTGTTTCGGCGCTTAAACGGTAGTGCATTGCAATTGCACTGTAAAATGGAGTTCAAAGAGTGCTTAAACGTCGAAATATCTCCAACGGGAAGGAAATGACGGCTATTTTTCGTCAAAATCTACGAAATCTTCGCGATTTGCGAGATATTTTGTTTGTTTCGACGCTTTAACGTTGTGCATTGCATTAGCACTGTGAAATGGAGTTCAACGAGCGCTTAAACGTCGAAATATCTCCAACGGGAAGGAAATGACAGTCAATTTTCGTCAAATTCTACGAAATCTTCGCGATTTGCGAGCTATTTTGATTGTTTCGACGCTTAAACGGTAGTGCGTTGCATTTGCACTGTAAAATGGAGTTCTACGAGCGCTTAAACGTCGAAATATCTCCAACGGGAAGGAAATGTCGGCTATTTTTCGTCAAAATCGACGAAATCTTCGAGATTTGCGAGATATTTTGATTGTTTCGACGCTTAAAGGGTTATGCGTTGCATTTGCACTGTAAAATGGAGTTCAACGAGCGCTTAAACGTCGAAATATCTCCAACGGGAAGGAAATGACGGCTAGTTTTCGTCAAAATCGGCGAAATCGTCGCGATTTGCGAGATATTTTGATTGTTTCGAAGCCAAAATGGCGGTGCATTGCATTAGCACTGTGATACGGAGTTCAACGAGTGCTTAAACGTCGAAATATCTCCAACGGGAAGGAAATGACGGCTATTTTTCGTCAAAATCGACGAAATTTTCGCGATTTGCGAGATATTTTGATTGTCTCGACGCTTAAACGGTAGTGCGTTGCATTAGCACTGTGAAATGGAGTTCAACGAGTGCATAAACGTCGAAATATCTCCAACGGGAAGGAAATGACAGTCAATTTTCGTCAAAATCGACGAAATCTTCGCGATTTGCGAGCTATTTTGATTGTTTCGCGGCGCTTAAACGGTAGTGCATTGCAATTGCACTGTAAAATGGAGTTCAAAGAGTGCTTAAACGTCGAAATATCTCCAACGGGAAGGAAATGACGGCTATTTTTCGTCAAAATCTACGAATTCTTCGCGATTTGCGAGATATTTTGATTGTTTGACGCTTACATGGTTGTGCATTGCATTAGCACTGTGAAATGGTGTTCAACGAGTGCTTAAACGTCGAAATATCTCCAACGGGAAGGAAATGACGGCTATTTTTCGTCAAAATCGACGAAATCTTCTCGATTTGCGAGATATTTTGATTGTTTCGACGCTTAAATGGTTATGCATTGCATTTGCATTGTAAAATGGAGTTCAACGAGTGGTTAAACGTCGAAATATCTCCAACGGGAAGGAAATGACATTCAATTTTCGTCAAAATCGACGAAAATTACGCGATTTGCGAGATATTTTGATTGTTTCGACGCTTAAATCGTTGTGCATTGCATTTGCACTGTAAAATGGAGTTCAACGAGCGCTTAAAACGCCGAAATATCTCCAACGGGAAGGAAATGACGGCTAGTTTTCGTCAAAATCGGCGAAATCGTCGCGATTTGCTAGATATTTTGATTGTTTCGAAGCCAAAATGGCGGTGCATTGCATTAGCACTGTGATACGGAGTTCAACGAGTGCTTAAACGTCGAAATATCTCCAACGGGAAGGAAGTGACGGCTATTTATCGTCAAAATCGACGAAACCTTCGCGATTCGCGAGATATTTTGATTGTTTGACGCTTAAACGGTAGTGCGTTGCATTTGCACTGTAAAATGGAGTTCTACGTGCGCTTAAACGTCGAAATATCTCCAACGGGAAGGAAATGACAGTCAATTTTCGTCAAAATCTACGAAATCTTCGCGATTTGCGATATATCTTGATTGTTTCGACGCTTAAACGGTAGTGCGTTGCATTTGCACTGTAAAATGGAGTTCTACGAGCGCTTAAACGTCGAAATATCTCCAACGGGAAGGAAATGACAGTCAGTTTTCGTCAAAATCTACGAAATCTTCGCGATTTGCGAGATATTTTGTTTGTTTCGACGCTTAAACGTTGTGCATTGCATTAGCACTGTGAAATGGAGTTCAACGAGTGCTTAAACGTCGAAATATCTCCAACGGGAAGGAAATGACGGCTATTTTTCGTCAAAATCGACGAAATCATCGCTATTTGCGAGATATTTTGATTGTCTCGACGCTTAAACGGTAGTGCGTTGCATTTGCACTGTAAAATGGTGTTCTACGAGCTCTTAAACGTCGAAATATCTCCAACGGGAAGGAAATGACAGACAATTTTCGTCAATATCTACGAAATCTTCGCGATTGGGAGCTATTTTGATTGTCTCGACGCTTAAACGGTAGTGCGTTGCATTAGCACTGTGAAATGGAGTTCAACGAGTGCATAAACGTCGAAATATCTCCAACGGGAAGGAAATGACGGCTATTTTTCGTCAAAATCTACGAAATCTTCGCGATTCGCGAGATATTTTGATTGTTTGACGCTTAAATGGTTGTGCATTGCATTAGCACTGCGAAATGGAGTTCAAAGAGTGCTTAAACGTCGAAATATCTCTAACGGGAAGGAAATGACGGCTATTTTTCGTTAAAATCTACGATATCTTCGCGATTTGCTAGATATTTTGATTGTTTGACGCTTAAATGGTTGTGCATTGCATTAGCACTGTGAAATGGAGTTCAACGGGTGCTTATACGTCGAAATATCTCCAACGGGAAGGAAATGACGGCTATTTTTCGTCAAAATCTACGAAATTTTCGCGATTTGCGAGATATTTTGATTGTTTGACGCTTACATGGTTGTGCATTGCATTAGCACTGTGAAATGGTGTTCAACGAGTGCTTAAACGTCGAAATATCTCCAACGGGAAGGAAATGACGGCTATTTTTCGTCAAAATCGACGAAATCTTCTCGATTCGCGAGATATTTTGATTGTTTGACGCTTAAATGGTTGTGCATTGCATTAGCACTGTGAAATGGAGTTCAACTAGTGCTTAAACGTCGAAATATCTCCAACGGGAAGGAAATGACTGTCAATTTTCGTCAAAATCGACGAAATCTTCGCGATTTGCGAGCTATTTTGATTGTTTCGTCGCTTAAACGGTAGTGCATTGCATTTGCACTGTAAAATTGAGTTTAACGAGTAGTTAAACGCCGAAATATCTCCAACGGGAAGGAAATGACAGTCAATTTTCGTCATAATCGACGAAATCTTCGCGATTTGCGAGCTATTTTGATTGTTTCGACGCTTAAACGGTAGTGCGTTGCATTTGCACTGTAAAATGGAGTTCTACGAGCGCTTAAACGTCGAAATATCTCCAACGGGAAGGAAATGACGGCTATTTTTCGTCAAAATCGACGAAATCTTCGAGATTTGCGAGATATTTTGATTGTTTCGACGCTTAAAGGGTTATGCGTTGCATTTGCACTGTAAAATGGAGTTCAACGAGCGCTTAAACGTCGAAATATCTCCAACGGGAAGGAAATGACAGACAATTTTCGTCAAAATCGACGAAAATTACGCGATTTGCGAGATATTTTGATTGTTTCGACGCTTAAATCGTTGTGCATTGCATTTGCACTGTAAAATGGAGTTCAACGAGCGCTTAAACGCCGAAAAATCTCCAACGGGAAGGAAATGACGGCTAGTTTTCGTCAAAATCGGCGAAATCGTCGCGATTTGCGAGATATTTTGATTGTTTCGAAGCCAAAATGGCGGTGCATTGCATTAGCACTGTGATACGGAGTTCAACGAGTGCTTAAACGTCGAAATATCTCCAACGGGAAGGAAATGACGGCTATTTTTCGTCAAAATCGACGAAATTTTCGCGATTTGCGAGATATTTTGATTGTCTCGACGCTTAAACGGTAGTGCGTTGCATTAGCACTGTGAAATGGAGTTCAACGAGTGCATAAACGTCGAAATATCTCCAACGGGAAGGAAATGACGGCTATTTTTCGTCAAAATCTACGAAATCTTCGCGATTCGCGAGATATTTTGATTGTTTGACGCTTAAATGGTTGTGCATTGCATTAGCACTGCGAAATGGAGTTCAAAGAGTGCTTAAACGTCGAAATATCTCCAACGGGAAGGAAATGACGGCTATTTTTCGTTAAAATCTACGAAATCTTCGCGATTTGCGAGATATTTTGATTGTTTGACGCTTAAATGGTTGTGCATTGCATTAGCACTGTGAAATGGAGTTCAACGGGTGCTTATACGTCGAAATATCTCCAACGGGAAGGAAATGACGGCTATTTTTCGTCAAAATCTACGAAATCTTCGCGATTTGCGAGATATTTTGATTGTTTGACGCTTACATGGTTGTGCATTGCATTAGCACTGTGAAATGGTGTTCAACGAGTGCTTAAACGTCGAAATATCTCCAACGGGAAGGAAATGACGGCTATTTTTCGTCAAAATCGACGAAATCTTCTCGATTCGCGAGATATTTTGATTGTTTGACGCTTAAATGGTTGTGCATTGCATTAGCACTGTGAAATGGAGTTCAACTAGTGCTTAAACGTCGAAATATCTCCAACGGGAAGGAAATGACGGCTATTTTTCGTCAAAATCTACGAAATCTTCGCGATTTGCGAGATATTTTGATTGTTTGACGCTTACATGGTTGTGCATTGCATTAGCACTGTGAAATGGTGTTCAACGAGTGCTTAAACGTCGAAATATCTCCAACGGGAAGGAAATGACGGCTATTTTTCGTCAAAATCGACGAAATCTTCTCGATTTGCGAGATATTTTGATTGTTTCGACGCTTAAATGGTTATGCATTGCATTTGCATTGTAAAATGGAGTTCAACGAGTGGTTAAACGTCGAAATATCTCCAACGGGAAGGAAATGACATTCAATTTTCGTCAAAATCGACGAAAATTACGCGATTTGCGAGATATTTTGATTGTTTCGACGCTTAAATCGTTGTGCATTGCATTTGCACTGTAAAATGGAGTTCAACGAGCGCTTAAACGCCGAAATATCTCCAACGGGAAGGAAATGACGGCTAGTTTTCGTCAAAATCGGCGAAATCGTCGCGATTTGCTAGATATTTTGATTGTTTCGAAGCCAAAATGGTGGTGCATTGCATTAGCACTGTGATACGGAGTTCAACGAGTGCTTAAACGTCGAAATATCTCCAACGGGAAGGAAGTGACGGCTATTTATCGTCAAAATCGACGAAACCTTCGCGATTCGCGAGATATTTTGATTGTTTGACGCTTAAACGGTAGTGCGTTGCATTTGCACTGTGAAATGGAGTTCAACGAGTGCATAAACGTCGAAATATCTCCAACGGGAAGGAAATGACAGTCAATTTTCGTCAAAATCTACGAAATCTTCGCGATTTGCGATATATCTTGATTGTTTCGACGCTTAAACGGTAGTGCGTTGCATTTGCACTGTAAAATGGAGTTCTACGAGCGCTTAAACGTCGAAATATCTCCAACGGGAAGGAAATGACAGTCAATTTTCGTCAAAATCTACGAAATCTTCGCGATTTGCGAGATATTTTGTTTGTTTCGACGCTTAAACGTTGTGCATTGCATTAGCACTGTGAAATGGAGTTCAACGAGCGCTTAAACGTCGAAATATCTCCAACGGGAAGGAAATGACGGCTATTTTTCGTCAAAATCGACGAAATCTTCGCTATTTGCGAGATATTTTGATTGTCTCGACGCTTAAACGGTAGTGCGTTGCATTTGCACTGTAAAATGGTGTTCTACGAGCGCTTAAACGTCGAAATATCTCCAACGGGAAGGAAATGACAGACAATTTTCGTCAACATCTACGAAATCTTCGCGATTGGGAGCTATTTTGATTGTCTCGACGCTTAAACGGTAGTGCGTTGCATTAGCACTGTGAAATGGAGTTCAACGAGTGCATAAACGTCGAAATATCTCCAACGGGAAGGAAATGACGGCTATTTTTCGTCAAAATCTACGAAATCTTCGCGATTCGCGAGATATTTTGATTGTTTGACGCTTAAATGGTTGTGCATTGCATTAGCACTGCGAAATGGAGTTCAAAGAGTGCTTAAACGTCGAAATATCTCCAACGGGAAGGAAAGGACGGCTATTTTTCGTTAAAATCTACGAAATCTTCGCGATTTGCGAGATATTTTGATTGTTTGACGCTTACATGGTTGTGCATTGCATTAGCACTGTGAAATGGTGTTCAACGAGTGCTTAAACGTCGAAATATCTCCAACGGGAAGGAAATGACGGCTATTTTTCGTCAAAATCGACGAAATCTTCTCGATTCGCGAGATATTTTGATTGTTTGACGCTTAAATGGTTGTGCATTGCATTAGCACTGTGAAATGGAGTTCAACTAGTGCTTAAACGTCGAAATATCTCCAACGGGAAGGAAATGACTGTCAATTTTCGTCAAAATCGACGAAATCTTCGCGATTTGCGAGCTATTTTGATTGTTTCGTCGCTTAAACGGTAGTGCATTGCATTTGCACTGTAAAATTGAGTTTAACGAGTAGTTAAACGCCGAAATATCTCCAACGGGAAGGAAATGACAGTCAATTTTCGTCAAAATCGACGAAATCTTCGCGATTTGCGAGCTATTTTGATTGTTTCGACGCTTAAACGGTAGTGCATTGCAATTGCACTGTAAAATGGAGTTCAACGAGTCGTTAAACGTCGAAATATCTCCAACGGGAAGGAAATGACAGTCAATTTTCGTCAAAATCGACGAAATCTTCGCGATTTGCGAGCTATTTTGATTGTTTCGGCGCTTAAACGGTAGTGCATTGCAATTGCACTGTAAAATGACGTTCAAAGAGTGCTTAAACGTCGAAATATCTCCAACGGGAAGGAAATGACGGCTATTTTTCGTCAAAATCTACGAAATCTTCGCGATTTGCGAGATATTTTGTTTGTTTCGACGCTTTAACGTTGTGCATTGCATTAGCACTGTGAAATGGAGTTCAACGAGCGCTTAAACGTCGAAATATCTCCAACGGGAAGGAAATCACAGTCAATTTTCGTCAAATTCTACGAAATCTTCGCGATTTGCGAGCTATTTTGATTGTTTCGACGCTTAAACGGTAGTGCGTTGCATTAGCACTGCGAAATGGAGTTCAAAGAGTGCTTAAACGTCGAAATATCTCCAACGGGAAGGAAATGACGGCTATTTTTCGTTAAAATCTACGAAATCTTCGCGATTTGCGAGATATTTTGATTGTTTGACGCTTAAATGGTTGTGCATTGCATTAGCACTGTGAAATGGAGTTCAACGGGTGCTTATACGTCGAAATATCTCCAACGGGAAGGAAATGACGGCTATTTTTCGTCAAAATCTACGAAATCTTCGCGATTTGCGAGATATTTTGATTGTTTGACGCTTACATGGTTGTGCATTGCATTAGCACTGTGAAATGGTGTTCAACGAGTGCTTAAACGTCGAAATATCTCCAACGGGAAGGAAATGACGGCTATTTTTCGTCAAAATCGACGAAATCTTCTCGATTCGCGAGATATTTTGATTGTTTGACGCTTAAATGGTTGTGCATTGCATTAGCACTGTGAAATGGAGTTCAACTAGTGCTTAAACGTCGAAATATCTCCAACGGGAAGGAAATGACTGTCAATTTTCGTCAAAATCGACGAAATCTTCGCGATTTGCGAGCTATTTTGATTGTTTCGTCGCTTAAACGGTAGTGCATTGCATTTGCACTGTAAAATTGAGTTTAACGAGTAGTTAAACGCCGAAATATCTCCAACGGGAAGGAAATGACAGTCAATTTTCGTCAAAATCGACGAAATCTTCGCGATTTGCGAGCTATTTTGATTGTTTCGACGCTTAAACGGTAGTGCATTGCAATTGCACTGTAAAATGGAGTTCAACGAGTCGTTAAACGTCGAAATATCTCCAACGGGAAGGAAATGACAGTCAATTTTCGTCAAAATCGACGAAATCTTCGCGATTTGCGAGCTATTTTGATTGTTTCGGCGCTTAAACGGTAGTGCATTGCAATTGCACTGTAAAATGGAGTTCAAAGAGTGCTTAAACGTCGAAATATCTCCAACGGGAAGGAAATGACGGCTATTTTTCGTCAAAATCTACGAAATCTTCGCGATTTGCGAGATATTTTGTTTGTTTCGACGCTTTAACGTTGTGCATTGCATTAGCACTGTGAAATGGAGTTCAACGAGCGCTTAAACGTCGAAATATCTCCAACGGGAAGGAAATGACAGTCAATTTTCGTCAAATTCTACGAAATCTTCGCGATTTGCGAGCTATTTTGATTGTTTCGACGCTTAAACGGTAGTGCGTTGCATTTGCACTGTAAAATGGAGTTCTACGAGCGCTTAAACGTCGAAATATCTCCAACGGGAAGGAAATGACGGCTAGTTTTCGTCAAAATCGGCGAAATCGTCGCGATTTGCGAGATATTTTGATTGTTTGACGCTTACATGGTTGTGCATTGCATTAGCACTGTGAAATGGTGTTCAACGAGTGCTTAAACGTCGAAATATCTCCAACGGGAAGGAAATGACGGCTATTTTTCGTCAAAATCGACGAAATCTTCTCGATTCGCGAGATATTTTGATTGTTTGACGCTTAAATGGTTGTGCATTGCATTAGCACTGTGAAATGGAGTTCAACTAGTGCTTAAACGTCGAAATATCTCCAACGGGAAGGAAATGACTGTCAATTTTCGTCAAAATCGACGAAATCTTCGCGATTTGCGAGCTATTTTGATTGTTTCGTCGCTTAAACGGTAGTGCATTGCATTTGCACTGTAAAATTGAGTTTAACGAGTAGTTAAACGCCGAAATATCTCCAACGGGAAGGAAATGACAGTCAATTTTCGTCATAATCGACGAAATCTTCGCGATTTGCGAGCTATTTTGATTGTTTCGACGCTTAAACGGTAGTGCGTTGCATTTGCACTGTAAAATGGAGTTCTACGAGCGCTTAAACGTCGAAATATCTCCAACGGGAAGGAAATGACGGCTATTTTTCGTCAAAATCGACGAAATCTTCGAGATTTGCGAGATATTTTGATTGTTTCGACGCTTAAAGGGTTATGCGTTGCATTTGCACTGTAAAATGGAGTTCAACGAGCGCTTAAACGTCGAAATATCTCCAACGGGAAGGAAATGACAGACAATTTTCGTCAAAATCGACGAAAATTACGCGATTTGCGAGATATTTTGATTGTTTCGACGCTTAAATCGTTGTGCATTGCATTTGCACTGTAAAATGGAGTTCAACGAGCGCTTAAACGCCGAAAAATCTCCAACGGGAAGGAAATGACGGCTATTTTTCGTCAAAATCTACGAAATCTTCGCGATTCGCGAGATATTTTGATTGTTTCGAAGCCAAAATGGCGGTGCATTGCATTAGCACTGTGATACGGAGTTCAACGAGTGCTTAAACGTCGAAATATCTCCAACGGGAAGGAAATGACGGCTATTTTTCGTCAAAATCGACGAAATTTTCGCGATTTGCGAGATATTTTGATTGTCTCGACGCTTAAACGGTAGTGCGTTGCATTAGCACTGTGAAATGGAGTTCAACGAGTGCATAAACGTCGAAATATCTCCAACGGGAAGGAAATGACGGCTATTTTTCGTCAAAATCTACGAAATCTTCGCGATTCGCGAGATATTTTGATTGTTTGACGCTTAAATGGTTGTGCATTGCATTAGCACTGCGAAATGGAGTTCAAAGAGTGCTTAAACGTCGAAATATCTCCAACGGGAAGGAAATGACGGCTATTTTTCGTTAAAATCTACGAAATCTTCGCGATTTGCGAGATATTTTGATTGTTTGACGCTTAAATGGTTGTGCATTGCATTAGCACTGTGAAATGGAGTTCAACGGGTGCTTATACGTCGAAATATCTCCAACGGGAAGGAAATGACGGCTATTTTTCGTCAAAATCTACGAAATCTTCGCGATTTGCGAGATATTTTGATTGTTTGACGCTTACATGGTTGTGCATTGCATTAGCACTGTGAAATGGTGTTCAACGAGTGCTTAAACGTCGAAATATCTCCAACGGGAAGGAAATGACGGCTATTTTTCGTCAAAATCGACGAAATCTTCTCGATTCGCGAGATATTTTGATTGTTTGACGCTTAAATGGTTGTGCATTGCATTAGCACTGTGAAATGGAGTTCAACTAGTGCTTAAACGTCGAAATATCTCCAACGGGAAGGAAATGACGGCTATTTTTCGTCAAAATCTACGAAATCTTCGCGATTTGCGAGATATTTTGATTGTTTGACGCTTACATGGTTGTGCATTGCATTAGCACTGTGAAATGGTGTTCAACGAGTGCTTAAACGTCGAAATATCTCCAACGGGAAGGAAATGACGGCTATTTTTCGTCAAAATCGACGAAATCTTCTCGATTTGCGAGATATTTTGATTGTTTCGACGCTTAAATGGTTATGCATTGCATTTGCATTGTAAAATGGAGTCCAACGAGTGGTTAAACGTCGAAATATCTCCAACGGGAAGGAAATGACATTCAATTTTCGTCAAAATCGACGAAAATTACGCGATTTGCGAGATATTTTGATTGTTTCGACGCTTAAATCGTTGTGCATTGCATTTGCACTGTAAAATGGAGTTCAACGAGCGCTTAAACGCCGAAATATCTCCAACGGGAAGGAAATGACGGCTAGTTTTCGTCAAAATCGGCGAAATCGTCGCGATTTGCTAGATATTTTGATTGTTTCGAAGCCAAAATGGCGGTGCATTGCATTAGCACTGTGATACGGAGTTCAACGAGTGCTTAAACGTCGAAATATCTCCAACGGGAAGGAAGTGACGGCTATTTATCGTCAAAATCGACGAAACCTTCGCGATTCGCGAGATATTTTGATTGTTTGACGCTTAAACGGTAGTGCGTTGCATTTGCACTGTGAAATGGAGTTCAACGAGTGCATAAACGTCGAAATATCTCCAACGGGAAGGAAATGACAGTCAATTTTCGTCAAAATCTACGAAATCTTCGCGATTTGCGATATATCTTGATTGTTTCGACGCTTAAACGGTAGTGCGTTGCATTTGCACTGTAAAATGGAGTTCTACGAGCGCTTAAACGTCGAAATATCTCCAACGGGAAGGAAATGACAGTCAATTTTCGTCAAAATCTACGAAATCTTCGCGATTTGCGAGATATTTTGTTTGTTTCGACGCTTAAACGTTGTGCATTGCATTAGCACTGTGAAATGGAGTTCAACGAGTGCTTAAACGTCGAAATATCTCCAACGGGAAGGAAATGACGGCTATTTTTCGTCAAAATCGACGAAATCTTCGCTATTTGCGAGATATTTTGATTGTCTCGACGCTTAAACGGTAGTGCGTTGCATTTGCACTGTAAAATGGTGTTCTACGAGCGCTTAAACGTCGAAATATCTCCAACGGGAAGGAAATGACAGACAATTTTCGTCAACATCTACGAAATCTTCGCGATTGGGAGCTATTTTGATTGTCTCGACGCTTAAACGGTAGTGCGTTGCATTAGCACTGTGAAATGGAGTTCAACGAGTGCATAAACGTCGAAATATCTCCAACGGGAAGGAAATGACGGCTATTTTTCGTCAAAATCTACGAAATCTTCGCGATTCGCGAGATATTTTGATTGTTTGACGCTTAAATGGTTGTGCATTGCATTAGCACTGCGAAATGGAGTTCAAAGAGTGCTTAAACGTCGAAATATCTCCAACGGGAAGGAAAGGACGGCTATTTTTCGTTAAAATCTACGAAATCTTCGCGATTTGCGAGATATTTTGATTGTTTGACGCTTAAATGGTTGTGCATTGCATTAGCACTGTGAAATGGAGTTCAACTAGTGCTTAAACGTCGAAATATCTCCAACGGGAAGGAAATGACTGTCAATTTTCGTCAAAATCGACGAAATCTTCGCGATTTGCGAGCTATTTTGATTGTTTCGTCGCTTAAACGGTAGTGCATTGCATTTGCACTGTAAAATTGAGTTTAACGAGTAGTTAAACGCCGAAATATCTCCAACGGGAAGGAAATGACAGTCAATTTTCGTCAAAATCGACGAAATCTTCGCGATTTGCGAGCTATTTTGATTGTTTCGACGCTTAAACGGTAGTGCATTGCAATTGCACTGTAAAATGGAGTTCAACGAGTCGTTAAACGTCGAAATATCTCCAACGGGAAGGAAATGACAGTCAATTTTCGTCAAAATCGACGAAATCTTCGCGATTTGCGAGCTATTTTGATTGTTTCGGCGCTTAAACGGTAGTGCATTGCAATTGCACTGTAAAATGACGTTCAAAGAGTGCTTAAACGTCGAAATATCTCCAACGGGAAGGAAATGACGGCTATTTTTCGTCAAAATCTACGAAATCTTCGCGATTTGCGAGATATTTTGTTTGTTTCGACGCTTTAACGTTGTGCATTGCATTAGCACTGTGAAATGGAGTTCAACGAGCGCTTAAACGTCGAAATATCTCCAACGGGAAGGAAATCACAGTCAATTTTCGTCAAATTCTACGAAATCTTCGCGATTTGCGAGCTATTTTGATTGTTTCGACGCTTAAACGGTAGTGCGTTGCATTAGCACTGCGAAATGGAGTTCAAAGAGTGCTTAAACGTCGAAATATCTCCAACGGGAAGGAAATGACGGCTATTTTTCGTTAAAATCTACGAAATCTTCGCGATTTGCGAGATATTTTGATTGTTTGACGCTTAAATGGTTGTGCATTGCATTAGCACTGTGAAATGGAGTTCAACGGGTGCTTATACGTCGAAATATCTCCAACGGGAAGGAAATGACGGCTATTTTTCGTCAAAATCTACGAAATCTTCGCGATTTGCGAGATATTTTGATTGTTTGACGCTTACATGGTTGTGCATTGCATTAGCACTGTGAAATGGTGTTCAACGAGTGCTTAAACGTCGAAATATCTCCAACGGGAAGGAAATGACGGCTATTTTTCGTCAAAATCGACGAAATCTTCTCGATTCGCGAGATATTTTGATTGTTTGACGCTTAAATGGTTGTGCATTGCATTAGCACTGTGAAATGGAGTTCAACTAGTGCTTAAACGTCGAAATATCTCCAACGGGAAGGAAATGACTGTCAATTTTCGTCAAAATCGACGAAATCTTCGCGATTTGCGAGCTATTTTGATTGTTTCGTCGCTTAAACGGTAGTGCATTGCATTTGCACTGTAAAATTGAGTTTAACGAGTAGTTAAACGCCGAAATATCTCCAACGGGAAGGAAATGACAGTCAATTTTCGTCAAAATCGACGAAATCTTCGCGATTTGCGAGCTATTTTGATTGTTTCGACGCTTAAACGGTAGTGCATTGCAATTGCACTGTAAAATGGAGTTCAACGAGTCGTTAAACGTCGAAATATCTCCAACGGGAAGGAAATGACAGTCAATTTTCGTCAAAATCGACGAAATCTTCGCGATTTGCGAGCTATTTTGATTGTTTCGGCGCTTAAACGGTAGTGCATTGCAATTGCACTGTAAAATGGAGTTCAAAGAGTGCTTAAACGTCGAAATATCTCCAACGGGAAGGAAATGACGGCTATTTTTCGTCAAAATCTACGAAATCTTCGCGATTTGCGAGATATTTTGTTTGTTTCGACGCTTTAACGTTGTGCATTGCATTAGCACTGTGAAATGGAGTTCAACGAGCGCTTAAACGTCGAAATATCTCCAACGGGAAGGAAATGACAGTCAATTTTCGTCAAATTCTACGAAATCTTCGCGATTTGCGAGCTATTTTGATTGTTTCGACGCTTAAACGGTAGTGCGTTGCATTTGCACTGTAAAATGGAGTTCTACGAGCGCTTAAACGTCGAAATATCTCCAACGGGAAGGAAATGACGGCTAGTTTTCGTCAAAATCGGCGAAATCGTCGCGATTTGCGAGATATTTTGATTGTTTCGAAGCCAAAATGGCGGTGCATTGCATTAGCACTGTGATACGGAGTTCAACGAGTGCTTAAACGTCGAAATATCTCCAACGGGAAGGAAATGACGGCTATTTTTCGTCAAAATCGACGAAATTTTCGCGATTCGCGAGATATTTTGATTGTTTGACGCTTAAATGGTTGTGCATTGCATTAGCACTGCGAAATGGAGTTCAAAGAGTGCATAAACGTCGAAATATCTCCAACGGGAAGGAAATGACGGCTATTTTTCTTTAAAATCTACGAAATCTTCGCGATTTGCGAGATGTTTTGATTGTTTGACGCTTAAATGGTTGTGCATTGCATTAGCACTGTGAAATGGAGTTCAACGGGTGCTTATACGTCGAAATATCTCCAACGGGAAGGAAATGACAGCTATTTTTCGTCAAAATCTACGAAATCTTCGCGATTTGCGAGATATTTTGATTGTTTGACGCTTACATGGTTGTGCATTGCATTAGCACTGTGAAATGGTGTTCAACGAGTGCTTAAACGTCGAAATATCTCCAACGGGAAGGAAATGACGGCTATTTTTCGTCAAAATCGACGAAATCTTCTCGATTCGCGAGATATTTTGATTGTTTGACGCTTAAATGGTTGTGCATTGCATTAGCACTGTGAAATGGAGTTCAACTAGTGCTTAAACGTCGAAATATCTCCAACGGGAAGGAAATGACTGTCAATTTTCGTCAAAATCGACGAAATCTTCGCGATTTGCGAGCTATTTTGATTGTTTCGTCGCTTAAACGGTAGTGCATTGCATTTGCACTGTAAAATTGAGTTTAACGAGTAGTTAAACGCCGAAATATCTCCAACGGGAAGGAAATGACAGTCAATTTTCGTCAAAATCGACGAAATCTTCGCGATTTGCGAGCTATTTTGATTGTTTCGACGCTTAAACGGTAGTGCATTGCAATTGCACTGTAAAATGGAGTTCAACGAGTCGTTAAACGTCGAAATATCTCCAACGGGAAGGAAATGACAGTCAATTTTCGTCAAAATCGACGAAATCTTCGCGATTTGCGAGCTATTTTGATTGTTTCGGCGCTTAAACGGTAGTGCATTGCAACTGCACTGTAAAATGGAGTTCAAAGAGTGCTTAAACGTCGAAATATCTCCAACGGGAAGGAAATGACCGCTATTTTTCGTCAAAATCTACGAAATCTTCGCGATTTGCGAGATATTTTGTTTGTTTCGACGCTTTATCGTTGTGCATTGCATTAGCACTGTGAAATGGAGTTCAACGAGCGCTTAAACGTCGAAATATCTCCAACGGGAAGGAAATGACAGTCAATTTTCGTCAAATTCTACGAAATCTTCGCGATTTGCGAGCTATTTTGATTGTTTCGACGCTTAAAGGGTTATGCGTTGCATTTGCACTGTAAAATGGAGTTCAACGAGCGCTTAAACGTCGAAATATCTCCAACGGGAAGGAAATGACAGACAATTTTCGTCAAAATCGACGAAAATTACGCGATTTGCGAGATATTTTGATTGTTTCGACGCTTAAATCGTTGTGCATTGCATTTGCACTGTAAAATGGAGTTCAACGAGCGCTTAAACGCCGAAATATCTCCAACGGGAAGGAAATGACGGCTAGTTTTCGTCAAAATCGGCGAAATCGTCGCGATTTGCGAGATATTTTGATTGTTTCGACGCTTAAATGGTTGTGCATTGCATTAGCACTGTGGAATGTAGTTGAACGAGCGCTTAAACGTCGAAATATCTCCAACGGGAAGGAAATGACAGACAATTTTCGTCAAAATCGACGAAAATTACGCGATTTGCGATCTATTTTGATTGTTTCGACGCTTAAACGGTAGTGCATTGCATTTGCACTGTAAAATGGAGTTCTACGAGTGCTTAAACGTCGAAATATCTCCAACGGGAAGGAAATGACGGCTATTTTTCGTCAAAATCGACGAAATCTTCTCGATTCGCGAGATATTTTGATTGTTTGACGCTCAAGTGGTTGTGCATTGCATTTGCACTGTAAAATTGAGTTTAACGAGTGGTTAAACGCCGAAATATCTCCAACGGGAAGGAAATGACAGTCAATTTTCGTCAAAATCGACGAAATCTTCGCGATTTGCGAGCTATTTTGATTGTTTCGACGCTTAAACGGTGGTGCATTGCAATTGCACTGTAAAATGGAGTTCAACGTGTCGTTAAACGTCGAAATATCTCCAACGGGAAGGAAATGACAGTCAATTTTCTTCAAAATCGACGAAATCTTCGCGATTTGCGAGCTATTTTGATTGTTTCGGCACTTAAACGGTAGTGCATTGCAATTGCACTGTAAAATGGAGTTCAAAGAGTGCTTAAACGTCGAAATATCTCCAACGGGAAGGAAATGACGGCTATTTTTCGTCAAAATCTACGAAATCTTCGCGATTTGCGAGATATTTTGTTTGTTTCGACGCTTTAACGTTGTGCATTGCATTAGCACTGTGAAATGGAGTTCAACGAGCGCTTAAACGTCGAAATATCTCCAACGGGAAGGAAATGACAGTCAATTTTCGTCAAATTCTACGAAATCTTCGCGATTTGCGAGCTATTTTGATTGTTTCGACGCTTAAACGGTAGTGCATTGCAATTGCACTGTAAAATGGAGTTCAACGAGTCGTTAAACGTCGAAATATCTCCAACGGGAAGGAAATGACAGTCAATTTTCGTCAAAATCGACGAAATCTTCGCGATTTGCGAGCTATTTTGATTGTTTCGGCGCTTAAACGGTAGTGCATTGCAATTGCACTGTAAAATGGAGTTCAAAGAGTGCTTAAACGTCGAAATATCTCCAACGGGAAGGAAATGACGGCTATTTTTCGTCAAAATCTACGAAATCTTCGCGATTTGCGAGATATTTTGTTTGTTTCGACGCTTTAACGTTGTGCATTGCATTAGCACTGTGAAATGGAGTTCAACGAGCGCTTAAACGTCGAAATATCTCCAACGGGAAGGAAATGACAGTCAATTTTCGTCAAATTCTACGAAATCTTCGCGATTTGCGAGATATTTTGACTGTTTCGACGCTTACATCGTTGTGCATAGCATTTGCACTGTAAAATGGAGTTCAACGAGCGCTTAAACGCCGAAATATCTCCAACGGGAAGGAAATGACGGCTAGTTTTCGTCAAAATCGGCGAAATCGTCGCGATTTGCGAGATATTTTGATTGTTTCGACGCTTAAATGGTTGTGCATTGCATTAGCACTGTGGAATGGAGTTGAACGAGCGCTTAAACGTCGAAATATCTCCAACGGGAAGGAAATGACAGACAATTTTCGTCAAAATCGACGAAAATTACGCGATTTGCGATCTATTTTGATTGTTTCGACGCATAAACGGTAGTGCATTGCATTTGCACTGTAAAATGGAGTTCTACGAGTGCTTAAACGTCGAAATATCTCCAACGGGAAGGAAATGACGGCTATTTTTCGTCAAAATCGACGAAATCTTCTCGATTCGCGAGATATTTTGATTGTTTGACGCTTAAGTGGTTGTGCATTGCATTTGCACTGTAAAATTGAGTTTAACGAGTGGTTAAACGCCGAAATATCTCCAACGGGAAGGAAATGACAGTCAATTTTCGTCAAAATCGACGAAATCTTCGCGATTTGCGAGCTATTTTGATTGTTTCGACGCTTAAACGGTAGTGCATTGCAATTGCACTGTAAAATGGAGTTCAACGAGTCGTTAAACGTCGAAATATCTCCAACGGGAAGGAAATGACAGTCAATTATCTTCAAAATCGACGAAATCTTCGCGATTTGCGAGCTATTTTGATTGTTTCGGCGCTTAAACGGTAGTGCATTGCAATTGCACTGTAAAATGGAGTTCAAAGAGTGCTTAAACGTCGAAATATCTCCAACGGGAAGGAAATGACGGCTATTTTTCGTCAAAATCTACGAAATCTTCGCGATTTGCGAGATATTTTGTTTGTTTCGACGCTTTAACGTTGTGCATTGCATTAGCACTGTGAAATGGAGTTCAACGAGCGCTTAAACGTCGAAATATCTCCAACGGGAAGGAAATGACAGTCAATTTTCGTCAAATTCTACGAAATCTACGCGATTTGCGAGCTATTTTGATTGTTTCGACGCTTAAACGGTAGTGCGTTGCATTTGCACTGTAAAATGGAGTTCTACGAGCGCTTAAACGTCGAAATATCTCCAACGGGAAGGAAATGACGGCTATTTTTCGTCAAAATCGACGAAATCTTCGAGATTTGCGAGATAATTTGATTGTTTCGACGCTTAAAGTGTTGTGCGTTGCATTTGCACTGTAAAATGGAGTTCAACGAGTCGTTAAACGTCGAAATATCTCCAACGGGATGGAAATGACAGTCAATTTTCGTCAAAATCGACGAAATCTTCGCGATTTGCGAGCTATTTTGATTGTTTCGGCGCTTAAGCGGTAGTGCATTGCATTTGCACTGTAAAATGGAGTTCTACGAGTGCTTAAACGTCGAAATATCTCCAACGGGAAGGAAATGACGGCTATTTTTCGTCAAAATCGACGAAATCTTCTCGATTCGCGAGATATTTTGATTGTTTGACGCTTAAGTGGTTGTGCATTGCATTTGCACTGTAAAATTGAGTTTAACGAGTGGTTAAACGCCGAAATATCTCCAACGGGAAGGAAATGACAGTCAATTTTCGTCAAAATCGACGAAATCTTCGCGATTTGCGAGCTATTTTGATTGTTTCGACGCTTAAACGGTAGTGCATTGCAATTGCACTGTAAAATGGAGTTCTACGAGCGCTTAAACGTCGAAATATCTCCAACGGGAAGGAAATGACGGCTATTTTTCGTCAAAATCGACGAAATCTTCGAGATTTGCGAGATAATTTGATTGTTTCGACGCTTAAAGGGTTGTGCGTTGCATTTGCACTGTAAAATGGAGTTCAACGAGTCGTTAAACGTCGAAATATCTCCAACGGGATGGAAATGACAGTCAATTTTCGTCAAAATCGACGAAATCTTCGCGATTTGCGAGCTATTTTGATTGTTTCGGCGCTTAAGCGGTAGTGCGTTGCATTTACACTGTAAAATGGAGTTCAACGAGCGCTTAAACATCGAAATATCTCCAACGGGAAGGAAATGACAGACAATTTTCGTCAAAATCGACGAAAATTACGCGATTTGCGAGCTATTTTGATTGTTTCGGCGCTTAAGCGGTAGTGCGTTGCATTTACACTGTAAAATGGAGTTCAACGAGCGCTTAAACATCGAAATATCTCCAACGGGAAGGAAATGACATTCAATTTTCGACAAAATCGACGAAAATTACGCGATTTGCGAGATATTTTGACTGTTTCGACGCTTACATCGTTGTGCATTGCATTTGCACTGTAAAATGGAGTTCAACGAGCGCTTAAACGCCGAAATATCTCCAACGGGAAGGAAATGACGGCTAGTTTTCGTCAAAATCGGCGAAATCGTCGCGATTTGCGAGATATTTTGATTGTTTCGAAGCCAAAATGGCGGTGCATTGCATTAGCACTGTGATACGGAGTTCAACGAGTGCTTAAACGTCGAAATATCTCCAACGGGAAGGAAATGACGGCTATTTTTCGTCAAAATCGACGAAATTTTCGCGATTTGCGAGATATTTTGATTGTTTCGACGCTTAAATGGTTGTGCATTGCATTAGCACTGTGGAATGGAGTTCAACGAGTGCTTAAACGTCGAAATATCTCCAACGGGAAGGAAATGACGGCTATTTTTCGTCAAAATCGACGAAATCTTCTCGATTCGCGAGATATTTTGATTGTTTGACGCTTAAGTGGTTGTGCATTGCATTAGCACTGTGAAATGGAGTTCAACTAGTGCTTAAACGTCGAAATATCTCCAACGGGAAGGAAATGACTGTCAATTTTCGTCAAAATCGACGAAATCTTCGCGATTTGCGAGCTATTTTGATTGTTTCGTCGCTTAAACGGTAGTGCATTGCATTTGCACTGTAAAATTGAGTTTAAGGAGTGGTTAAACGCCGAAATATCTCCAACGGGAAGGAAATGACAGTCAATTTTCGTCAAAATCGACGAAATCTTCGCGATTTGCGAGCTATTTTGATTGTTTCGACGCTTAAACGGTAGTGCATTGCAATTGCACTGTAAAATGGAGTTCAACGAGTCGTTAAACGCCGAAATATCTCCAACGGGAAGGAAATGACAGTCAATTTTCGTCAAAATCGACGAAATCTTCGCGATTTGCGAGCTATTTTGGTTGTTTCGGCGCTTAAACGGTAGTGCATAGCAATTGCACTGTAAAATGGAGTTCAAAGAGTGCTTAAACGTCGAAATATCTCCAACGGGAAGGAAATGACGGCTATTTTTCGTCAAAATCGACGAAATCTTCGAGATTTGCGAGATATTTTGATTGTTTCGACGCTTAAAGGGTTGTGCGTTGCATTTGCACTGTAAAATGGAGTTCAACGAGTCGTTAAACGTCGAAATATCTCCAACGGGAAGGAAATGACAGTCAATTCTCGTCAAAATCGACGAAATCTTCGCGATTTGCGAGCTATTTTGATTGCTTCGGCGCTTAAGCGGTAGTGCGTTGCATTTACACTGTAAAATGGAGTTCAACGAGCGCTTAAACGTCGAAATATCTCCAACGGGAAGGAAATGACGGCTATTTTTCGTCAAAATCTACGAAATCTTCGCGATTTGCGAGATATTTTGTTTGTTTCGACGCTTTAACGTTGTGCATTGCATTAGCACTGTGAAATGGAGTTCAACGAGCGCTTAAACGTCGAAATATCTCCAACGGGAAGGAAATGACAGTCAATTTTCGTCAAATTCTACGAAATCTTCGCGATTTGCGAGCTATTTTGATTGTTTCGACGCTTAAACGGTAGTGCGTTGCATTTGCACTGTAAAATGGAGTTCTACGAGCGCTTAAACGTCGAAATATCTCCAACGGGAAGGAAATGACGGCTATTTTTCGTCAAAATCGACGAAATCTTCGAGATTTGCGAGATATTTTGATTGTTTCGACGCTTAAAGGGTTGTGCGTTGCATTTGCACTGTAAAATGGAGTTCAACGAGTCGTTAAACGTCGAAATATCTCCAACGGGAAGGAAATGACAGTCAATTCTCGTCAAAATCGACGAAATCTTCGCGATTTGCGAGCTATTTTGATTGCTTCGGCGCTTAAGCGGTAGTGCGTTGCATTTACACTGTAAAATGGAGTTCAACGAGCGCTTAAACGTCGAAATATCTCCAACGGGAAGGAAATGACATTCAATTTTCGTCAAAATCGACGAAAATTACGCGATTTGCGAGATATTTTGATTGTTTCGACGCTTAAATCGTTGTGCATTGCATTTGCACTGTAAAATGGAGTTCAACGAGCGCTTAAACGCCGAAATATCTCCAACGGGAAGGAAATGACGGCTAGTTTTCGTCAAAATCGGCGAAATCGTCGCGATTTGCGAGATATTTTGATTGTTTCGAAGCCAAAATGGCAGTGCATTGCATTAGCACTGTGATACGGAGTTCAACGAGTGCTTAAACGTCGAAATATCTCCAACGGGAAGGAAATGACATTCAATTTTCGTCAAAATCGACGAAAATTACGCGATTTGCGAGATATTTTGATTGTTTCGACGCTTAAATCGTTGTGCATTGCATTTGCACTGTAAAATGGAGTTCAACGAGCGCTTAAACGCCGAAATATCTCCAACGGGAAGGAAATGACGGCTAGTTTTCGTCAAAATCGGCGAAATCGTCGCGATTTGCGAGATATTTTGATTGTTTCGAAGCCAAAATGGCGGTGCATTGCATTAGCACTGTGATACGGAGTTCAACGAGTGCTTAAACGTCGAAATATCTCCAACGGGAAGGAAATGACGGCTATTTTTCGTCAAAATCGACGAAATCTTCGAGATTTGCGAGATATTTTGATTGTTTCGACGCTTAAAGGGTTATGCGTTGCATTTGCACTGTAAAATGGAGTTCAACGAGCGCTTAAACGTCGAAATATCTCCAACGGAAAGGAAATGACAGACAATTTTCGTCAAAATCGACGAAAATTACGCGATTTGCGAGATATTTTGATTGTTTCGACGCTTAAATCGTTGTGCATTGCATTTGCACTGTAAAATGGAGTTCAACGAGCGCTTAAACGCCGAAATATCTCCAACGGGAAGGAAATGACGGCTAGTTTTCGTCAAAATCGGCGAAATCGTCGCGATTTGCGAGATATTTTGATTGTTTCGAAGCCAAAATGGCGGTGCATTGCATTAGCACTGTGATACGGAGTTCAACGAGTGCTTAAACGTCGAAATATCTCCAACGGGAAGGAAATGACGGCTATTTTTCGTCAAAATCGACGAAATTTTCGCGATTTGCGAGATATTTTGATTGTTTCGACGCTTAAATGGTTGTGCATTGCATTAGCACTGTGCAATGGAGTTCAACGAGTGCTTAAACGTCGAAATATCTTCAACGGGAAGGAAATGACGGCTATTTTTCGTCAAAATCGACGAAATCTTCTCGATTCGCGAGATATTTTGATTGTTTGACGCTTAAGTGGTTGTGCATTGCATTTGCACTGTAAAATTGAGTTCAACGAGTGGTTAAACGCCGAAATATCTCCAACGGGAAGGAAATGACAGTCAATTTTCGTCAAAATCGACGAAATCTTCGCGATTTGCGAGCTATTTTGATTGTTTCGACGCTTAAACGGTAGTGCATTGCAATTGCACTGTAAAATGGAGTTCAACGAGTCGTTAAACGTCGAAATATCTCCAACGGGAAGGAAATGACAGTCAATTTTCTTCAAAATCGACGAAATCTTCGCGATTTGCGAGCTATTTTGATTGTTTCGGCGCTTAAACGGTAGTGCATTGCAATTGCACTGTAAAATGGAGTTCAAAGAGTGCTTAAACGTCGAAATATCTCCAACGGGAAGGAAATGACGGCTATTTTTCGTCAAAATCTACGAAATCTTCGCGATTTGCGAGATATTTTGTTTGTTTCGACGCTTTAACGTTGTGCATTGCATTAGCACTGTGAAATGGAGTTCAACGAGCGCTTAAACGTCGAAATATCTCCAACGGGAAGGAAATGACAGTCAATTTTCGTCAAATTCTACGAAATCTTCGCGATTTGCGAGCTATTTTGATTGTTTCGACGCTTAAACGGTAGTGCGTTGCATTTGCACTGTAAAATGGAGTTCAACGAGTGCTTAAACGTCGAAATATCTTCAACGGGAAGGAAATGACGGCTATTTTTCGTCAAAATCGACGAAATCTTCTCGATTCGCGAGATATTTTGATTGTTTGACGCTTAAGTGGTTGTGCATTGCATTTGCACTGTAAAATTGAGTTCAACGAGTGGTTAAACGCCGAAATATCTCCAACGGGAAGGAAATGACAGTCAATTTTCGTCAAAATCGACGAAATCTTCGCGATTTGCGAGCTATTTTGATTGTTTCGACGCTTAAACGGTAGTGCATTGCAATTGCACTGTAAAATGGAGTTCAACGAGTCGTTAAACGTCGAAATATCTCCAACGGGAAGGAAATGACAGTCAATTTTCTTCAAAATCGACGAAATCTTCGCGATTTGCGAGCTATTTTGATTGTTTCGGCGCTTAAACGGTAGTGCATTGCAATTGCACTGTAAAATGGAGTTCAAAGAGTGCTTAAACGTCGAAATATCTCCAACGGGAAGGAAATGACGGCTATTTTTCGTCAAAATCGACGAAATCTTCGAGATTTGCGAGATAATTTGATTGTTTCGACGCTTAAAGGGTTGTGCGTTGCATTTGCACTGTAAAATGGAGTTCAACGAGTCGTTAAACGTCGAAATATCTCCAACGGGAAGGAAATGACAGTCAATTTTCGTCAAAATCGACGAAATCTTCGCGATTTGCGAGCTATTTTGATTGTTTCGGCGCTTAAGCGGTAGTGCGTTGCATTTACACTGTAAAATGGAGTTCAACGAGCGCTTAAACGTCGAAATATCTCCAACGGGAAGGAAATGACAGACAATTTTCGTCAAAATCGACGAAAATTACGCGATTTGCGAGCTATTTTGATTGGTTCGACGCTTAAACGGTAGTGCGTTGCATTTGCACTGTAAAATGGAGTTCAACGAGCGCTTAAACGTCGAAATATCTCCAACGGGAAGGAAATGACATTCAATTTTCGTCAAAATCGACGAAAATTACGCGATTTGCGAGATATTTTGACTGTTTCGACGCTTACATCGTTGTGCATTGCATTTGCACTGTAAAATGGAGTTCAACGAGCGCTTAAACGCCGAAATATCTCCAACGGGAAGGAAATGACGGCTAGTTTTCGTCAAAATCGGCGAAATCGTCGCGATTTGCGAGATATTTTGATTGTTTCGAAGCCAAAATGGCGGTGCATTGCATTAGCACTGTGATACGGAGTTCAACGAGTGCTTAAACGTCGAAATATCTCCAACGGGAAGGAAATGACGGCTATTTTTCGTCAAAATCTACGAAATCTTCGCGATTTGCGAGATATTTTGTTTGTTTCGACGCTTTAACGTTGTGCATTGCATTAGCACTGTGAAATGGAGTTCAACGAGCGCTTAAACGTCGAAATATCTCCAACGGGAAGGAAATGACAGTCAATTTTCGTCAAATTCTACGAAATCTTCGCGATTTGCTAGCTATTTTGATTGTTTCGACGCTTAAACGGTAGTGCGTTGCATTCGCACTGTAAAATGGAGTTCTACGAGCGCTTAAACGTCGAAATATCTCCAACGGGAAGGAAATGACGGCTATTTTTCGTCAAAATCGACGAAATCTTCGAGATTTGCGAGATATTTTGATTGTTTCGACGCTTAAAGGGTTGTGCGTTGCATTTGCACTGTAAAATGGAGTTCAACGAGTCGTTAAACGTCGAAATATCTCCAACGGGAAGGAAATGACAGTCAATTTTCGTCAAAATCGACGAAATCTTCGCGATTTGCGAGCTATTTTGATTGTTTCGTCGCTTAAACGGTAGTGCGTTGCATTTGCACTGTAAAATGGTGTTCTACGAGCGCTTAAACGTCGAAATATCTCCAACGGGAAGGAAATGACAGACAATTTTCGTCAAAATCGACGAAAATTACGCGATTTGCGAGCTATTTTGATTGGTTCGACGCTTAAACGGTAGTGCGTTGCATTTGCACTGTAAAATGGAGTTCAACGAGCGCTTAAACGTCGAAATATCTCCAACGGGAAGGAAATGACATTCAATTTTCGTCAAAATCGACGAAAATTACGCGATTTGCGAGATATTTTGATTGTTTCGACGCTTAAATCGTTGTGCATTGCAATTGCACTGTAAAATGGAGTTCAACGAGCGCTTAAACGCCGAAATATCTCCAACGGGAAGGAAATGACGGCTAGTTTTCGTCAAAATCGGCGAAATCGTCGCGATTTGCGAGATATTTTGATTGTTTCGAAGCCAAAATGGCGGTGCATTGCATTAGCACTGTGATACGGAGTTCAACGAGTGCTTAAACGTCGAAATATCTCCAACGGGAAGGAAATGACGGCTATTTTTCGTCAAAATCGACGAAATCTTCGAGATTTGCGAGATATTTTGATTGTTTCGACGCTTAAAGGGTTATGCGTTGCATTTGCACTGTAAAATGGAGTTCAACGAGCGCTTAAACGTCGAAATATCTCCAACGGAAAGGAAATGACAGACAATTTTCGTCAAAATCGACGAAAATTACGCGATTTGCGAGATATTTTGATTGTTTCGACGCTTAAATCGTTGTGCATTGCATTTGCACTGTAAAATGGAGTTCAACGAGCGCTTAAACGCCGAAATATCTCCAACGGGAAGGAAATGACGGCTAGTTTTCGTCAAAATCGGCGAAATCGTCGCGATTTGCGAGATATTTTGATTGTTTCGAAGCCAAAATGGCGGTGCATTGCATTAGCACTGTGATACGGAGTTCAACGAGTGCTTAAACGTCGAAATATCTCCAACGGGAAGGAAATGACGGCTATTTTTCGTCAAAATCGACGAAATTTTCGCGATTTGCGAGATATTTTGATTGTTTCGACGCTTAAATGGTTGTGCATTGCATTAGCACTGTGCAATGGAGTTCAACGAGTGCTTAAACGTCGAAATATCTTCAACGGGAAGGAAATGACGGCTATTTTTCGTCAAAATCGACGAAATCTTCTCGATTCGCGAGATATTTTGATTGTTTGACGCTTAAGTGGTTGTGCATTGCATTTGCACTGTAAAATTGAGTTCAACGAGTGGTTAAACGCCGAAATATCTCCAACGGGAAGGAAATGACAGTCAATTTTCGTCAAAATCGACGAAATCTTCGCGATTTGCGAGCTATTTTGATTGTTTCGACGCTTAAACGGTAGTGCATTGCAATTGCACTGTAAAATGGAGTTCAACGAGTCGTTAAACGTCGAAATATCTCCAACGGGAAGGAAATGACAGTCAATTTTCTTCAAAATCGACGAAATCTTCGCGATTTGCGAGCTATTTTGATTGTTTCGGCGCTTAAACGGTAGTGCATTGCAATTGCACTGTAAAATGGAGTTCAAAGAGTGCTTAAACGTCGAAATATCTCCAACGGGAAGGAAATGACGGCTATTTTTCGTCAAAATCTACGAAATCTTCGCGATTTGCGAGATATTTTGTTTGTTTCGACGCTTTAACGTTGTGCATTGCATTAGCACTGTGAAATGGAGTTCAACGAGCGCTTAAACGTCGAAATATCTCCAACGGGAAGGAAATGACAGTCAATTTTCGTCAAATTCTACGAAATCTTCGCGATTTGCGAGCTATTTTGATTGTTTCGACGCTTAAACGGTAGTGCGTTGCATTTGCACTGTAAAATGGAGTTCTACGAGCGCTTAAACGTCGAAATATCTCCAACGGGAAGGAAATGACGGCTAGTTTTCGTCAAAATCGGCGAAATCGTCGCGATTTGCGAGATATTTTGATTGTTTCGAAGCCAAAATGGCGGTGCATTGCATTAGCACTGTGATACGGAGTTCAACGAGTGCTTAAACGTCGAAATATCTCCAACGGGAAGGAAATGACGGCTATTTTTCGTCAAAATCGACGAAATTTTCGCGATTCGCGAGATATTTTGATTGTTTGACGCTTAAGTGGTTGTGCATTGCATTTGCACTGCGAAATGGAGTTCAACGAGTGGTTAAACGCCGAAATATCTCCAACGGGAAGGAAATGACAGTCAATTTTCGTCAAAATCGACGAAATCTTCGCGATTTGCGAGCTATTTTGATTGTTTCGACGCTTAAACGGTAGTGCATTGCAATTGCACTGTAAAATGGAGTTCAACGAGTCGTTAAACGTCGAAATATCTCCAACGGGAAGGAAATGACAGTCAATTTTCTTCAAAATCGACGAAATCTTCGCGATTTGCGAGCTATTTTGATTGTTTCGGCGCTTAAACGGTAGTGCATTGCAATTGCACTGTAAAATGGAGTTCAAAGAGTGCTTAAACGTCGAAATATCTCCAACGGGAAGGAAATGACGGCTATTTTTCGTCAAAATCGACGAAATCTTCGAGATTTGCGAGATAATTTGATTGTTTCGACGCTTAAAGGGTTGTGCGTTGCATTTGCACTGTAAAATGGAGTTCAACGAGTCGTTAAACGTCGAAATATCTCCAACGGGAAGGAAATGACAGTCAATTTTCGTCAAAATCGACGAAATCTTCGCGATTTGCGAGCTATTTTGATTGTTTCGGCGCTTAAGCGGTAGTGCGTTGCATTTACACTGTAAAATGGAGTTCAACGAGCGCTTAAACGTCGAAATATCTCCAACGGGAAGGAAATGACAGACAATTTTCGTCAAAATCGACGAAAATTACGCGATTTGCGAGCTATTTTGATTGGTTCGACGCTTAAACGGTAGTGCGTTGCATTTGCACTGTAAAATGGAGTTCAACGAGCGCTTAAACGTCGAAATATCTCCAACGGGAAGGAAATGACATTCAATTTTCGTCAAAATCGACGAAAATTACGCGATTTGCGAGATATTTTGACTGTTTCGACGCTTACATCGTTGTGCATTGCATTTGCACTGTAAAATGGAGTTCAACGAGCGCTTAAACGCCGAAATATCTCCAACGGGAAGGAAATGACGGCTAGTTTTCGTCAAAATCGGCGAAATCGTCGCGATTTGCGAGATATTTTGATTGTTTCGAAGCCAAAATGGCGGTGCATTGCATTAGCACTGTGATACGGAGTTCAACGAGTGCTTAAACGTCGAAATATCTCCAACGGGAAGGAAATGACGGCTATTTTTCGTCAAAATCTACGAAATCTTCGCGATTTGCGAGATATTTTGTTTGTTTCGACGCTTTAACGTTGTGCATTGCATTAGCACTGTGAAATGGAGTTCAACGAGCGCTTAAACGTCGAAATATCTCCAACGGGAAGGAAATGACAGTCAATTTTCGTCAAATTCTACGAAATCTTCGCGATTTGCTAGCTATTTTGATTGTTTCGACGCTTAAACGGTAGTGCGTTGCATTCGCACTGTAAAATGGAGTTCTACGAGCGCTTAAACGTCGAAATATCTCCAACGGGAAGGAAATGACGGCTATTTTTCGTCAAAATCGACGAAATCTTCGAGATTTGCGAGATATTTTGATTGTTTCGACGCTTAAAGGGTTGTGCGTTGCATTTGCACTGTAAAATGGAGTTCAACGAGTCGTTAAACGTCGAAATATCTCCAACGGGAAGGAAATGACAGTCAATTTTCGTCAAAATCGACGAAATCTTCGCGATTTGCGAGCTATTTTGATTGTTTCGTCGCTTAAACGGTAGTGCGTTGCATTTGCACTGTAAAATGGTGTTCTACGAGCGCTTAAACGTCGAAATATCTCCAACGGGAAGGAAATGACAGACAATTTTCGTCAAAATCGACGAAAATTACGCGATTTGCGAGATATTTTGATTGTTTCGACGCTTAAATGGTTGTGCATTGCATTAGCACTGTGGAATGGAGTTCAACGAGTGCTTAAACGTCGAAATATCTCCAACGGGAAGGAAATGACGGCTATTTTTCGTCAAAATCGACGAAATCTTCTCGATTCGCGAGATATTTTGATTGTTTGACGCTTAAGTGGTTGTGCATTGCATTAGCACTGTGAAATGGAGTTCAACTAGTGCTTAAACGTCGAAATATCTCCAACGGGAAGGAAATGACGGCTAGTTTTCGTCAAAATCGGCGAAATCGTCGCGATTTGCGAGATATTTTGATTGTTTCGAAGCCAAAATGGCGGTGCATTGCATTAGCACTGTGATACGGAGTTCAACGAGTGCTTAAACGTCGAAATATCTCCAACGGGAAGGAAATGACGGCTATTTTTCGTCAAAATCGACGAAATTTTCGCGATTTGCGAGATATTTTGATTGTTTCGACGCTTAAATGGTTGTGCATTGCATTAGCACTGTGGAATGGAGTTCAACGAGTGCTTAAACGTCGAAATATCTCCAACGGGAAGGAAATGACGGCTATTTTTCGTCAAAATCGACGAAATCTTCTCGATTCGCGAGATATTTTGATTGTTTGACGCTTAAGTGGTTGTGCATTGCATTAGCACTGTGAAATGGAGTTCAACTAGTGCTTAAACGTCGAAATATCTCCAACGGGAAGGAAATGACAGTCAATTTTCGTCAAATTCTACGAAATCTTCGCGATTTGCGAGCTATTTTGATTGTTTCGACGCTTAAACGGTAGTGCGTTGCATTTGCACTGTAAAATGGAGTTCTACGAGCGCTTAAACGTCGAAATATCTCCAACGGGAAGGAAATGACAGTCAATTTTCGTCAAAATCGACGAAATCTTCGCGATTTGCGAGCTATTTTGATTGTTTCGGCGCTTAAGCGGTAGTGCGTTGCATTTACACTGTAAAATGGAGTTCAACGAGCGCTTAAACGTCGAAATATCTCCAACGGGAAGGAAATGACGACTATTTTTCGTCAATATCGACGAAATCTTCTCGATTCGCGAGATATTTTGATTGTTTGACGCTTAAGTGGTTGTGCATTGCATTAGCACTGTGAAATGGAGTTCAACTAGTGCTTAGACGTCGAAATATCTCCAACGGGAAGGAAATGACTGTCAATTTTCGTCAAAATCGACGAAATCTTCGCGATTTGCGAGCTATTTTGATTGTTTCGTCGCTTAAACGGTAGTGCGTTGCATTTGCACTGTAAAATGGTGTTCTACGAGCGCTTAAACGTCGAAATATCTCCAACGGGAAGGAAATGACAGTCAATTTTCGTCAATATCTACGAAATCTTCGCGATTTGCGAGCTATTTTGGTTGTTTCGGCGCTTAAACGGTAGTGCATTGCAATTGCACTGTAAAATGGAGTTCAAAGAGTGCTTAAACGTCGAAATATCTCCAACGGGAAGGATATGACTGCTATTTTTCGTCAAAATCTACGAAATCTTCGCGATTTGCGAGATATTTTGTTTGTTTCGACGCTTTAACGTTGTGCATTGCATTAGCACTGTGAAATGGAGTTCAACGAGCGCTTAAACGTCGAAATATCTCCAACGGGAAGGAAATGACAGTCAATTTTCGTCAAATTCTACGAAATCTTCGCGATTTGCGAGCTATTTTGATTGTTTCGACTCTTAAACGGTAGTGCGTTGCATTTGCACTGTAAAATGGAGTTCTACGAGCGCTTAAACGTCGAAATATCTCCAACGGGAAGGAAATGACGGCTATTTTTCGTCAAAATCGACGAAATCTTCGAGATTTGCGAGATATTTTGATTGTTTCGACGCTTAAAGGGTTGTGCGTTGCATTTGCACTGTAAAATGGAGTTCAACGAGTCGTTAAACGTCGAAATATCTCCAACGGGAAGGAAATGACAGTCAATTTTCGTCAAAATCGACGAAATCTTCGCGATTTGCGAGCTATTTTGATTGTTTCGGCGCTTAAGTGGTAGTGCGTTGCATTTACACTGTAAAATGGAGTTCAACGAGCGCTTAAACGTCGAAATATCTCCAACGGGAAGGAAATGACAGACAATTTTCGTCAAAATCGACGAAAATTACGCGATTTGCGAGCTATTTTGATTGGTTCGACGCTTAAACGGTAGTGCGTTGCATTTGCACTGTAAAATGGAGTTCAACGAGTGCTTAAACGTCGAAATATCTCCAACGGGTAGGAAATGACAGACAATTTTCGTCAAAATCGACGAAAATTACGCGATTTGCGAGCTATTTTGATTGTTTCCACGCTTAAACGGTAGTGCGTTGCATTTGCACTGTAAAATGGAGTTCAGCGAGCTCTTAAACGTCGAAATATCTCCAACGGGAAGGAAATGACGGCTATTTTTCGTCAAAATCGGCGAAATCTTCGCGATTTGCGAGATATTTTGATTGTTTCGACGCTTAAATGGTTGTGCATTGCATTAGCACTGTGGAATGGAGTTGAACGAGCGCTTAAACGTCGAAATATCTCCAACGGGAAGGAAATGACAGACAATTTTCGTCAAAATCGACGAAAATTACGCGATTTGCGAGCTATTTTGATTGTCTCTACGCTTAAACGGTAGTGCGTTGCATTTGCACTGTAAAATGGAGTTCTACCAGTGCTTAAACGTCGAAATATCTCCAACGGGAAGGAAATTAGGCTATTTTTCGTCAAAATCGACGAAATCCTCGCGATTTGCGAGATATTTTGATTGTTTCGACGCTTAAATGGTTGTGCATTGCATTAGCACTGTGAAATGGAGATCAACGAGTGCTTAAACTTCGAAATATCTCCAATGGGAAGGAAATGACGACTATTTTTCGTCAAAATCGACGAAATCTTCGCGATTCGCGAGATATTTTGATTGTTTGACGCTAAATGGTTGTGCATTGCATTAGCACTGCGAAATGGAGTTCAACGAGTGTTTAAGCGTCGAAATATCTCCAACGGGAAGGAAATGACGGCTATTTTTCGTCAAAATCGACGAAATCTTCGCGATTCGCGAGATATTTTGATTGTTTCGACTCTTAAACGGTAGTGCGTTGCATTTGCACTGTAAAATGGAGTTCTACGAGCGCTTAAACGTCGAAATATCTCCAACGGGAAGGAAATGACAGTCAATTTTCGTCAAAATCTACGAAATCTTCGCGATTTGCGATATATCTTGATTGTTTCGACGCTTAAACGGTAGTGCGTTGCATTTGCACTGTAAAATGGAGTTCTACGAGCGCTTAAACGTCGAAATATCTCCAACGGGAAGGAAATGACAGTCAATTTTCGTCAAAATCTAGGAAATCTTCGCGATTTGCGAGATATTCTGTTTGTTTCGACGCTTAAACGTTGTGCATTGGATTAGCACTGTGAAATGGAGTTCAACGAGTGCTTAATCGTCGAAATATCTCCAACGGGAAGGAAATGACGGCCATTTTTCGTCAAAATCGACGAAATCTTCGCGATTTGCGAGCTATTTTGATTGTTTCGACGCTTAAACGGTAGTGCGTTGCATTTGCACTGTAAAATGGAGTTCTACGAGCGCTTAAACGTCGAAATATCTCCAACGGGAAGGAAATGACAGTCAATTTTCGTCAAAATCTACGAAATCTTCGCGATTTGCGAGATATTTTGTTTGTTTCGACGCTTTAACGTTGTCCATTGCATTAGCACTGTGAAATGGAGTTCAACGAGCGCTTAAACGTCGAAATATCTCCAACGGGAAGGAAATGACAGTCAATTTTCGTCAAATTCTACGAAATCTTCGCCATTTGCGAGATATTTTGATTGTTTGACGCTTAAATGGTTGTGCATTGCATTAGCACTGTGAAATGGAGTTCAACGGGTGCTTAAACGTCGAAATATCTCCAACGGGAAGGAAATGACGGCTATTTTTCGTCAAAATCGACGAAATCTTCGCGATTCGCGAGATATTTTGATTGTTTGACGCTTAAACGTTGTGCATTGCATTAGCACTGTGAAATGGAGTTCAACGAGCGCTTAAACGTCGAAATATCTCCAACGGGAAGGAAATGACAGTCAATTTTCGTCAAATTCTACGAAATCCTCGCGATTTGCGAGATATTTTGATTGTTTCGACTCTTAAACGGTAGTGCGTTGCATTTGCACTGTAAAATGGAGTTCTACGAGCGCTTAAACGTCGAAATATCTCCAACGGGAAGGAAATGACAGTCAATTTTCGTCAAAATCTACGAAATATTCGCGATTTGCGAGATATCTTGATTGTCTCGACGCTTAAACGGTAGTGCGTTGCATTTGCACTGTAAAATGGTGTTCTACGAGCGCTTAAACGTCGAAATATCTCCAACGGGAAGGAAATGACAGTCAATTTTCGTCAAAATCTACGAAATCTTCGCGATTTGCGATATATCTTGATTGTTTCGACGCTTAAACGGTAGTGCGTTGCATTTGCACTGTAAAATGGAGTTCTACGAGCGCTTAAACGTCGAAATATCTCCAACGGGAAGGAAATGACAGTCAATTTTCGTCAAAATCTACGAAATCTTCGCGATTTGCGAGATATTCTGTTTGTTTCGACGCTTAAACGTTGTGCATTGGATTAGCACTGTGAAATGGAGTTCAACGAGTGCTTAAACGTCGAAATATCTCCAACGGGAAGGAAATGACGGCTATTTTTCGTCAAAATCGACGAAATCTTCGCGATTTGCGAGCTATTTTGATTGTTTCGACGCTTAAACGGTAGTGCGTTGCATTTGCACTGTAAAATGGAGTTCTACGAGCGCTTAAACGTCGAAATATCTCCAACGGGAAGGAAATGACAGTCAATTTTCGTCAAAATCTACGAAATCTTCGCGATTTGCGAGATATTTTGTTTGTTTCGACGCTTTAACGTTGTCCATTGCATTAGCACTGTGAAATGGAGTTCAACGAGCGCTTAAACGTCGAAATATCTCCAACGGGAAGGAAATGACAGTCAATTTTCGTCAAATTCTACGAAATCTTCGCCATTTGCGAGATATTTTGATTGTTTGACGCTTAAATGGTTGTGCATTGCATTAGCACTGTGAAATGGAGTTCAACGGGTGCTTAAACGTCGAAATATCTCCAACGGGAAGGAAATGACGGCTATTTTTCGTCAAAATCGACGAAATCTTCGCGATTCGCGAGATATTTTGATTGTTTGACGCTTAAACGTTGTGCATTGCATTAGCACTGTGAAATGGAGTTCAACGAGCGCTTAAACGTCGAAATATCTCCAACGGGAAGGAAATGACAGTCAATTTTCGTCAAATTCTACGAAATCCTCGCGATTTGCGAGATATTTTGATTGTTTCGACTCTTAAACGGTAGTGCGTTGCATTTGCACTGTAAAATGGAGTTCTACGAGCGCTTAAACGTCGAAATATCTCCAACGGGAAGGAAATGACAGTCAATTTTCGTCAAAATCTACGAAATATTCGCGATTTGCGAGATATCTTGATTGTCTCGACGCTTAAACGGTAGTGCGTTGCATTTGCACTGTAAAATGGTGTTCTACGAGCGCTTAAACGTCGAAATATCTCCAACGGGAAGGAAATGACAGTCAATTTTCGTCAATATCTACGAAATCTTCGCGATTTGCGAGCTATTTTGATTGTCTCTACGCTTAAACGGTAGTGCGTTGCATTAGCACTGTGAAATGGAGTTCAACGGGTGCTTAAACGTCGAAATATCTCCAACGGGAAGGAAATGACGGCTATTTTTCGTCAAAATCGACGAAATCTTCGCGATTTGCGAGATATTTTGATTGTTTCGACCCTTAAAGGGTCGTGCGTTGCATTTGCACTGTAAAATGGAGTTCAACGAGTCGTTAAACGTCGAAATATCTCCAACGGGAAGGAAATGACAGTCAATTTTCGTCAAAATCGACGAAATCTTCGCGATTTGCGAGCTATTTTGATTGTTTCGGCGCTTAAACGGTAGTGCGTTATATTTACACTGTAAAATGGAGTTCAACGAGCGCTTAAACGTCGAAATATCTCCAACGGGAAGGAAATGACAGTCAATTTTCGTCAAAATCTAGGAAATCTTCGCGATTTGCGAGATATTTTGTTTGTTTCGACGCTTTAACGTTGTGCATTGCATTAGCACTGTGAAATGGAGTTCAACGAGCGCTTAAACGTCGAAATATCTCCAACGGGAAGGAAATGACAGTCAATTTTCGTCAAATTCTACGAAATCTTCGCCATTTGCGAGATATTTTGATTGTTTGACGCTTAAATGGTTGTGCATTGCATTAGCACTGTGAAATGGAGTTCAACGGGTGCTTAAACGTCGAAATATCTCCAACGGGAAGGAAATGACGGCTATTTTTCGTCAAAATCGACGAAATCTTCGCGATTCGCGAGATATTTTGATTGTTTGACGCTTAAACGTTGTGCATTGCATTAGCACTGTGAAATGGAGTTCAACGAGCGCTTAAACGTCGAAATATCTCCAACGGGAAGGAAATGACAGTCAATTTTCGTCAATATCTACGAAATCTTCGCGATTTGCGAGCTATTTTGATTGTCTCTACGCTTAAACGGTAGTGCGTTGCATTAGCACTGTGAAATGGAGTTCAACGGGTGCTTAAACGTCGAAATATCTCCAACGGGAAGGAAATGACGGCTATTTTTCGTCAAAATCGACGAAATCTTCGCGATTTGCGAGATATTTTGTTTGTTTCGACGCTTTAACGTTGTGCATTGCATTAGCACTGTGAAATGGAGTTCAACGAGCGCTTAAACGTCGAAATATCTCCAACGGGAAGGAAATGACAGTCAATTTTCGTCAAATTCTGCGAAATCTTCGCGATTTGCGAGATATTTTGATTGTTTCGACGCTTAAACGTTGTGCATTGCATTAGCACTGTGAAGTGGAGTTCAACGAGCGCTTAAACGTCGGAATATCTCCAACGGGAAGGAAATGACGGCTGTTTTTCGTCAAAATCGACGAAATCTTCGCGATTTGCGAGATATTTTGTTTGTTTCGACGCTTAAACGTTGTGCATTGCATTAGCACTGTGAAATGGAGTTCAACGAGTGCTTAAACGTCGAAATATCTCCAACGGGAAGGAAATGACGGCTATTTTTCGTCAAAATCGACGAAATCTTCGCGATTTGCGAGCTATTTTGATTGTCTCTACGCTTAAACGGTAGTGCGTTGCATTAGCACTGTGAAATGGAGTTCAACGAGTGCATAAACGTCGAAATATCTCCAACGGGAAGGAAATGACAGTCAATTTTCGTCAAATTCTACGAAATCTTCGCCATTTGCGAGATATTTTGATTGTTTGACGCTTAAATGGTTGTGCATTGCATTAGCACTGTGAAATGGAGTTCAACGGGTGCTTAAACGTCGAAATATCTCCAACGGGAAGGAAATGACGGCTATTTTTCGTCAAAATCGACGAAATCTTCGCGATTCGCGAGATATTTTGATTGTTTGACGCTTAAATGGTTGTGCATTGCATTAGCACTGTGAAATGGAGTTCAACCAGTGCTTAAACGTCGAAATATCTCCAACGGGAAGGAAATGAGGGCTATTTTTCGTCAAAATCTACGAAATCCTCGCGATTTGCGAGATATTTTGTTTGTTTCGACGCTTAAACGTTGTGCATTGCATTAGCACTGTGAAATGGAGTTCAACGAGTGCTTAAACGTCGAAATATCTCCAACGGGAAGGAAATGACGGCTATTTTTCGTCAAAATCGACGAAATCTTCGCGATTTGCGAGCTATTTTGATTGTCTCTACGCTTAAACGGTAGTGCGTTGCATTAGCACTGTGAAATGGAGTTCAACGAGTGCATAAACGTCGAAATATCTCCAACGGGAAGGAAATGACAGTCAATTTTCGTCAAATTCTACGAAATCTTCGCCATTTGCGAGATATTTTGATTGTTTGACGCTTAAATGGTTGTGCATTGCATTAGCACTGTGAAATGGAGTTCAACGGGTGCTTAAACGTCGAAATATCTCCAACGGGAAGGAAATGACGGCTATTTTTCGTCAAAATCGACGAAATCTTCGCGATTCGCGAGATATTTTGATTGTTTGACGCTTAAACGTTGTGCATTGCATTAGCACTGTGAAATGGAGTTCAACGAGCGCTTAAACGTCGAAATATCTCCAACGGGAAGGAAATGACAGTCAATTTTCGTCAAATTCTACGAAATCCTCGCGATTTGCGAGATATTTTGATTGTTTCGACTCTTAAACGGTAGTGCGTTGCATTTGCACTGTAAAATGGAGTTCTACGAGCGCTTAAACGTCGAAATATCTCCAACGGGAAGGAAATGACAGTCAATTTTCGTCAATATCTACGAAATCTTCGCGATTTGCGAGCTATTTTGATTGTCTCTACGCTTAAACGGTAGTGCGTTGCATTAGCACTGTGAAATGGAGTTCAACGGGTGCTTAAACGTCGAAATATCTCCAACGGGAAGGAAATGACGGCTATTTTTCGTCAAAATCGACGAAATCTTCGCGATTTGCGAGATATTTTGATTGTTTCGACCCTTAAAGGGTCGTGCGTTGCATTTGCACTGTAAAATGGTGTTCAACGAGTCGTTAAACGTCGAAATATCTCCAACGGGAAGGAAATGACAGTCAATTTTCGTCAAAATCGACGAAATCTTCGCGATTTGCGAGCTATTTTGATTGTTTCGGCGCTTAAACGGTAGTGCGTTATATTTACACTGTAAAATGGAGTTCAACGAGCGCTTAAACGTCGAAATATCTCCAACGGGAAGGAAATGACAGTCAATTTTCGTCAAAATCTAGGAAATCTTCGCGATTTGCGAGATATTTTGTTTGTTTCGACGCTTTAACGTTGTGCATTGCATTAGCACTGTGAAATGGAGTTCAACGTGCGCTTAAACGTCGAAATATCTCCAACGGGAAGGAAATGACAGTCAATTTTCGTCAAATTCTACGAAATCTTCGCCATTTGCGAGATATTTTGATTGTTTGACGCTTAAATGGTTGTGCATTGCATTAGCACTGTGAAATGGAGTTCAACGGGTGCTTAAACGTCGAAATATCTCCAACGGGAAGGAAATGACGGCTATTTTTCGTCAAAATCGACGAAATCTTCGCGATTCGCGAGATATTTTGATTGTTTGACGCTTAAACGTTGTGCATTGCATTAGCACTGTGAAATGAAGTTCAACGAGCGCTTAAACGTCGAAATATCTCCAACGGGAAGGAAATGACAGTCAATTTTCGTCAATATCTACGAAATCTTCGCGATTTGCGAGCTATTTTGATTGTCTCTACGCTTAAACGGTAGTGCGTTGCATTAGCACTGTGAAATGGAGTTCAACGGGTGCTTAAACGTCGAAATATCTCCAACGGGAAGGAAATGACGGCTATTTTTCGTCAAAATCGACGAAATCTTCGCGATTTGCGAGATATTTTGATTGTTTCGACCCTTAAAGGGTCGTGCGTTGCATTTGCACTGTAAAATGGAGTTCAACGAGTCGTTAAACGTCGAAATATCTCCAACGGGAAGGAAATGACAGTCAATTTTCGTCAAAATCGACGAAATCTTCGCGATTTGCGAGCTATTTTGATTGTTTCGGCGCTTAAACGGTAGTGCGTTATATTTACACTGTAAAATGGAGTTCAACGAGCGCTTAAACGTCGAAATATCTACAACGGGAAGGAAATGACAGTCAATTTTCGTCAAAATCTAGGAAATCTTCGCGATTTGCGAGATATTTTGTTTGTTTCGACGCTTTAACGTTGTGCATTGCATTAGCACTGTGAAATGGAGTTCAACGAGCGCTTAAACGTCGAAATATCTCCAACGGGAAGGAAATGACAGTCAATTTTCGTCAAATTCTGCGAAATCTTCGCGATTTGCGAGATATTTTGATTGTTTCGACGCTTAAACGTTGTGCATTGCATTAGCACTGTGAAGTGGAGTTCAACGAGCGCTTAAACGTCGGAATATCTCCAACGGGAAGGAAATGACGGCTGTTTTTCGTCAAAATCGACGAAATCTTCGCGATTTGCGAGATATTTTGATTGTTTCGACGCTTAAATGGTTGTGCATTGCATTAGCACTGTGAAATGGAGTTCAACCAGTGCTTAAACGTCGAAATATCTCCAACGGGAAGGAAATGAGGGCTATTTTTCGTCAAAATCTACGAAATCCTCGCGATTTGCGAGATATTTTGTTTGTTTCGACGCTTAAACGTTGTGCATTGCATTAGCACTGTGAAATGGAGTTCAACGAGCGCTTAAACGTCGAAATATCTCCAACGGGAAGGAAATGACAGTCAATTTTCGTCAATATCTACGAAATCTTCGCGATTTGCGAGCTATTTTGATTGTCTCTACGCTTAAACGGTAGTGCGTTGCAATAGCACTGTGAAATGGAGTTCAACGAGTGCATAAACGTCGAAATATCTCCAACGGGAAGGAAATGACGGCTGTTTTTCGTCAAAATCTACGAAATCTTCGCGATTCGCGAGATATTTTGATTGTTTGACGCTTAAACGGTAGTGCGTTATATTTACACTGTAAAATGGAGTTCAACGAGCGCTTAAACGTCGAAATATCTCCAACGGGAAGGAAATGACAGTCAATTTTCGTCAAAATCTACGAAATCCTCGCGATTTGCGAGATATTTTGTTTGTTTCGACGCTTAAACGTTGTGCATTGCATTAGCACTGTGAAATGGAGTTCAACGAGCGCTTAAACGTCGAAATATCTCCAACGGGAAGGAAATGACAGTCAATTTTCGTCAATATCTACGAAATCTTCGCGATTTGCGAGCTATTTTGATTGTCTCTACGCTTAAACGGTAGTGCGTTGCAATAGCACTGTGAAATGGAGTTCAACGAGTGCATAAACGTCGAAATATCTCCAACGGGAAGGAAATGACGGCTGTTTTTCGTCAAAATCTACGAAATCTTCGCGATTCGCGAGATATTTTGATTGTTTGACGCTTAAATGGTTGTGCATTGCATTAGCACTGCGAAATGGAGTTCAAAGAGTGCTTAAACGTCGAAATATCTCCAACGGGAAGGAAATGACGGCTATTTTTCGTTAAAATCTGCGAAATCTTCGCGATTTGCGAGATATTTTGATTGTTTGACGCTTAAATGGTTGTGCATTGCATTAGCACTGTGAAATGGAGTTCAACGGGTGCTTAAACGTCGAAATATCACCAACGGGAAGGAAATGACGGCTATTTTTCGTCAAAATCGACGAAATCTTCGCGATTTGCGAGATATTTTGATTGTTTCGACCCTTAAAGGGTTGTGCGTTGCATTTGCACTGTAAAATGGAGTTCAACGAGTCGTTAAACGTCGAAATATCTACAACGGGAAGGAAATGACAGTCAATTTTCGTCAAAATCGACGAAATCTTCGCGATTTGCGAGCTATTTTGATTGTTTCGGCGCTTAAACGGTAGTGCGTTGCATTTACACTGTAAAATAGAGTTCAACGAGCGCTTAAACGTCGAAATATCTCCAACGGGAAGGAAATGACAGTCAATTTTCGTCAAATTCTGCGAAATCTTCGCGATTTGCGAGATATTTTGATTGTTTCGACGCTTAAACGTTGTGCATTGCATTAGCACTGTGAAGTGGAGTTCAACGAGCGCTTAAACGTCGAAATATCTCCAACGGGAAGGAAATGACGGCTGTTTTTCGTCAAAATCGACGAAATCTTCGCGATTTGCGAGATATTTTGATTGTTTCGACGCTTAAATGGTTGTGCATTGCATTAGCACTGTGAAATGGAGTTCAACCAGTGCTTAAACGTCGAAATATCTCCAACGGGAAGGAAATGAGGGCTATTTTTCGTCAAAGTCGGCGAAATCTTCGCGATTTGCGAGATATTTTGATTGTTTCGACGCTTAAACGGTAGTGCGTTGCATTAGCACTATAAAATGGAGTTCTACGAGCGCTTAAACTTCGAAATATCTCCAACGGGAAGGAAATGACGGCTATTTTTCGTCAAAATCGACGAAATCTTCGCGATTTGCGAGCTATTTTGGTTGTTTCGGCGCTTAAACGGTAGTGCATTGCAATTGCACTGTAAAATGGAGTTCAAAGAGTGCTTAAACGTCGAAATATCTCCAACGGGAAGGAAATGACAGGCAATTTTCGTCAAAATCGACAAAAATTACGCGATTTGCGTGCTATTTTGATTGTTTCGATGCCTAAATCGTTGTGCATTGCATTTGCACTGTAAAATGGAGTTCAACGAGCGCTTAAACGCCGAAATATCTCCAACGGGAAGGAAATGACGGCTAGTTTTCGTCAAAATCGGCGAAATCGTCGCGATTTGCGAGATATTTTGATTGTTTCGAAGCCTAAATGGCGGTGCATTGCATTAGCACTGCGAAATGGAGTTCAACGAGTGCTTAAACGTCGAAATATCTCCAACGGGAAGGAAATGACGGCTGTTTTTCGTCAAAATCGACGAAATCTTCGCGATTTGCGAGATATTTTGATTGTTTCCACGCTTAAATGGTTGTGCATTGCATTAGCACTGTGAAATGGAGTTCAACCAGTGCTTAAACGTCGAAATATCTCCAACGGGAAGGAAATGACGGCTATTTTTCGTCAAAATCGACGAAATCTTCGCTATTTGCGAGATATTTTGATTGTCTCGACGCTTAAACGGTAGTGCGTTGCATTTGCACTGTAAAATGGTGTTCTACGAGCGCTTAAACGTCGAAATATCTCCAACGGGAAGGAAATGACAGTCAATTTTCGTCAATATCTACGAAATCTTCGCGATTTGCGAGCTATTTTGATTGTCTCTACGCTTAAACGGTAGTGCGTTGCATTAGCACTGTGAAATGGAGTTCAACGAGTGCATAAACGTCGAAATATCTCCAACGGGAAGGAAATGACAGTCAATTTTCGTCAAATTCTACGAAATCTTCGCCATTTGCGAGATATTTTGATTGTTTGACGCTTAAACGTTGTGCATTGCATTAGCACTGTGAAATGGAGTTCAACGAGCGCTTAAACGTCGAAATATCTCCAACGGGAAGGAAATGACAGTCAATTTTCGTCAAATTCTACGAAATCCTCGCGATTTGCGAGATATTTTGATTGTTTCGACTCTTAAACGGTAGTGCGTTGCATTTGCACTGTAAAATGGAGTTCTACGAGCGCTTAAACGTCGAAATATCTCCAACGGGAAGGAAATGACAGTCAATTTTCGTCAAAATCTACGAAATATTCGCGATTTGCGAGATATCTTGATTGTCTCGACGCTTAAACGGTAGTGCGTTGCATTTGCACTGTAAAATGGTGTTCTACGAGCGCTTAAACGTCGAAATATCTCCAACGGGAAGGAAATGACAGTCAATTTTCGTCAATATCTACGAAATCTTCGCGATTTGCGAGCTATTTTGATTGTCTCTACGCTTAAACGGTAGTGCGTTGCATTAGCACTGTGAAATGGAGTTCAACGGGTGCTTAAACGTCGAAATATCTCCAACGGGAAGGAAATGACAGTCAATTTTCGTCAAAATCGACGAAATCTTCGCGATTTGCGAGCTATTTTGATTGTTTCGGCGCTTAAACGGTAGTGCGTTATATTTACACTGTAAAATGGAGTTCAACGAGCGCTTAAACGTCGAAATATCTCCAACGGGAAGGAAATGACAGTCAATTTTCGTCAAAATCTAGGAAATCTTCGCGATTTGCGAGATATTTTGTTTGTTTCGACGCTTTAACGTTGTGCATTGCATTAGCACTGTGAAATGGAGTTCAACGTGCGCTTAAACGTCGAAATATCTCCAACGGGAAGGAAATGACAGTCAATTTTCGTCAAATTCTACGAAATCTTCGCCATTTGCGAGATATTTTGATTGTTTGACGCTTAAATGGTTGTGCATTGCATTAGCACTGTGAAATGGAGTTCAACGGGTGCTTAAACGTCGAAATATCTCCAACGGGAAGGAAATGACGGCTATTTTTCGTCAAAATCGACGAAATCTTCGCGATTCGCGAGATATTTTGATTGTTTGACGCTTAAACGTTGTGCATTGCATTAGCACTGTGAAATGAAGTTCAACGAGCGCTTAAACGTCGAAATATCTCCAACGGGAAGGAAATGACAGTCAATTTTCGTCAATATCTACGAAATCTTCGCGATTTGCGAGCTATTTTGATTGTCTCTACGCTTAAACGGTAGTGCGTTGCATTAGCACTGTGAAATGGAGTTCAACGGGTGCTTAAACGTCGAAATATCTCCAACGGGAAGGAAATGACGGCTATTTTTCGTCAAAATCGACGAAATCTTCGCGATTTGCGAGATATTTTGATTGTTTCGACCCTTAAAGGGTCGTGCGTTGCATTTGCACTGTAAAATGGAGTTCAACGAGTCGTTAAACGTCGAAATATCTCCAACGGGAAGGAAATGACAGTCAATTTTCGTCAAAATCGACGAAATCTTCGCGATTTGCGAGCTATTTTGATTGTTTCGGCGCTTAAACGGTAGTGCGTTATATTTACACTGTAAAATGGAGTTCAACGAGCGCTTAAACGTCGAAATATCTACAACGGGAAGGAAATGACAGTCAATTTTCGTCAAAATCTAGGAAATCTTCGCGATTTGCGAGATATTTTGTTTGTTTCGACGCTTTAACGTTGTGCATTGCATTAGCACTGTGAAATGGAGTTCAACGAGCGCTTAAACGTCGAAATATCTCCAACGGGAAGGAAATGACAGTCAATTTTCGTCAAATTCTGCGAAATCTTCGCGATTTGCGAGATATTTTGATTGTTTCGACGCTTAAACGTTGTGCATTGCATTAGCACTGTGAAGTGGAGTTCAACGAGCGCTTAAACGTCGGAATATCTCCAACGGGAAGGAAATGACGGCTGTTTTTCGTCAAAATCGACGAAATCTTCGCGATTTGCGAGATATTTTGATTGTTTCGACGCTTAAATGGTTGTGCATTGCATTAGCACTGTGAAATGGAGTTCAACCAGTGCTTAAACGTCGAAATATCTCCAACGGGAAGGAAATGAGGGCTATTTTTCGTCAAAATCTACGAAATCCTCGCGATTTGCGAGATATTTTGTTTGTTTCGACGCTTAAACGTTGTGCATTGCATTAGCACTGTGAAATGGAGTTCAACGAGCGCTTAAACGTCGAAATATCTCCAACGGGAAGGAAATGACAGTCAATTTTCGTCAATATCTACGAAATCTTCGCGATTTGCGAGCTATTTTGATTGTCTCTACGCTTAAACGGTAGTGCGTTGCAATAGCACTGTGAAATGGAGTTCAACGAGTGCATAAACGTCGAAATATCTCCAACGGGAAGGAAATGACGGCTGTTTTTCGTCAAAATCTACGAAATCTTCGCGATTCGCGAGATATTTTGATTGTTTGACGCTTAAACGGTAGTGCGTTATATTTACACTGTAAAATGGAGTTCAACGAGCGCTTAAACGTCGAAATATCTCCAACGGGAAGGAAATGACAGTCAATTTTCGTCAAAATCTACGAAATCCTCGCGATTTGCGAGATATTTTGTTTGTTTCGACGCTTAAACGTTGTGCATTGCATTAGCACTGTGAAATGGAGTTCAACGAGCGCTTAAACGTCGAAATATCTCCAACGGGAAGGAAATGACAGTCAATTTTCGTCAATATCTACGAAATCTTCGCGATTTGCGAGCTATTTTGATTGTCTCTACGCTTAAACGGTAGTGCGTTGCAATAGCACTGTGAAATGGAGTTCAACGAGTGCATAAACGTCGAAATATCTCCAACGGGAAGGAAATGACGGCTGTTTTTCGTCAAAATCTACGAAATCTTCGCGATTCGCGAGATATTTTGATTGTTTGACGCTTAAATGGTTGTGCATTGCATTAGCACTGCGAAATGGAGTTCAAAGAGTGCTTAAACGTCGAAATATCTCCAACGGGAAGGAAATGACGGCTATTTTTCGTTAAAATCTGCGAAATCTTCGCGATTTGCGAGATATTTTGATTGTTTGACGCTTAAATGGTTGTGCATTGCATTAGCACTGTGAAATGGAGTTCAACGGGTGCTTAAACGTCGAAATATCACCAACGGGAAGGAAATGACGGCTATTTTTCGTCAAAATCGACGAAATCTTCGCGATTTGCGAGATATTTTGATTGTTTCGACCCTTAAAGGGTTGTGCGTTGCATTTGCACTGTAAAATGGAGTTCAACGAGTCGTTAAACGTCGAAATATCTACAACGGGAAGGAAATGACAGTCAATTTTCGTCAAAATCGACGAAATCTTCGCGATTTGCGAGCTATTTTGATTGTTTCGGCGCTTAAACGGTAGTGCGTTGCATTTACACTGTAAAATAGAGTTCAACGAGCGCTTAAACGTCGAAATATCTCCAACGGGAAGGAAATGACAGTCAATTTTCGTCAAATTCTGCGAAATCTTCGCGATTTGCGAGATATTTTGATTGTTTCGACGCTTAAACGTTGTGCATTGCATTAGCACTGTGAAGTGGAGTTCAACGAGCGCTTAAACGTCGAAATATCTCCAACGGGAAGGAAATGACGGCTGTTTTTCGTCAAAATCGACGAAATCTTCGCGATTTGCGAGATATTTTGATTGTTTCGACGCTTAAATGGTTGTGCATTGCATTAGCACTGTGAAATGGAGTTCAACCAGTGCTTAAACGTCGAAATATCTCCAACGGGAAGGAAATGAGGGCTATTTTTCGTCAAAGTCGGCGAAATCTTCGCGATTTGCGAGATATTTTGATTGTTTCGACGCTTAAACGGTAGTGCGTTGCATTAGCACTATAAAATGGAGTTCTACGAGCGCTTAAACTTCGAAATATCTCCAACGGGAAGGAAATGACGGCTATTTTTCGTCAAAATCGACGAAATCTTCGCGATTTGCGAGCTATTTTGGTTGTTTCGGCGCTTAAACGGTAGTGCATTGCAATTGCACTGTAAAATGGAGTTCAAAGAGTGCTTAAACGTCGAAATATCTCCAACGGGAAGGAAATGACAGGCAATTTTCGTCAAAATCGACAAAAATTACGCGATTTGCGTGCTATTTTGATTGTTTCGATGCCTAAATCGTTGTGCATTGCATTTGCACTGTAAAATGGAGTTCAACGAGCGCTTAAACGCCGAAATATCTCCAACGGGAAGGAAATGACGGCTAGTTTTCGTCAAAATCGGCGAAATCGTCGCGATTTGCGAGATATTTTGATTGTTTCGAAGCCTAAATGGCGGTGCATTGCATTAGCACTGCGAAATGGAGTTCAACGAGTGCTTAAACGTCGAAATATCTCCAACGGGAAGGAAATGACGGCTGTTTTTCGTCAAAATCGACGAAATCTTCGCGATTTGCGAGATATTTTGATTGTTTCCACGCTTAAATGGTTGTGCATTGCATTAGCACTGTGAAATGGAGTTCAACCAGTGCTTAAACGTCGAAATATCTCCAACGGGAAGGAAATGACGGCTATTTTTCGTCAAAATCGACGAAATCTTCGCTATTTGCGAGATATTTTGATTGTCTCGACGCTTTAAACGGTAGTGCGTTGCATTTGCACTGTAAAATGGTGTTCTACGAGCGCTTAAACGTCGAAATATCTCCAACGGGAAGGAAATGACAGTCAATTTTCGTCAATATCTACGAAATCTTCGCGATTTGCGAGCTATTTTGATTGTCTCTACGCTTAAACGGTAGTGCGTTGCATTAGCACTGTGAAATGGAGTTCAACGAGTGCATAAACGTCGAAATATCTCCAACGGGAAGGAAATGACAGTCAATTTTCGTCAAATTCTACGAAATCTTCGCCATTTGCGAGATATTTTGATTGTTTGACGCTTAAACGTTGTGCATTGCATTAGCACTGTGAAATGGAGTTCAACGAGCGCTTAAACGTCGAAATATCTCCAACGGGAAGGAAATGACAGTCAATTTTCGTCAAATTCTACGAAATCCTCGCGATTTGCGAGATATTTTGATTGTTTCGACTCTTAAACGGTAGTGCGTTGCATTTGCACTGTAAAATGGAGTTCTACGAGCGCTTAAACGTCGAAATATCTCCAACGGGAAGGAAATGACAGTCAATTTTCGTCAAAATCTACGAAATATTCGCGATTTGCGAGATATCTTGATTGTCTCGACGCTTAAACGGTAGTGCGTTGCATTTGCACTGTAAAATGGTGTTCTACGAGCGCTTAAACGTCGAAATATCTCCAACGGGAAGGAAATGACAGTCAATTTTCGTCAATATCTACGAAATCTTCGCGATTTGCGAGCTATTTTGATTGTCTCTACGCTTAAACGGTAGTGCGTTGCATTAGCACTGTGAAATGGAGTTCAACGGGTGCTTAAACGTCGAAATATCTCCAACGGGAAGGAAATGACGGCTATTTTTCGTCAAAATCGACGAAATCTTCGCGATTTGCGAGATATTTTGATTGTTTCGACGCTTAAACGTTGTGCATTGCATTAGCACTGTGAAGTGGAGTTCAATGAGCGCTTAAACGTCGAAATATCTCCAACGGGAAGGAAATGACGGCTGTTTTTCGTCAAAATCGACGAAATCTTCGCGATTTGCGAGATATTTTGATTGTTTCGACGCTTAAATGGTTGTGCATTGCATTAGCACTGTGAAATGGAGTTCAACCAGTGCTTAAACGTCGAAATATCTCCAACGGGAAGGAAATGAGGGCTATTTTTCGTCAAAGTCGGCGAAATCTTCGCGATTTGCGAGATATTTTGATTGTTTCGACGCTTAAACGGTAGTGCGTTGCATTAGCACTATAAAATGGAGTTCTACGAGCGCTTAAACTTCGAAATATCTCCAACGGGAAGGAAATGACGGCTATTTTTCGTCAAAATCGACGAAATCTTCGTGATTTGCGAGCTATTTTGGTTGTTTCGGCGCTTAAACGGTAGTGCATTGCAATTGCACTGTAAAATGGAGTTCAAAGAGTGCTTAAACGTCGAAATATCTCCAACGGGAAGGAAATGACAGGCAATTTTCGTCAAAATCGACAAAAATTACGCGATTTGCGTGCTATTTTGATTGTTTCGATGCCTAAATCGTTGTGCATTGCATTTGCACTGTAAAATGGAGTTCAACGAGCGCTTAAACGCCGAAATATCTCCAACGGGAAGGAAATGACGGCTAGTTTTCGTCAAAATCGGCGAAATCGTCGCGATTTGCGAGATATTTTGATTGTTTCGAAGCCTAAATGGCGGTGCATTGCATTAGCACTGTGAAATGGAGTTCAACGAGTGCTTAAACGTCGAAATATCTCCAACGGGAAGGAAATGACGGCTATTTTTCGTCAAAATCGACGAAATCTTCGCGATTCGCGAGATATTTTGATTGTTTGACGTTAAAATGGTTGTGCATTGCATTAGCACTGCGAAATGGAGTTCAACGAGTGCTTAAACGTCGAAATATCTCCAACGGGAAGGAAATGACGGCTATTTCTCGTCAAAATCTACGAAATCTTCGCAATTTGAGAGATATTTTGATTGTTTGACGCTTAAATGGTTGTTCATTGCATTAGCACTGTGAAATGGAGTTCAACGGGTGCTTAAACGTCGAAATATCTCCAACGGGAAGGAAATGACAGTTAATTTTCGTCAATATCTACGAAATCTTCGCGATTTGCGAGCTATTTTGATTGTCTCGACGCTTAAACGGTAGTGCGTTGCATTAGCACTGTGAAATGGAGTTCAACGAGTGCATAAACGTCGAAATATCTCCAACGGGATGGAAATGACGGCTATTTTTCGTCAAAATCGACGAAATCTTCGCGATTTGCGAGCTATTTTGATTGTTTCGACGCTTAAACGGTAGTGCGTTTCATTTGCACTGTAAAATGGAGTTCTACGAGCGCTTAAACGTCGAAATATCTCCAACGGGAAGGAAATGACAGTCAATTTTCGTCAAAATCTACGAAATCTTCGCGATTTGCGAGATATTTTGATTGTTTCGACGCTTAAATGGTTGTGCATTGCATTAGCACTGTGAAATGGAGTTCAACGCGTGCATAAACGTCGAAATATCTCCAACGGGAAGGAAATGACGGCTATTTTTCGTCAAAATCGACGAAATCTTCGCGATTTGCGAGCTATTTTGATTGTTTCGACGCTTAAACGGTAGTGCATTGCATTAGCACTGTGGAATGGAGTTCAACGAGCGCTTAAACGTCGAAATATCTCCAACGGGAAGGAAATGACAGACAATTTTCTTCAAAATCGACGAAAATTTCGCGATTTGCGAGCTATTTTGATTGTCTCTACGCTTAAACGGTAGTGCGTTGCATTAGCACTGTGAAATGGAGTTCAACGGGTGCTTAAACGTCGAAATATCTCCAACGGGAAGGAAATGACGGCTATTTTTCGTCAAAATCGACGAAATCTTCGCGATTTGCGAGATATTTTGATTGTTTCGACGCTTAAACGTTGTGCATTGCATTAGCACTGTGAAGTGGAGTTCAATGAGCGCTTAAACGTCGAAATATCTCCAACGGGAAGGAAATGACGGCTGTTTTTCGTCAAAATCGACGAAATCTTCGCGATTTGCGAGATATTTTGATTGTTTCGACGCTTAAATGGTTGTGCATTGCATTAGCACTGTGAAATGGAGTTCAACCAGTGCTTAAACGTCGAAATATCTCCAACGGGAAGGAAATGAGGGCTATTTTTCGTCAAAGTCGGCGAAATCTTCGCGATTTGCGAGATATTTTGATTGTTTCGACGCTTAAACGGTAGTGCGTTGCATTAGCACTATAAAATGGAGTTCTACGAGCGCTTAAACTTCGAAATATCTCCAACGGGAAGGAAATGACGGCTATTTTTCGTCAAAATCGACGAAATCTTCGCGATTTGCGAGCTATTTTGGTTGTTTCGGCGCTTAAACGGTAGTGCATTGCAATTGCACTGTAAAATGGAGTTCAAAGAGTGCTTAAACGTCGAAATATCTCCAACGGGAAGGAAATGACAGGCAATTTTCGTCAAAATCGACAAAAATTACGCGATTTGCGTGCTATTTTGATTGTTTCGATGCCTAAATCGTTGTGCATTGCATTTGCACTGTAAAATGGAGTTCAACGAGCGCTTAAACGCCGAAATATCTCCAACGGGAAGGAAATGACGGCTAGTTTTCGTCAAAATCGGCGAAATCGTCGCGATTTGCGAGATATTTTGATTGTTTCGAAGCCTAAATGGCGGTGCATTGCATTAGCACTGTGAAATGGAGTTCAACGAGTGCTTAAACGTCGAAATATCTCCAACGGGAAGGAAATGACGGCTATTTTTCGTCAAAATCGACGAAATCTTCGCGATTCGCGAGATATTTTGATTGTTTGACGTTAAAATGGTTGTGCATTGCATTAGCACTGCGAAATGGAGTTCAACGAGTGCTTAAACGTCGAAATATCTCCAACGGGAAGGAAATGACGGCTATTTCTCGTCAAAATCTACGAAATCTTCGCAATTTGAGAGATATTTTGATTGTTTGACGCTTAAATGGTTGTTCATTGCATTAGCACTGTGAAATGGAGTTCAACGGGTGCTTAAACGTCGAAATATCTCCAACGGGAAGGAAATGACAGTTAATTTTCGTCAATATCTACGAAATCTTCGCGATTTGCGAGCTATTTTGATTGTCTCGACGCTTAAACGGTAGTGCGTTGCATTAGCACTGTGAAATGGAGTTCAACGAGTGCATAAACGTCGAAATATCTCCAACGGGATGGAAATGACGGCTATTTTTCGTCAAAATCGACGAAATCTTCGCGATTTGCGAGCTATTTTGATTGTTTCGACGCTTAAACGGTAGTGCGTTTCATTTGCACTGTAAAATGGAGTTCTACGAGCGCTTAAACGTCGAAATATCTCCAACGGGAAGGAAATGACAGTCAATTTTCGTCAAAATCTACGAAATCTTCGCGATTTGCGAGATATTTTGATTGTTTCGACGCTTAAATGGTTGTGCATTGCATTAGCACTGTGAAATGGAGTTCAACGCGTGCATAAACGTCGAAATATCTCCAACGGGAAGGAAATGACGGCTATTTTTCGTCAAAATCGACGAAATCTTCGCGATTTGCGAGCTATTTTGATTGTTTCGACGCTTAAACGGTAGTGCATTGCATTAGCACTGTGGAATGGAGTTCAACGAGCGCTTAAACGTCGAAATATCTCCAACGGGAAGGAAATGACAGACAATTTTCTTCAAAATCGACGAAAATTTCGCGATTTGCGAGCTATTTTGATTGTTTCGACGCTTAAACTGTAGTGCGTTGCATTTGCACTGTAAACTGGAGTTCAACGAGCGCTTAAAGGTCGAAATATCTCCAACGGGAAGGAAATGACGGCTATTTTTCGTCAAAATCGGCGAAATCTTCGCCATTTGCGAGATATTTTGATTGTTTCGACGCTTAAACGGTAGTGCGTTGCATTAGCACTGTAAAATGGAGTTCTACGAGCGCTTTAACTTCGAAATATCTCCAACGGGAAGGAAATGACGGCTACTTTTCGTCAAAATCGACGAAATCTTCGCGATTTGCGAGCTATTTTGAATGTTTCGACGCTTTAAACGGTTGTGCATTGCATTTGCACTGTAAAATGGAGTTCAACGAGCGCTTAAACGTCGAAATATCTCCAACGGGAAGGAAATGACAGGCAATTTTCGTCAAAATCGACGAGAATTACGCGATTTGCGAGCTATTTTGATTGTTTCGACGCTTAAATCGTTGTGCATTGCATTTGCACTGTAAAATGGAGTTCAACGAGAGCTTAAGCGCCGAAATATCTCCAACAGGAAGGAAATGACGGCTAGTTTTCGTCAAAATCGGCGAAATCGTCGCGATTTGCGAGATACTTTGATTGTTGCGAAGCCTAAATGGCGGTGCATTGCATTAGCACTGTGAAATGGAGTTCAACGAGTGCTTAAACGTCGAAATATCTCCAACGGGAAGGAAATGACGGCTATATTTCGTCAAAATCAACGAAATCTTCGCGATTCGCTAGATATTTTGATTGTTTGACGCTTAAATGGTTGTGCATTGCATTAGCACTGTAAAATGGAGTTCTACGAGCGCTTAAACGTCGAAATATCTCCAACGGGATGGAAATGACAGTCAATTTTCGTCAAAATAGACGAAATCTTCGCGATTTGCGAGCTATTTTGATTGTTTCGACGCTTAAACGGTAGTGCATTGCATTTGCACTGTAAAATGGAGTTCTACGAGCGCTTAAAACGTCGAAATATCTCCAACGGGAAGGAAATGACAGGCAATTTTCGTCAAAATCGACGAGAATTACGCGATTTGCGAGCTATTTTGATTGTTTCGACGCTTAAATCGTTGTGCATTGCATTTGCACTGTAAAATGGAGTTCAACGAGCGCTTAAACGCCGAAATATCTCCAACAGGAAGGAAATGACGGCTAGTTTTCGTCAAAATCGGCGAAATCGTCGCGATTTGCGAGATATTTTGATTGTTGCGAAGCCTAAATGGCGGTGCATTGCATTAGCACTGTGAAATGGAGTTCAACGAGTGCTTAAAGGTCGAAATATCTAAAACGGGAAGGAAATGACGGCTATAATTCGTCAAAATCGAGGAAATCTTCGCGATTCGCTAGATATTTTGATTGTTTGACGCTTTAATGGTTGTGCATTGCATTAGCACTGCGAAATGGAGTTCAACGAGTGCTTAAACGTCGAAATATCTCCAACGGGAAGGAAATGACGGCTATTTTTCGTCAAAATCTACGAAATCTTCGCAATTTGAGAGATATTTTGATTGTTTGACGCTTAAATGGTTGTGCATTGCATTAGCACTGTGAAATGGAGTTCAACGGGTGCTTAAACGTCGAAATATCTCCAACGGGAAGGAAATGACGGCTATTTTTCGTCAAAATCGACGAAATCTTCGCTATTTGCGAGATATTTTGATTGTCTCGACGCTTAAACGGTAGTGCGTTGCGTTTGCACTGTAAAATGGAGTTTAACGAGCGCTTAAACGTCGAAATATCTCAACGGGAAGGAAATGACAGTCATTTTCGTCAAAATCGACGAAATCTTCGCGATTTGCGAGCTATTTTGATTGTTTCGAAGCTTAAACTGTAGTGCGTTGCATTAGAACTGTGAAATGAAGTTCAACGAGTGCTTAAACGTCGAAATATCACCAACGTTAAGGAAATGACGGCTATTTTTCGTCAAAATCGACAAATCTTCGCGATTTGCGAGATATTTTGATTGTTTCGACGCTTACATGGTTGTGCAGTGCATTAGCACTGTGAAATGGAGTTCAACGAGTGCTTAAACTTCGAAATATCTCCACGGGAAGGAAATGACGGCTATTTTTCGTCAAAATCGACGATATCTTCGCGATTTGCGAGCTATTTTGATTGTTTCGACGCTTAAACGGTCGTGCATTGCATTAGCACTGTGATATGGAGTTCAACGAGCGCTTAACGTCGAAATATCTCCAACGGGAAGGAAATA